>NC_081355.1:48125408-48749158 GCF_030684315.1 Stegostoma tigrinum
ATCCTCTCCAATAATTTCCCTACCACTGACGTAATGCTCTTTGGCCTGTAATTAGCTGGATTATCCTTCTCACCGTTCTTAAACAAAGGAATAACATTGGGTATTCTCCAGTCCTCTAGGACCTTACCTATAGCCAGTGAGGATACAAAGATTTCCCTCAAGGCCCCAGCAATTTCCTCCCTTTCCTCTCTCAGTATTCTGGGATATATCCCATCAGGCCCTGGGGACGTGTCTACTTGCACGTTTTTCAAGACCCCCAATATCTCCTCCCTTTTGATCTCAACATGACTCAAACTATCTACACACCTTCCCCAGACTCATCATCCACTAAGTCCTTCTATATGGTGAATACTGACACAAAGTACTCATTTAACATCTTGCCCATTTTCTCTGGCTCCACACATAAATTCCCTGTCCCTTGAATAGGCCAACCCTCTGCCTGGCTACCCTCTTGCTCTTTATATATGTCTAAAATGCCTTGGGATTTTCCTTCATCCTGTTGGCCAATGACTTTTCATGGCCTCTTTTAACCCTCCTGATTCCTTGCTTAAGTTGCTTTCGACTTTCCTTGTATTCCACCCTTGCTTCATGGGTTCCAAACCTCCTAGCCTTGATAAATGCTTCATTTTTCTTTCTAATTAGACTCACAACGTCTCTTGTTATCCAAGGTTCCCTAAACTTGCCATACTTATCCTTACTTATCCTTAATCCCTATCGGAACGTGCTGGTCCTGAGTTCCCAGCAACTTACACTTGAAAGCCACTTGAAAGCATAGTAAATCTATGTATCATGCACCAAGTAACAACTCTGTTGTTTCTTTTTTATCGTTTCAGCAAAGCCATATGTTTGTTGACTATCCAGATGCTGTTAAGAAAAACCTTTTTAAATGGAGTTGCAGCAGTCAGATTTGAGAACTTTATGAGTTCATCGTTAACAGGTGATGGCACCATAAAAATGATGTGCTTATCAAAAATGAACATTTTGCATCACAAGAGGCCCTGGAAGGTCAGTAGTATGAAATATATTGTGATTTCTCAAAATATCTGAGGCATTCAAATAATGTGCTCAATAATAATCTGAGTATTTATACGGTTGTTGCTGCACTTGTATGCAATCTTTGTTCTTTGAGGTCATAATAATGTCATTAGCTGGAGTGGAAAAATGTCTTGGCAACTGAGATGTCATTTTCATCTTCAAATAGGCCAAATTTAGATGATGCACACCAAGAATATAGCCAAATGGCGTTTTTTTTAGGAAGTAAACATCGGCCTGAATAATATGCTGTTGGTTGTCACTGACCCATTGATAAAACAAAATCTCTTTCTCCTTTTGTGATCAATTGCATTGTTATGGGGAGTTTGGACAGTCAACCAGCCAAAGAAAAAGAACAATTACTTCTACAAAGCCAGTAGTTTAGTGCAATCAGCCAATTTGGACTTGGTGTTAGCACTGAAAGTGGACAGTAAAGAACTGGCCATTTGTTTGACATATTTATGGAAGAAAATACTACTGCTTTTGTTCTTTAAGCGTGGCCAGAAGGATGTGGAGGCATGAAACTAAAGGTTATCTTGATTGGCTCAGTATACCATCATTTAAAGTTGTCTACAGATTTTCTTGAGGCAGATGCTGCAGTCATTACCTGCCTGACTGCCAAATCTGACCCTCTAGAGACAGTATTCCTCCATCACCGGCAGACAACTGGGCCTGGAATTTTAGTAGCTGTGGGTGGCACAGTGATGTGTCTATAAGATATGTCTCTGGTGCTATCTGATATCTCAGCAGCTCTTTTTTTGCTCCTGTTCAATCCACTGGAAGCATTCCCATTTGCTGAAAGATTTCTGTCGTCTCAAATTATGTAGATGCTCTGCAGTAGCTATGTCACTGCATAAAGATAAGAAATAATCCCAGCTCTGTTTAGTTTCAAGGAAAATTTTGAACTGAATATATGATGCACTAAGATTTCAGTTTTGTGGCCTTCTTTTGTCAGTACATATTTCCACAGTTAATGAGAAGAACAAAAACTGTCTAGATACATTGCCAACAGTAGTTTAAAATGGCTCCTTCAGTTTTGCTGACAAGTGTTTAATAGTCAGGGATTTCCTGAAATAGAAGCACACCTAAATTGCTACTCTCTTTCGGCCAGTTGGTATTACTATATTTGGTTACATAAGTAGTAAATTTTAAGCTTAATGCTCCCACCATTCTGATTATTATTCCACAAACTCTTTTCAAAGGAAACAAATTTTTTTTCTGGTACTTTAACATAGGTATTCATTGCAATTTACAACTAATTATACCAGCTCAAATATTATTGTCCCTATTGGGTTAAACAGGGTGATTTATAATAGAGTGGTGCATTTATAATCTCAATCATATTTGGGATGATGACTGCCATGCCCAGTATAGGCATATCATCTGTAATCAGTGTATAGTCTTCTGAAATTGGCATTTTCAAAATGAAAGCACAATGTGCTGCAGTAGATGGCTACTGTGTGTCATCTGACTTAGTCTATGGATTTTAAAATTTTCCCACAGCCTCAAAGCGACAACAGTATGCAATCTAGTCGAAGAAAAATCAACTGTCCAACTGCCCATCTTCTGATATCATCCAAAAGACATTTCCTGAAAATTTAAGGACAATCTGAAGGTCATACAGTCATAAAATATACAAAGAAACACTTCAGTCCATCTTGTCTGCACTGACGAGACATCTCAATTTAAGCTAATCCTGTTGCCAGCATTTGGCCCATATCCTTCTAAATTCTTCCTGTTCATATACCCATCCAGATGTCTTTTAAATGTTGTAATTATACCTTCACCACATCCTCTGGCAGCTCATCTCATACATGCACCACCATTGCATGAAAAAGTTACCCTTTAGGATGTTTTTAAAATCTTTCCCCTCTCACCTTAAAACTATGCCCTCTTTGTTTGGACTATCCCACACTAGGAAAAACACCTTGGCTATTCACGTTATTTATACCCCTCCTGATTTTATAAACCTCTATAAAGTCACTTCTCGGCTTCTGATGCTCCAGGGAAAAAAAGCACCATTCTATTCAGCATCTCTCCATAACTCAAATACTCCAGACCTGGCAACATCCTTTTAAATCTTTTATGCTCTTAATTTTGACAACAACCTTCCCAAAGAAGGGTGACCGGAATTGTTCTAAAAGTGGTCTCACCAATGTCCTGCAGGGCTGCAAAATGATGTCCCAATTCCTACACTCAGTGTTCTGACCAATGAAGGCAAGAATGCCCAATGCCTTCTTCAACATCATGTCTTCCTGCAACCTCAATTTCAAGAAACTATGCATCTGTACCCTTAAATCTCTTTGTCTGGCAATGCTCCCCAGGGCCCTATCATTCACTTGATAAGTGCTGTCCTTGTTTGCCTTGCCAAAGTGCAACACTAAACATTTATCTAAACTAAATTTCATCTGCTACTCCTCACCCCATTGGCCCATCTGATCAAGATTCTGTTGTACTCTGAGATAATCCTCTTCACTATTTGCTGCATCAGCCATTTTGGTGTAATCTACAAATTTACTTACCATGCCTTGGATATTCACATCCAAATAATTTATGTAATTGATGCAAAGCAGTGGATCCAGCATTGATCCTTGTGGCACACCACTGGTCACAGGCCTCCAGTCCAAAAAGCAACCCTCTAGCATCACCCACTGTCTAATACATCCAAGCGCCCCATGGATCCCAGTGTGGTCTATCACGTGGACCCTTGTTGAACACTTTGCTGAAGTGTCTACTATTCTGCCTTCAATAATCCTCTTTGTCACTTCAAAAACACTCATCAAGTTAATCAGATATGATTTCCCATGCTCAAAGCCATGTTAATTATCTCTAATCAGTCCATGCTTTTCCAAATACATGTAATTCCTATCCCTCAGGATTCCCTCCAATAGCTTACTGACCACTGCACAAGGCTCACTGGTCTATTGTTCTGTGGTTTTTCCTTACAGCTTTTCTTATATAATGGCACCACCATAGCCAACTTCCGCTCTTCCAGCACCTCACCTGTGGCTCTCGAATTTACAAATATCTCAGCAAGGCGCCCAGCAGTCTCTTCTCTAATTCCCATGAAGTTCTAGGAAATACTTGTAAGACATAGGAGCAGAAATTAGGCTGTTATGTCCATTGAGTCTGCTCTGCCATTCAGTCATGGCTGATAAGTTTTTCAACCCCATTCTCCCATTTTCTCCCCATAACCTTTGATCCCCATTGACAATCAAGAACCTATCTATCTCTGTCTTAAATATACTCAAATGACCTGGCCTCCACAGCCCTCTATGACAATGAATTACCCAGATTCACCATTTTCTGGCTGAAGAAGTTTCTCCTTACCTCCATTCTAAAGGGCCATCCCTTTACCCTAAGGCTGTGCTCTTGGGTCTTAGTCTCTCCTGCCATTGGAACCACTTTCCCAATGTTCAAACTGTCCATGTCATTCAGTGGTCTGTAATTTTCAATTATATTCCCTCATCTTTCTGATCTCCATTGAGTATAGAATCCTCAAATGTTCCTCATATGTGAAGCTTTTCATTCCTGGGATCAATCTTGTGAGCTTTCTCTGCACCAGCTCAAGGACAAGTACATCCTCCTTGAGGTATGGGGCCAAAAATTGCTCACAATATTTTAAATATAGTCTGAACAAAGCTTTATAAAGCCTCAGAAGTATATCCTTGCTTTTATAATCTATCCTCTTGACATAAATGCCAACATTGTATTTGCCGAAACTAGTCCACAGGATTTATCTACCTTCATGCATTTTAAGATGTCCAGCACCTCAGCTTTTGTAATACAACTCTTTTCAGGACACCACTATTTATTTTTTTAGGATCTCACCCATCTCTTGTGGTTCTGCACGTAGATGGCGACATTGATGTTTAAGGGGTCCTATTCTCTCCCTTGTTACTCTTTTTCCCCTAGTGTTTTTATAGAATTCCTTTGGGAAAGTGAATTGGGATTGCAACGGTTCTGTTATACACCGTTCAAAACAGCAACGAGAAATTATAACTGATGATTTCAAATGTTCTTTGAATCATAGAATCATAGAATCCCTACAGTGTGGAAACAGGCCCTTTGGCCCAACAAGTCCACACCGACACTTGGAGAATCCCACCCAGACCCATCCCCATGTAACTCGCACATCCTTGGACACTATGGGCAATTTAGCATGGCCAATCCACCTAGCCTGCACATCTTTGAACATGCGTGGACTTTCCACTGCACAATTCTGTGCTACTTTTAATTGGTATGAGCAGTTCATAGCTACATGCTACAGTAAATGTATATGATGTTACATTGTGACTTGTGTGTTGCCAGGAACACAATAGTTAACAACTAATTCAATGACTGACTGTGATGATACTGCAGTCTGCAATACTTCATGTGAAGTGTGTTAACAACCAACAGTTGTTCTAGTTGTTAAAAACTCATGGGCTTGAGTGTTAAGTTCAGCATGCAGTTTGATGTCCTGGGCCAGAAACAGCTATAATGTTCATTGTAAATAGCAATTTCAATTGCAGGTACAAGCTAGCCATCAGATTCCACAATCTCACAGTACACAAGAACAATGAGGGGCATACAATCTGGCGGCACATTAGAGCAAGACCCTTGAATGATCCACGCAAGGGATTGTCATCTTGACTAGCCAGATTCCCTTCTCAGTTACAGTTTTTGAAAGGCATGGCTCACACTTCTCCTGAATGGGTACTTAACAATGTCTTTAGCCATCTTTTCAGAGAGAGGAAGTTTCACTTGGAATTGTTCCCTCGTTTACATATCCTGGAGAATGTGGGGTGTTAAAACTTTTCCTGGATTTCTTTGGTGCTTGGGTGCTGGGTGTGCTGTCACAATGTAACATATAAGCCTGTGGTCTAACAAGCAATTACTTGCATCTGCCATGGTCCAAGTAATGTGCATACTCTTCCTATCGTGGGGGCAGACAATGACGCAGTTTAGGAGGTACCAATGCTGGGTTATTTTCATGTTGGCGTTTCAACCAAATTCTGTGAGACTAAAATCCTTCACCAGCAATCCTTTAGATGAGCACCCACACCTCAGAACCATTGAACATATCCCATATTGCGCAGCTATCTTTCTCAAAAGGCCACTGTCAAAGAGGAGATCCAGATTAGAGTCAGCTGTGCCAGCACATCCTTGTGAATATTGTGTGATAATATCTTCACCAATAGCAATCTCCATTAAAAGACAAAGGGTTTAGCCTATGTACTATTATTCTCATAAATATTTTATATGACAATGAGACTTAAGTCATCTACTAAAGGTACCTCAAGGCACTGGGATCCTCCAAAAATGGTGCCTGTGTAGGATACTCAAAGTCAAGAGGGAAGACAAGTGAAAAAACTTTAGAATCCTCTCCAATGCCAATTCCTCCAGAACTGTAGCCATAATCATGTGGCATCAGTTTTGGTGGTTAGGACATGGTAAAAACTTGCCAAATAATCAACTTCTGAACTTAAGAATATCACTCATTCTTAATCAGAACAGTGAAAATAATTTAAGGATGATCTGAAGGTGTCATTGAAAAAGGGACAAAATTAGATCAGAGCTTCAGAGGAATTTTTTATGAACAACTGCCTTGAGTGTCACATCCAGCAAGTGGCAGCACAGTAGGAAACTGAGCACAAGTTCTTCTGCAGAGAACCTATAAGAGCAGAAGCAAGTCTGGCCTGACTCATGTCTTCATTGCTCAAAGACCTGTACTTCCAGATTTACAGACCATGATGCCTGACAGACCTCACCTTCACCTTGAGGGATTGGCAAAGATGATGATGGCCTGTGTTATTGCCATTTGTGATAGAAAACACCACAGTCTAACCGCAATTTTGATAAAGATGCTTCTGTTGAATTCCCTTTTGGATTTATTAAATATTTACAGCTATTGCTTTGGTCTTGCCAAAAATTGTAAATGTGCCATCTGTGTCCAAAGCATCTTCTCCATATCTCATTTCAAGCAGTTAAATCCAAATAGGATACCTAAAATATGAAGTTGTTACATGGTTGTCAAATTTAGAATGTGAAAAATTACTAACGTCATTAAATTAGATTAGATTCCCTACAGTGTGGAAACAGGCCCTTTGGCCCAACGAGTCCACACTGCCCCTTGAAGCATCCCACCCAGACCCATCCCCCCTATAACCCACACACTCCTGAACACTATAGGCCATTTAGTATGGCTGATCCACCTAGCCTGCACATCTTTGGACTGTGGGAGGAAACCAGAGAAAGCCCATACAGTTATGGGGAGAATGTGCAAACTCCATACAGACAGTCACCTGCGGCTGGAATTGAGCCTGGGTCCCTGGTGCTGTGCGGCTGCAAGGCTAACCACTGAGCCATTGTGCCACCCCAATTAGGTGGTGTATTAAAATACAAATGCTTAAAATTTTCATCTTAAATTCTTCCTCTTGTTACCTTATTACAGGTTTTGATCCTTATATTAAAAATTGTTACTGCAACCAATAAACTGACAAAGAGGATTTTCAGACAAAGGTATGAAATATTTGTACACTGGTACACGATGGCATAACTGTAAGGGCTCAAGGCCTGCACACCAGCAATAATTCATCAAACTATCCATATTTCATCTGAAGTTGGCTGGTAATATTTCAGTGCAATTTATAAGGACCATTTTAAAGCATCCACGTGTTCAGATAGCTCCAAGCACCAGCCTGAAAAATTGCAGAGATTAGATGAACTATAATACTGGCTGGGTGCAGATGCTATACGAACACACACATTGACAGTTCATTAGTGGAGAACGACCTGTCTCTTCAAACTCTATTACATGACCTGAAAAATCTAGAAGTTTGTCTGTCTTAATCATTTTAATACAACCCTCAGGCAGTTTTTTGTCTCCTTATCCAAAGTTTGCCATGTGTGGGAATGCATTCTTCCATGCCAACAAATGGTGGAGCTGTTGCCTTGGGATCTGAGCAACAGATGTTGCTAATGTGCCAAGTGCTGATGGTAAATGCTTGGACAAAACATACACAGGCAACATGACAGGGAGAACATATTGCAATGCAGATCTGTATCTGTTTTTTTTTAACAGGGAATGAGTGTGTGATCTGGAGAACATCATTGTTAAATTCTCAGCTGTGCTTGTTTATAGTCCAAAATTATCAGTGGCTTGCTCAGGATCACAGCTGCCTCAATGGCAGCCAGTGTTGGAACTCCTATTAAGCAGAAGCACATGGTACAAATTGATTTCGTGCAAAGAATGTTCGTTGTGCTGCTATTTTAGGCTAAATCATCATCATTTATTGTGGAGGGAGGACATTCCACTTCAATTAATGGTATATCAGTGTTACTCTGGATCAAATCCAAAACATACTTAGGACAAAAGAATTTATGCCCAGACATGAGATGCATCTTGATTTTATTTAGCACTCCTTTCATTTTGTTTGCTGCAGAGATTATGCAATCAAAAAAAAAAATCAGGTTTCTCAACTAGACTCCCACCTGCAATATCCAGGCAGCGAGTTCCCATTGGTCTTTTCGGGAAAGCTCCTGGCAGAGAAAGTTCCTGGGCACTAAACAGGCAAAGTCACTTTCGTCCTACTCGGCCACAGGACTACGCTCTGATTAGAGAGAGATGACTGGGGGTGGTTTAACCTGAGGGTCACCACATCTCACATTGAGAAGGCTAGTTCTTCATGGTAACCTCTGTTGGTGTAGGAATTGAACCTACGTTGTTGGCATCAGTCTGCATTGTAAACCAGCCAACCAAACTAACTCACCCCCCGGATGCTGAGATATATTTATAAAAGTAGCCCTCAGCCCTTTGCTGTCTGTGACTGAATTTATTTAGTTTTTCAATCAGAGAAAAATGGTTCCTTTGTAATACACAAACATTGTAAACATGCTTCTCATTGGTGTGTGTTTGGAATGTATATTTCAAGATTGTGTATGTCAGACTTAACAATCAGAAAATTTCAGTTAAGGTCATGGTAGAGATACCTGTGGTCCACCCTTCCAGTCTGCAACATGGGGAATTATTTTAATTGATTGTTATCTCCTATAAAAGCTAGAAATAAACAAGGTTCTACAAGGGTGCAAGATGTTGAATGGGTTTAATGCTCTGTAATATTAATTTTATGTATCTTCAATGGTTTTTGTCTCCTGTAAAATAATAGACTGTGTTTAATTTGTAGTGTTTTTGGTACTTTTACACTTTACCATGTTAAGTCTAGTTGAAAATAGGGTGAATACTTATCGTTATTTATGATTTTATGATTTAGACCAGTACATTGATATCTGTGCTTGAAGGCAGATGATAAAAAGATTCTTGATAATAATCAATGAATCATGTGAAATTTTGCTGATTTTTCTGGTATCTGCAGTATTACAGACATACAATCAAGAAGCAGGAATAGGCTAGTCAACCCCTCAAACCTCGTCTGCCATTTAATAAAATCATAGCTGATCTGATTGAAATCTCAAATTCACTTGTCTACACCAATAACATTTTCAACTACTTGCTTTCAAGGATTTATTCACTTCTGCCTTAAAAATTTGCAAAGACTTTGCGCTCACCACCTTTGCAGAAAGACTTCCCAAGACCTGTGACCCTCACGAGTTTCTTTGGCTCAACTCTGACTTAAACGGACTACCCTTATTTTAAGACAGTGATCCCTAGTCCGAAATTTTCCCATAACGAGAACGTTCACTTCTCATTCACCCTGTCAGATATCTTATATGTTTCAATCAAGTTGCCTTTACTCTTCTAATGTCCAGCTGATTTATGCGTAGCATGCCCAACCTTTACTCATAAGGCAAACTGCTCATTCCTGGTATAAATGTTGTTAACCTTCTCTGAAATGCTTTGGCACATTTGTATCCTTCCTTAAATAAGGTGACCAATACTGTGTACAATACTCCAGAAATCGCTCAACCAATTCTGGTGAACTAGTCTCAAGTCACATTGGTGTGTGTGTGTGGCACTTTAGAGAAATGCATGCATACAATGTGATTGGTGTAATCATGTAACCTCTGTTGAGGTTGGTTTCTGTTTAGAGATAGAAACCATTAAGGCCTGCTCATGGAACATGGTACCGATAGTGAGTGACTGAAATTGTGTGGATGCTGAAAACTGTAAGAAAGCCACCTACTCTAAGAGACAAAAGTAGATACTGTTGCAGATTTGCTTGCCAAGCTGGTGTGTTTGATTGCAGACATTTTGTCACCCTGCTAGGTAACATGGTCAGTGCACCTCCAGTGAAGCGTTGGTGTTGCATTCCGTTTGTCAGTTGGTCAAAAGACCAATTCCCACTGGTCTCAATACACATGGACAAAGAAGGACACAGATTTGACAGGGACAACACATCCATGATAGTACAAGCCAAACAGAGACATGCCAGGGAATTCCTGGAGACCCAGCATTCCAACCAGAATTCAGTCAACAAACACATTGAACTGGACCCGATATGCAAATCACTGAAGAACAAAAAGGGAAGTAATACCAATCACCCCAGCAAACTGAAGCATATAAGTAACAAGTGAGACAAACACCCATGCTTTACTGGAGGTGCACTGGAGGACAGTGTTACCCAGCAGAGTGATGAAATGTCTGAATCAAACACACTGGCTTGATGAGCAAGTCTACAACCTCATCCACAACCTGAGCTACAAATCTTCTCAAAAACTTTAAACAGAAATTGATAATTTGTTCTGTGGCCTGCAATTCTGTACTACAGGTAGAGTCCATATGGTTATGAATTTTTCAAGTCCCTGTTCATGCTGAGATGAAAGTCAATGTAAGATTCAAAAGGAGTTTCTTACAATTTCAAGGGGAAAATTGTGAGCCAGCCACAGAGATTAGCTTAAAACCTGAACAAGCATGACTAGAAAATTTATTAACAATGCTGGGAAGGACTTCCATTGCCCAAATTGAATGCTGGAGCTCACTGAGGAAAAGATGATCCAGGCAGAAGAAACATTGAAGGCTAAACATATTCACTTTATACACAGTACTAGTGCTTTTTTAAATCAATAGTAAGTGTTTAATATCAGAGCTCCATAAACAGTTATAATATTGATCAGTATACTATAGCACTGAGATGTCATAAAATAGCCCTAGTCCATTCAACTCCTCATTATAGCTCAAACCCTGAATCTTGTGAATTTGGGCAACTGAAAGCTTGCCTATGAAAGAGATAGGATTGTCTTAGGAATAAGAGATGCTGCCAGGAGATCACATCTGCTGAGAGAAAGAAAACATACTCTCAAAAGCTAATAACACAGAGTCATACAGCACAGAAACAAACTCTTGGTCCAACTTGCCCATGATGACTAGATATCATATATACCTGGAAATCTAGTCACATTTGGCCCTTGTCCATCTAAACTCTTCCTATTCATAAAACCATCCAGATGCCTTTTAAATGTTGTAATTGTGCCAGCTTCCAGCACTTCCTCTAGCAGCTGATTCCATACATGTACCACCCTCTGCTTGAAGAAGTTACTCCTTGGGTCCCTTTTATATCTTCTCCTCTCACCTTAAACTTATACCCCCTAGTTTTGGACTCCCTTACCCTAGGAAAAAGACCTTGTCTGTTCATCCTATCCATGCCCCTCATGACTTTATAAACCTCTATAAGGTCACCCCTCAGCCTTCAACACTCCAGGGAAAATAGCCCTAGCCCATTCAGCTCCTCATTATAGCTCAAACCCTGAAACCCTGGCAACAATCTTTTAAATCTTTTCTGAACCCTTTCTAGTTCCACAACATTCTTCCTATAGCAGGGAGATCAGAATTGTATGTAGTACTCCAAAAGTGGCTGAACCAATGTCTGATACAGCTGCAATATGACCTCACAACTCCTGCACTCAATGCACTGACCAATAAAGGCAAGCAAACCAAATGCCTTCTTCACTATCCTATCTACCTGCACTCCCCAGGACCTTAACATTTGGTGTATAAGTAATGCCCTGATTTGCCTTTCTGAAATACAGTGCCTCACATTTATCTAAATTAAACTCCATCTGCCACTCCTAAGCCGATTGGCCCATCTGATCAAGATCCCATTGTACTCTGAGGTAACCGTCTTCGCTGTCAATTACAACTCAATTTTAGTGTCATCTGCAAACTTATTTACCTTACCTCCTATGTTCATATCCAAATCATTTATATAAATGACAAAAGGCAGTCGACCCAGCACTGATCTTTGTAGCATACTACTGGCCACAGTCCTCCACTCTGAAGAGCAACCCTCCACCACCACACTCTAGCTTCTACTTTCAAGTCAGTTCTGTATCCAAATAGCTAGTTCTCCCTGTAATCCATGTGATCTAACCCAGCTAACCAGTCTACCAGGATGAACAGAAAAGTGGATGTTTTGAGCTTAGACCCTTAATCGGGACTGGGGAGGGGCAAGGGACCTGGGAAATAAATAGAGAAAAGAGGGGCGGGGCTGGGGAAAGATAGGTAGAATGGTGATAGGTAGATACAGGTAGGAGTAGTGAGGATTCGTCGGTGGGAAAGTTGGGGCGGATAGGTGGGGAAGAAGATGGACAGGTAGTCTCAAATCAAAGAAGTGGGGTTGTGAAGGATGGTTAGACATGGGATGAGGGCATTGGTGGGGAGATTTTGAAACTAGTGAATTCTATGTTAAGGCCATCAGATTGTAGGCTTCCGAGCAGAATATGAGTTGTTGTTCCTTCAGTTTGCATTGACATCATTCTGGTACTAGAGGAGGCCCAGGATGGACATGTCATCTAGGGAGTAGAAGGGGGAGTTAAAATGGTTAGCGACCAGAAGGTGTTGTTGATTTCAACGAATGGAGCACAGGTGCTATGCAAATCTGTTACCAGTCATCTCACTAATGTACAGGTGGCCACAATAGGGAGCAGTGGAATTGGTCGACGAGGTTGGAGGATGTAAAGTTGAACCTCTGTCAGATATGGAAAGTTTGTCTTGGGCCTTAGATGGAGGTGAGAGGGGAGGTGTAGAGGCATGTATAGCACCTCTTGTGGTTACAGAGAAAGGTGCCTGATGTGGTGGGGTTGGTGGCGAGTGTGGAGTGGACAAGGGAGTCACAGAGTGAGCAGTCCCCACAAAAATACAGATGGGGGTAGGGGAAGAAAATTTCTTTGGTGGTGGGGTCGGCTTGTGGGTGGCTCAGTTTTGACTCTGGCCCTAGCATCTGCAGTTCTTGCCATCTAGGAACCTTGTTGAGGAACCATGTTGAGCGCCTTGCTGAGGTCCATATAGATCATATCCACCACTCTGCCCTCATTACTCCTCTTTGTTACTTTTTCAAAAAACTCAATCAAGTTAGTGATACACAATTTCTGATGCAAAAAGACATGTTGCCTATCCTTAATCAGTCCTTGTCTTTCCAAATACATATAAATCCTGTCCCTTAGGATTCTCTGCAACAACTTGACAATACCACTGTCAGGCTCACCAGACTATATTTCCCTGGCTTTTCCATACTACCTTCCTTAAATGGTGGCACAACGTTAGTCAACCTCCGGTCTTCTGGCCCCTTACCTGTGGCTATTGATGATACAAATATCTCAGCAAGGGGCCCAGCAATTTATTCCCTCACTTTTCATAGAGTTCTTGGGTACACCTCATTAGGTCCTGTGGATTTATCCCCCTTTGTGCGTTTTAAAACATTCAGCACTTCCTCCTCCTTAATATGGTCATTTTTCAAGATGTCACTATTTATTTCTCCATGTTCTCTATCTTCCATATCTTTATCCATGGTAAACACAAGCAATTTTTTGTTTGTTTAGTATATCCACCATCTCCTGCTGTTCCACACATAGATATGCTTAAGACCAGTCAGTCTTACTTCTGTGGTGGGCAAACAATTGGAGAGCATTCTGAGAGATAGTATTTATGATTATTTAGAAAAGCACATTTTGATTAGAAATAGTCAGCATGGCTTCATGAGGGGCAAGTCATGCCTCACAAGCTTATTGAATTCTTTGAGGATGTGACAAAACACATTGAGGAAGGCAGAGCAGTGGGTGTGGTGTAAAAAGATTTTAGCAAAGCATTTGATAAGATTCCACATGGTAGGCTCATTCAGAAAGTAAGGAGGCATAGGATTCAGGGAAATTTGGCTGACTGGATACAAAACTGGCTGTCCAGTAGAAGATAGAGGATGGCAGTAGATGGAAAGTACTCAGCCTGGATCTTGGTGACCAGTGGTGTTTTGCAGGGATCTGTCCTGGAACCTCTGCTCTTTGTGATCTTTATCAATGACTTGGATGAGGAAGTGGAAGGGTGGGTTAGTAAGTTTGCTGATGACACAAATGTTGGTGGAGTTGAGCACAGCATGGATGGCTGTTGTAGGTTGCAATGGGATATTGACAGGATGCAGAGCTGGGCAAAGAAGTGGCAGATGGAATTCAACCCAGAAAAGTGTGAAGTTATTCATTTTGGAAGGTTGAATTTGAATGCAGAATATTGGGTTAATGGCAGGATTCTCGACACTATGGAGGAACAGAGGGATCTTGGGGTACACATCCATAGATCTCTCAAAGTTGCTACCCAAGTTGATAGGGTTGCAAAGAAGGTATATGGTGTGTTGGCTTTCATTGGCAGGGGAATTGATTTTAAGAGCTATGAAGTTATGCTGGAGATCTTTAAAACTTTGGTTAGACCACACTTGGAATATTGTGTTCAGTTCTGATCACATAGGAAAGATATGGAAGCTTTAGAGAGGGTGCAGAGGAGATTTATCAGGATGCTGCCTGGACTGGAGGGCAGGTCTTCTAAGGGAAGATTGAGGGAGTTAAGGCTTTTTTCATTGGAGCAAAGAGGATGAGAGGTGAATTGATAGAGGTGTACAAGATGGTGAGAAGCATTGATAGAGTGGATAGTCAGAGAAATTTTCCCAGGGGCGGAAATGACTATTACGAGGGTACATGTTTTTAAGGTGATTGGTGGAAGGTATCAGGGAGATGTCCGAGGTAGATTCTTTACATGGAGAGTGGTGGGCGTGTGGAATGCACTTCTGCCAGTGGTAGCGAGGTCAGGTACTTTAGAGACTTTTAAGTGACTCTTGGATAGGCACATGGGGGTTAGCAAAATGTAGGGAATGCAGGGTAGTTTGAGAATAGGTTGGCACAACATCATAGGCTGAAGGGCCTGTACTATGCTGTACTGTTCTATGTTCTATGTTCTATATTCTATCTTAAAGGGGCCCTATTCTGTCCCTATTTACGCTTTGGTCCTTAACCCTATTTGTCAAAATTATTTCCTGTCCCCTTTTTGCTTACCTGATTTCCCTCATATGTATAGACCTTCTGCCTTTATGTTCTTTTAGGGATTCGCTCATTCTCTGCTGTGTATTCCATGACACATGCTTCCTTCTTATTCTTGACCAAAACCTCAATTTCTCTAGTCATCCAGTATTCCATACACCTACCAGCCTTGCCCTTTATCTTAATGGTAACACACTGTCTCATGGACCCTCGTTATCTCATTTTGAATGCTTCTTGATTCCCAGCCGTCCCTTTACCTGTGAACATCCAACCCCCAATCAACTTTTGAAAGTTCTTCCCTAACACTGTCAAAATTGGCCTTTCTCTAATTTAGACATTTATATCCAGTCTATCCTTTTCCATCACTATTTTAAAACTGACAGAACTATGGTCACTGGCTCCAAAGTGCTACTCAATGTCACCTTAGTCATCTACCCTGCCTTATTTCCCAAGAGTAGGTCAAATTTTGCACCTTCACTCATAGGTACATCCACATACTGAATCAAGATTTTTTCTTGTACATGCTTAACAAATTCCTTTCCATTCAAGCCCTTAACACTTTGACAGGCCCAGTCTATGTCTGGAAAGTTAATATCCCCTACCATAACCACCTCATTATTCTTACAGATAACTGAGATCTCCTTACAAATTTGGTTCTCAATTTCCCGTTGACCATTTGGGGGGTCTATAGTACAATCCCAATAAGATGATCATCCTTTTCTTATTTCTCAGTTCAACCCAAATAACTTCCCTCCTAGGAATATCCTCCTTAGTACAGCCATAATGCTATCCCTAATCAAAAATACTACTCCCCGTCCTCTCTTGTTTCCCCCCCCACCCCCACCTTTCAATCCTTCGTATAGTATTTATACCCTGGAACATTAAGCTGCCTGTCCTGTCCATTCCTGAGCCACATCTCTGTAATTATTATGATATCCCTGGGCCATCTTCCCAACCATGTCCTGTTTTCATCTAACTTAGCTTTAAGGCCTCTTGCGTTGAAACCAATGGAGTTTAATTGATATTCCTACCTCATCCTCTGCTTTGTTCCTGCCTGCCCTGTCTGAAGAAATTCTGAGGTTTGCATGCACTATTTTGTAGCTACACATTACCCAATATAGTGTGAGTAATATGTTCTTACAATATAATCTTATCAACGTCAATGGAGACATTACACATACATTATATTTGAAATGGACCAGACTAAACCCTCTCAAAATGTATTAAGAATTTTGCCTAGACCCTAACCTTTTCTTATTGTAAAGGTAAATGTGAGGTGTTGTAATCTGGTTGGCCAAACAACTCTAAATTAAGTGAAACACACTTTAACTTTACACAACAGTTAAAATTCAGACAAAATAAAAATATAAGAAAAGAATTGGCTTAACTTTAACTTTATCAAAGTTCTAAACAAGATAATATATATATTAACTACCACTAATTAACTGTTCCAATGAAATAATATTTCATAAACACAGCCCTTGGCAACAGCAAATTCAGTAAAATAGATTGTCTCATATGCAGCAGAAAGAGAACCCCAGCTTTCAGCTGTAACAGAGAGAGAAAGCTAAATTTAAAAAGCATGGTTTTATGGGAGCTAAGATCCCACTCATTCAGTCTGCTTCTATTATTTCAGCTTTATAAAGAAAACCCCAAGGCCTCAAACTGTTTACTTTACTGGCTTAAACACACCACACAATAACTCTGTGTAAACCTTCATTTATTAACAAAAGAGCAAAATACACTTCTTAAAGCCATCTTCAAAACCTACAGATCTTCTAAAGATGTGTGTACAAGTTATTATTGGTTACTTCAAATTTCTAATCAACAGCATGAATGAGGCTTGGCTTTGTGCTAAAAGACAATCAAAGCCTAACAAGAACAATACTGTGGAGAAAATGTAACACTTATTTCCAGAAATGATCGCAGAAAGATCAAGATCAGAATATAGAATGTATATATTTTGGAGGGCACCAGGTGGGAGCAATGGCCCAGTGGTATTATTGCTGGACTATTAATCCAGAAATTCAGCTTCTAGAGACCTGGATTTTAATCCCACCATGGTAAAATTTGAATTCAATAAAGAATCTCAAATTAAGGGTCAAATGATGACCATGAAACCAGTATAGATCGTCAGGGGAAAAAAAGTATAATTTGGTTCATTAATACCTGTTAGGGAAGGAAATCTGCCATCTTTGCTTCGTCCAGCTTACATGTGATATCAGACCCACAACAATTTGATTGACTCTTAACTGCCCTCTTGGAAATTAGGGATAATCAATAAATGCTAGCCTGGCCAGAGACACTCGCATCCCATGAATGAATAAAAAAAAGGAATTGTTTTTCAGCATTGGGGAAGCAGTGCATGAAGATAGTGGGCACTTTGTACATAAGGGTTTTGCTTAAAAGGAACAAAGCTAGACTGTAAAAATTGCTGCTGGATAAATGTCTGATGTTGATTCTGGCAAATCAATCTAAATAATAGAATATGTTGGTACTGTCTGGTCAAAATAGTTTACGACTTTTAGAATGTTGACTGCAGAATGAGAGTATCAGGGGCTTGTAAAGTTTCAGAAAGACACTGGTGCCTCATGAACCAATTTCCCAATCTGTGAAGTGGCTCATAATGTTTGTCCAGAATTCAATCATTGAAGATAACATTGAAGCTACAAGGTGCAAAAATATTCATCACAAGAGGACAAATGAAGCTGAGAACCCAGTGCAATGGGAGGAAAGATCTGTCGGTCCAAATAATAGAACACTAAGCAAAATTGATTCATCTCAATTGAAATAATTCTAATGTCAGATTGATAATTCTATGTGTCTGGAACTTCTTTTTGTTCAGTCATGGAGTGTGGTCTTTGCTGGCTGGACTAGTATTTATTGTCTATCCCTGGTTGTCCTTGAGAAAGTGATGGTGAGCTGCCTTCTTGAAGTCCATGTCCTGTATGTGGACTGCTAATGCTTATAAGGATTTTGACCCAACAACCCTGAAGAAATGGTCGTATATTTCCAAGTCAGGATTATGAGTGGCTTGGAAGGGAACTTGCAAGTGATGGTGTTCCCATATACCTGCTGCCTTTTACTTCCAGATGGAATTGATGTGACTATGGAAGGTGCTGTTCTATGAGCCTTAGTGAATTTCTGCAGTGCATCTTGAAAATGACAGACTTTGCTGCTACTGACTGTCGGTAGTGGAGGAGTGGGTGTTTGTTTATGTAGAGCCAATCAAGCAGGCTACTTGTCCTGAATGGTATCAATCTTCTTATGCGTTGTTGGAGTTGCACTCACCTAGGCAAGTGGGGAATAATCCATCACACCCCTGTGCTTTCTACATAGTGTATAGACTTTGGGAAAGCAGGAAGTGAGTTACTTGCTGCAGTATTCTTAACTTTTTACCTCGCAAATGTATTTATATGACTTGTCCAGTTTAGTTTCTGGTCAATGATAACTCTCAGGATGTTGATAATTGGGGTCTCAGTGATAGTAATGCAATTGAATTTCAAGTGGTGATGGTTAGGTTGCCTGTCTACTACTGAAAATGGCCATTTCTTGTCATGAATGTTACTTGCACATTTTTATCACAAGCCATTGTCCAGGTCTTGCTTGAACATTAACTGCTTCAGTATATGTGGAGTTGTGGATGGTACTGTATATTGTGTAGTCATCACCGAGTACCACCACTTCTGATCTTATATGGAGGAAAGGCCATTGATTAAAGCAGCTGGAAATGGTTGGGCCCAGGACACAACCCTAAGGAACTCCTGCAGAGATATCCTGGAACACAAATTTTTGAACTGGAGCAACCACAGTTTTCTCCGTGTCAGCTATAACTCCACCTAATTTTTTGCTTGATTCCCATTGACTCCAGGTTTTCTGAGGCTCCTTGATGCTACACTCACTCAGATATGGCCATGATGTCAAGATTTGCAGTGTTTTGAAGGCTACAAAATGACTAATAGCTGAATGTATCCTAACACATTACTTGATGTGTCATTCTCAATGAGTTGTAAGGAACTATTTCATTGTATGTTCAATTTTATAGTAAGTTATATTTTTGGATATTTTAATAACATTACCATCAGCTGTCATACCACTTTAAACCTTTAGAATAGAATGAACCTGTGTCACTTACCAGACACTCATCAATTAACCAGCTTTGATCTGAAGAAAGTGGGAGGAGTTAAGAGAGAAGTTTGTCAAAATCTAATCAGAGCCTATTTCTGCTCTTATTTTTCAGCTTCTAACCAAAGACAGTGTACTCTGAATAACAAGACAGAGAACACTAGATAAAGCACAGTAAAGAAAAATAGGGATCCTGTGGTGCTGTGGCAGTGTCCCTACCTCTGATCCATTAAGCCTGGGTTCAGCTCCCAACTGCTCCAGAGATCTGTAATAACATCTCTACACAGACTGATTAAAAAAAACATGAAATGGATGTCAGGTCGATAATATAAGTGAGAAATAAGTTGAAAGTAGGAAATTCAAAAGCGTGTGAAAAAGGGAATAAGAATTATATAGGGAGAGGATGAGAAGAAATAGGTAACCAATACAAAAGGAATGTAAATGTCTTCTCTAAGCACATAGAGCCATAGAGTCATACAACGCGGAAAAAGACCTTTTGTCCAAACAATCTATATCAACCATAACCAAAACTAAGCAGGTCCCTCTTGCTTGCACTTGGCCCATATCTTTCTTATTCATGCACTTATCTAAATGTTGTTTAACTGTTGTAGTTGTACCTGCATCTACCACTTCCTCTGGGAGTAAATTCCGCACATGAACCATGGTCCATGTGAAAAGATTTGCCCCTCATGTCTTTGTTAAATCTTTCTCCTTCCACCTTAAAAATATGCCCCTTTGACTTGAAATTCCCCACCCTAGGGAAAAGACCTGCCATTCACCTTATCTATACACATCATCGTTTTATAAACTTCTATAAAGTCACCCCTCAACCTCCCACACAGCAGTGAATAAAGTCCCAGCCTATACAGCCCGTCCTTATAGCTCAAACCCTTCATTTCTGGCAACATCCTGGCAAATCTCTTCTGAAGCCTCTCCATATTAATAATATCCTTTCTATGACAGGGCAACCAAAACTGGACACAGTATTCCAGAAGAGGCCTCACCAACGTCTTGTACAACCTTGACATAATGTCCCGACTGCTATACTCAAATGTTAGAGCAATGAAGGCAAGCCTGCTACATGCCTTCTTAATCTTGGTCTACATGTGATGCAAACTTTAAAGAATTATGTACCTGAACTCCTAGATCTTTCTCTTCTTATAACAGTACCCATGGCCCTACTTTTAATTGTATAAGTACTCCCTTCATTTGTTTTACCAAAATGCAATACCTTGCATTTATCCAAATTAATCTCCTTCTGCTACTGTTCAGCCCGTTGGCCCAATTGATCAAGATTTTTTTGTAATCTTAGATAACCTTCTTCATTGTTCACTCTACCACCAATTTTAGTGTCAACCGCAAACTTACAAACTATGCTTTCTATATTCTCATCTGAGGGACTTGAGGCTGTTTTCATTCGAGAGAAGAAGGTTGAGAGGTGACTTAATTGAAACATATAAAATAATCAGAGGGTTACATGGGGTGGATAGGGAGAGCCTTTTTCCTAGGATGGTGACGGTGAGCATGAGGGGGCATAGCTTTAAATTGAGGGGTGAAAGATATAGGACAGATGTCAGAGGTAGTTTCTTTACTCAGAGAGTAGTAAGGGAATGGAACGCTTTGTCTGCAACGGTGGTAGATTCGCCAACTTTAGGTACATTTAAGTCGTCACTGGACAAGCATATGGATGTACATGGAATAGTGTAGGTTAGATGGGCTTGAAATCGGTATGACAGGTCGGCACAACATCGAGGGCCGAAGGGCCTGTACTGTGCTGTAATGTTCTATGTTCTGTGTTCTAAAAAAATGGCAAACTTACAAACTACGCTTTCTATATTCTCATCTAAACCATTTTTATAAATGACAAACAAAAGTTGACCGAGCACCCAGAACTGTGGAACAGTGATGGTCACAGGCCTCTAGTCCGAAAAACAAACCTGCACTATCACTCTGTCTCGTGTTGTTAGGTCAATTTTGTGTCCAATTGGCAAGCTCACCCTGAATCTCATGTGATTGAAGTTTACTAATTAGTCTACTATGCAGGACCTTGTCAAAGGTTTTACTAAAGTCTAAGCAAACAATGTCTACCTCTCTGCCCTCATCAACCTTCTCAGTTATTTCCTCAAAAATCTCAATCAAGTTTGTGAGACATGATTTCCCTTGCACAAAACCATCCTGACTATCCCTAATCATTCCTTTCACCTCCAAAGTGTATAAATTCTATCTTTCAGAAGCACATTCATCAACTTACTCACACTGAAGTAATATAAGTAATAAAAGGAAAGAAAATGATGGAATGATTGATTAGCAATTAAAATTAATATTTTGCATTTATCTATACTTTAGGAGAAAAACTGGCAAACTCATAGTGATAATGGAGCTAGGTGAGATGCTGCAAAGGATAAAAGTAGATGGAAAGGATACAGTGGAAATGTTGGATTTGCTTAAAAGTTGATTAGCTGTCATAATAAGATGGAAACATCTGAGGATGCTGGGAAAAGTGAGGGTGGATGTTGGAGAGGCTCTGGCCATAATCTTCCAATCCGTTTTTGATACTGGGAGAAGACCAGAGGATGGAGAATTACAAAGTGATATCCTTGCTCAAAAAGTGTGTTAGTACAAACTTAGCAAATGCACGTTAGTAAATTTGACTTAATGATGGGTAATACAACATAAATTAACTGTCATGTGGACAACTGCCAACAAGCCAGCACAGATTTATCAAAGGCATATTGGTTTAACTAACTTTATTGTTTTTTTTAATGAAGTAATGGCAATTGTTGATAAGAACATGTGATTGATGCTGTGTTTATGGACTTTCAAAATATTTTTGATATTTGCCAGGAAAAAAGTTGAAGCTGTTGAATATAGATAGGAAGTCGAGGAATGACAGCATACATGAAGTAGTGGTGGACTGTCATTTTTCAGAGTGGAGAAAAGTATACAGTAGTGTATCCCATGGGAATGGTACTAGGATCATTGCTTTTCTTGACATACATGAATAACTAGGCATGAGTTGTCAAATCTAATCTTAAAATTTAGCACATATCACAAAACATGAAATTATTGTGAACTGTGAGGAGGATGGTACCTGTCTTCAAGAGAGCATAAACAGATTGGTTCAATGGGCAGGTGTGGCAGATGGAATTTAATGCAAAAAAATGAGAATTGACATAATTTGGTAGGAAAAATCAGGACAGGTGTAAATGAGAAACACATTACCTGAAGAGGGTATAGGAACAAAGAGATTTGCAGATATATGTTGAAATAGTGGACAAGGTTGAGGAATTAATTCAAAAGGTGTATAGGATCCTGTGCTTTATAAGTAAACTCATAGGTCTCAAAAGCAAGAAAGTTATGGTGAATTAAGGTCAACCTTAACTGGAATATTGTGTCAATTTTTGTCAACATATTTTAGAAAGCACGTGAAGTCTTCAGAGATGGTGCAGAAACAGTTTAAGAGACTGTTTCCAGATTTGACAGACATTAATTATAACAATAAATTTGAAAAGCTGGAGTTGTTCTTCTTACAGAAAAGAAAGTCGAAAGGAGTTTTGATAAAAGCATTTGAAATTATGTGATGCTCAGACTCAGTAGTTAGAGAAAAGCTATTGATATTGAGTATTTCGACCACCTCTAGCAGTGTGACGTACAAAACACATAGATTCATACAGTGCAGAAAGAAGCTATTTGGCCCATTGAACCTGCTCTGAGCCTCTGAAGAGCATCTCATCTAGCTCCAGCATCTTCCCTTACTACATTTACAGTAGCTAATCCTCCTAACATATACATTCCTGGACATTGCAGGCAAATTTAGCATGGCCAATCCACCTAACCTACATATCTTTGGACTGTGGGAGGAAAATAGAACACCTAGAAGAAACCCATAAAGACACTGGGAAAATGTGCAAATTCCACACAGACAGTCACTGACAGCTGGGATTAAATCCAGGGTCCTAGCACTGTAAGGCAGCAGTGCTAATCCCTATGCCACCATGACAGCCCCCATGTCCCCCCCCCACCTTGTTAGTCTTCTGCGGGAATCATTCCGTCCATAACACACTGGTCTACTTTTCTGTCAGTGTTAAACCATTGTCGCCTCCCCATGGCATCTTCCCAGGCAATTGCAGAAGATGTAACACTTGCCTTTCACAACCTCACTGTCCAAAGCACCAAACACTGTTTCCAGGTGAAACAGTGATCTACTTGTACATCTATCAACCAAGTTTACTGTATTTGCTACTCGCAATGCAGTCTCCTTTACATTGGCAATACCAAGCACAGACTGGGTGACTGCTATATGGATTACCAGAACTCTGTCCGGATTTCACTACATAATTTTGATTTCATGCTAACATTACTGTCTTTGGCCTACTGCAGTGTTCCAGTGAAGTCCAATGCAAACTAGAACAGCGCCTCAGTTTCCATTTGGGCACTAAATAGCATTTAGGGCATAAAATTGAGTTGAACAACTTTAGACCACGAATATTGCCGTCCTTTTCTTCTACACATCCTTCTCTCCGGTGTCCTGTTTATATTGGTTTGCTCTCAGCAGAGCTGACCTATTTTCTGTTTTTACCAAGTACCATTAACATATATTCTACATCTATATCTCTCCTTTATTATCATTAACTTTTGCTCTGGGCACTTTCGCCATCAGCTTGACTTGCTGCTCCTCCCCATTTGTTAAACACATAAAAACCATTATTTAACGGACACTTACCATTCCAAAAATAGAATCATATTCGATTTGAAAAGCTGACTCTAAGTTAGTTAAAACATTGCTTCTGCTCTTGATTGCTTACAGTCTGGAATGTTAGACTATTCTTCAAACAACCATCCAAACAAAATGATCTGACTTTGTTGCATTTTAAGCAGCACAAATTTCCTGTAACTTTATCTCTGAGTTTCATAATTAATTTGTTACCATTGCGCAAAATGATGATACCAATTCAATATGGAATACATCTTACCTTTTGACCTAATCCATTGTCACCCTGGTTAGTACCTCAGCTGTAATCTGTATCTTCTTTAGACTGGTTTACACAGCCAAGCACTCATTGCTCATTAATCTGGGTCTGAACCTCCCGAATTTTCAGTGGAGAATTTTCACTTTTTCACCTTTTTCTTTGATCTCAATACTGCAGCTAATAGTTTGTGGTCTGTATCCATATGAAGTTTGTATCTCATGAAGTAATCTGTTCATAGTCCCATGTAACTAATGAAACATCTTTCTTGATAGTTGCATCACATTGCTGTGTTCTTGCCAAAGATCTTGATGCCAAGTATACAGGTTTCTTGCTGCAACTCAGTTGTATCAATCGCTACAAAGTCTAAAAGAAATGACAAATTTCTGGACAAATCACCCGGCACCAACCTAGGCACCAGAAAAGACAACAGCACCAGCTCTGTTGAACCTACAAGATCCCCCTCACTAACATATGGGGGCTAGTGCCAAACTTTGGAGGGCTGTCTCACAGAGTAATCGAGCAACAGCCTGACATAGTCACACTCATGGAATCATACCTTGCAATGACCTAGCCACCGCCTTGTTGTCCCTGGATATGTCCTGTCCCAGGACATGTTTGTAATTATCAGGATTATCCCTACTCTGCTCTTGAACAGGAGAATAACATTTGCCACCTTCCAATCATCTGGTACTAATCAAGTGGACAGTGAGTATGCAAAGATCATTGCCAAAGGTGCAGTAATCTCTTCTCGCTTACCATACAAACCTTGGGTATATCCCGTTTGGCCCAAGGGACTTATCTATCCTCATGTTTTTCAAAATTTCTAGCACATCCTCCTTCCTAACACCACAATGTTCGAACGTATCAGCCTGTTTCACACTGGCCTCACAAACGTCAAGGTCCCTCTCACTGGTGAATATTAAAGCAAAGTATTCATTAAGGACTTCCCCTACCTCCTCCAATTCTGTGCACAAGTTCCCTCCACTATCCTTAAAAGGTCCTACCCTCAACTCTGGCCATCCTCTTGTTCCTCACATAAGTATAGAACACCTTGGGGGTTTCTTTAATTCTACCTGCTAAGGCTTTTTCATACCCCGTCTCGCTCTCCTAAATCCATTCTTCAGTTCCTTCCTAGCCACCTAGTAGACCTCTAGACCCCTGTCTGATCCTTGCTTCCTCAACATTAAGTAAGCTTCCTTCTTCCTGTTGACTAGATGTTCCACATGTCTTGTCATCCAAGGTTCCTTCACCTTACCAACCCTTCCTTGTCCTATTGAGACAAACCAATCCAGTACTTGTAGCAAATGCTTCCTAAACAACCTCCACATTTCTGTCATGCAATTCCCACATCCAATTAAGGCCTCCCCTCTAGTCGGCCTATCTACATCCTGAGTCAGAAATCCTTCCTGGACACGCCTGACAAAATCTGCTCCATCCAAACTATTTGCACTTAGGATGTTCCAGTCTATATTAGGGAAGTCGAAGTCACCAATGACAACAATCCTATTACTCTGTACCTTTCCAAAATCTGCCTCCCAGTCTGCTCCTCAGTGTCCCTGTTGCTATTGGAGGGTCTGTAGAAAACTCCTAATAAAGTGACTGCTCCTTTCCTGTTTTTGACTTCTACCCATACTGACTCATTGAACAAACCCTCCTCAACCTCCTCCCTTTTTGTAGCTGTGATACCATCCCTGACTAGTAATGCCATTCACCCACCTCTTTTACCTCCCTCCCCAATTCTTTTGAAACATCTAATCACCGGAATATCCAACAACCCTGTGCTATCCAAGTCTCCATAATGACCATAGTGTCATAGCTCCAAATGCTGATCCAAGCTCTAAGTTCATCACCCTTATTGCAGACACTTCTTGTGTTAAAATGGACATACTTCAACCCATTGCACTGATTGCAACTTTGCCCTATCAACTGTCTGTCGTTCCTCACAGACTCTCTGCATACTGTATCTCTATACACCAGCTACCCTCTGCTCCATAGCTCCAGTTCCCATCCTCCTGCCTAACCAGTTAAAACCATCCCGAAGAGTTCCAGCCAGCCTTCTGCCCAGGATATTGGTGCCCCTCTAGTTCCAGTGCAACCCGTCCTTCTTGTACAGGAACCACCTTCCCCAGAAGGAATCCCAATGATCCACATATCTGAAGCCCTCTCTCTTACACCAGCTCTGTAGCCACGTGTTCAGCTGCACTCAGTCTCTATTCTTAGCTTCACTAGCCCATGGCATCAGTAGTAAACCTGAGATTACTACTCTGCTTGTCCTGCCTTTTAGCTTCCAACCTAATGCCCTGCATTCACTTTTCAGGTCCTCATCCCTTTTCCTAGCTATGTCATTGGTACCGATGTGTACTACGACTTCTGGCTGCTAACCCTAATTTCCCTAAAAAAAACTTGCCTTGTGAGACAGTGGCCTCTAATTCTGCAGTGGGAGTGATAAGAGCATGAGCTTTACCTTCCTGGCTGCTCCCGGCTCAGGCTTTCACTACTCCCACTGCTGAATTAGATGTGAGCAATTTTTGTATTTTAATTCTTCCAACCCTTCACCCTATCACAGATTTTGTTTTCCTTTCTTCTTGACCAATTTCCACTGTCTCTCCTATTATTTAAAAGCTACTCACCTTCAACATTTTCCAGTTCTGATACTCCATTGATCTGAAACATTAACACTATTCTTTCTCTTCTGATGTCATCTAGACTACTAAGAATTTCCAGCAGTTATTTGGATGGATTTCCACATCTCCAGTGTTTTGCTTTTGTTTTACCTATTGGGTGGGTCACCCAACTTGGTTTCTTGGTCAAAACCTTCATGATGATTCTGGAATTTTAACTGGTATTTGAAAGCTTTTCCACAGCAATCATTTCCTCTAGACATGTTTGTTAATTCAACTTGAAATTTAGATGTAAAGCAAGCTTCTTTAACCGTTTCTTAATACATGTTATTAAACTCAGGATACCAGATAATGATGTTTCTTATGATCAGTGACCAAAACTCCTGGTGGGAATTAGCTATCCTTATACACCCTCTCTTTGCCTTATATCAAAAGTGTTATTTTTGTTTAAGACTGACAATATCAGTGCATCTTCCTGTCCATTATTTAATCAGAAACTGTATTGATGTACTTGTGATATGATTACACTCAGATCAATATGAAGAGCAAAATCCAACATTTGTAAGAATACTAAACAATCTGCCCTGCTGATTTTCCTTAATATTGAAATAAATACAATGAAAAATTAGACAGATGAATAACGAATAGCCAATCCACTTCTACTTGCTTTAAAATATGTCAAAGTTGAATTTTTCCCCCATTATGTTTTTTCATGTTAAATAGACAGGATTATTTGTCTTTAGCACCCTCTTAATTCTGTGCATATCTACAACTTTGCCAGACTTGTTATCCTGACCACATTGCTGATCACAATCATATATGAAGATGTATTCAATGTGTCAGCATCTCACTTTGTAATCTACAAAGAGATGAATCTGACAATCCCATGGTAGTTTATTCAATCAAAAAATTAAAAGGATGACTATTGTGTATGAGTGAAGACTGCAATAGGTTATGGCAGCTGTCATTTTGTTTTTTTTCATAAAGATCTATTAGTGCCAACATTGTTAGTTCTATTTAAAAAGTGCAGACAATGTAATGATATATTATTTAGCATTTTACCATTTCTTTTCCACTTTTCTTCCTGATATTTGCACTCCAGCCACAAAAGCGGACGTGTGGGTCATAATTGATCAAATCACTCAGTAGCCACTACATACAGTGTAAATGGAAAATGAAGCCATGCTAATGCTAAATTATAGTGGGTCATACTACAATGGTGGCTGTCAAAGTTACACTTACATTAATGACAAAAAGAGAAAAACGTGCTGCAACTGATTCTTAGCAGTTTTAAGATCAGTAAACTCGCTATCACCCGATGTTGAATTATAAATACAAAATCCACTTGGGTGTAGATTCTCAAAAGTCTGTCTGAGTGTTAATTATGATAACCTCAGGAAATAATATCCTGAGAATAAACACAACACATGCTCATACCTAGGTAACAAAACAAAAACTTGCATTTAGAGAGCAAAGTAAGGTAGTGAAATGTTCCAAGGGACTTTGTAAGTTATCAAATACCATACCACATAAGCAGAAAATAGGGCTGGTTATCAAAAGCTTGGTCACTGCAGTAGGTTTTAAATGACAACAACTTCATTTACATCTATCTAAAGGAAGAGTTTGCTTGTGTTAAAATTCAAGAACTTTTTGACATCAGAAATATGATTCCATCTGTTTTACCTGCCAGCTCAGTTCTCATTCCATGTTCAGTGCATTTTACTGTCCTTCTGGCATCCATTTTGCTTATTTCCTAAGTGTTACCTCACATGAGCTTCTCTAACGAATTTAAAAATGTGTTACTTTGTCATGAGGTGATGGCCTGCTGGTATTCTCACTGGACTTTTAATCCAGAGCCCCAGGGAATATTCTGGGAATCTGGGTTCAATCCCGTCATGGCAGATGGTGGGATTTGAATTCTATAACAGTCTGGAAATAAGAGTCTAATGACGACCATGAATCCATTGTGGATTGTCAGAAAAACCTATCTGGTTCACTAATGTCCTTTGGGGAAGGAAACTGCTGGCCCACATGCAATGTGGTTGACTCTTATCTGCCGTATGGGGCAATTAGCGATGGGCAGTAAATGCTGCCTAGCCAGTGATGCCCACATCCCATGAATGAATTAAAAAACATGTAAACAACTGCACGTATACCTTCTTGCTGTAGTTGTCACAACATAGAAAGCTACTGCATCTCTGAATGTATAATGACTTGGTGATGCATATGATCATATTGCTGGAGGTGAAACTGAGGATTAGTTTGATAGTGGAATTGCGTGACATAAAGGCTGTGCATGAAAAACATGATCTTTTATCATACAGCACTTTACAGTAATCTGGACTCTGTATTAAGTTTGACAATTTCAGAACAATAACTCTGCCTTTGAGTTTCAAATTTTTATTTCATTGTCTGCATCTTGTTTTCCCATTTTTGCTGTTTCAAGCATACCTTTGGTCTACTCTTAGCAGCTACCTGCCAACCAATGCTTTGTCACTTGTCTACAATCATTACCATTCTTCTTGCCTTTTGCTCTTTGACTTCAGTCTCCAGTCTCTCTCTCTCTGACATTATTTTTACTTTCACTTTTCCCTTGTTTTTACTCAATGTAAAACCCATTATATCTCCACATCTCTTCACTTCTAAAGAATAATCATGTTGGACTTGAAATGTTATCCCTGTTTGTCTCTTCACAGACACCGCTGGGTCTTCAGTACTCTGTTTTACTTTGTCATCTTGAATTTTGTGTCTACAACAATTGTATTTCAGAAAATCAGAGTTATCGCTGAAATTCTACACTTCCATTTTGTGGAATCACACTTTGATGAGGCACGCCCATGCTCTAAATATGAGTATTGCAAAGTGGCAAGATATGCTGATTGTGTTCTATGTGAAAAAAATCTGTTATTTATTCATTAATAAACTTGAATCAATCTATTCACATGCTGAAGTACACATTATGATTGTCTCTCTAGTGTTCTATAAGCTCCAGATTGACTTCTCCAACAATAGCATCAGTGACAACAGCAACGACCTGTATATCTGTAGTGTTTTAATGCAGAGCAAAAGGGATTTAAAGGTGTTTCATTAAATCAAAAGGAGAAAAATAGGCACTGACCCACAGACGCAGATATTAGAAAGGGTGATCAAATGTTTGATCAGATGGGAGGAGTTCAAGGGGATCAAAGAAGCAGAAAGACAAGTTAAAGATGTGAAGAGGCCCAAGAACTGATGAATAAGGCCAAGAAGGCCAAAGATACAATTACTAACGATGGGATAAAAATAAAGGAAGATATACACATGAGGCCAAAATTAAGCATTATCAGGGACCAAGTTGTAAAGAGGATGAGGATTATAAGTTAAATGGAACTTGACTCAATATAGGACAAAAGTAGCCGGGTTTCAGAATGACATTTATGGACAGTGGAAAATGTTCATTCTGCCAGGGAAGCCATGCCAGTTGCTAAGCCTGGTGATTACAAAGATGTAAATTAGGTCTTAGATGTAGTATGCTCACTTTCTGAGGGATATATCCAAAGAGGTTGGTGAGGTATCTATCTATTCATACAAGGTCTAAATAATAATCAATATAATTCCAACAAATATACTGTGTATTCTATATTAATGAATTACAACACTATTCATAATGTAGCTATGTTGTCATTGTACATCAAGATAGCTTGTGTCATAATTGAGTTGGTGCAGCAGTGGTGGGCCTCCTGTATCATTAAGTGTACACATGTGTATATAATACCACATAACATCTGCAGGACATCAAAGTACTCATAAATGGAGCAATATGTTTATTATTCCACAATGACTATGCGCAGTAAAGTCTCACTATGAAGACCTTAAAGTGCTTACAGATGTTTAAACTAAGTTAAAACGCATTAAATTGAAAATAAAATTAAGTTGAAATCATGAGCCTTTCTGGTGTATTGACTGATCAGCCTGTTGTGCTCCCTTTGAAGGTCTCAGTGAGTCAAATTGGAGGCTTTGGATATTGCAACACCTGAAGAATTAGTTGAATCAAATGAATTGGTTCATGAAACGTACATTAATTAAGCACTGGGTAAAGCTATTATTTCAAACAGTTACAATATTCATAGAATTTTACAATGGAATCATAGAACTTTATACAAAAAAAATCCTTTCAAACTACTTGTTTCTGTGTTACCTCTCTGAGAGCTTTGCACTTAGTCCCATTGTTTTGGTTTCTTCCCATTCCCTCTCAACTTTACTGTTTTTTAAATATTGCAAGGGAGATAGTGTGATAATCTTTTAACCATAAGCAGTAATGGTGAGGAAAAATATGAAAATTTACATTAATATTTGGGGAATCTGCAACTGTTTTAATAAAAGCTTGAAAGGGACTTTTAAGAGTCTGCATCACTTGCAAATAGGCGAATTTTATTTTCTTTGAATGAAAGAAACTAATGGTCCATGTGACCTGACAATCCTTGACCCACAGGCAGTATCAGTAAGAGGAAAGTAAAAACACAAAGGCCATTTGGTAGATAGATAAAGAGAAAAGGGTAAAGATGGAGAGAGAGGCAGTCTGAAAATCAGGTTAAAGAGCTTGCTAGATAACAAGGTGTAGAGCTGGATGAACACAGCAGGCCAAGCAGCATCAGAGGAGCAGGAAGCCTGCCCTAGAAGGCTGAGACCCTCCTTAAAGGGTCAAATTATCAAATAACAGTGAGTTAGAAAACAGAAAGGAGATAGAGGGCTTAGTGACATGGTGCAATGATAACAACCTCTCTCTCAATGTCAGCAAACTAAAGAACTGATAATTGACTCCAGAAAGAAAGGAGAAGAACACATCCCCATCTACATCAACGGAGCAGGGATTGAGAAGTTTGAGACTGTCAAATTCCTAGGACTGACGATTACTGACAACCTGTCCTGGACTTACCAAGTAGATGCAATGGTCAAGAAGGCACAACAAAGCCTCTTCTTCCTAAGGAGGCTCAGAAAATTCAAAATTTGCATAAGGACCCTTACCAACTTTTACAGACAGGCCACTGAAAGCATACTGTCTCGATGGATAACCACCCGGTATGGCAACTGCTCTGCATAGGACTGCAAGAAACTACAGAAAGTTGTGTACACAGCCAGGTCATCACAGAAACTAATCTCCCATCCATGGGCTCCCATCCATACATCTCACTGCTGCAGAAAGGCTACCAACATCATTAAAGACCCATCCCACCATGGTAATGTTCCCCTACAAAGTCTTCCGTCAGGCAGAAGATACAGAACTTTAAACACATGCACCAGCAGATTCAGTAGCAGCTTATTCTCTGTTGTTATTAGACTGATAAATAAACTCTCTAACTTCAAATAATGCTGATCTTGTTAATGTTGATCTTGCCTCACATACGTACTGTGTGGTCAAACCTGTATGCCTTACTCTGTCCAAATTGTTTTCACCCTATTATCTGCACTTGTTTGCTCTGATCTGCCTGTACTGCTCACAAACAAAAGTTTTCATTTCTCTTAGATACGCATGATAACAAATCAAATCAAATCAAATCAAATCAAGGAGATTACACAGATGTTACCTTATTTACATAAAAATTGCTGCCTGAGGAGAATTGGTTCCGTTCTTGAAGGAATTGTACTGGAATTCTGCACAAGAAAGGATGGAATGGCTGAAATTGGTACCACACAGGTGAACAGTGCTACCGATGTGATTAACCTTTGTCACATCTTTTGTTCCCTGATTAACTTATAGCGCATACCTATTTAAATTTCTTTTATTTATTCAAAGAATGTTGGTATTACTGGTATGGTCAGCTTTTATTTTTCATTTCTAATTGCCCTTGACAAGATGGTGGGGAAGTGCCTTTCTGAGTCACTGCAGCCCATATTGTGTGGGTGCACTCATGGTGCTATTGGGAAGGGAGTGTCAGAATTTTTATCCAGTAACAGGGAAGGGATAGTAATATAGTTCTGAGACAGGATGGCATGTGGCTTGAAGGGGATTTTTCTGGTGGTGATATTCTTATTGACTGCTGCAGTCATCCTTCAAGACACTAGAGGTGATAAATTTGGAAGATTGTGTCAAAGGAATTTTGGTGGTACACTAGGCTGCCACTCTATGTCACCGGTAGAAGAAGTATATTTTGAAGGTGGTGAATGGGGAATCAGTTAAGCAGCTACTTTGCCCTGGATGTTGCTTGAGTTTTTTTACTATTGCTGGAATTACACTCAGCTAGCCAAATGGAGAGTATTGTATCACACTTTGGACTTGTACCCGGTAGGTGAGTAGCCAGTGAGAGGTGAGGAAATTGCTACAGAACTCCTAGCCAGTGACTGGTTCATGTAGCCGTAGTATTTCTTAGTAGTATTTCTTATAATTGCTAATGCCTAAGAAGCTGATAATGGGGGAATCACCAACGATAATTCCATTGAACATCAATGAACGATGGCTAGATTCTCTCTTTTTGGAGATAGTCATTACCTTGCACTTGGGTGGTATGAATGTTACTTGCCACTTGTTACTTAACAAGCCTGGATGCTGTCCAGGTCTCACTGCATATGGACATGGATGCTTCACTATCTGAGGAATCTCCAATTATGCTGAATATTTTGCAATCATGAATGAACGCCTCCACTTCTGTACTTGCCACCAATTAGAAGGTCATAGAAGAAACATTTGAAGATTGTTGGGTATGCAGCACTGCACTGAGGAACTCCTGCAGTGATGTACAGCAACTAGGATGATTGAGCTCCAAAAGCCGCAAATATGTTATTTTGTGCTAGGCAGCCTGACATCCAGCAGAGAGTTATCCCCTTAATCGTATAACTCCAGTTTTTCTAAGGTTTCGTGATTCTATTCTTAGTTGAATATTATCTTGATGTCAAGGACAGTCACCCTCACTTCCTAACGTTGAGCGTCAACTTTTTTGTTCATGTTTGTACCAAAGCTAAAATGAGGCCCGAAGCTGAGTAGTCCTTGCAGAACTCTAACTAATTGTTAGCAAGCATCATTTGCCTACTAATTTAGTTTCAAATTACATTGATTCGCATTCATGTTGAAGTAAAAGTCACAAAATCAAATCTGGCTTGGTAATTTCTCCATTTGCAGGTTTTTCACTGAATTTACTTCATTTCATTTATAGAAAACAATGGGATTGTACCAGCAGAAACTAGTCATTTAATCTAAGAAATCTCTACCTGGTGCTTATGCTCCTCAAAACTTTCTTCACATGTTATCTGACCTGGCTCAGCTTTTCATCATATCTTTCTATTGCCCTTTCCCTCCAGCACCTACTGGTTTCCACCTGAAAGCATCTAAAATACTTGCCTCATGACTTCCTGTGGGTTGCCACCAATAACATTTATTTATGCAAATAATCTATCAACAAAAGGGACTGAGGATCTCTCTCTACTTCAACCCAGTCAGTAGCAGCCTTTATGGCATCAATGTTATTAGTAATGACTGTAAAGATGCCCACATTACATTGCAATCCTTCCAAAATCTGTGTTATCTTTCATTCAGGCATCTAGTGATGCGTAAGAGAATGGCTGACACTTCGGTTTGTCAGGAGAGGAAAGTTCATTCCTCTCTCTCTGACCACGACAAAATGGTGCACACTTGTTACTTTGTCAAAGTCATGGTATTCCTCGTGGTGATTAAGTGTCCAAATGTGGCTTTGGAAGAGCTGTGTATAAGTGCTGAGATTTACCACATTTGCAAAGGACTCAGCCTACTGAATGTGCAGTTAATGTGGATCATGCTCAGAAACTGGAAAGCGGTCATGCTGCATTTATTCTACGCTACTTTTCCGTCCACTTGGAAATTGAGCCTCATGTCAAACCTGCCTCATGACTCTGCTGTGCAACATAACCTTACATGGTCAGCATGCATTTTGGGGTGTTCTGTTGTCAAGATCATTTTGGAGAAGGCTTGCAGTGTTTGCTAGACTGTGTGCAATGATTCCAAATCTCATCATCACAATTGTTTGAGCCATACCAGCAGGGTATAATGAGCAGATCAGGACCAGGCCAAAGTACAGGAAAAGGAAGAGAAACAGAAGGAGGGAAGAAATTAGGGAAAAGACAATGAACAAAGTGCCTTTCTAACTAGCCTGTCCACCACTGATTCAGCTATCCTTGGTTATTTTGAACACAACCCAAAATCTGAACTTCATAACAATCAATGTCTCATCAACCCTCTGCCAAAATACTAGAACAAAAATGACCATTAAATAACCATTCAAAACAAGCTTCATTAATTATTAGCATCCAATATTTCATACAATAGGCAGCTAACACTCTTGTTCATTCCCTTAACAGTCTTCCACATGCCTTTGCCAGTCCTACTGCTCCCATGCAATATTATGTCAATGGCATAGCTGATGGAAAGTTCAGAGGCAGCAAGAACTGCAGATGCTGGAGTCAGAGACAACACAGTGTGGAGCTGGAGGAACACAGCAGGCCAGGCAGCATCACAGGAGCAGGAAGGTTGATGTTTTGGTCAGGACCCTTCATTTTCTGAAGAAGTGTCCCAACCAGAAACGTCAACCTCTCTGCTCCTCTGATGCTGCCTGGCCTGCTAATGAAAGGTTGCTGTCTTTCAATGGAGGAGACTGCAGATGGACTTGCAGGCCATTTTGACCATCTCTAAGTCCTGAAGGCTGACATTAGATGGCACTACTTTGTCATGGCAACCACATTGTTGACTGGCAGACAAAGACAGGGGCACAGGTGGATGCGAGGAGGACAAATGCTGTCACCTTGAGAAAGTTCAGTGTTTCAGAATCTTAGAAATATGTTGGAGGACAGATAGCTAGGTGCCATGAGATTCTGCAAGCTTTAGTATCTGCAGCTGTGATGGAAGCAATCTAATCCTTTGTGACAGCAAGCTGCATTTACGACAATCTGATTTCATGAACCCAAACTGAATACCCACTGCAGCAAGCTGACAATAGGTGGCTTCTGCTTGTGCTGTGGGGGTAGCAGACATATCAACCATCAGACATTATGTGTCATCAAGTGCTGGCTTGGAGATGGACACTGCTTCCAGGCTGGTAAACAAATGTACTTCAAGTTCTGTGTTAAAGTCTATGGCAAATTAATATTGGACAATGCTCCTTGACAGTGACACCGTGCTTTCTGACAGTCCTGGCAACATGAAGAACATCTGTGTGCATGCAAATCAGAACTTTACTATGTACCTGCCCTTTAAAAACCGTATCTGAGCCCTCTATAATCAAACTTGTGTACATTTTTGCCTGGGTTGGGGGCTGGTGTTGGCTGGCCTCTGCATTATACTTTGTCCCTGCCCTGATGCAGGCAGCCATGATTTATGCTAATGATTTACCATTTGTATAAATCACTTCAAGGCCACTCTCTCATATTTGCATAGAATTTGTATGTGTGTTGGTGCCTTTAGGTTTGAGATCAAGTAACAATCAATGCATGTTCACCAGTAGTTTCCTCATCCTTTTGCACTTTACGCTCATCTGCCACTTATTGGCCAAGCGATTCACACTCACAACTCTTCAGATACTGAAGTAGTCCATGTTCAAATGCAACAATATCCAGGTTTGGGCTGACAAGTGGTAAGTAACATTCATTCCACAAAAATACAAAGGAACGACCATCTCCCATAAGGGACAATCTAACCACTTCCCCTTGACATTCAATGGTATTACCATCACTGAATCACTCACTATCAATACGTAGGGGATTACCATTGAAAGGGCGGTGTGGACTTGTTGGGCCGAAGGGCCTGTTTCCACACCGTAGAGAATCTAAAAAAAAGAAATTCAGTTGGGTTCACCACATAAACACAGTGGCTACAAGAGAAGGTCAGAGGCTAGGAAAACTGCAGTGTGTAACTTACCTCTGATTCGCCAAAGCCTGCCCACCATCTCCAAGGCACAAGTCAGAAGTGTGATGGAATACACTCACTTGCCTAGATGAGTTCGGTTCTAATAACACTCAAGAAGTTTGACACCATCCAGGACAAAATAGCTCACTTGATTGGCACCACATCCACAAACATCCATTCCCTTTACCTCCAACCAATAGTACCAGTAACAGCTGTGTGTACTGCAGAAATTCACTAAAAATCCTTAGACAGCATTATCACTGCCACTTCTACCCAGAAGGACAAAGGCAGCTGATACATGGGAATACCACCACTTGCAAGTTCCCCTCCATGCCACTCACCACCCTGACTTGAAAAAATATGAGACAGTACAGGTTTGGCTGGAGAAACTGGGGTTGCTCTCCTTGGAGAAAAGAAAGTTGAGGGGAGATTTATTACAGGTGCATAAAATTATGACAAGTTTAGGTGAAGTAACAAACGAAAAGTTGTTCATATTACATAATGGTACAAGAGCTAAGAGACTTTGAAAGATTTAAGGTTCAGTATAAGAAGTGCAGAAATGTGAGGAAGATTTTTTTCTATTCAATGAGTGGCAATAATTTGGAACTTCCTGCCTATAAGGGTGGTAGCAGCAGAGATATTCAGCAATTTAAAAAATAAATTGCATGGACGCTTGAGGGAAACAGACTTGCTGGGCAAGAAGGATGGAGTGGACTGACTGAATATTCCCATGGGGAAACACCAAAGGCTCAATGGACTGAATGACTTCCCTTTGTGCCATTATGTCTCTATGATACTCTGACTCTATCATTGTTGTGGCAATTCAGGATGTGCCTTAATTATTGTTTATTCAGGATATCAGTGTCCCATGACAAAATCAACACATATACCTCACAATGCATCCCATGATGGTATATGTCTCTTTAACCACAAGTCAACATGGTGAAGGATCTTCAAAGCTATTTTTTAACATCTTAGTTAAGATTTTTTTCTCTTCATAGAAGTGTTAACTCCTTGCTGGATTGTGGTTCTTTTGATAGTGGACCATTAATCATCTGTGCACCCTAATAGCAAGTATTAGTAGGTTGATAGTTAAAAGCAAAAATATCTTCTGAATATTGTCCCTAGCAACCCCCTTAGAATGTTCTTTGTTTCAGGAAGATCATCCTTCATTCTTCTCAACTTTAATGAATTAAAGCATTAGCTGTTTATAGCTGAGATAACAAGGTGTGGAGCTGAATGAACACAGCAGGACAAGCAGCATCAGAGGAGCAGGAAAGCTGACATTTTGGGTCTGTGCCCTTCTTCAGAAAATCAGAAAATTTTCTGAAGAAGGGTCCAGGCTCAAAGTCAGGCAATGTTGAGCACAGTTGACCACCAAGACATAAACAACTCTTCTACAAGTAGAAGGCTGTCATTTATGGAGATCATGGGAACCATATTCGTTCTTCAGCAAGAAATGTACTTGTCATCGGTTCTCAAGGGCTTATAGAAATTTAAAGAGAAGTTTTCCTTTGCAGCCAAAAATTGCAAAGCAAAATGGCAGACCTTTAGGAAAATCCTGGGAGCAAGGAGTGGCGTGGTGGCACAGTGATTAGCAATGCTGCCTCACAGCGCCAGGGACCTGGGTTTCATTCCATCCTTGGGCCACTGTCTGTATGGAGTTTGCACATTCTCCCTGTATCTGTGTGGCTTCCTCCGAGTGCTCTAGTTTCCTCCCACAGTCCAAAGATGTACAGGCTAGGTGGATTGGCCATGCTAAATTGCCTGTATTGTTCAGGGATGTGTAGATTAGGCGGGTTATAGAGGGATGGGTTTGGGTGGGTGCTCTGAGGGACGGTGTGCACTTGTTGGGCCGAAGGGCCTGTTTCCACACTCTAGGGATTCTATATCTACATTCTTTTGCAGATTCCTCTGCCCTCCCACCTAATTTTGTATCATCAACAAATTTCTGCACATTATGCCTCCTCCTCCAAGTCATTAACATAGGTAGCAAATAATTGAGGCTCCAAAACTGATCCTTGTGGCATTTCACTAGTTATGTCTTCCCAACCCAAAGAATACCCGTTAATACTGATTGTCTATCTTCTATATGTTAACCAGTCCTCAAACCATGGCAACACATTGTCACCAATACCATGAGCTCCTATCTTGTACAATAACTGTTCAATTGGCACCTTTTACAATATCATCTGGACAGCCAAATATACTATATCTACTGGTTTCTCTTTACCAACACTGCTTGTTATATCCTAAAAGAACTCAAGAAACGTTGTCACACATGATTTGCCTTTCCCTAAACAATTACTTGCTCTATTTGACTGTATTAAGCTTTTCTGAATATCCTGCTACTTATTTCTTAATAATGCACTCTGGCATTTTCCAAATGATGGATGTTAGGCTAACTGACCTATAGTTTCCTACTTGCTGTCTTCCTCCCTTCTTAAACAGGGGCATCAACAATTACAGTTTTTCAATCTGCCGGAACCCTCCAAAACTCCAGTGCGTTCTGGAATATTTCAGCCAGTACCTCCATTACCTCTGTAGCTACTTCCTTTAAAACACTTGGATATAGACCATCAGGTACCGGCAATTTTTTCATCTTCAGTCCCACTACTTTATCAAATACTTTGTCCTTCATCACAGAGATTGTTACAAGATCATTATTCCGATTAGCATCTTGCATTTCTGATGTTTTTGAGACATTTACAATGTGTTATCCATTGATGCAAAATGTTGATTTGAATTATCTGCCATTTTCCCGTTCACTATTGTCAGTTCTCCAGTTGCGTCCTCCCATGGCCCTAAATTTACTTTATTCTCTTTTTATATAGCCATAGATATTCTTGTTTGTTTTTATTTTCCTTGCCAATTCATTTCATAATCAAGTTTCTCCATTTATTAGAATTTTAGTTATCCTATAATTCCTATAAAACTTCTGATCTACTGGTTTACCACTAGTTTTTCCCACGTTGCCATTTTATTGTAGTTTTCAGCTTGGATATTCGCTTTAACCACCTTTTTTAACCATACATGTTTCATCCTACTTATTGAGTATTTCTTTCGGACTGAAATAATTTTTTTCTGACAATTATGGAATGTCTGAATGAAATGAAATGAAAATTTTAATTATCTGCCACTGCTCAAGTACTGACCTTTCCCTTAGTCCGTTTTGCCAGCCAACATTTTACACCTCTTTCTTTGTTCTGTAATTACCCTAAATTACGCTGAAGATGATTCTCCTTTAAATTAAATTGAAATTCAACTATAACACAGTGTGAAGCTGGAGGAACACGGCAGGTAAGGCAGTATCAGATGAGTAGGAATGCTGACGTTTTAGGCCGGGACCCTTCTTCAGAAATAGGGTAGGGGAAGGGAGCTCTGAAATATTGGAGAGAGGAGGGGTGGGCCAGGGAAGGGAGGCGGGATAGTGATAGGTGAGTGCAGGTAGGCAGTGGTGGGGATTGTTCAGTGAGTTGGGAGGAGCGGATAGTTGGAAGAGAAGATGGACACAGGTCAAGGAGGCGGGGATGAGAGGAAGGGTTGGTCATGGGATGAGGCTGGGGGTGGGCGGATTTTGAAATGAGTAAAGTCCACATTGAGACCATTGGGGTGTAGTCCCCCAAGGCAGAATATGAGGTGCTGCTCGTCCAGTTTCCGGGTGGCATCGTTATGACACTGGAGGAGGCCCAGGATGGACATGTTGTCCAGGAAGTTGGAGGGGGAGTTGAAGTGATTCACGACTGGAATTTGTCGTTGTTTGTTGCGAGCCGAGTGCAGGTTCTGTACAAAGCGATCTCCGAGCCTCAAAGCCTTTGTGACAAACAACGACATCTTCCGGTTGTGAACCACTTCAACTCCCCCTCTCACTCCCTGGACAACATGTCCATCCTGGACTTCTTCCAGTGTCACATCAATGCCACCTGGAAACTAGATGAGCAGCACCTCATATTCTGTCTTGGGAGCCTACAGCCCAATGGTCTCAATGTGGACTTTACTCATTTCAAAATCCGCCCACCCCCAGCCTCATCCCATGACCAACCCTCCCTTTCAGTCCTGCATCCGTGACCTATCCAACTTCTTTCCCATCTATCCACTCCTCTCACCACACTGACCAAACCCCACCACTGGGCTCATCTATTGTCATCCTACCTACCTTTCCCAGCCCTTTTAATCCTCACCTCCTTGACCTGTCTGTTTTCTCTCCTACCTATCTCCCTCTCATCCCCACCTCGTTGACCTGTCTTTTTTTTTCCTTTATATTTCCCTCCCATCCCCGCCTCCTTGACCTGTCCATCTTCTCTCCCACATATCCGCTCCTCCCACCTCACTGACCAATCCCCACCACTGCCTATCTGCACTCACCTATCACCATCCCACCTACCTGCACCGGCTCCACCCCTCGTCTTTCTATTTATTTCAGAGCTTCCTTCCCCCTCTCCCATTTCTAAAGAAGGGTCCCGACCCAAGATGTCAACTTTTCTGCTCCTCTGATGCTGCCTGGCCTGCTGTGTTCCTCCAGCTCCACACTGTGTTATCTCTGACTTCAGCATCAGCAGTTTTGACGATCTCTGAAATTCAACAATGTTGTGAACATTTACCCCAAGAAGGCCCTTAACTGCATGATCTCTTACTAACACTACCTCATCATATATTACAAGATCTGAAATAACCTATTTTCAGGTAGGCTGTGCAATATACTTCTCAGAAAAGTAATTCCTTATGAACTCCATAAGTTTGTCATCTATGTCATCCTTGCACATCTAATTTGTCCAGTCGATATGCAGATGAAGATCACACACATGACAATTGCAGTGCCCTTCTAATGTTCAATTATTTCCTAATTTACAGATTTCCTTATAGTGGGACAACTCTTCAAGAGCCTATAGATGATTTCCACCCATGTCTCATTTCCCTTTTTATTTCTTATTTGTATTTAAACTGATCCCGTAACATGATCTATTGTCCCTTTATCATTACTCACCAGCACACATTACTTTTCTTATTTACAAATCCACCCCATCTCCTTTTTTCTTGAAGGCTATATTTCCAGAATGTCAAATAGCCTTAGGTAATGAGCTCCCACTGGGAGCTCTGCAGCTATATCTTTGCAATAGCTATCAAGTCATATTCATTTATTTCTATTTGTGCTATCAACTCATCTTTCTTGTTCGAAATGCTTGCATTTACTTAAATAGCTTTAAACTTTGTTTTCTTGTTAACTGCTTTTACTTATACTTGTTCTAACATCTGTTGCAATGTTCTGCGTATATTTCCTGTCCCTTCCTTTCACACTTTATCATTCACTTTTTCATTACCTTGTACCTCTCTTCACTCATTTCTTTTTTTATTTTTTAAACTTTCCTCCAATAAAGCCCTCCCCACAAAACCTAAATATTTTAAAGCCCTATGTGCATTCCTAGTTATACAATTTGCCAGGGCACTAGTTCCAGTATGGTTCAAAAGAAACCTGTCTCAATGGAACAGATCTCTGTTTCCCCAGTGTTGGTGTCAGAGGCCCATGATTCAGAACCTATTTCTCTCTTGCCAATCTTTGAACAGTGTATTAACCTCTCTAATCTTATTTACATCATTACATCAATCCTGAGATTAATACCTTTGTGGTTTTGCTTTTTAATTTGCCCCAAACTGCTTATAAACCATCAACAGAACTTCCTTCTTAGTCATATCTATATCATGGGTGCCCACACGGACCATGACAGCCGAAGCCTTCCTATCCCATTCAAAATTTTCCTGTAGCCCAAAGGAGATGTTATGAACATTGGTACCATTTAGGCAATGCAACATTTTGAGCTTTCTGTTTTTATTGTAGAGAACTGTATCCCTGTTCATTGACTGTTGCTATCACCTATTATTACTACATTTCTTTTTTTTCTCCCAGACTTGAATGGTACTGTGTACCATGATGGTTTAGTCAGTTTGTTCTCATCCATTATCTCTTCCAGGGAGTAAGAACTTCAGTACCGATTGGACCAGGGCACTGACTGAGACTCCTACAAAGATCTAGATTCTAGATCCCAATGCCTGTTTCAATTGCAGTCACTCTCTATTGTCCCTGACCACAAACCAAACTTGATGTAATTAATCTAGGCAATTTCCTGAAGCTCAGAGCCTGGGTAACTCTGAGCTGATGTTTCTTGAATAGCCAACGCTTGCTGCACACTGATCGGATCACACCAATCTCCACTAGCTCCCATATGCTACAGTTGCAAAGTATTTATCTGTCCAGTCATCTCTGTTCAATTTAATTAATTAATTTGGATGTTAAATATTTTAAAGTGAATGTCCATTCTGTAATTTCCTAGCTGTAATAACATCTCCTGAATTATACCACTTAGCCAATCAAAATAGACACAGAAGAAATACCCACTAATCACCAACACCACATGGGCCCAATCTATGCCTGCCTCTTTGTAGGATATGTGGAACAATCCCTCTTCCGTAGCTACACTGGCCCTATCCCCCACCTCTTCCTCTGTTACATCGATGACTATATCAGCGCCACCTCGTGCTCCCACAAGGAGCTCGATCAGTTCATCCATTTCACCAACACCTTCCAACCCAACCTTAAATTGACCATCTCTGATACCTCTGTCTCCTTCCTGGACCTCTCTGTTTCTATCTCTGGCAATCACCTGGAAACTGATATCCATTTCAAGCCTACTGACTCCCACAGCTATCTAGAATACATCTCTCACCCACCTTCCTGCAAAAATGCCATCGCCTCTTCCCAATTCCTTCACCTCCGCTGCATATGTTCCCAAGATGAGGCATTCCACTCCCAGACATCTCAGATGTCCTCGTTTATCAAGGACCGCAAATTCCCCTCCGCAGTGGCCGAAAGCGTCCTTGGTCATGTTTCTCACATTTCCCACAAGTCATCCCTTGGACCCCCTCCACGCAATAGCAACCAAAACAGAATCCCCCTCATCCTCACGTAGCACCCCAACTCTGGATCCAATATATCATCCTCTGGCACTTCCGCCATCTGCAATCTGACCCCACTACCAAAGACATTTTTCCCTCTCTACTTTAGTCTGCTTTCCAGAGGAATCCCTCTCTCCATAACTCCCATGTCTGCTCCACACTCCCCACCAGCCCCACCATCCCTGGCACTTTTCCCTGCAACCGCTGGAAGTGCTACACCAGTCCCTATGCCTCCCCCCTCATCACCATCCCAGGCCCCAAGAAGACCTTCCACGTCAAACAGATGTTCATCTGCACATCTTCTAATGTGTTATACTGTATCCGTTGTTCCCGATGTGGCCTCATCTACATTGGGGAAACCAAGCAGAGGCGTGAGGAACGTTTTGTGGAACACCTATGTTTGGTTCATGGCAATGACTACACCTCCCAGTCACAAACCATTTCAAATCCCCCTCCCACTCCTTGGATGACATGCCCATCCTGGGCCTCCTGCAGTGCCACAATGATGCCACCTAAAGGTTGCAGGAGCAGCACCTCATATTTCGCTTGGGAGCCCTGCAGCCCAATGGTATCAATGTGGATTTCGCAAGCTTTGAAATATCCCCTCCCTGACCGCATCCCAAAACCAGCCCAGCTCATCTCCACCTCCCTAACCTACCCTTTTCCCTACCTATCCGCTCCTCCCACCTCAAGCCCCAGCTCCATCTCCTGCCTACCAGCCTCATCCTGCCCCCTTGACCTGTCTGTTCTCCCTGCACTGACCTATCACCTCCCTAACTCCCCATCTACACTCACCTTTACTGGCCCCATCCCTGTCTCTTTGACTTGTCTGTCTCCACTTTACCTATCTTCTCCTTTATCCAGCTTCTATCTGCCTGCCCTACTCTCCCTATTTATTTCAGAATCCTCTTTCCCTCCCCCATTTCCAAAGTCAGGTCTAGACATGAAACGTCAGCTTTTCTGCTCCTCTGATGCTGCTTGTCCTGCCTGCGTTCATCCAGCTCTACACCTTGTTATCTCAATCACCAACACCTACCTGCTTTTCTGTGATGTCAAACTTTGTCTCTGATAGTTCAAGTGATGACGGAGCTCTCTGCTGCCAGATTTTATCTCCTGCTGCCCTTCCAGCTCAAGGCTACTCTCCTAGTCTGTTTCATAGTGTTGTTGACCTTCTGCATCCTCCTCCCAGTATCTTGAAGAAGTGCCATGGGATATTTTACATTAAGCAAAGAATGTAACAAAACATCTCACCTCACAGTGTTTAACTATGTTTAACACAGCAATTAACATCTCATCTCACAGTGTTCAACTCCCTCAGTGTCAGTCTAGATATTTTACCAGCCTGGATTTAAACTTATGGAACGAGACTTGAATCTACAGTCTTCTAACTCAAAAGCAAGAGTTCTATCAGCTGAGCCACAGCAGTGATACCACTCTGTTTCACTTACTGACTTAATGCAAATAAAACTGCTCTTGTTGACAATTATCAAATGTGATTTGTCACCAAATCTGTTGCCTGATGGTCAAAATCTTCGGGAGGCTGATGTGGCTGTACACATTGGCTGGACTCTGCCTCTCCATTTAACAAGTTGAACCAATACACTGTTTCCTCAGTCTCCTTTGATGTAGCATTACCTACATATAACTAATGGCACTGATTAAGAGACAAAAGGATATAGGCCAGGACTAGGCATCTGTCTGCCAGTGAAACAGCAGAAATAATTGTGTCTGAGAAATGAACTGGCATTTAGTGGTTATCATCAATGGGTAAGAACCATTTCCCAGGATCGGAAATGCTAATCATCAATCTCCTTGCACATGAAATGTCTCTGTTTAATAGCTGATAAAGCGTCTCCAAAGGCTTTTTTGGCTCTTTGTTTAAAATGACATATAATGGGATTTGCCTTATCAGCGCCTCTAAATGCATTTTCTGTGCTTTATTCCCACTAAGGGATTAGTCCAGTCTAATAAATATATGCTGAATTGATTTTGAGCTCTGGATAATTTAATCCATCAATATAACATTAAATGAATATGCAAAGGACCTCTTTGAGGATGAAAAACAGAATGGAATATTCTTACTAATTTAAAATGGATTTGAGAAATGGAAAGAGCTCTCTGCTATTAGTATCTGCCACTAGACCTAACCTCTGTGTATTGCTACCTTGTAAATTCAGTGCTTTATTTAAACATAGCCATATGCGTTCTTGGCCACTTAAGAGAGCTTAGAGTCATCAGAAGTGGAGCTGTTCCAGTGTATTTTATAAAGCAACATGTCTCAGCTGGCCTGCAGCATTTCTTTGGTATCTGAACAGATTAACAAATATTATGATGTGAGTATTCTGAAAACTACTGTGCAGATTGTGTGTAAAGCTGGACAAACACAGGATAATTAGGGCAATGTTTTGTTTTGATAAAATGGGAGAACTTAAAAATGTAATTTTAATAGCATTTTGAGTGTTTTAAAGCGGTTTTGATTAACATATCTCCATCACAAGAACAATTTGAACATAAATGCTGGAGCCAAACATGAAGCTAAATGATATGGATAACACAAAGGGTACTGTCAAGGCTAGGCTGACAGGCCCTGGAAAGGAAGGTAAGTGGGATTGTAGTCTGCGTGAACAAGCTGGGGAAAAAAAAAACAAGCTTATCTGGGTGATCAGGCTGGAAAAACCTTGACGAGACCCATCAATTAACTTAGGAGATGACCTACCCAATACCAATATGAGCAGTGAAAGCTTCTGAGCATCCCACTTGGTGCTGGTCTTGCTAACTATGGGAAAATTTCAGCAGTGCAAGAACAGGAAGCTTCAAATAACTCTTGGGTGGAAGGGTGCTTCCCCCACTCCGTATAGAATTCTAGTAGGGCAGGATGGAAGATAGATATCAAAACTATGCTCATGGCATTGCACCTAATTTAACAAACCTGCCCACATGCCAAACCTTGTGTATGTGTAAAGTACAACCCAACTATTACTTCTACCTTAATGTTATTTGTTGTTTCTTTAATCATTTGTTTTCAGGAACTTTTGATCACTGTCATTTTGGTGGAAATGAATTCATTTTCTTTCTTGTTGAAATGAATTTCACCCATACATTGGCATCAAAGTTTCTCATTGAGACTGCTTGAGAAATTGACTTGACATAAATTACAAGACATGGGGCCATGTGTAACATGTGGTTGCATGCAGACAGGGTGGTGGTGGTGGGGGGGGTGCGGTCGTGCTCTTGGTTAGATCCCAATTGATATGCCACTATATCTCTTCTGTGTCATTCGGGAGAAGCAACTTCACAATGTAAGACAGAGAGATGCCCAAAACTTGTGGTGATGAGTCACTCGTAAATATTATGACCTCAACTGAAAAAGAGGTGGTGGAGATCACTGTAGAGTAGGGCAGCCATGCCATTGCTGATGACAAGGATAAATAGGCCAGATATCATTGCGAGAATAAATGCAATTTCATACAGACACACTGTGAGAATGTGATGTGTTCATATATGGCGCTGGGTTTTAATGATTTTCTTTGCGTTTCCAGTATTGCTCCCCATAATCTGGATCATACACAGCTATCAGATGATAATGACAACTCTACGTCTGAGGATGATGAGACCCAAAACCCAGAAAAAGTCACCTCTACTTGCCATTTCCACAACTGCCACTCACTCAGTTACACTCACATGGGCTTTGAAAGGATAACATGTCGAATCTGAGGCATTTGCTAGTTGGCATCTTCCAGTAGCTGACAGAGGCTGTGACAGCTGAGATCTCTGATACTTGGATGCTCTAATGCTGAATCCCAGGTTGATTAGAAACCTCTGAGAATCGCCACAAGAAGCCTACTGGGCATACAGAAAAGGGCAGAGGAACAATTAACAGAGAAGTCAAAGGCAATGCATAACTCTTAGCAGATAATAGAGTAAATCTTCCAAGTTATGATCTGTGTCATTTCTCAGACGTTAACATGGATGACTTACCCATGGAGAGGCTGGTGACTGCCATGGAAGTCTAGGTCCAGCATATGATCCTGGACCCAATACAACAGGGCATGGGGCCTCTGAACCTCCTTCCATATCCTCATTTTCTTTCAGGATACCAGTAAATGTCATTGTCACAGCAAGAGGGAGGAAGAGCACTGATCCAACCACCCAAGGGATGGGGAGGAGGGTAGGGAAGTGTGTCCTCCCATGGCCCTCCCAGGATGAGTGGCCACTTCTTGTCTCTTTTACTGGTGGCCCTGAAGCCGATAGTAAGTCAGGTCAAGAATGTTGCTCCTGCACCTGTGCAAGGCCTTCACATTAGGCTTGAGCACTTAAGGCATTAGAATGCCACAGGATGGCCACCAAAATTATTGCAAGCAAATGCAGCATCACTCCAGGCAGCCTTCCTCCGACATAGCATCAAGACAATGAGAGGAAAAGGAGATTAAAGAAGTTAGAGGGGCACAAAGATGGCCTGGACGTTCAATCACTGTACACTTATTGACACGTAAAAATGTCACATTATATTTAACTCATTGTATTCAGTGTTTATTGGGATGGTCTCGGTAAGAAAGGTGTATTATCCTGGCATGCCTTCCAGTTGGCAATCATTGATGGTTGGAGGGGTTGAAGGGACAGCTCAGTTCTTTGCAATAATGTTGTTATATATTACCATTAAGTCTTCATTAGATGTTCGCATGATGAGGTTTGTATTCTCAACTTTTGGGACGTGGCTATACATGTAGCATCCCTTTTATATGGTGACAAGATTGTTCGTTACTAAAAGAATTGAATTGATATACTTACAGGATTTAAAGGTCTAACATGATGGAGCAGGATCCATAGTCTTGGTCGTGGTAGTCTTAATGACTTGTACCCTTGTGAGCAGTACTTATCCTTGGGAATAGCCTTTATTTTTGATTGTACATAACAAAAATCTGCTTCCCTAGCCCCTCTGTGTAATAGAGAATATGGGTTATAAACTTGCTCCAGGGTGAGGTTTGGAGAATTCAGTGAATATTTCAGGCAGACAATGGTTTCTTGGTGATGTAACACTAGTCAGTTTGGCTCCTTACATCTGTGCAAAGCCAGTTAAAACCAAGGTGTCCCTGGCATGTTTGACATGTCTCTCCATCTTCCTTGTACCCTGTGAACATGCTCCAACATTCCTGGCCTCTTCCTTAGAATCCTCCATTGTTATCTTGATCTGTGGTAGAATGTATCTCCTCCATGTCTTCACGTGACAACTGTTCTGTTCATTGCAAAGCCACATTCTGCAGTATACAGCTGTCTGGAACAATTCTCTGACACCTTTGACAGGTTGTGTTGTGATGGGTTGTCAGAGTAGTCAAGGAGCAGTAGCATATTTTTAACAATTTAATTGCCTCTGCTATATGATCTAAACTTGAGCTACATTGCTCTGCTCCTCTGCAGACTGTGAACATGGCACACTGGAGCGATATCCTGCGATTTCCTTGGATATCTAGAACTCGACATCAGAAAGGACAGACCCCATTCTTTAAGCCATGTCACTTTCCCTTTCAAAGAACTGTTGCACCACAATTTCATCACAGCAACCCCAGCCCCTTCCTCTTCAATCCTACCACATATATCCTTGTTGTGTAGCTCAATGCTTGAGCCAACCTGCTCTCCTTGCATGATCTACTGTTGTGCCATTTCATGCCCAGTTCCAACAGCAACAGCTCATATGGCTTCCCATATCATCGTTTTTCCCTGTGACTGATCATCCAGATCAGAAAACATTCTCTTTGTCCCTTCCTTTTTGCTGCAGATCTCAACAAAGACCTCATGAAGGAACCAGTAAGTTATGAACTAAGTCACCTGATTTAGAGTGGAGAGTAGACATTCTGTAAATGCTTTGATTCTGTCCTCTCAACTAACTACATACCCCCCCTGCCCCACCCAAACCATCCATCACTGTGACAAAGATACCACTTCAATTTTAAACTTTCCAAATCCCACTTTTTCTGCAGGATTTTCTGGTCATGTCCATAATCTTTCCCCAAATTGGTCCCCAAGGATCTATTTTACTTTGCCTTAATAAAAGACATTCAGTATTCAGTCCAAGTATCTACTGGAAACAGGTGAGAGAGAAGAGAGGTTTGAACAATTAACAAATGTCCACAATCCTTGATCTTAAAAGTTACAGATGCAGAAGTAATTTACATAGGTTCTTCAAGTCTAACTCATTAAAAAGCCCATGAAGTGTCACCATCCTGAACTGAGAAACAATCTACCCTTCACATTGTTCACGAACAACGGCAGTAGAGAGCAAGAAAAGACAGTGATAAAATAACAAACCAAATCAGAATGAGCGCATTTTGTCTATTTCTGTTGATATTTTTAAATATTTTTGTAGAAATGAAACCCTCTTGGGAACCTGGAATGAAATGTTATTAAGTTGCACAACTGAAGTGTACTCATAATGACAAGAAATTGATGTAAAACAAAATATCATAATGTTAATCATAATTTCTTTAAAGAGCAATTTTAAACTGTGCAGACTTTCAAATAGATAATAATAGAGTCTCCAGTTTGTGCTGTGAAAAGCAGATTTGGAAAACCATTTGGTAGTTCATTTAATTTTGCGATATTTAAAAAGCAAACAATTGTGAAATGTATATAAAGGACGTTTGATGTGTACAACCTTTTACAATGAATGGCTGCCTGAGGATCAAACACGTAGGCCTTTGATTAAAGCTACCTGACCTGACTACTGTTTGAAACATTGAAAAATTTGATTTTGACAGATGGGCTAATGACTGTTATTTATGACAATTTTCCCATTTAATCTTTTCCTTTTTCTTAAATTATTTTGTACATTTCACTGGCCAGGTAACTCTCATCATTGTAATTTTTCGTGCAAATTTTAAAACAGGTGTTATGCTGAAGCTGGAATGGAAATGAAATACTGATGACTGATAACATGTTTATGCGAGCTTTAAAATCTTGAAGGTGACTTTATTGCTGACTACAAATAATCTTTTATCTTCAGCTTAAATTCCAACTTCTTCAGTTTTGAATATGTTTATTTAATATCAACAACAACTTGTATTTATATTAGGTTTTAACATCCCAATCATCTCAATCTACCTCTCAAGTTAGCTATCAAATGCATTTTGTCATTGATACGCAATAAGATATATTAAAGATCAGATGTAATGGGAACTGCAGATGCTGGAGAATTCTAGATAACAAAGTGTGGAGCTGGATGAACACAGCAGGCAGCTGCTGTGTACATCCAGCTCCACACTTTGTTAAACATCAAGTGGTTGTTTGGAAGTTAGTTGTTACAGCAGCATACGTGATAGATCCGTTAGGGAACGTCTCAAAAATCCCAACTCACTGATTACCTGGGAATTGTCCAAGAGCTAAATTCTTTATACAAAAACTTTAGACAGAGGATCTTGATCGGCGCAGGATTGGAGGGCTGAAGGGCTGTAGGTTTCTATGCTTCTATGTTTCTGAAAAATAACTACTGACCTCTGAAAAATGTTCTAACTCAGAATTAGAATCAGAGGTTTCAGAAGGTCTGATTTATATACTTAAACATGTACCTCAGAAAAATTAGCAGTTAGACCATGTTCCAGCTGCTGAATACTATAAAACTGACCCCTGTCTAAATGTTGTCCCCAACTCAAATCCTGACCCCTTGCTGACAGATCTTGACTGAAGTTGCAGGGGGGATAAGAGCTAAAAATAGGTGGCTGATTAACAATAAAATGTGAGGCTGGTTGAACACAGCAGGCCCAGCAGCATCTCAGGAGCACAAAAGCTGACGTTTCAGGCCTAGACCCTTTATCAGAGAGGGGGATGGGGTGAAGGTTCTGGAATAAATAGGGAGAGAGGGGGAGGCGGACCGAAGATGGAGAGAAAAGAACATAGGTGGAAAGGAGAGTATAGGTGGGGAGGTAGGGAGGGGATAGGTCAGTCCAGGGAAGACGGACAGGTCAAGGAGTTGGGATGAGGTTAGTAGGTAGGAGATGGAGGTGCGGCTTGGGGTGGGAGGAAGGGATGGGTGAGAGGAAGAACAGGTTAGGGAGGCAGAGACAGGTTGGACTGGTTTTGGGATGCAGTGGGTGGAGGGGAAGAGCTGGGCTGGTTGTGTGGTACGGTGGGGGGAAGGGACGAACTGGACTGGTTTTGGGATGCAGTTGGGGAAGGGGAGATTTTGAAACTGGTGAAGTCCACATTGATACCATTAGGCTGCAGGGTTCCCAGGCGGAATATGAGTTGTTGTTCCTGCAACCTTCGGGTGGCATCATTGTGGCATTGCAGGAGGCCCATGATGGACATGCCATCTGAAGAATGGGAGGGGGAGTGGAAATGGTTTGCGACTGGGAGGTGCAGTTGTTTATTGCGAACGAAGCGGAGGTGTTTCCCAAAGCGGTCCCCAAGCCTCCGCTTGGTTTCCCCAATGTAGAGGAAGCCACACCGGGTACACTGGATGCAGTATACCACATTGGCAGATGTGCAGGTGAACCTCTGCTTAATATGGAAAGTCATCTTGGGGCCTGGGATAGGGGTGAGGGAGGAGGTGTGGGGGCAAGTGTAGCATTTCCTGCGGTTTCAGGGGAAGGTGCCGGGTGTGGTGGGGTTGGAGGGCAGTGTGGAGCGAACAAGGGAGTCACGGAGAGAGTGGTCTCTCCGGAAGGCAGACAGGGGTGGGGATGGCAAAATGTCTTGGGTGGTGGGGTCGGATTGTAGATGGCGGAAGTGTCGGAGGATGATGCGTTGTATCCGGAGGTTGGTGGTGTGGTGTGTGAGAACGAGGGGGATCCTCTTTGGGCGGTTGTGGCAGGGGCGGGGTGTGAGGGATGTGTTGCGGGAAATGCGGGAGATGCGGTCAAGGGCGTTCTCGACCACTGTGGGGGGAAAGTTGCGGCCCTTGAAGAACCTGGACATGTGGGATGTGCGGGAGTGGAATGCCTCATCGTGGGAGCAGATGCGGCGGAGGCGGAGGAATTGGGAATAGGGGATGGAATTTTTGCAGGAGGGTGGGTGGGAGGAGGTGTATTCTAGGTATGCAGGAGGGTGGGTGTCACCTCCCTCTCCTACCTACTAACCTCATCCCACCTCATTGACCTGTCTGTCTTCCCTGGACTGACCTATCCCCTCTCTACCTCCCCACCTATACTCTCCTCTCCACCTATCTTCTTTTCTCTCCATCTTCGGTCCACCTCCCCCTCTCTCCCTATTTATTCCAGAACCCTCACCGCACCCCCCTCTCTGATGAAGGGTCTAGGCCTGAAACGTCAGCTTTTGTGCTCCTGAGATGCTGCTGGTCCTGCTGTGTTCATCCAGCCTCACATTTTATTATCTTAGATTCTCCAGCATCTGCGGTTTCCATTATTGCTGATTAACAATAACTGGGATGGTGTGTTTCAGCATGTTTTACGGACACAGTTGCTAAATGTATAGAATTCATGCAAAGAGAAGCAAGCAAAGATCTTTACAAAAATAATTAATTTTTTGCAGTCAGTAAAGATGAAAATAAAACTTTGGGAATGTTGGGGAACTGATGTAAGCCCAAGCTTAAAAGGAACTAAATCCTAAAAGAGTGCTTATGTGTGATAAAGAGCTGAGAATTTGTATCAGACAAGCAGACCATGGACCTGGTGATGTTAATATGTCAGTAGTAAAGATATCTTGAACTGCTACACCATCAACATCACTGTGCGCCCAGGGAGAGAGACTTTATTGGTGGACAACTTGATAGATAGAATACTGCTGCCAGTGAACACTACTCAAAGGGTTAATTTATTAAGTGGGAAAATGGAGAGGCGATAGCCGAGTGGCATTATCACTGGGCTTTTAATCCAGGGACCCAGATAATGTTCTGGGGACCTGGATTTGAGTCCTCTTGTGGCAGATAGTGGGATTTGACTTCAATAAAGTATCTGGAATTAAGAGTCTAATGATGACTGTGAATCCATTGTTAATTATCAGGAAAACACATCTAGTTCACTAACATCCGTTAGGGAAGGAAGCTACAATCCTTACTTTTTTTGACCTACATATGACTTCAGAGCCACAGGAACATGGTTGACTCTTAACTGCCCTCTGGGCAATTAGCAATAGGCAATAAATGCTGCCTCGCCAGTGATGCCCTCATTCTGTGAATAAAGAAAGTGAGAGATCCTTTGCATCTGAGGTTAAATTAGAGAATTTTGAAATCATGCATACTGTCAGATGTTTGCGGGGAATGAAGCCTGTCCCTGTTCATATTTTTGTAAGATGTATCTATTAAACTGACCATTCAAAGAGAACGTCATCTTATTGACTGAAATGCCATTAATTTGTTAATACAAGGTCAAATGATGTGGGCCAAGTAATCAAAGTGACATTGGGAGAACATTTGGAGGACTGTGATCATTGTCAATTAAGGCTAGAAAAAATACTTTGGTCAATGCAGTGTAACAAGAATAATCAGTTGACAGAGAGTTGACCTCAGTGGCACAAGAACAGGCTGGATAGACAAAACCAAAGGATGGCAGCGAAAACATGTTAGGCTATGATGGGCTATCTTCAAAGAGGGGATGTTTTGGGCACAGTCAGTATATACTCTCTCAAAAAGGAAAGATAGGATAAACAAATCGAGAGGTCCTAGGATGATAAAGAAGATAGAAAATAAGTTAAGAAGAGTAAGTGTGCTTATGACAGGTGCCAGGTAGTAAATAAAATTGAGAACCAAGCTGAATTCAGAAGGTTTCGAAGTGAGGTGGAAAAGCACATTAAAAGGAACAAAGGGGGATTACTAATAGCAATAGAATAAATAAGTAATGGTAATTAATATAAAGGAAATCTTAAAGTCTTTGACAAGCTCATCAATAATAAAAGGATGATGAAAGGAGGAGTAGAGCAGGTTAGGGACCAAAGAAAGGACTTAGACATATAGTCATGGAGCACAGATGAGATGTAAAATTAAAACCTTGCATCTGTCTTTATCCACAAGGGAGATACTGCTCAGAACATAGTATTGAGCAGGAAACTCAGTCATTAAAAGAGTTTAAAATAGTTAAGGATAGGTCTTGGATTGACTATCAGTACTTAAAGTTGATAAGACACTGGGATTGGATGAAATGCATCCAAGGATATTGAAGGAAGGGAGAGACAAAATTGCAGAGGGATTGGCAAATGTCGTTCAATCTTCCCTGGATTCAGAACTGGTGCTGGAAGTCTAGAAAGTTGCAAACAGTGGCCCTTGTTCAAAGAAGGTTGAAAAGTTAAACCTAGTAATTACAGAGCTGTCAGTTTATCTTTGGTGGTGAAGAAATGTTTAGAAACAGTTGTTCAGGATATAATTAATAATCACATGGATTAATTCAGAAAACTGAGTATTCATTTGTGAAGGGAAAATTGTGTCAAGCCAATTGCTGGACTTTTTTTGAAGAGATAACAGAGAGGGCTGATAAAGACAAGGCTATTGATGTGATGTACATGGACACCTGAAAGGTGCTCATTATAGTGCTACACAATAAACGTTTGAGGAAACTTATAGATCATGGAATAAAAAGGACAGTAGCAATGTGGATACAAAGTTGGCTGAGGGATAGGAAAGAGAGAATAATGGTTAATGGATATTTTTGGGCTGGAGAAAAGTCAGCAGTGGGTTTCCCCAAGGGTCTGTAATATATTTCTTAGCAGGTATTTCTTTACCTGATATAAATGGAAATGATATTGATGTATATGTGTGGGGGACAATTTCAAAGTCTGCAGATGAGACAAAACTGAAGGCATGGCACTGCATGGTAGCTTAGTGGTTAGCACAGCTGCCTCACAGTACCAGGGACCTGGGTTCAAGTCCACCCTAATGTGACTGTCTGTGTGGAGTTTGCATGTTGTCCCTGTGTCTGTGTAGGCTTCCACCAGGTACTCTGGTTTCCTTTCACAGCCCAAAGGTATGCAGACTAAGTGGATTTGCCATGCTAAATTGCCCATAGTGTTCAGAGATGTTTGGTTTAGGGGGATGGTTCTGGGTGGGATTCTCTGAGGGTTGGCCTGGACTTGTTGGACCAAAGGACCCATTTCCCCACTGTAGGGATTTGATGAACTCAATGAAGAGAATTGTGAGGAAGCCTGTGAGCAGGATAATGTTTAACTTCAAGAGTACATCCATGAGTTTGTAAAGTGGTGGCTTGGTGGCAGATGAAATTCAATCTGAAGAAATGTGAGGTAATACATTTTGGTACAAGGAAAATAGAAAGATAGTATTCAAAAAGTGTATTATTCTGAAGGGTGTAGAGGACCAAAGAGTACTAGGTGTAGATGTGCATATGCATTCAATGTGGCAGGACAGGTTGAGAGAGATGTTGATGAAGTCTGTTGATTTTCAGCCTGTTTCCACACTGTAGGGAATCTAATCTAATTAATAGGGGCATAGAGTACAAGTGCAATCTTATACAGGATACTGGTTATAACTCAATTAGTATATTCTGTACATTCTGGACACCACATTTCTGGCAGGATGTGAATGCATTTGAGAGTGTGCAGAAAAGGTTTACATTTGTGGAGAAGGCTGAGGGGAGATTCAGTTGACATCTTCATGAAGAGTCTGAACAGAAAAGGGAGGAAGAAACTGTTCCCATTCATAAAAGGATCGAGAACCAAATGATACAGTTTCGAAGTATTTTGTGAAAGAAGCAAATGTGAAAAGAGAACAGTCTTTTCCACACAGTTAGTTGTTAGGATCTGGAAAGTACTGCCTTGACGTGTGATGAAGGCACGTTCAATTAAGGTATTCAGAGGGAGTTGACTGATTATTTAAATAAAAAAATGTATGAAGATACTGGGAAAAAGCAGGCGATAGACATTGTCAAAATGCTTAGAGAGCTGCTTCCTTCTACTCTGTAACAATTCTGTGATTCTGTGGTTTTGTGTTGACTAAGGGTTTGTGTATTACAGTAAAAGTCTTTAAAAGTGAAATGCTACTCATCAATTCTTTCTGTCATCGTTTTGTTGGGCATTTCTGTCCTTTCTGGTTATTGATCTCTCCAGAGATTGTAACAAACTGGTCATAACATTTCAATGACCTGTGTTAAAGTTCAGTCAGATCCTTAAGGCTATTTTACCCTCTATAAATTCAAGCTGGCTGTCTCTGACAGTTGAAAAAGTTCAACGTATTAAGCCACCTTATTTTTAATTATGGGGTCTCATAATTTCCAAACAACTTCCAGTTAGGTTAACTGGTCTATCATTCTCTGGTTTTCCCCTGTCACCTTTCAGAATTTGCAGAGTGACATTTGCAATTTTTTAAACTAAAGGAACACTTCCCAAATTGAAAGATCTTTGGAAGATGCGACAAAGGCCTCAAAAGTATTGTGGCTGTATTACTAAAAGCCTGTGGTCTAGAACTAGCCACACACTTAGACAAATTTTTCCAATATATCTAGAAACTTGGACATTTATCTGACAATGTGGAAAATTATCCACCTCCACCTTTCCACAAAAAGCAATAAAGATTCAATCTGGACAATTACCAGTCTACTTGTCTACTCTTGATTATTAGGAATGCGACACATGATTTTTTTCAACAGTGCTGTAAAGCACAGATGAAAAATCTGCTCATTGACACTCAGTTTGGATCCCGCAGGGCCACTCAGATTTAGACCTTGTTGCTCCCATAGACGAACCATAGACAGAAAAACAGAATTCAGGAGGTGAGATGAGTGTCAGTACCCTTGATTTCAAGGTTATTTACTTGAATGTGGCAGCAGGGAGCTCGAGTAAAAGTAAGGTCAACGAGAATCAAGGGAGTCCTCTCCAGTTTTTGGTCCTAGCAGAAGATGGTTATGCTTGCCAGATGTCAATTATGTCAGCCACAGGAAATCACTGCAGGGTTTTTTCAGGGCAGTATCTTAGGCCTGATCATCTCTAACAGCTTCATCAATGAACATCCCTCCATTGGAAAAGGCAGATGCAATTTGCTGATGACTGCACAATACTCACTGTCATTTGGACTCTGTGTCCACGTGCAGTAAAATTTTGAACAGCATTTAGGTTTGAGCTAATAAATGGTACTATAACATTTGTAATTCATGATTGCCCAGTGATGATCATCTCCAGCAAAAGATTATCTGATTCAAAGAAAATGGAAAGATAGTATTCAAAAAGTGTACTGTTCTAAAGGGTGTAGAGGATCAAAGAGTACTAGGTGTAGATGTGCATATGCACTTTGATATTCAACAGCATTATCATCAATAGAATTCCTGTTTAATCAACAACTTGGTGTTCATCATTGATCAAAAACCTAACTGGAAAATCCACACATATACAGTGGCTGTAAGTATAGGCCAGAGGTTGCAAATTCTATGGCACTAACTCAGCTACAGACCCTCCAAATTCTGTTCCCAACTTGTAAGGCACTAGTTAGGAGAATGATAGATTGAGAATGATAGAGAATGATTTACCCAGATGAGTGCGCTCCAAAAGATTCTACTTTTGCAGCCCAGGCCAAACTCAATCAATATTGATAAATATTTACTCACTCTACCATTGGTGTATTGTAGCTAGAAAGTACAGACTACAGGATGTTGATGGTCTGTGTGAACTGGTTAGACCACAGGGTCCGTTTCTGTGCTGAATTAGTCTATGACTCCATGACACTATCTATAAGTTGTAATATAGCACAACTCAGCAAAGTTCCTTTGACAGTACTTTCCATATTAGGAAACTTCTCCACCTAGAAGAACATATGCATGGGATCACTATCATCCACAAATTCCCTTCCAAGTTGCACAAAAATCTGATTGGAGTTTTTACCTTTCTTCTATCATTGTTAGGTCAAAATCCTGAAACCCCCACTCTAACAGTCGGTATACATATGCAAAATGGACTTGCAGCAGTTTAAGAAGGTGGCTCAAGGGTTGGGCAATAAATGTCCTTCAGGTTGTGGACATGCGCGTTAAGCCAGTGGGTTTGATTGCAAATATTTCATCACCCTGCAAGATAACATTGTCACTGCGCCTCTGGTGAAGCCTCGGTGTTCTGTCCCACTTGTTATTTATATGCCTTGGTTTGCTGGTGTGGTTGGATTACTTCCAGTTTTGTTTCTCAGTGATTTGTACACAGGGTCTACTTCAACGTGTTTGCTAATGGAGTTCCAGATGGAATGCCAGGCATCCAGGAATTCCCTGGTGTGCCTCTGTTTGACTTGTGCGATTATCAATGTGTAGTCCCTGTCAAATTCGTGTCCATGTGCAATGAGACAAGTGAGAATTGGTCATGTCTCTTGGTGGCTAGTTGGTGTTCATATATCCATATAATCAATTTTCTTCTGCTTTGGCCTATGTAATGTTTCTCACAGTCCTTGCACGGCATTTTGTACATGACCCCAGTTTTTGCTCGTTTTGGGTATGGGATCCTTTATGCTCAGCAGTAGCTGTCATAGGATGGTTATCGGTTTGTGGGCTGCTCTGATACTTTAGGGTCTGAGTAGTCTTGTGGTCAACTCTGAAATGTTCTTGAAGTATGGCAGGGTGATTGGTGAGTCTGCTCGACCAGACATGACCAATTCTCACTTGTCTCACTCCACATGGACAATGGGGGATACAATTTCGACTGGGACAACACAGCGATAATCGCATAAGTCTAAAAGAGACAGGCCAAGGAATTCCTAGAGGCCTGGCATTCCAAAGGGAGCTCCATGAACAAACACATTGAACTAGGCCCTCTGTACAAACCACTGAGAAACAAAACTGGAAGTAATACCATCCATTCCAGCAAACCAAGGCATAAAAATAATGAGTGGCACAGAACACCGACGCTTCACCAGAGGCGCACTGATGATGTTACCGAGCAGAGTGATGAAACATTTGTAACCAAACCAACTGGCTCAGTGAGCATGTCTACAACCCATCCACAACCTGAGCTATAAATCTTCTGAAAAACAATAAAAGTCCATCCCATTGACTCTAATATCCCATGAACAAATAAAAAACATTCTAACACAATTTGTTCAACAAGTTGTTGCTGGTGACCACTAACGGAAAAACTGTATTGTTTGTTTAAACCTTAGATCTGATGTTGGCCAGAAAACATCAATAAACAATCATTTCTCTTATTCATTTTGGATTCAAATGCAGAATAAGGCGACATCTGAACACTCGGCTCTATTGCATGCTTCATGGCAATGGTACAAAGGCCAGAATCTTTAAAAATGTCAGATGGAAGTTTTCTGATTATTTCTGGTGTGGTCCATATAGTGAGCTCTTATGCATGAATATGAGTATGCCGTATGTGTCTACCAGCTATATGCAGATCGGGTGGAGCATGATGTTAAACCACATTTAGCTTTGAACTGGCACTAAATCTACACCATTTTGGATTTCTGAAGTCCTGTTAACTCTCTCTTCATCACTTGCACCATGTGTTCAGCTCAATAACAAAACATATCTGACTTACCCTACTTAAAGGGGTGGCACAGTGGCCTCACAGCACTAGGGACCGAGGTTCAATTCCAGCCTCAGGCAACTGTCCGTGTGGAGTTTGCACATTCTCCCCATGTCAGTGTGGGTTTCCTCCAGGTGCTCCAGTTTCCTCCCACAGTTCAAAGATGTGCCGGCTAGGTGGATTAGCCGTGCTAAATTGCCTGTAGTGCTCAAGCATTTGTGGGTTATAGGGGGATGAGTCTGGGTGGGATGCTGCAAGAGGCAGTGTGGACTTGTTGGGCTGAGGGGCCTGTTTCCACGCTGTAGGAAATCTAATCTAAAGGGATCACTGTCAAATTCACAGGTGAAACATTTTTGACATTCCTTTGCTGTTGCACTGAGTAAATATTCTGAATTATTCAAGGAGGTGACAGGAGGTTTTTTTACTTCACAGATTTGGTGTTAGATTTAAAAATGTAGTCAGCGAAGTTGGAAGCCATTAGAAAGCCTGTTTGCAGTCATAGGGACTCATGTTGCAGCTCTTTCTGGGCTTGAGCATGACTTGGGAATTGAATACAGCAATCAAGGGAAGTTATGAACAGAGAGAAGAGGAGTTGGTAATTTTTTGAAAGAAGGCCCTACCTTCAAAGAGTCTTGAGAAAGCTCTTCCCCTACTTCCACATCAGTTAGAAACATGTATTTTATGTCTATATTTCACCAAGAAGATGTTAAGTAAACTGTGTGCCATTCTGTAAATTTCACGGCAGAATAAGAATGGCCCTGGCAGCGGCTATGAATATAACCACATGCTGGTAGAGCTTGCCAATATTTCACACTTCGCTGTGCATTGACACATCAGAGAAATCCAACCACACAGAGGCATGTACATTAGGCCACACTGGATGTAACAGTCTCAGTAATACCCTACTCTATGATGCAGAACACCATTTCCTCGAAAGGGCCCAGGCAATACATACTTATCTGCTAGCTTTCTACAGCTCTCTACAATTCTGTGTGACTCTGTCCTGCAAAAGAAAAAGGAGACTGAAATTTTGCAATAGGTTTGAGTGATGTGCCAGTTCTGGTCAAATTGTTGGAGTTACATCAAAGTTGACAAGATGTATGACGCTGGCAGTGTTAGCTAGGGTATAATGGTAGGCTGGAGTAGTTAAGCAAAAGTCTTGATTTCTGATGGGTGGGTGGCAGTGAGGCGGTAGAAGACATCAATGGAAGTTGCATTCACTAACCTTCCCTTCACTAGTGAAGTTATTGAGCCTTTTTTGACATTGATACCAAATTCCTAGAGAGAAAGTGCTGAGAATTGACCTTTACTGGGTACATTCTGAAGCCCTCCTGCTCCCCTCTGTAAAAGTGACCTCTTCTGTCCTTTTGACCTCAATCAGTAAGGCCTCCTCCAAAACTGAATTTGAAAACCTGGAGCCATCTGTGTATTGCTGCTGCTCTAACCCTAGCCCTCTTCTTCCCACAACAGTCTTTCAGATGCTGTTCAGTCTGTGTCCACCTCCCTTTGAAGAGAGGCAGGATGCCTTTGAGAATTGCAGGCTTGCTTATGTTGTACTTCCCAAGCAAACAAATAGGCGTCCCACTGCTAGTGCAGTCAAGGGTTGCTGAGTATACTGGAACAGCTCAGCAAGGGGTACAGCATTTTGGGAGCACAAAGTCTTCAATATTGCTGTTGAAATGTTGTCAGGGCCATGGCCTTTCCAGTATCCAGTGACTCCAACCATTTCTGATATCAAGTGGAGTGGCTGAAGACTGGCATCTCTGATTGACCTCAGGAAGAGGCCAAGTTGGATTATCCATTTGGCACTTCTGGATGAAGATTATTGAAAATGCCACAGCCTTATCTTTTGCACTGATGTGCTGGACAGTCATCAATGAGGATGGGAATATTGATGGAGACTTTTCCTTCAGTGAGTTGTTTAAATCTACCACCGTTCACAACTGACGTGGCAGGACTACAGTACTTGATCTGATCCATTGGTTGTGGAATCATTAAGTCTATCACTTTCTGCTTATGCTGTTTGGCATGCAAGTAAAAGGTAAGGATAGGTTTCCATCATCCAGAGGATATTCTCTCATTATACAGATATAGTGGCTTGTGAATTTTACTTAAAGGTCACTATGCCTCAGGCAAGAGGTGAGGTTGAGAAGATATATCTTTCATTGTAACACAACCAGTGAGGGAATTAAACCTGCATAGCTGTTTTAACTCTACATAAAAAAAACCAGGTGCCCAGCTAATTGAAATAACTGACCTCTAGAAGTAGAACTTTTCTATACTTTCTCTGGTTGGTTCACTTGCTGAGCTGGTTTATCAGTTTGCAGACATTTCATTATCCTGCTGGGTAACATCATCAGTGCAGTCTCTGATGAAGCATTGTTGCATTTTCCTGCTTGCTATTTAAACTCCGGTCTTAAACTCCAGGTTCATACAGCAGGGTAAGGTTTATAATTGGGGAAAGGGTAATTATAATTCTATTAGGCAAGAACTGGGTAACATAAAATGAGAACAGATGCTTTCAGGGAAGACCACTATTGAAATGTGGAGATTGTTTAAGGAATGCATACTGTGTGTGATTGATATGTTTGCCCCTAGCAAACAGGGAAGATGCAGTCGAGTGAGGGAGCCTGGGTTCTCAAGAGAGCTCGAATGACTGGTTAAGAAGAAGGAGGATGCTTATATAAGGTTGAGGAAACAAGGAACGTAAAAGGCTCTGGAGGGATACAAGTTAGCCAGGAAGGAGCTGAAGAAAGGGCTTAGGAGAGCTGTGAGGGGTGTGAGAAAACCCTAGCAGATAGGATCAAGGAAAACTCCAAGGCTTTTTCATGTACGTGAGGAATAAGGACTGTGAAGCTCTTGAGCAGATTGTTACAAGAACTCAGGAGGTATTGAAGATTTTGCTGGATTTAAAAGTGGACAAATTTCCAGGGAAGTATATATGATTATGAGAGGCATGGACACAATGAATAGAAAACTGCTGTAGGAATTGTAAGATGCCCAAAGTAATTGAATGTGTGAAAAAACAGATTCTGGGAGCACACGAAGGGGTTGAAAATGCTTTCATTCTTAAGGGGGATGTCCTTTCTTAAATGCTTTTGCTAATTAGTTTAAATAGCTGGAAACTGGAAAAGTACTTGGAGGAGTTCTAGTGATAGAGTTTAATGATTATGGAGATGACAGTCTATGTTAAGCTGAGACATCAATGGGATATCAACGTGTTTGTGTTCAATGAAGCTATTGATGAGAAGCATTGCTCAGAATTTTCTGCTTTGAGGCCTTTACATCACTTACACTGTAGGGGCAGCAAGGTGGCTCAGTGGTTAGCACTGCTGCCTCACAGCACCAGTGAACTGGGTTTGATTCCAGCCTCAGGCGACTGCTGTGTGGGGTTTGCACATTCTCCCCATGTCTGTGTGTGTTTCCTCCCACAGTCCAAAGATGTGCAGGCTAGGTGAATTGGCCATGCTAAATTGCCCATAGGGATGTGTAGATTAGGTGGGTTACAGGGGGATGAGTCTGGGTGGGATACTCTGAGGTTCGGTGTAGACTTGTTGGGCCGAAGGGCCTATTTCCACACTGTAGGGATTCTAATATCTTCTATCTTCTATGATCTATGAAAGATAGTTTAACAATTTCTATAAAGTTTGCGTCAGCTTGGATCAATACCCAAAGAACTCACAAAGGAACACAATAACACACTATTCCTCAGCTTACTTAGAAGCCTACCACTCCACCCACTCATCTTCATCCTGTCACCTCTATCCTTCACCCACTTGCAACCATTCTCCCTCACACATTCACTTGGCACCCAACACATTACCCACCCACTTGACACAATGCTCTTCTCTACATTAACCTTAGGATTTTACCTTTTCTCAATAGCTGTAAATTGGCTGTGGGTCTTTAGTGATTATGCTAACTGGAGAATGGCAGTTATTGTTATAGAAAGGTAGGTATGGTTTCTTCGATGATCAATTTCAATGCTGACTGAGTGATTTGCTAGACTACTTTGGATGTGATGGATTGGGCTTGAGACTTGTGGCTGAAAAATCTCTGGGAAGTTAAGTGGGTTAATTTTTTTGTCAGATTTGGATCAGAAGTAGGAAGGCTAATGCAGATCAAAAAATTTTGGCCAATGAATGGAAGTCAAGACATTATTGACAGTGTAATAATTAAAACAAGGTGTGTAGCACCAAAAGAAAGGAGAGTAAAGATGAGTGCTAGTGACTGAAATGTATGTTTACAATTTTACAGTTCTGTTTTGTAAGGTAATTTATTGCTATATTTCTGGTAGCACAAAACATACTTAGCATGGTGATTAATGCAATTTTATGATTATAATGCATAACATTCATTAATTTGCTCCTAAAAATGTATACAGCGCAAAACATTTGGTACTTCATTGGCTGTAAAGTCATTTAGGAGGACCAGAGGTCATGAAGGCCATGATATAAATGCAAGTCTTTCTCTACTGTATTTGTGGGACGAGTCAAATGATTCATGATCAAGCCAGTTAAATAACATATGGATAAAATTTTCCTCTCTGAGGGATGCTGAACACAAAAGGAAATTTCAGTAAAATGAGGAGCCAGAAGACTGATGGAAAGTGCTAACAGCCATTTCTTAAATTTTAATGCTATTCAGAGTCTTGCTGCTATACCCAAATCTGATTATGTATGGTAGTCCACACAAAACAATTGCTTGTTAAAAGCTGGTAAGAACTTAGTAAAAGTTAATCATGAGAAATTCTTAACAGATTGCACTGCAGGGGGGTTGTACAGAAACTGAGGCAGAACTCTTGACTCAAATCAGACCTGAATCAGTACAATGAGAAAGGGAAAAAATTCCACAAATCAGCACAGCTAGAACTTAAATTGTTTAAAAATCATAAAGTATTGAATTACCCAATGCAAGCACACATTAAAAAAGTATAAACAAAAGTGTATTATTAAGGCAGGCTGACTGTCAAATATTCCATCATTTTGTGTGTTGATAATTGAGAAAAAATGACTATGTAATTAGAAACTGCTTGAATATATACAAAACTGCATTCAAAGACAATAAATGTTGTTATATGTTTCCAATATAGATGTATTTATTAGTAGCGATTTAACTCATTTGTTTTGGCTAAAAAATTACTTATGTTCATTTATTTCCCAGGCAATAAATACATGGAACTAGTTGAGAAATCTGCTAAACAGTTGCCTACTGCTGTCTACAGCGAACCACCATTCACACATCAGTATGTTTTAGGATTCCTTCAGCTCCATGTGAGATGAGTGACCTTATTAAAAAACTCCCTAAAGAGACCCTATGCTATTTGCTCAGTGTACAAGCTTGATGCCATAAAAGGGTACATCAGTGCTTTTCTGCAGGATATTGTCAATTTCAATCAATTGATTGTTCATTGTCACATCATGTATTGCTGCTAAGTGGTATTCTTCATTAATAGAAGACGAGGCTATAAAGCCCAAAGGCTATTCAGCCCACTGCACAAATTAGAAGTGTGGTATATGAATTTCAATGCCAGTATGATGCTAGGTATATAAGCATCACATCCAAAAAACTGCTAGATCTTGTAAAACAGCATGACTCTTCCACTATTTGTAATAGGCAGAGAATGGACTGTACTCAACCACCTTGCAAAACTTACAACATAGGGCAGAATTTTCCCCTCCATGGTGAGAATGGTGACAATGATGATAAATTTGGGAAAAAAAAACAAAAAATGAAAAATCACAATTTTGAAGTCACAAAATGTTCTGTGAATTTCCCTTCAAGCCTTTACGTTGAGTAAGACTAACTTATTTTCATGCATTTGTATATCATAATACTCCAGCTCATCTTATTTATATGCCAGCTCCAATTCTCCTCTCTTTCCCTGCGAAATGAGCTGTTGCTGATTCCTGACATGTTATTCTGAGCAGGCAACTGGTGGCTGCAACTCATCGAATGCTTCTCCTGGTCATCTTTCAACTGCCCCTTTGCAAAATGCCCCTGAATGCTCTATGGCTATCATCCTTCTTGACCCAATGCCTAAGCAAGTCAGCATCAGCTACCCATCTGCCTAATTGTATTGTCATGCCTGCTTTGGATCCAACTCAGGTACTACTTCAGCCCCACAACATTTACTTTGAACCTCAGGAACATCATGAACCTGCATGCTTCTGCCAGATTGCTTTGCACAGTGGGCACACACACACATCTGTACAGAATGTATCTTATGGCTTGTAGTTTGCTTTTTAAACGTTCATTAACTTTGTGATTACTTGGAGGCTGTCAGCCTCTATCTGAATTACATTGCTTTCTCAGCACACATTCACTGATTTCAGCACTAACTTACAGGTTGCCAGACTCTGTGTGGATCAAGTTTATTAGTGCACAAAGTTTTCAGTGCCTAAATTATAAGCTGTCAGCCTCTGTGGTTTGCATTTTTTTTTAGTGGACAGAGAAGCAAGCAGGGTGTCACAGTGGGGAGCAAGGAACGGTCAAGGGGTGATAATTTGTGGCACAATGCCACATCAATGCCACACCTGCAGCATGTGGCACCATCTTGCATTGCAAGCTCACTACATATTCTTCAATCAAATGCCATGACTGAAGGTCAAGGGATAGCTGCCATTTTAGTGTCAAAGGTGACTAAATCAGTCAGATAGTATTGCCACAGTCAGCCAAGGGGCTTATTTAATTCCAGGGACTTAGCTGAAGTTTTTCTAATGGTTGATCCTTCTGGGGATCCATGCCCTTGCATCTGGCATTGGGACATGGTCAGTCTATGGATCAAACACAGCAAGTCGAGGGCCTACAGATAGTTCAGTTAGGGTTCTGTGGAAACATCAGCCTTGGGCTGGACCATTCTCAGTTGAGGCTGTCCTGTCAAATCAGTCTGGTTGGGCCGTATTTAGTCTTGGGGGTTTCGTCAATAATGCTCAGTAGGTTTATCATAAGCAGTTCCTGGAGTCATGGAGAAAGTATGTAACTCACATCTGGGGATGGATCTTAATATACTGGGGTATATCCTAGCATATGTACTAGTAGATGCAATGCAAAGCAATGCATGTCTTCCAGTGAAGGCATTTGTGAAATGGAAACTTCAGCTCTGCTCTTGAGTGCTTCATTGTCAGTTGCACCACCTAAATGAAGGAAAGGAATTAGAAGACACAGTTTGATGCCCCAATTGTTTGTGGCCAAGATTTAGAATATACCTTCTTGGATAATGCATGTCGTTCTGACAAAATTGAAATTGAAGCCAAGTAAGTACATATTGAATCAGCAGATGCACAATTACTGCAGCTGCCACTGGTAGCTAATTCAAATCATTTTGCTCCACCCCTAACAGAAAATCGGTAACTTACTCTTCCCCCTTTGCGAGCAATGTCAGCCATTTTGTGCAGTAATTCTATATTTCATTTCTGATCCAATGTGGTAAGATTTCAACTACATGTTCTTATGAGTGAGTTTCAAGCTCCACTTACATTCACAAATTTCCCCGATACTTCATGTTCTCATTTCTGTTGCTGTCCCTTTGGTCACTATGACCGTTTTCAGCTTCCCTCCTATTTAATTTGAGCTGTTTCCTATTAAATCTAACAATCCCACTCTATATCTATAGGCTATGCCTTTAGAAATTCCATGACCTTAATGGCTCTAAACTCTCTTCATGTAGGATACAGAGTGACTGTGACCTCTGAGACATTCCCCTCCCAGAGTTCCCAGTGCCCTCTTATTCTGTCTGACATCCTACTCTTCTATACAGAATTGCCCCCATCACAGTGAACATTCCGTCAGTGACCCCAGTATATTAAGATCCATCCCCAAATGTGAGTTAAAGAATAATCAAGAATATGAGAAGATGTCAGCTAGAAATATAAAACCAGATAGCAAGAGTTTCTACAAGTACTCAAAAAGTAAGAAGGTAAATTCAATGAATATCAGTTCTTTAGAGGGCGAGAATAGTGAGTTAATAGTAAAGCATAAGAAAATGAAAGCTGAAACAAACAAATATTTTACTTCAATCTTCATTATAAAAATGTAAAAAATATTTCAGTATTAGCTACAAGGCAGGAGTATGAGGAAAGAGGAATTTAATGAAATGACAATTGCTAGGAAATGGTTCTGAACAAATTGACGGAACTGTGGGCTCACTATTCTCCAGTTTCTGATGGACTTCTTCCTAGAATTTTAAAAGACATAGGTATTGATGCATTCATGTTAATTTTCAAAAATTCACTCGATTGAGGTAAGATTCCATCAGACAAGAAAGTAGCAAATATAATTCCTCTACTCAAGAATGAAGATTCAGAAAACAGGAAATTGTCGCACAAGTAGCTTGCCATCTTTAGCAATGAAGGTGTTAGATTAAATCTTTAAGGGCTATTTAAATAAGCACCTAGAAAAACTCAAGGTAATCAGGAAGAGTAAGCATAGTTTTGAGAAAAAGAAATCATTCTTGACAATTGTTCAGGAGTATCATATGCTGTGGATAAAGGGGAGAATGTAAACATACTATGCTTGGATTTTCAGAAGACATTTGCCAAAATTCTATATAATATGCATCAAATACACGAAGTAGGAGCTCATGGTGTGCTGGGTTGCAGAATATAGAGATTAAGTGGTAATTGACAGGCAGCAACAAGAAGAGTACTGCAGAGATCTGTGCAGGGACCTCAGCTTTCTATAATTTATATCAATAATTTAGAATTAAAATTAGAATTAGGTTTTACTGTCATGCAATACAAGAGTACAGTCAAAAGTGTATAATGATGCCACACACTGCACCATCTTCGGTACAAAGTACCTAGTTACAAAACTTAAGTACAAAAATACATTAGGGACGAAGATAGAAAAATAAGGAACAAAGTTAAAAGTTCTACCTTATAGTTATTCATAGTATAAATTTGGAAAATAAAGAGCAAACATTAAAATGTAAACACTATATTCTTTCTGTAGTCCACAGTTGCTCCACCCTGGGGGCCTTCCACTTTGCTGGGGCAGACCCCAATTGGGTTCACATCGTGGAGACCACCATCTGTGACAGGCTGACCCGCACTGGACATTCCAGGTCCCCACCCTACTGACCACTAGCTGCACTGCCCCAGGCCCCTAGCATTCCAGCTGTCCTGCTACACTACGGGCCCGCAGACCACTGGCCATCCTGCTTTGCCCTGGCCTGCCAACAGCAGGCCATCCCAATTTGCTCTGGTCCGCTTACTCCTGACTGTTCTGCTGTGCTCCAGCCCACTGATCATCTCCAGGCCCTCAGCTGCTTCAGCACTCCGATCCCGTTACCACCATTGTCTTCACGAGGTAATTTTTTTTGAAAGTAAAAAGTTGAACGAGAAAAGGAAAAGAGGCCGCCTTCTTGGAAGCGTGGCCACGAGACAAGTGAAGGTGTGATAGCAAAATTTGCAGATGGCACAAAGATAAATGGAAAAGTATGCTATAAAAAGGACAATAGACATTGTAGATGTATAAAAGCAGATAGATTGAGTGAGTGGGCAACAATCTGACAGATGGAGTATAATGTGGGAAAGTGTAAAGTTGTTCACTGTGGTAAGAAAAAATTAGAAGGCAGGATATTACTTAAAAGGAGAAAACCGCTGAATTCTGAGGTGCAGACGGATCTGTATGTTTCTATTACATGGGTCACAAAAAGTTGATATACAAGTAAAGCAAGAAATTAGAAGGCTAATGGAATACTATCCCTTTATTATGAGAGAATTGTGCATGAAAGAAAGGATGCTATGCTTCAGTTATGCAGGGCATTGGTGAGACCTGATCTCAAATATAGCATTCAGTTTTGGTCTTTTTTAAGGAGGGACATAAATGCATTGAGCGTAGTTCAGTGGAGGCTTACTAGATTGATGCTTAGAATACATTTACTATTTGCAATAAGCTTCACTTACCAGTTGTTCACCCATCCCACTGGCTAGTCTATTTATGTCTGAAATTTAATACTATCTTCTTTGCGGCTCACAGTACTTTCAAATTGTGTGTCAACCACAAAGTTTGAAGTGCCCTCTGTGCATCCAAGTATAATTTATTAATATATCAAGAAAAACAGGAATCCTACCGAACTCCAAGAACACACTGTATAGTCCAATTTAAAACAAAAGGTTTGCCATTACTCTTTGTTTTGTGTCACTCAACTAATTTCATACTTATGGTCCGTTTTATTTATGCTCTAAATATGCTTACTATTTGTTGTATGACACTTTGCCAAATGCCTTTTGTAAGTCTATGGACATCACATCAACCACATTACCTCAAAAACATTTTCAGCTACATATCAAAAAGTTCAAACATTTAGTCAAACACAACTTACTGATCACAAATTTGTGTTGGTTTGCCTTAATTAATCAATTTCTTCTCAAGTGACTGTTCATTTCATCTCAAAATATAATTTTTAAGAGTTTGCCCACCACTGAATTCAAAATGATTGACCTAGAGTTGCTGAGCTTGTATTTACATCCTTTTGAACAAGGCTGTAACATTTGCAATTCTCCAGTCCTCTGACATCATCCCCACATCTAAGGAGGATTGAAAAAAAATGGCTGATGTCTCTGCAATTTTTGCCTTTGATTAATTTATTACATTTTTACTGATTGTTATTACATAATAACAAATATGTTCAGAGCAAATCTAATTTAGACCATTTGTATTCCCCCATATTCTAATTCCACCTAATGCCTTTACTATTTACTATTCTCATGTTATTGCTCCTAGTTTGTTTTGCAATTGGTTTTCCACTCAGATGGCATCTTCTGGTTTCCATTTACCTGCCAAGTTTGTTTCAACTTTCCCCAATATCACAGGTCCTATCTTCTCCAGAAATGGTACAAATGGCCCAGGAATCTAAAGTCCTTCCTTCTACATCAACTCTTCAGCCACACATTCTACCACACAAGGACTGCAATAGTTCAAGTCAGTGCCTCGCCACCACCTTTTTAAGGGTAGTTAGGGATGGGCAGTAAAGACAAGCCTTGCTATTTATGCTCTTAACTCATTAATGAATCAGAAATTGCTTAGGGTCTTTGGAGAAGGAGCGAGTTAGCATAACTTGCAAGGAAACAGAGGTCAAGATGTGTACTGAAGAGAGTGGTGTTGATGGCTGATCAAAGGAAAAGGAATAGAATACAAAAAGAGGGAATAATGAGCAACATGAAATATCAGTTAGTAAAGGAATGGAACGATGGTGTGGAGGGAGGAGGTTGGATCTAATGAATAACACAAATTAAGATAAAATATGAAGGTAGAGAAGACAGAGAACCTTGAGAACAACATGAGTTCAGGGTTCTGGTAAGATGCAACACCAGGAGAAGTCTGACCAGGTCAAACAACCAGGTGAGAATTTTCCTCAGAATCTGAGAACAGGTACAAAAGACTAAAGCACACATTATATTCGCTGTTAAGGTAAACACGCTCCACAAAAGTATTACTTACTAGCCACATAATCATTGTTTTGAATACTGACGTGGGGTCAGGACTAGAGGTCACTCTCTATTGTACTTCTGCTGGCTCAGTGGGGCTGAGAGCCTTTGGCTTCCCTTTATCCAAAAAGCTGATAATAAGTCAATTTTTCTTATCCTTTCAGACATGGTAACAGATATCAGTGTCAGGTATCAACAGAAAACAAATGCTTGACTAAAGTAGATTCACCACGGTGGATTAACATCTTTCTTTTTCTTTTATTCTATAATTCAGTGTTCACATTTTATTGTTTCATGTGTGCAAGAAACTGCCAAAAAAACCCCACTAAATTTATTGATAGCAGAAGTAGTACTGTTTTGCAGATGCATTTCCTTTACCACTGACATACTGACATTTGATAGTGTTAAGTGTCCAGGATTGCCCTGGAGTCTTCAAGACTTCAAGATTAATCTTGAAGATACAAACTGTGAACTGTAAAACACAGAAGAAAAATCCTCGAAGTATGAAAAGTACTTGTTTTGTTTTCTTTGAACATTTTATTTTTAGTTAATAATTTACTGATGATAGGGTGAGAAAAGGTTGTTGGACTGAATGAAATGGTTGGAGTCATACAATGACATGTCTAGAATACATCCAGTTACAGCTGGAAATCCAAATATTTGGACTAACCTCACACTTAATATAAACTTGGCCCCTTTCTTTGGTTGTTGATGACTCAATCCCAAATCACCATTTAATAATTTAGACAATTAACAATTAGTAAGCACTAGCTGAAGCGGCAGTGCAACAACAACAAAAAGTAGAGGAGGGAAGGGAGATAGGAAGGAGTACCTTGCCCCTAAGTATGTGGTGAGCCATACCATTTCCAGCTGCAGCTGACCAGACTCTCTCTCTAGCAAAGTTTAAATCTCTCATTCTCAATGTTCCAGCATTGGTGGCTAATGCTTTCAACAGCCTAAGCCTGAGCCTCTGGAAGTTTCTCCCTAAATCTCTGGCATCTCTACCTTTCTCCTCCCTTAAGACATATCTTAAAAGCTACCTCAATAACCAAACTTTTGCTCAGTTCTAATATCTCTCGATGTGGCACAGTACAAAATGCTGCTGCAATGCACTCTGGCCACATTTTACCACGTTAAATGGACTATGTAAATATAAATGGTTGTTATTGTTCATGCTTTTGGAGGGCAAAAACACAATATTTAAGGTCCTTGTTGGATGAATTAACTCACTCTAAAAGCTATTGTCATCAGTCCTAAATGACAATATCAGTGTGTTGGAGGCAATGTGGTAAAGTGATATGATAATCTAGACTAATTTGTATTTGCATTTTTTTTTATCATCATAGAAGCTCTATAGTGTAGAAACAGGCCCTTCGGCCCAACAAGTCCACGCCAAGCCCCAGAACATCCCACCAAGACCCATCCCCCTTATCACCCACCTAATCACATCCCTGAACATTACGGGCAATTTTAGCATAACATACTGTATGTCCTGCAATGTTCCTCAAGCTCCATGCTGTGTTGTCTCTGATTCCAGTATCTGCAGTTTGTTGCTATCTCTAAATTAGAATACGTTGTATTCATCAGGGAGCTTGACTAGCCAGTATAATGAAATCAGTATAATGAAAATAATACAATGTATAGCGGCATCCATAAATATGATTCCTAGATTACAACCACGAAAACTATCCTGACCTTGCTGGTGCTATCTGATTTTTTTTCCACCAAAATCTCTTGGCGGACTAATTTTGATAAGATGCTACCAACTGGACTAAACAAATGATGCATGCACAAAACATTCCAAGGTTCCAATAACTCAAAAACAGTCCACAATGGTAGCCTCACTGAATTAGAAACAAAACACAGAAATTGCTGGAAGCGCTCAGCAGGTTTGGCAGCAACTGTGAAGAGAAATCAGAGTTAATGTTTTGGATCCAGTGACCCTTCCTAGATGCAAACAGGAGGATTGAAATAGGTAAAGAATAAAATAGCATTTTGTGCAGAACACAGTCACGATAAAAACTTCTTCCATTTTATATCTGGACTTGTAGCTTTGAAAAATCAGAACTGAAAATACAGATGAGATCAATCAGCAGCTACAAGCACCTTGTTTAGCATTTTGAAACATACGCTTCAGAATGGTTACAGTCTCCTTATTTCAAACTGTTTCTGAAATCATAGCTGGGTGTTTTTGTATCAATAATTCAAAAACAATTACTTACTCCTCATAAGCCATCTTCAATAAACCGTGGGAGGTTATTGTTCACAACATTGCAGAGTAGCTCAGATGATTGCTAGAGCAATTCATTATAGGGATTTAATTTCATTGTATGTAGAAATATAAATTAATAGCCATCATCATCTTTCCAGTATTTCTTGTCAGTTATTCTTGCATAGCCATAGATCAACTGAGATAGAAAAAGACCAAAACAGGGTATTCATTTAATACCTGATACAAACAAATGTATTCGAAGAATTGGAAGCACTACAGGTGACATTGCAAACTCAGTGCACTTGGTGAATATGGCTAATGAGTTAAAGCCACTCTGATAAACTTACAACATTGTTTTTGTCTAGTCACTGTATTTACTGGACATTGCCCGCTGGGCATTCCAAACATACAACTGAATAAAAACCAAAAGAACTGCGGGTGCTGTAAGTCAGAAATAGAAACAAAGTTGCTGGAAAAGCTCAGCAGGTCTGGCAGCATTTGTGGAGGAGAAAACACAGAAATCTGCTCGCAAAAAAGACCCTGAATGGCCTGTTGCCTGCCAGTTCAATGCACCATCTTGCTCCCTGGCCAACATCTCTGTCTCTGGCTTGCTACAGTGTTCCAGTGAAGCCCAGCGCAAGCTGGAGGAACAACACCTCATTTTCCACTTGGGAACCCTACAGCCCTCCAGACTCAATATTGAGTAAAATAATTTTACAGCCTAAACTCTCCCATGCACCAGCCCCCGACACCACACACCAGGCCTTGTCACCACTCAGCCTGCCACTACACACCTCCTGTTGTTAGCCACTAACAGTCCCCATTAACAACTATTCACCCTCCCAGCCTGATTGTTGGCTACACCTTTGTCTGTCTAACTGTCTTTCTCTTTCTTTGGGCTCTATCCTATTGTTTACTCCCTACCCCACTCACCTCCCTATTTTCTGCATATAAACTGACGTTTTCCCAGCCACCATCATTATAGAGAAAAGTTTACCAGATCTAAATCAGTAAATCTGTTTTATCCTCCACAGATGCTGCCAGACCTGGCTGAGCTTTTCCAGCAACTTTGTTTTTGATGCTACTGAATAAAGAGCGGCCTCATTTTTGTCAAACATACAAACTAAGGGCTACACATATGTATTTAAACACAAAGAAAAAACAAAATATAGAACTGTTTGAACTTTCTGGGTTAAAAAGCATTTCTGAAGGCTTTGAAAGGGCTAATAATTTATTGAAATGATTCAACTGTGATGTGATCTGTGACTCACCTGCAGATTAATGAAAATCAAATTATTTTGGAAAGGAACCAAGCAAATCTTTTAAGATAGCTAAAAGATTAATTCCTGAATAAGCTTTGTTTGAAAGAGACATGGCCTTTAAGCGGAAGGTTGCGTGGCAACACATTTCCAATTATTGTTATTAGAGATAATGGGAACTGCAGATGCTGGAGACAGCCCCACACTTTGTTATCCAGTGATTGTTTTTGTTTTCTCAGGACTTAGGTATCAGTGGAAGAAAACAGATTGCCAAAGTGTGTAGTTGGTAAATCTCTCTCTCCTGAAAAAGTTAGAGAAAATATTACACCGGAATAGGCTACAGAAATAAAATTAAAATATAATAAAATAAATCTCATACAGTGAAGCATTTCTCATAACTTGGACTGTTGGCCTACAGTATGAAGTACAGTACATTTTGGAAAGGCAAATCAGGGCAGGACTCACAAATTAATGGTAAAGTCCTGGGAAGTGTTTCTGAACAAAGAGACCTTGGAGTGCAGGTTCATAGTCCCTTAAATGTAAAGTCGCAGATAGAAAGGACAGTGAAGGAGGCCTTTAATGGCCAGGGCATTGAAAATAGGAGTTGGGATGTCATGCTGTGCCTGAAGAAGATACTGGTTAGGCTACCATTGGAATACTGCGTGCAATTCTGGTCTCCCTGCAACTTTAAAGGGTTCAGAAAAGATTTACCATGATGATGCCAGGGTTGGAAGGTTTGAGCTGTAGGGAGAGGCAGATAGACTGGGGATATTTTCCATGCAGCATTGGAGGCAGAGGGATAAACTGCTTAAAAATCGAGCTCATCAATTCCCACCTGAGCCCTGCCTAGATCTCTGGAGATTAATTTGGTTGCTGTGGACAGGGTGAATAGACAAGGTCTTTTCTCTGAAGTATGGAGTCTAAAACTAGAGGGCATAGGTTGAAGGTGAGAGGGAACAGATTTAAAAGGGACCAAAGGGGCAACTTTTCATGCAGAGGATGGTGCGTATGTGAATGTGCAGCCAGAAGAAGTGTTGGAAATGGATACAGTTGCAACATTTAAAAGGCATCTGGATGGGTAAATGTCTAGGAAGGGTTTAGAAATTAGTAAATATTGTAATACTGCTAACACGTATTATAGTACATAGATGCATATTTATAGTATATAATATCTGGATTTTACCCACGCACTACATTTCGAAATTCATTATTAAAAAATTGATCAGCTGACATTGAATAACAGAATAACAGGTACTTGATGATTTTGGCCATTTCCACCTCAGCTTCATTGATGTAGATTGATGTCTGTTGTCCTCTTTGTTTCCTGAAATTAATGATCAGCTCTTTAGTTTCGCTGACATTGAGAGAGAGATTGTTGTGTTTGCGCCACATCACCAAGCACTCTATCTCTTTCCTACATTCTGTCTTGTCATTGTTTGATATCCAGCCTACAACGATGGTGTTGTCAGCTAATTTGTAGATGGAATTCAGATGAAATTTGGCCACACATAAAATTTAGCCGCAGATAACGCCTGACTCATTCCTGGTCTCCATATCTAAGTTACTCACCAGATTATGCATCAGAGTTATTGTATAACCAATTAAAACTATTTTAAGTGACAATTTTTCAAGTCTATTTTTCACTTTTATACCAGTTGATGTGAAAGATAAGCAACATAAATCCATCTTTCCAACAAGATTTCATATTGATTGTGATTGAGGCCACTCACACTCAAATTAACTGTACAAGTTACATCCCTGTGAAGCTAAAATCTTTGGCTTTGGTATAAAACAGTTGGCATATAAATGAAAAGTTCTGTATTATTGTTTAAGAAATTATATTTTGCTTTTGCCTATTAAACAATCGTGGCCTCTTCCTAGAAGAAGTCTTGTAATGATATTAACAATATGTACTTGCATTATGGTATTAACATGGTATAAAATTAACTTGAGATTTTTTGATATAATCTATATGTGAAAAACTTAAGCAATAAAAATCATATTTGAAACAATGTTAACTCAGGCAAGCATAATAACCTCTACATCACCAACTCTGCCCAACCCACCCACTCAAAACCATGGCAACCACCACTACCACACCAAGTGAGCCTAGAATAATCAAAATTCATTCTCTAGTTGTAATCTGTAAGAAAATATTGTGGTGAAGTGGATAGCAACCTTACCTCTCAGCTAAAAAGGTTTTCATTCAAGTAGCATTACAAGACTTAAGACCAAGTAAACTGTTCATAATGAGACCATTATAATTATCAGATTGTAAGTCTGACAATGTAAGTCAGTGGTAAGAGACTCCTTTTCAGGCATATGATGGAGAGAAATTGGAGCCTCTAACATTGCTCTGAGTGACAACACACATATAAGAGTGTATGTTGTCACAGCAAGTCAAATTTCTGGACTGGTGGTATGCTGGATGACTGTTGTGGACCCGATTGGTTCCAACATCATGGGACTCCATAACCATTCTAACAGGGATGGATTTGGGTTTATTTTCTTTGTAGAATTGTAGTGTTGCAGGTCAGACCTGCCTTTAGGCAGAGAACTAAAGTAGATCAGATTAGATTCCCTACAGTGTGGAAACAGGCCCTTTGGCCCAACAAGTCCACACCACCCCTTGGAGCATCCCACCCAGACCCATCCCCTATAACCCACACACCCCTGAACACTACTGGCAATTTAGCATGGCTGATCCCCTTAGCCTGCACATCTTTGGACTGTGGGAGGAAACCAGAGCACCCATAGGAAACCCATGCAGACACAGGGAGAATGTGCAAACTCTGCACAGGCAGTTATCCAAGGCCAGAATCGAACCCGGGTCCCTGGCACTGTGAGGCTGCAGTGCTAACCACTGACCTACCGTGCCACCCCATAGGTTGATTAATTATAGAAGGGCTTGCGAGCATATGAAAGAGGAGCAGCTGAAGGCTCCTCAGCCCTTTGTGCCTGCTTTGTCATTCAGTAAGATCATGGCTGATCTGATTAATCCACATTCCTACCTACTCCCCAAGATAGCCTTTCACCCCATTGGTTATCAAGAATCTGTCCACCTAGGCCTTAAAGATATTGAAATGCTTTTTCCCTTCGTCTGTTGAGAAGGAAATTTCCAACAACTCAATCTCCTCTGTGAAAAAAAAAACATTTTTCTTCAAGTACATCTTAACTAGGTAACCTTTTAATTTTAAACCTACTCCCACGAGAAGAAACATGCGCAAATCCTTGGGCAGCACGGTCGCTCAGTGATTAGCATTCCTGCTTCACAGCATCAGGCACTGGCGTTTGATTCCAACACTGGGTGTCTGTCTGTGCGGAGTTTGCACATTCTCCCTGAGTCTGTGTGGGTTTCCTCTGGGTGTTCCGGTTTCCTCCCACAGTCCAAAGATGTGCAGGCTATGTAGCTTGGCCATGCTAAATTGCCCATAGTGTTCAGGGGTGTGGAGATTAGTTGGGCTATAGGGGTGCAGACTTGTTAGGCTGATGGGCCTATTTCCACATCGTAGGGATTCTATGATTCCATGATCTGATCCTTTCTACACAGGCCCTATCAAGACCCCTCAGAATCTTAACATATTTCAATGAAGTGACCTCTTACTGTGATAAAACTATTTCCTCAAACTGATTGTTAATCTTTGAAAATGTTCGATAAACTACCACTGTCAGTAGTCAGTGCATTTCAGCATAAACTAAATTAATTCACAACAGGGAATCATGGAAACTATAGCACAGAGAAAAGTTTGTCTCATCACATAGTTGTTCAATGTGAGCCACCTACTCTCGTTCGATCTCTTGTCCTTTCCTTACTTAGCTGCCTTTAAATTTTGATAGAAATATAATTGAGTAGCTCCCTGAATCAGAAGGCAAATCCAGATAGAACATAGAACATAGAACATAGAACAGTACAGCACAGAACAGGCCCTTCAGCCCACAATGTTGTGCCGACCATTGATTCTCATGTATGCACCCTCAAATTTCTGTGACCATATACATGTCCAGCAGTCTCTTAAATGACCCCAATGACCTTGCTTCCACAACTGCTGCTGGCAACGCATTCCATGCTCTCACAACTCTCTGCGTAAAGAACCTGCCTCTGACATCCCCTCTATACTTTCCATCAACCAGCTTAAAACTATGACCCCTCGTGCTAGCCATTTCTGCCCTGGGAAATAGTCTCTGGCTATCAACTCTATCTATGCCTCTCATTATCTTGTAATGGATCTAATGGAGATTAGATCTAATGGAGATAATTATAAACTCTGCAATTTTGGGATAAAAATGTAGGTTTGGTTCTGCTACACATTTTCCAACCTGCCAAAGTTTTTTCCCTCTATTTTGATGAATGCTTGCTTTTCCCACTAGATGGGAATAAGCGTGTGGACATTTAGCTGACCATTTTTTGCCCTGTCTGACTTCAGCTCCCATTGAGTTAACAGCAGTTAAACTCTGTCCTTCTAAAATGAATGCCTGCCAACTAAAACAAGTTGAAGAGACCTTGGTGTATGAGATTCAAAATAATTAGGGTCCCAGAGTATTGTTTATTACTTAACAACGGAAAAACTATTGTGGTTCTCTTGTGTAGAAATCTAAAACTTCAGTTGTGAAACAATTAGATTCAAGTCTCTGCAAATACCTTACAATCAAAAATTTTTACCTTGAACATTTAGTTTAACTTTACCTGTTTTGTAAAGACCAAAATATTTTTGTCATAGTTCTCCATTAATCTGAAAATATCCTTTTTGTAATTATATTAGTATAATAGTTTACAGTGTGATTAGCTAAAAAAAAACAGAGTACAGGGGAAAAGAAAAATGGAAGAAAAGGAAACTGAAATAGATCAATAACATGAATAGATAAATTTACTTTAGTTAACTTTTGAAGACTGTAGAAAATCAGAAGTTTAAAAGAGGGTTTCACAAACAGACAACAATAACGACTGAAAGATCATACTTTGACAGTTGAATGAAGGGTGCAGAACAAACTGTAACTGTGAAATGGAGAAGGGACAAGTTAGTGACTCTGGTCTAGGATTGTGATGTTATCTGTGTGACACTTTATGAGGGAAGAATTGATCAACTAGATGAATTGTGGAAGAAGTGAAATTGCTGGGAGGGTCCTTTGAGAAACTGCACTGAAGGCAAGAAGTCCTGGCAATCACAGAGGATCAGGCAGCATCCATGGAGAGACAACAAGTTCTGATGAAGAGCCACCTAGACTCAAAATGTTAACTGTCTCTCTCCCTGTCTATGGATGCTATCTGACCCCCTGTGCTTTCCAGCATTTTTCGTTTTCAGCATTTATAGTAATTTGTTCCTACTTTGAGAAATTACCCTCTGTATAGAGGAAGCCATGAATTCACAACAGAAAGATTGGGATACATTGTTAAGCAGACAGTGATCTGGAATTAAAAGGAAAGTCCTGTTGTCAGATTACATGTGAGATAGGAGGTATGAGTGAAGGGCAAGCTGCGCATTGACATTACTTGTCATGCTGTTCAGCCTGAATGAGCAGCCAGGGACATTGATGGAATTTGCACCAGCAGCCAACAGATTTTGCCAAGAGCTAAAGTGGGTAATTTCAATTCTACTAACACTAAGCAAGTTACACCCTTCATTCAGGCAATGAGAACAGGCCATTAAATTTGCTACGCAATGTTTATTTAAATGCAAATTTATGTTTTATACATGATGTAATCTCAAAATAATGATACCAAAACAGCATGGTCACAAATTTAACGTGTAAGGAGGAACCAGAAGAATGAGATGATTAATTGTCCAATAATAATTTATTATTGTCTATTAGTTTCCTTAAATATTTGAGTATCTTACTACTGCTCATTCATTCCAATAATCTCAACAAATTAATCTTATTTCTTATAATTACTGAGGCCTCATTCTCCAAAAATAACCCACTTTAATTTAAAACAGCATGTTAGAATGAAATACATTCCCATGTAGACTATCAGTAGCAAGCACATTGCAATAAATTTATTTAATAGGTTATTTTTTAATGCTTGCAGCTGCTGGACCTATGAAGTGTGGAAATAGCTAACATTTTTCATTGTGTCTTGTATGGCTCTAGTCAAGCATTGTGACCTTTCTAATTATCCAATCTAGGAAGCATGCACAGAAATGGTTGCGGTTCAGATAGCTTTGGACAAAGTACAGTGAGAAAGTACTAGTGTATAGAACCATAGGAAAATAATTGAGCTAACTCACAGAATTAGGCATGAGAGCTTTTTATTTGAGGCAAAAAAACCACTCAACTAAATGAAAATTTCATAACAGTAAGATGGTGTAAACGTTTGGTAGTGTCTTACTGTTGCAAGCCATTGCTTGTCAATAGTTTAAAATCTTTTCTTTTAAATTTAATATTTTGTTAAGTCTAATTGGAGACAGATATATGTGAGAAAATACTAAATGTCATGAACAATTATAGCCACTATTCCAATGAGACTGTAGGAAGGCATTAAAAGCTTGTTTTCCTGATAATTTCTTTGCCCAAGGATTTTATTTGCCTTTGATTTAGTTTACAAACTATTTGAATGATTTTTCATTTGGAATTTTAGAAATTTGATAGAAGTTTTTTTTCCCCCAAGATAAACAAGTTGTTATAACAATTTTAAAATCTGTGTGGTCATTAGTATGTTTTGGGAGAAACAAAGGAAAAATAATTTTAGCATTCAGTTTGTAGTTGTAATAATTTATTGAAGTAATGCATTTAATTTCACATCATTGCTTGCTGTAAATATATTCTATTATTACTTGAAAACAAGTATTTGCAGACTTCAGGCAATGCATTTTTAAGAATGTTACTTATTTACATAAAATTAAGGCAATGATACCATTAACACCAAATATTAGGTAATACCATTAGCAAAGTTGCAAAACTAATTTAATGTCAAGATGAACAGATGGGGCTTGATCTAATCTACTGCTTCAAACTGCAGGTAGCTATCATGACCCTACATTATGATGGACTGTGTGATTTGCTACACTTTGTGTCAATGATGATGTATACAGCAGAAATGCGGGTAACGCATACGTATCCTATGGACCTGATGAATATACATTGCAGAGAGCTAACCCTCTGAGTGATTTTCTTCTTATCTGCATTTGCAGGTTGGTCAGATCCATCACACTCCTGTAATGAGAAGACGCCATCCCATTTTGTTTTATGAAATACCACCTATTGTGTAGTCAAACTGTAAAAGTTTCATTTAAAAGTATCTGTCCATAAGTATTCATTATAATTTTAAGTAGTTTTTCAAATGTTTATTTAGATAGAAGTAGACAAAAGTAAATTCCTAAACCTTCTTACTGATAGCTGGCTTTTTTTATTAATGACCTGCCATATGCACTGGCTGGATAATTAAAGTCCTTCAGAAAGCAGAGAGTGGACAAATTTATTTGATCATTGGACAGCACAGTATGTTAGAAAACTATCAGTATCATCAGATTCTTTTTAATTTGTTCACTGCAACCACTCCTATCAGCTAATTGCACCTGTTAATTTTTAATTGTCCATTTAATGCATAGTACCAAGTCATTAATAAGCTGTACTCATATCATTGGTTTTATCATGGAGAAGTGATGCACGTGTCCTGAGGTGGAATTTATCTTAAGAAATCAGGTTTAACATTGAAAACACTGGTGTAGCTATGTAGAAATTCTTGTTTTAGTAATCTGGGTGAATGTGTTTCATGCATTAAAGATCTAGTCAATTCTTCCCACCAGTCCACAGAGAAATTAATCAGGAGTTTAAGCATAGGAGTATGGAATAGCTACAAATAACAGTAAGACATTTGAATGGCAGAAATTTTGTGCGACTTATATTTATTATTGATTCACCTAAATCATTGAATGACTCCATACATAAACATAAAAGGCATAAATCTTTTAATGTGACCCTCTACTCGGATTATCTTGTAAGCATGTGGTTAATGTTTGCCTACAATTGAAAAAGGATGGAGAAAAGTGTTACTCAGCAAAAACTTGCTTAAAATAGAGAACCAAAACACCTGGAAGATTCATTTATTGGGCATTATATATGCAGCTGTTGGCAAAAAGTCTGTAGGATGTAGCATTCAGTTATGCTTTAACTAAAATGAGATGACTGTGACCCTCACACAATAACAGATGCCTTGCTAAGCAACTGGAATCATTGAACTAAATCTTTTCAGACAGAAATCAATACATTCCATATGAGAATGTCATTTTATCAGTCTGAAAACTTCCTTTTCACAATTAATGACTGGAGGGTAACCATTGTTTTGAAGGAACAGTTCCTTAATTTTTTTTCTGGGGACAGTTTTCCAAATTAAGGGAAGAGGATTTGTGAGAAGATAAAAGTGAGATTGAAACATTGCTTAGGGCTTCCAAAGCAATGGAAAATATTAAAGTCTATTGATGTTTTATTGTTATCCTTAAGATGTATGACTGAAAGACCGGTCCTGTCTATATGCCAGCTGTGGCTTGGGTGGTAGCATTTATACTCTGAGCCAGAGGGTTATCAATCCAAATCTTACTCCAGAGACAACAGCACATAACTTAGGCTGCTGACTTTTCAGAGATGTTACTCAGTGGAGGTAACTGAAGTGATAGAGTCTTACTTTTGGGAAGACCTGCCAAATTAAACTCTAACCACACATTTAGCTTGGCAGTGGCAGGCCTCTCAACAATCACAAATTCACTTCCTGAGAGCTGAACATATAATCAGGAGCCAGCAGCAGCACCTATAGGACTGTCTTGTAATGCATCCATCTAAGGCCCAAGATCATGAGAGGAGCTCCAGAAACAATTAGTGACAACATGAAGGGAATTGTGGTGTGGACATTAAAAGGAATCATAGAATCCCTACAGTGTGGAATCAGGCTATTCAGCTCACACCATCCCACTGAAGAGCAGCCCACCCAGAGCCACCCAGATGCCTACCCTATCCTGGTAACCCTACTCCATAGCTAATCCACCTAGCCTGCGCATCCCTGGACACTATGGGCAATTAGCGTGGCCAATCTACCGAGCACACACAACTTTGGACTGTGAGAAGAAACTGGAGTACCCAAAGGAAACCCACACAGACATAGGGAAAATGTACAAACTCCACACAGACAGTCGCCCGATGGTAGAATCTGGCACTATGAAACGGCAGTGCTAATGACTGAGTCACCATGCTGCCCCAAATTAAAATGGGAATTAATAGCAGGGACGGGGAGAGACTCCTTGCAAGAACTGTTTGCTGATGCCTTCTCCCATGATCAGGTGCTGAGTGCATTCAAACAAGGGAACACCTTAAAATCACTGACAAGGTTGGTTTTTTGTCTTCTCCATGGGGAGTCCTCTACTGACTGCGAGGTGAATAGCAACAGTCATGGAATGATGCCCTTTAAATGAGAATAATTGTCCATATACACACTTCATAGAACATAGAACATAGAACATAGAACAGTACAGCACAGAACAGGCCCTTCAGCCCACGATGTTGTGCCGACCATTGATCCTCATGTATGCACCCTCAAATTTCTGTGACCATATACATGTCCAGCAGTCTCTTAAATGACCCCAATGACCTTGCTTCCACAACTGCTGCTGGCAACGCATTCCATGCGCTCACAACTCTCTGCGTAAAGAACCTGCTTCTGACATCCCCTCTATACTTTCCACCAACCAGCTTAAAACTATGACCCCTCGTGCTAGCCATTTCTGCCCTGGGAAATAGTCTCTGGCTATCAACTCTATCTATGCCTCTCATTATCTTGTATACCTCAATTAGGTCCCCTCTCCTCCTCCTTTTCTCCAATGAAAAGAGACCGAGCTCAGTCAACCTCTCTTCATAAGATAAGCCCTCCAGTCCAGGCAGCATCCTGGTAAACCTCCTCTGAACCCTCTCCAAAGCATCCACATCTTTCCTATAATAGGGCGCCCAGAACTGGACGCAGTATTCAATTGGTAGTAGGATGCAAAAAGTGTCTCTGAGCCTTCCCACCCTGGATATCATCAGGGAAAGTGGGATGGCGATCCCATTCACCGTCTTCTGGCTGAATTAAATACCCCAGCCCAAACCAAACTCATGCCAGGGTGAGGTATTGATTTCCAAATTGCCTTGTTTGCATGTCTGCTTTTTCAAGTGGATATAAAATATCCTGCAGTACCATTTCAATGAAGAACAGAGGAGGTCTTTCTGGTGTCCTGGTCCATTTTTATCCCTCAACCAATGCCGATATATTGAAATATATTACTGACATTTCCATTGACTTTGCTGTGTCTGCCACCTGCGTTACAAAAGTAGTTACATTTCAGAATTACTTCATTTTAAACAGTTTTGGGACATTGTGAGACAAAGGAAGATGCTGTACAAATACAAGCCTTCCTTTCTTGAGAATTTACATATACATTTGGGGTGGCACAGTAGCTCAGTGATTAGCACTGCTGCCTCACAGCACCAGGGACCTGGATTTGATTCCAGCCTTGGGCAATTGCCTGTGTGAAGTCTGCACATTTTCCCCATGTCTGTGTGGGTTTTGTCCAGGTGCTCTGGTTTCCTGCCACACTCCAAAATTATGCACGTTAGGTGTATTGGCAATGCTAAATTGCCCATAGCCTCCAGGGATGTGTAGGCTAGGTGGAAAAATGCAGGGTTACAGGTATAAGGTGGATGTCTAAGTTGGGTGCTCTTTGGAGTGGTGGTATAGGCCAGATGGCCTGCTTCTGCACTGGATCCTATGGTACTGTTGATTTATCTTTTCTAATTTTCTTTTTATCTCACTTCTCCATTAAATCAGTTATCTTCTCCAAAAACCTCTTTATTGAGGCAATTAAATGTATGGTGCAAGAATCCACTCTGCAACAAATGTACATTTCACTTGATCAGCAGCAAGCAGGAAGTATAGAACATAGAACATAGAACAATACAGCGCAGAACAGGTCCTTTGGCCCTCTATGTTGCGCCGACCTGTGAACTAATCTAAGCCCATCCCCCTACTCTATCCCATCATCATCCATATGCTTATCCAAGGACTGTTTAAATGCCCCTAATGTGGCTGAGTTAACTACATTGGCAGGCAGGGCATTCTACACCCTTACCACTCTGAGTAAAGAACCTGCCTCCGACATCTGCCTTAAATCTATCACCCCTCAATTTGCAGCTATGCCACCTCATACAAGCTGACGTCATCATCCTTGGAAAAAGTCTCTCACTGTCCACCCTATTTAATCCTCTGATCATCTTGTATGTCTCTTTTAAATCCCCTCTTAGCCTTCTTCTCTCCAATGAGAACAGACTAAGTCCCTCAGTCTTTCCTCATAAGACTTTCGCTCCAGACCAGGCAACATCCTGGTAAATATCCACTGCACCTTTTCCAATGCTCCCACATCCTTCCTGTAATGGGGCGACCAGAACTGTACTCAATATTCCAAGTGAGGCCGCACTAGCACTTTGTACAGTTGCAGCATGATATCACGGCTCCGGAACTCAATCCCTCTACCAATAAAACCTAACACACCGTAAGCCTTCTTAACAGCATTATCAACCTGGGTGGCAACTTTCAGGGATCTATGTATATGGACACCGAGATCCCTCTGCACATCCACACTACCAAGACTCTTTCCATTGACCCAGTATTCTGCCTTCCTATTATTCTTCCCAAAGTGAATCACCTCACATTTAACTGCATTGAACTCCATTTTCCACCTTTCAGCCCAATTCTGCAGTTTATCCAAGTCTCCCTGCAACCTGCAACATTCTTCCACACTGTCCGCCACTCCACCGACTTTAGTGTCATCTGCAATAGACAATAGACAATAGGTTCTGGAGTAGGCCATTCGGCCCTTCGAGCCAGCACCACTATTCATTATGATCATGGCTGATCATCCACAATCAGTATCCTGTTCCTGCCTTATCCCCATAACCCTTGATTCCACTATCCTTAAGAGCTCTATCTATCTCTTTCTTAAAACTATCCAGAGACTTGGCCTCCACTGCCTTCTGGGGCAGAGCATTCCATATATCCACCACTCTCTGGGTGAAGAAGTTTTTCCTCAACTCTGTTCTAAACTTACTGCAAACTTACTAACCCATTCAATTATGCCTGTGTCCAAATCATTTATAAAAATGACAAACAGCAGTGGTCCCAAAACAGATCCTTGTGGCACACCACTAGTAACCGGACTCAAGGCTAAATATTTTCCATCAACCACCACACATTGCCTTCCAATAGAAAGCCAGTTTCTAATCCAAACTGCTAAATTTCCCTCAATCCCATGCCTCTCCAATAGCCTACCATATGGAACCTTATCAAAGGCTTTACTGAAGTTCTTGTACACCATGTCAACTGCCCTACCCTCATCCACATGCTTGGTTACCTTCTCAAAAAACTCAATGAGGTTTGTGAGACACGACCTCCCCTTGATGAATCCATGTTGACTACCTCCAATCAATTGTTGCTTGCTAGATGATTATAAATCCTAACTCTTATAATCCTTTCCAAAACTTTTCCTACAACAGACGTAAGGCTCACTGGTCTATAATTACTTGGGTCATCTCTACTGCCCTTCTTGAACAAGGGCGCAACATTTGCAATCCTCTAGTCCTCTGGTACTAAACCTGTAGACAATGATGACTCAAAGATCAAGGCCAAAGGCTCCGCCATCTCCTCCTTCGCTACCCAGAGAATATTGGAGAAAATCCCATCCGGCCCGGGAGATTTATCTACCTTCACACCTTCTAGAATTGATAACACCTCCTCCTTACTAACCTCAATCCTTTCAAGTCTAATACCCCAAATGTCAGTCTTCTCCTCTACAATATTCTCCTTTTCTTGAGTGAAAACAGATGAGAAATAAGGGATGAATTGTGTTATGGCCTATTTTGCCATTTGGTTCCTCTCTCCCTGTGTAGCATCTTCATTGTCTGAGGGTTGGTATTTGACTTATGACATGCTTTCACAGTAGGGCAAAGCAAGAGGCAGTCCCAGCCAGTACAGGGCCTGAGCTTATGTTATTGGCATGATTCTACATTACTTGAAGCAACAGACCCTTTGCTGACTTAAAGCATTCTATAAAAATTTTCATTAAGAACATAATGTCAGCACAACTGACAGATTTAACCGTTATCTCTATTACACAATTTTTGAAAATATTCACTCTAGTGATGTGGGGTTCACTGGCTGTCAGCATTTAATCCCCTTGAAAAGGTGGTGGTGAGCTGCCTTCTTGAACTGAGGACGTCTATGTGCTGTAGGTTGACCTACAATGCCCTTAGGGAGGGAATTCCAGGATTTTAAATCAGTAAACAGTGAATGAATGGCAATATGTTTTCAAGCCAGGATAGGGAGTGACTTTCTGGGGAACTTGCATGGGATGGTGCTCCCATGGGTCTCCTGCCCTTGGCTTTCTAGATTGAAGTGTTGTGGGTTTGGAAGGTGCTGTCTAAGGATCTTTGGTGAATTTCTGCAGTGTATTTTGTACATATTGCATTTCAGAGACTGCTGTTACTGAGCATCAGTGGTTGAGCGAGGGGATGTTTTCAGATGTGGCGCAATCAAGCAGGCTGTTTTGCCATGAATGATTTCAAGTTTCTTGAGGATTGTTGGAGCTGAATTTTGGCACCATGGTTGCTCAGTGGCTAACACTCCTGCATCACAGCTGCAGAGACCCGGATTTGATTCCACGCTTGGATGACTGTTTGTGAAGTTTGCACATTCTCCCTGTATCTGCATGGGTTTCTTCTGGGTGCTCCAGTTTCCTCCCACAGTCCAAAAATCAGCAGCTTAGGTAGATTGGCCATGCTAAACTGCCCACGGTGTTCAAGGATTCACAGGCTAGGTGGATTAGCCATGGGAAATGAAGGATTACAGGGATAAGGTAGGGGCATAGGTCTGGTTGGTCTGCTCTTCGGAGGGTCATGTGCACTTGGTGGGCTGAATGGCCTGCTTCCCCATGGTAAGGATTCTATGATTCTTCACCTATCCGGGCAAGTGTGGAGTATTCCCTTACCATTCTGACTTGTGCCCTGTAGACGGTGACAGGCTTTAGGGAGTCAGAAGTTGACTAATTCGCTGTAGTGTTCCTAGTCACTGATCTGCTCTTTAGCCATTATGTTTACATGGTGAATTCAGTTGAGATTCTGGTCAATGGTAAGCCTCAGGAAGTTGTTAGTATGTGATTCAGTGATGGTAATACCATTGAATATTGAGGGGCATTGGTTAGATTGTCTCTGATTGGAAATAGTCATTGTCTATTTTGCATGTGTCAATGTTACTTGCCACTTGTCAGTCCAACCCTACTTCAGTATCTGAGGAATTGTGAATGGTGCTGAATATTGTGCATCATTGGTGAGCATCCCCCTCCTTGACCTTATTGATGGAGTGAAGGCCATTGATGAAGCAGCTGAAGATGGTTAGGCCTAGGACACTGCCCTGAGGAATTCCTGCAAAGATGTACTGGAGCTGAGGTGACTGGCCTTCAACAAACACAAACGTCTTCATTTGTGCCAGATTTGACTCCAACCAGTGTTTGCAGTGTATTCCTGCTATCCTATTTGACCATGTCTAGCAATAGAATCTATCTGCATCAAAAATATGAAATTTTAAATTCACAATGGAGATAAACATATTTCTAAATCAAATATAAAAAATATTTTCATATTTTGTTTCTGATTTGATTTTAATGCATGATTGTCAGGTCTTGAGCAAAGGGCAGGTTTCTTAACAACTGTTAAATACTTTTTATTACTATAATGTACCTGACAGTCAGAATATGGATCTGGAACCTCCAAGCTGAACAGGGTGCAACCTCTTAGCAGAACTCTAACACATGACTACCATGGTCATGACGATATCACAGATCAACTCAAATTGTTCATCAATATGTTTATTAAAGGATATCTCTAAATCTTGCTTCAGTAAATTTCTAGTTTACAAGTAAAAGTACTTTATTAACATGAACCAAATGTTTAGTTAAAAAATTTCCCCTAAAATTGAACGTCTGGTTGATGAGGGAAAAGTGGTGGATGTTGTCTGTTTAAACTATAGCAAGGCCTTTGACAAGATCACTCAGGGCAGGCTGATGCAGGAGGTGCAATCACTTAAGACCCAGGGTGAAAAAACTGCACAGAGCCTGTTATCTTGCCAAATTACCCTTTATTTACACGTGTACAGTTCCTGAATTGAGGAGATTCTGAATCACCTGTTTTTTTATCAGTATGCTGTTCGGAGGGGCGGTGTGGACTTGTTGGGCTAAATGGCCAGTTTCCACACTGTAGGGATTCTATGACTCTATGAAATGTGAGGTGTATTTTGGAAGGTTTAACATAGATGGCAGAACCTTTAAAATACAGAGAGATCTAGATGTACAGGTTCAGAGTTCCCTGAATGCGGTAACATAAGTGGTTAAGTTGGTCAAGAAAGCATGTGGTATGCTTGCCTTTATTAGTCAGACATTGAGTATAGAAATTGACAAACTGTCTTGCAGTTGTATTGAACTTTAGTTAAGCCATGTTTGGAATATTGCACACAATTCTGGTCTACCAGGAGGTCTACCACAGTACCAGTAGGATATGGAGGCTTTTCATGGCTACAGAAAAGGTTTACTAGGATGTTGCCTGGTTTGGAGGGTATTAGCTATGAGGAGAGATTGAACAAGCTTGGTTTGTTTTCATTTGAACATCGGAGGCTGAAGGCAACCAGATAGAAGTTTATAAAATTATGAGAGGCAAGGTTAGAATAGATAGTCAGAGCCTTTTTATTCCCACAGTAGAAACATCATTTGCTCGGGCACATAGATTTAGGGTAAAAGGGGAAAATTTAAAGGTGATTTGAGAGGCAAGTTTTTTTTAACACAGAGGGTAGTAAGTGCCTGGAATGTACTGTCAGAGGATGTGGTAGAAGCTAATGCATTAGCAATGTTTAAGAAGCATGAGTAGGCAGGGAATAGAGGGATACAGACTGCATTGTGTCAAAAGACTCTTTGTTTAGAAAGGAACCCTGTGTTGGTGCAGGCATTGTGGGCTGAAGGCCCTTCCTGTGCTGTATTATACTATACTATTTTTTATTCTTTGTTCACACTATCTGCACCCAACCACAACTACCACCAAACTCTATCATTCACGAATTCAAGCCTTTCCCAGAACAGCTCACCACTCAACAGATATCTGCCTAACACCTGGTATCCCTTACACCTGGGTTAATAGGAACTGCCGATGCTGGAGAATCTGAGATAACAAGGTGTAGATCTGGATGAACACAGCAGGCCAAGCAACATCAGAGGAGCAGGAAAGGAGGGTAACTTCTTCAAGTTGGCATCCTTAAAAGAGGCTTCGCAGTGGGGTTAAAATTGTTACAGAGATAGTAGAAACTAATGATGCTGGTTTTGCCGATGCCAATTCTGAATAAGGATCTATACCCTGATGCTGCTTGGCCTGCTGTGTTCATCCAGCTCTCCACTTTGTTATCCTTTGCACCTGCACCGTTTGTGAAAGGCTGCTTTGCATTTGGACAAGCATTGATAATTCACCATGCCCTCAGTGACCCCACAGTGGCACAGCAGGCACAAAGTCACACCGCTCATTGCATATAAGCACATGTAAAATCCCATTATCTCACTCGAATCACTGTTTAACCACCAGCCTACAGAATTTATCCTGTCCTTTTCTACATCCTACCTAACTATCCTCTCGAAGTTACCACTACTCAGTCTCCAATGGCCTTTGAAGACCCTTAGCCTGTCATTGTCCATGTTCATTATCCACATGAAGGTAAGCAATTGGACATTTCCAAACATAAACTGTCATTTATAACCACCAAAGGTGAACACGTACAAAACCAATAGTTTGTCCCTGCTGTGCAATCCAAATGTTAGCTTTGTGACCAACGACTGCATTACCTTACATAACAAACGAAGAGGATGCTGCAGAAACTCAACAGGTCTAGTAGCCTCTATTTTGAAGAAAATTCATACTGGACTCAAACCATTAAGGCGATTTCACTCCCCACAGATGCTGTACTGATGTAGAATTTCTCTAGCATTCTCTGTTTGTTTCAGATTTCCAGCATCCACAATATTTTGCCTTTATTACATATTGCTGCACCCAGTTGTCATCTACTGGAATTGAATGTCAATCAGGTCCCATTTGCCTTGTAGTGACCAATGGAGTTGAACCATATCATGAACAAGGATAGCATATTTCTCCTTAGTTTTCTCATTCTCTCCTTAGAAGACTACCCCACTTCCCTCAACTTCTCAATCTATCACATCACTTCATTACCTGCTCTGAATGTGCAGAGCAGAGCAACATCAAGATGATCTGGCATACACTGTCCAGACTATCCTGGAAATTCTTCCAAGGACCATTCTAAGCAGTGGAATTGTACATTCAGCAGCCCCATTCTCTTCTTCATCGTCCATGTTGAGGCACTGGCAGTATTGTATCTATGTTCTACCTCATTCAGGAGATTGCACAATGGCATCATGAGCCATGGTCACAGTGGGTAGCCCCTGTCCACAGTAACCAGCCTTGTAAGGCATCTGGGCCCTGAAATTCACTAGCTACACATGAGTGTCGGAAATGTGATAGTTACCTCCAGGAAATAGTAATGGTGATCATAAATCACCTGGACCTATTTCTGTTGATGAATTCTTCAGCATTGTGATATAGCCCTCTTGGTGCCACGTGTGAGCAGTGAGGTTCCATCCTGCTCCTGGGGGTACCCAGCTATTTTGTCAAATTCCACTGTCTAGATTGCAGCACTGACCATGTCATCATGGTGCAAATTGCCTTTTGCAGGCTTTTGAACCCTAAGTATGTTTACTCTTTATATACTGAAAATGGGAGTTTAACTGATTGCAAATTATATGTATCTGGAGTTTGAAAATGCCTCCTTCATATATTTGCCTCTTCTTTGGATCTTCACTCTTACACATCAAACATACACTGACTCTGCTTATGCTGGAACCTGTCACAGCCACTTTCCAGTTGTTTGTCACAACAACAGAATGCCAAGTGAGGCAGGGAAGGCTAATCACAGTGGACACTGTCAGCACCAGATTTGTCCTGGTCACCAAGTATACACCCCAGAACAACCACGTCTCCTTTTACCTCACATTACCGAACAGCCTATTTGTACCAAAATCCTCCCATGTGGAAACTCACCACATTGAAAGTTGCCTCAAAATGTCTCTCCATTACTGGGTCCTGACAATATACCCTATTGATTTCCATCCTGGTCCACTATGCTTGCCCTGTGAAGGCCACAGTGGTAATTTCTTCCTTTAGTCTGACATGTGCTCTAATGCTACTCCACCTACCATCCATACACCTTGAGTTTCTCCTCATCACCATCCTTGTCTCTACTTCTACTTATGAGTGTGATCCAACAGACCCACCTTCTCAACATCAAACAAATGGCGCCCAGAACTGTATTCACCCTAGACCTCTGACTGACTTTGATGAGATATCTTTAAACACATCTGGCCGGAACCTTGACCGTTCTGTTTGCAGTTCTACAAATAATAGTACATAACTCCCCCGACTATTTGTGCTTCCTCTATAGACTGACTACTGCTCACTCCCTGGACTGTAGTCAGCTATGTCTCCTGTCTGTGCCCAGTTTGAACAGACCGACGAACAGTGCCTGTGATTGTGCCTGTGACTGATGGCACTGGGACTCCCCAGCCCGCCTTGACTGCACTGAGGTCTACTTGCCAACCACTTTCACATGGCCATTTGTTTGAATAAATGTGCAGACTATTTGCCACACTGGCAACTGGTACCTTCTGAAGGTGTTTGACTGAGGTCTTGGTGAGCTGTTCAGAAAAGTACCCCCTGATAGATCCCCAATGACAAATCATCTGTCTGTGTATCAGCACTAAAGAGAATGCCAATACCACAGTACTGATAACTTGTGGCTCTGGCTGAGCTGCCAATGCACCAACAGGCAATGGCTTGATGGAGCAAGGCAAGGCATGAATGCTGTGAGCATGCAGTAAGGCATTAAATGAACGAGTCTAAAAAGAGCTAGCAAGCAGCTCTGAGAAACAGCTTGGTCTAATCCATGAGCTGAGGACCTATTTCTGTGAACAACGTGTCCTTACAGCAGCCTTCCAATGTTAGTCGCTGGTGTGTCCTACAATGCATTCTAACGATCCTGTATGTGGATCAATGAAGTGCCATGAGGATTGTTAGGAGTTCACAGATATTGGGTGCCAATGTCCATGGATGAGGGATGTATGTGTCTGCTGCTCATGGATGTACCATGAGAGGATGTTTGGTGCTGAGCAACATGATGCTTCTTACAGCCAGCAGGGCAATGTAGCCCACTCTGTATAAAAAGATACTGACCTATGCTATTTCTGCTTCAACTAGATATCTGAGATACCTGTGAAACTCTCTTCCACATTTCCCATGTAAATGCTGATGTTGGTCCTTTAACCACATTGAAAGGCCTCAGAATAGGCGGGTACTGCCGAACTGTCTGGATATGCTGCCAATACAGCATGTGGCACACTGTACTTCACTTAGAACATATCTTCAAAAGGTTTATGTCACTTTGAGTAATCAGTCTAGTCACAATTTTCAAGAAACTTTGTGAGGATCACTTTGCCTGGGAGTGCTCGATCATGTCTCATGGTTCTTCAGATTAATCTGCGAAACAAAATCGCCTTCCTTAGACAGATGCCTCGGTGGCTGCCAACATGTTTCATTTTGTTTTCTTCAGTTATTGACCCAAGCCCTAACCAGCCTTCATAGACCTGTTAAATGATGCTTATTTTCACACTGATGTTAAGATGGTGGAACATGAGTCTGTGAGCTGTACAGTGTCCATCGTTTTCTTAGAACACAAACACGCAACTACTGAGGTCACAGTTACATTAGAGTTTACCTCAGAAATTACGTGCATAATCATTAAACCATATTTCTACATTCATAGTGTTACTGGTTTTAGAAATATATTATTGATACCTTAAGATCTAATACTAAATTGTGTTAATATAAATGTGAATGAGAAAAATTCAAAAAGTAAATGTATTTGCCAGTTTTCTCTGAGTTTTCTTCTTGGGCAGCTGAGCTTTATATTGCTCTTTTGCAATGGCCCTTTTGCAACGGCCCTCAAGACAGTCAGCCTCCAGAGATCATATTTGTAAGAGACTATTTCCCAGTTGGAGATGCCGGAGCCTAGAATTGTGAATTCATCAACATCTTCAGTGTCATATTGTCAATACCGATTGATGGCGGTGCAGTAACCACCCAGGACCACAACATTTGTCTTCTTGATACTAGTGGTCAAACCAAATTATTTACAGGCACAAGAGAGGTTAACCAGTCATATAACATCATCAGAGTACAGCAATTCTCTGATTATGACCTGACATACTTTTATCTCATTTCCCAGGCTACATGGGAGCAGCTTTCTATAAATTCTAGTATGTAACAGAAACCCTCTCCAGTTAACTTGAAGGCATATGAGAGCAGCAAAAAGAAATTTACCAAAGAATGTCAAGGCTTGAACACAACATTTTCTGATTCCACAGCAGATTTCAAAGGTTGCAACCATCATAACTGACTTTATTCATCAAGTTGTCACAGCAAGTTGAGGCCTGTCTGGCCACCAACCTTCTGACATGATCAAATGCCTTCATGGGTTTGATACAGGCACGCAGTGGTCTCCTTTGTTCACAGAATTTTTACTGCAGTTGCCAGAGTGAGCAGGTCACATGATTTGTGGATTCTATTGTTCTCAGAGAATATGTGGATTCAGGATTGTTCACCTAGGTCAGCAGTTTTACAGTGATATGAACAAAAACCTTTCCATGATGCTGAGAAGGAAGATGTCTCAATAATTCTTGTAATTTCAGAGATTTCTCCTGTTGTTAACAGAGTCACAATTTTTGTCTCATACATATCCAGGCACATTGTCTCCTCCCTCCAGCACAGGAAGTAGCTTCCATGCTGATGCTGATGGAGTACTAGTTTCTGGTGCTTGAAGAGTGCAAAATGTCAGTATCATTAGTTACTGGTGAGAGCTTTCTCAAATGAGGTGAGGATGTGCAACCAGGCCTATCCCTTGCTGGTTATGTACCACTGCCTTTGTTTGCACATCACCTCATCCTGCCAGACAGAGAATGCGATACTCTTGGAGAAAACAGACTTGTGGAGGAGAGAGGCCGTAGAAGATTAGCAGAGTAGTTAGAGTAATTAGAGTACATGACTACTGGTAATAGAGAGGTGGAAATCTCCCGTAGTGGCAACATTAGAAAACACCCTGCCACTTAGCATATAATAATGACTAATCTTGATTTGCCGTTACCACAAACTCAAATCTAAACATCTGCTTAATGTTGACTTTTAACCTTTCCCTGATGTCTGCTCTAATTTATGACTTTCATCTCCCACAGTTCCGTCAAGTGTGCACAAGGACTGGACCAGATAGAGCTGGGGTCTCTTCAAGAGAGTTTATGCATTCTGAGATAACACAGTCACATATGTGGCTCACACACAATTCTCCCAATACTAACATACATGACTCATGGGGGTTCCAGCAGACATGGCTGTTGTCACATGAGGCATTGAACATCACAACTGAACAGGAGAGGACACTGTAAATAGGAATAGAAGTGGAAGTCCTAATATAATGTGCAGAGCTCTCCAAGCTCTGCTTAAATGTCTGTGATTACTGAGCCTTGGAGGTCATTGATGAATATGGTAGAACAGCAATTGAAGATGTAAGGTTCAGTCAGTATTCCAGAAGCAGTGTACAACCTTAGACAAAGATTGAGGAGTTTGTCTCTTGCACATGTAATACTACTTCAGGCTTTTGTGCTGATTGCCACCTCCTTGCAAAGAGTGGCTATTTGCATTGAACAATAGCTGTGACAATTAAGTCCTGACCCAGGCCATACTTGCACATTAAGAAAATCTCTTTTCGTCTAAATATTTGAAAACTCGCTTTGCCCATTTGCACTGCATTAAACTGGAGCATTGTATTTCCCGACTCAGGCTAGCAGTGATTTGTGGATGGGCCACAAAAGAGAGAAAGGAGGAAGAGTATATGGAATTGGGAATTCTGTTCAAATTAATTCAGTTCTCATTTGCTGTCTTACCCCTCTTTAGTTACACAAGTGGATTCATATGTCAAAATGTCACTGCCTTAATATGTCGGAAACAATGTACTGAAAATTGTAAATGAATCTGGAACTTATTGTCTCTCATTTTCTAAATACACAATAGATTAGAGAAGAATGGTAAGAACTGAGTGGCAAATGATAAAAGGGTGTGAATATGAAAGTGAAGACAAAAATGCAAAACCTCTTATTCAGACAATTCTTCCACTGTGATGATGGCTTGCTAGTCACTCACAGAAGCTGGACTACAGCGACTACAAAGAAAAGCATAGACAAGGTGAATAGCCAAACTTTTTCTCCCTGTGTAGAAGATTCCAAAACAAGACGGCATAGATTTATGGTGAGAGGGGAAAATTTAAAAGTGATCTGAGGGCAACATTTTCACACAGAGTGTGGTGCATGTATGGAAAAAACTGCCAACGGAAGTAGTAGAGGAAGAATTACAACACTTAAACACATTTGGACATATACGTGAATTGGAAAGGTTTAGAGGGATGTGAGCCAAACACAGGCAAATGGGACTAGTTCAGTCTAGGAAACCTAGTCAGCATGGACGAGTTGGACCAAAGGGTCGATTTCTGTGCTGTATGACTCAATAACTCTATGACTCTATGACTCATGGATTGTTTCTCTCAAGTCTATAACCTATTCTTCCTTACGGTAAGATTCAAGAAAATTAGCTAAGGGATAGGTGCCATATCTCCACCTATGATTAGACTCAATACACCACACTCTGCTGTACCGTGACAGACAATCTGACCCATGATGTAAACTCTATACTCACATACCACCTTTGAACAATTCACAAAATGTGCATGGAAGAAAAAGAAGCTGACCCATAATGTCAGGATTCTGGATTGTGAAACGTGCATGTTCTCGATCCCTTGTTAGGAATCACAGTTTATTTACAGCTACCAAGAAAAGAAGTTCAACAATTTTTAATTCTGATGTCTCCGATGCATTTTTTCTCACTGCACAGAAGGAAAGAAATCATGATTGTCAGTTCCTTCAAATACAAAATATGTTAACATTCTTCAAGCAGAAATGGCTCAGGCATGGATGCATTCACAAGATTATTATATGGGAATGTAGCTGGAAGGCAGAAGACCAGTAAGACACCTCAAGGATCCTTTCAAGTGTGATATGAAATCCCTAAACAATGATTTTCGCATGAAGGGGACAGAACCCAACCACAGAGGGAAAACATAATGTTACATGAGGATCCAAGTGCATCACAATTACCAGTGGCGGGAATAGCTCGATAACAAGTGCAAACACCAAAACCAGGTAGTCACAACAACACCCAATAACCTCCTCAGGAGCACATGTGTGAGAGCCTGTCTCTAATGGATTGGTCTTTTGAGCCATCAGTTAAAGGACAGCATGTGAAACTATTTTGCCACCAATGAATTTGCTGCATAGTTGCATCAGCTCACATGGATGGAACAATGCTGCCGCCAATGAACTCAGCTGGCCAACGTAGGTTGCATAGTGCAAACATGGAGATAAATACGTAGCATAGAATTTACATGCTACCTGTATCAAAACAAAAGGATGTGTGTAAATTTTGCATCATAAACCCAATGCCCATTGCCAAGACTTAGCCAATTTTCATCCCAATGTTACTGCTAAATATATGAAAAGATACTGTTCCTTTTCAGGTATACTAGTAAAACGTCTATGACTTTTGATGGGAATCTCTGTGAACATTAAGGCACATAATCCTGAACATGGATATTAAATATTTAAATGTAATATTATCCATAGCTTGTTTCCAGTTGACTGAAGAGAGTTGAGAAAGTTGCACAGTCCAGAGTATGGTTTTGCATAAATAGACTATCACTCAATCAAATACTGCTGTTTAATTCAACAGTAGCATGACCTGAACACTCAATTTAATTTTAAAGGCCCCATATCTTTGGTGTGACCTCTTTTTGGCTCAGGATTAGGCTATCAAGGTCAAATTGTTGTCCTCAGTTTCTGAACATTTTACTATCATAGTTAGCGTTAGGGAAAAAATCCTGACAGTTTTCTTGAAGTACTGAGTATAGGCTATCATGCAGGAAAAATAGAATGATTCAATGTGAGTTAAGTAGGGCTTACATCTTTGAAGAAAAACATATAATTACAGCATCTGCTTAGCATTACTGACAGTAAACGAAGGTAGTACAACTAAGTGCAGAGAAGGCTCTAGTAAGGTTAATATTGACATTAAAGAAAACAAATATTCCCCTTACCCAGAGCTTCAGGCTTTATATAATCTTTTACAATAGCTAATGAGACTTCAAAGAAAAATATTAGTCGTTCTTACATTATTAGTGGTGATGTAGGTATGGCCATACACATTACGCTGATTGTGCGCTGCATGTGCAATGCTCCCTCAGGAAGATGTCAGCATGGGTCGTAACTTTTTTTATTGCCAGCCACATTTATATTGTTTAGGCAAGCTTCCAACATGAAACATACTCCCACAAGATAGCTCTTGGATTTGGGATTGCAAAATCAGACAAGGAGGCTGATTTTGAAGAGCCTGGAATAGGCTCTTAAAAGGGATAAATGGAACTACTGGGAATCAACACAGGCACCATATATGAGGAATAACCATAGTCTTTACAAGACTATAGCAGCTGGAACATTCTTTGTGGCTGCTTATAAGCCTCAAAATCCTCAAGAGATTTCAAAGAAAGTTGCCAAAACTTCTTGCAGCTATCCTTTACCTACAGCCATCCAATAGACATTCACAACGGTTGGTTTAAAACTTCTACCATCATTAGTTGTTTGGGACAGAAAATGGCATTAGTCTGCTGGGAAGAGATAAAAATAATGTTGTAGTTATAATTCATCTTTGACCATCAATAAAATTTTGTTCTTGTCCCTTTCAAGCAAAAATGTTTGACCACCTAGATTGTGATCCATCCAGAACAATTTAGCCATGATGATTGTGGGTAAGTATAATCTGGAAAACCTGCATTTAGTTTACAAAGTAAAATTTGGAAATAAAAAGCTGATTATTACCATGCCCGCATGGAGTTAGAAGTGAAAACAAATAAAGAGGCTAGGAAGGTATATATATAGATTCAATGATAAGGCAAGGATCTAGAGTATTATAATATAATGTCGGAAAATGTGAAATTGTTCACTTTGGCAGGAATTATTTTTTAAAAATGCACATTATCTAAATGTTGAGAATTGAGATTCACAGGGATCTTGGTGTTGTAGTACATGAACTGTGAAAAGTTACTATGCAGGTACAGCACGTAATTAGGCAAGGTAATAAAATTATATCTTTTAATGCAACAGGGATTGAATATGTATGTAATGAGGTTATGGCTCTGTTATAGGGACATTGGTGAGACTGTATCTGAAGTATTGTGTAGAGCATTGATCAACTCAGTGAAGAAAGGAAGTACATGCATTGGAAGCAATTCAGTGAAAGTTTAACAGACAATTTGCTGGAATGAGTAGTTTCCTTCTTAGGAAAGGTTAGACAGGCTGAACATGAGTCTGCTGGAGTTTAGAAGTGTATGAGGCAACTTATTGAAACCAATAAGATCCTGAGAGATAGTAAGAACTGCCAATGCTGGAGTCTGAGATAACACAATGTGGAGCTAGAGGAACACAGCAGGCCAGGCAGCATCAGAGGAGCAGGAAAGCTGAAATGTCATAGATAACTTGCATATAGAAAGTGCTTAGTCTTTAGGAGAATCTAGATATAGAGACACTTTTTAAAAGTGAGAGGTTGCCCATTTAAAGACAAGATATGGAGTAAAGAGAAATTGTTACTCACGCAGGATTGAGAGATTTTGGAATTCTTTTTTCTGCAAATGTAGAAGCAAAGAACTTGACAATGTTTTAAGGCTGAGATAGATAAATTCATGATAAGCAAAGGGGTGAGAGGTTATTGGGTAAGGCAAGTAATCAGACAAACCATGATCTTACTGAATGATAACACAGGTTGGAGGGGTCAAATGATTTACTCTTGCTCATAACTTGTGTAGTCATTTGAACATGAAACTAACGCACGTGAATTAAGAACAGCCTTTTCACCAATGTCCTTTAGAGATGAAAACTAACTGCCCTTCCATTGTGTGGTCGATGTGGGACTCCCCACCAACTTGGTTAATTCTCAAATAAAGCAAAGAACTGTGGATGCTGGATATCTGAAACAAAAACAGAAATTGCTGGTGGGCCTCAACAGGTCTAGCAGCATCTGTCGGGATTGAGCAGAGTTGACATTTTGTGTCTGATGACTATTCAGCAGAATTGATAACAAATGGGACAAAGTGATATTTATCCAAAAAACAAGGTTGGAGAGCAAGGGATATTAGGTGGAGAGAGGGGAGGTGAATATATAGGTGGAGTTGAAGCCAAGAGAGATGAGAAAAAGGTAGGAAAATGAGGTGATTGTTGATAGTAGTCTAGAACAGAAGACAAGCTGAAGAAGTGATATTGAAAGCTCAGAGTTGAAGAGAATAGGTAGGCTGTACTGAAAATAACCTATGTAATGTGGTAATAGGCCTGAGAGTGGCTGAGAATCGGTGGGCTGTGCTGAAAGCAACCCATGTCATGACAGGACTGAGCATGGGTTATAAAGTTAATGAATTTGATGTTATGTCCTAGAGATTGCAGGGTCACTTTCAGAAAATGAGATGCTGTTCTTTGAGCTCGCGCTAAGGTTCGCTGGAACACTTCAGCAGGCCTGCAGCAGAAATGTTGCCATGGGAACACGGTGGTATGTGGAAGTGCCAGCCAGCTGGAAGCTCAGGGTCATTTTTACAGATAGAATGTCTTGCTTATCTCCTCCAGATCTAGAGGGTATAGTCCATTTGGTCAGGGTGATATATCCGCCTTCAGAAATTTCAGCTTCCCCTGTATCTTCTCCTTAATGATGGCCATTACATTCACTTTGTTTCTTGACCCTCTTGGACTTTTGATATGCTATTGATGTCTTCCACAATGAAGACTGATGCAAAGTACCAACTCAGTACCTCTACCATTTCTTTGCCCCCCATCACTACTTCTCTCGGTTCATTTTCCAGTGATGCAATATACGCTTTTGCTTCTCTCTTTTATATATCTAAAAAATCTTTTGTGATCATATTTTATATCACTTGCCAGCTTACACTTAATTTCATCTTCTCCCCCCTTATTGCTTTTTTCATTATCCTCTGCTGACTTCTAAAGTCTTCTCAATCCTTTGCCTTCCCATTAATCTTCCCCAATTTGTATGCTTTTTTTAAGCTTTTATGCTGTTGCTGAATTCCCTTGCCAGCCATTGCTGCCCCATCCTCCCTTCAGTATTGTCTAATTCCTTAGGATGAATTTCTGCTATGCCTCCCAAATGACACCAGAAACGCCTGTCAAAATTGCTTCACTGTCTTCCCTGCTAAGTTCCCTTTTCAATCAACCCTGGCCAGCTCCTCCTTCATGTTATCTTCACAAAATTGCAAAATTGTTACGTTTGATTCTGACTTCTCCCTCTCAGTTGCAGGGTGAATTCTATCAGATTATGATCACTGACCCTCTGAGATCCCTTCACCTTAAGCTCCCTAATCAAGTCTGCCTCATTATACGTCACCAAATCCAGAACTGTCTTCTCCCTATTGGGCTATAACACAAGCTGTTCCAAAAAAGCCATTCGATAGACATTCCACAAATTCCTTTTCTTGAGATTCGCTACCAACCTGAATTTCCCCATCCACCTGCATAATGAAGTCCCCATGCTTATTGTAATAGTGCCTTGCTTACGTGCCTTCTTTATCTCCTGATTTATTTTCTTCTCCACATCCTGAGTACTGCTAGGAGGCCTGTACATAACTCCCATCGGGATCTGTACGTTGGGGAGACAAAACACTGACTGGGCAACTGCTTTGCAGAACACTTATTTTCCATAAAAATGACCCTGATCTTCCAATTGCCTGCTGCTTTAACACATCACCCTGTTCCCCCACCAACATTTTTGTCACAGGCCTGCTGTAATGTTTGAAGAACGGCATCTCATTTTCCCCTGGGAGACCCTGCAGCCTCTGGGACTTAACATCGAGTTCAATAATTTTAGAGCCTCCTTCCAAGCTTGCATGTTTTTTACCCACTTCCTGTTATTACTTGAGTTGCTTTTAGCATAGCCAATCCATTTCCACCTATTCTAAGGCCCGTTATTCCAGTACACAGTTTGTGTCCAACACAGTCGTTCTCTGCTACCCTTTGCTCTCATCATCACTTATTCAGTTTCACTTTTGTCATGAGCCTACCATCCATAACTCCTTCATTTACCTACCCCTTTCATATCTCTCTTTCTCTCTGGTCTCCATCCCAACCTATTCATTCACCACCTCCCAAACCCCAACCTCCTCTTCAGCGTTAATCCCATTGTATTGTAGCTGCTGTCAGTTCTGATAAAGAATCACCAAACTCGAAACATTCACTCTGCTTTCTTTCTACAAATGCTGTCTGATCTGCTGAGTTTTGCCAACAATTTCTACCTTTGCATGTGTACATGGGTCAATTTTTTGATTGGCAGAATGTAACAGTGAAATATTGCAGGGAGTCGATATGAAGCATCAAACCTTTAAAATTTCTATCAATGACTTAAATGAGGCAACGTAAACATGATAACTAGTTCTGCCAATGACACAAAAAAATGGATAAGAGATTAAGTTGTGAAGGGGACATAAGGAGATTACAGGTGGCAGGGCATGATGCTCGAGTCGGAGATCCCCTGCTTGTCAATTCCTTTCCTTTCTTTTTTCATTCTCTTCCCTTTGCAGTATTCACGCATCCCCCCAACCCCTTAAGTATTTTTAACTTCAACTATTAAACTTTAACCTGAAAAAGGGAGTCGCCTCCAGTGACCAAATAGGAGCTGAGTGCATGGGCCGTGTCCTGCAGCGGCAGTGGAGTGAGCGCGGGCGAGAGTGATGTTGGCGTATCAGACATGAGTCAGAGTGAGTCTCAGAGGGGCCAAGACCCGGTGCAGTGAACGAGCTACATATCCAGGGCATCACGGGGGCCGATAGAACTCTTTTGCGGGGAGGCGGCTTCGATGGGCTCTGGAACGACAGCGGCTGTATCTATTGGTCAGCTTGGGAGACCTGGTGCATGGGACTTGTTTTCCACATGGAGTAGAGATGGTGCAGACTGTTGTAGAGCATAGAACATAGAACATAGAACATTGCAGCGCAGTACAGGTCCTTCGGACCTCGATGTTGCGCCGACCTGTGAAACCAATCTGAAGCCCATCTAACCTAAACTATTCCATTATCATCCATATGTTTATCCAATGACCGTTTAAATGCCCTTAAAGTTGGTGAGTCTACTACTGTTGCAGGCAGGGCATTCTACGCCCTTACCAGTCTCTGATTAATGAATCTACCTCTGACATCTGTCTTCTATCTATCACTCCTCAATTTAAAGCTACGTCCCCTTGTGCTAGCCTTCACCATCTGAGGAAAAAGGCTTTCACTGGCCACCCTATCTAATCCTCTGATCATTTTGTATGAACATAGAACATAGAACAATACAATGCTTTGGCCCTTTGGCCCTCGATGTTGCGCCAACCTGTGAACTAAAAGGTATGTCTCTACTAAGTCGCCTCTTAATCTTCTCTTTAACAAAAACAGCCTCAAGTTCCTCAGCCTTTCCTCATAAGACCTTCCCTTCATACCAGGTAACATCCTGGTCAATCTCCCCTGCACCTTTTTCAATGTTTCCACATCTTTCCTATAATGCGGCGACCAAAACTGTACGTAATACTCCAAGTGCGGCCACACCAGAGTTTTGTACAGCTGCAACATGACCTCATAAGTCCAAAACTTATTCCCTCTACCAATAAAACCTAACACACCGTACAGCTTCTTAACAACCCGATCAACCTGGGGGGCACCTTTCAGGGATCTATGCACATGGACACTGAGATCTCTCTGCTCATCCACACCACCAAGAATCTTACCATTAGCCCACTACTCTGTATTCCTGTTACTCCCTCCAAAGTGAATCACTTCACACTTTTCCACATTAAGCTCCATTTGTCACCTCTCAGCCCAGCTCTGCAGCTTATCTATGTCCCTCTGTAACCAGCAACATTCTTCCACACTATCCACAATTCCACCGACTTTAGAGTCATCTCCAAATTTACTAACCCATCCTTCTACACCCTCATCCAAGTCATTTATAAAAAGGACAAACAGCAGTGGCCCCAGAACAGATCCTTGCAGTACACCACTAGTAACTGAACTCCAGGATGAACATTTCCCATCAACTATCGCCCTCTGTCTTCTTACAGCTAGCCAATTTCTGATCCAAATCGCTAAATCACACTCAATCCCATGCCTCCGTATTTTCTGCAATTGCCTACTGTGGGGAACCTTATCAAATGCTTTACTGAAATCCATATACACCGCATCAATCTCTTTTCCCTCATCCACCTGTTTGGTCACCTTCTCAAAGAACTCAATAAGGTTTGTGAGGCATGACGTATCCTTCGCAAAACCATGTTGACTATTTCTAATCAAATTTTTTCTATCTCTTATAATCATCTCCAATACTTTACACACAACCGAAGTAAGGCTCACTGGCCTATAATTACCAGGGTTATCTCTACTCCCTTCTTGAACAAGGGGATAACATTTGCTATCCTCCAGTCTTCTGGCACTATTCTTGTAGGCAATGACGACATAAAGATCAAAACCAAAGGCTCTACAATCTCCTTCCCAGCTTCGCAGAGAATGCTGCTTGGCCTGCTATGTTCATCCAGCTCCACACTTTATTATCTCGAATTCTCAATTCCCATCCGGCCTAGGGGACTTATCTATTTTCACACTTTCCAGAATTGCTAACATCTCCTCCTTATGAACCTTAATCCCGTCTAGTCTAATAGCCTGTATCTTAGTATTCTCCTCGACAATATTGTCGTTTTCCTGTGTGAACACTGATGAAAAATATTCATTTAGTGCCTCTCCTATCTCTTCGGACTCCACGCGCAACTTCCCACTACTGCCCTTGACTGGCCCTAATCTTACTCTAGTCTTTCTTTTATTCCTGACATACCTATAGAAATCTTTGGGGTTTTCCTTGATCCTACCTGCCAAAGACTTCTCATGTCCCCTCCTGGCTCTTCGTAGCTCTCTCTTTGGCCTTCCTGGCTAACTTGTAACTCTCAAGTTACTCTGGCTAAACTCTCTGGCTAACTGAGCCTTCCCACCTCATCTTTACATTAGCCTCCTTCTTCCTCTTGCCAAGAGTTTCAACTTCTTTAGTAAACCACGGTTCCTTCACTCAATGACTGCCTCCCTGCCTGACAGGTACATACTTATCAAGGACATGCAGTAGCTGTTCCTTGAACAAGCTCCACATTTCAATTGTGCCCAGCCCCTGCAGTTGCCTTCCCCATCCTATGCATCCTAAATCTTGCCTAATCATTTCATAATTGCCTTTCCCCCAGCTATAACTCTTGCCCCGCGGTATATACCTATCCCTTAACCATCGCTAAAGTAAATGTAACCCAATTATGCTCACTATCACCAAAGTGCTCTCCTACCTCCAAATCTAACACCTGGCCTGGTTCATTACCCAGTACCAAATCCAATGTGGCCTTGCCTCTTGTTGGTCTATCTACATACTGTGTCAGGAAACCCTCCTGCACACATTGGACAAAAACTGACCCATCTAAAGGACTCAAACATTTCCAGTCAATATTTGGAAAGTTAAAGTCCCCCATAACAACTACCCTGTTACTTTTGCTCCTATCCAGAATCATCTTTGCTATCCTTTCCTCAACATCTCTGGAACTTTTCGGAGACCTGTAGAAAACTCCCAACAGGTGACCTCTCCTTCCCTGTTTCTAACTTCAGCCCATACTACCTCAGGAGATGAGTCCTCATCAAACATCATTTCTGCCTCTGTAATACTGCCCTTGACTAACAATGCCACACCTCTCCCTCTTTTACCACCTTCCCTGATCTTACTGATACACCTAAATCCCGGAACCTGCAACAACCATTCCTGTCCCTGCTCTATCCATGTCTCTGAAATGGCCACAACATTGAAGTCCCAGATACCAACCCATGCTGCAAGTTCACCCACCTTATTCCAGATGCTCCTGGCGTTGCAGTAGACACACTTCAAACCACCTTCCTGCCTGCCAGTGCACTCCTGTGACCTTGAAATCTTATTCATGACCTCACTACTGTCAACCTTCCATACACTGGAGCTACAATTCAGCTTCCCATTGCCCTGCTGAATTAGTTTAAACCCTCCTGAAGGGCATTAGCAAATTTCTGCCCCAAGATATTGGTACCTCTCTTGTTCAGGTGTAGTCCATCCCGTTTGTAGAGGTCCCACCTACCCCAGAATGAGCCCTAATTATCCAGGTGTCTGAATCCCTCCCTCCTGCACCATCCCTGTAGCCACGTGTTCGACTGCTCTCTCTCCCTAATCCTCACCTCGCTAGCACGTAGCACGGGTAAAAAAACCAGAGATAACAACTCTGTTGTAGCCTGGAGCAGGACTGTCTCAACAGCATAAAATAGGTTGGAAAGTCTGGAGTGGGACTCTGGCAGTGATGGAGCAGCGAAGAAAGAAAGTTGGACTCTTTAAGTTATGGTTCTTTATTTTATTCTGTGAATGGCGCTTATGTATGAGCGATGATACACACTTACCATTGCATTTTATTTTGAATGTACCTGACAATCAAGTATATTCAATTCAATATAGATCATAGAATCATTGAACAACAACCATGTGGAAACAGGCCCTTCTGCCCAAAACATCCACACTGACCCTCACAGCAGCCCAGCTGGACCAATCCCCTCCTAACACACCTAATCTACACATCCCTGAACATTACTGGCAATTTAGCATGGCCAATCCATTGAGCCTTCACATCTTTGGGAGGAAACCAGAGCACCTGAAGGAAACTCATGTCGACACGAGGAGAATGTGTAAACTCTACACAGATAGTCACCCGTGGCTTGAATCGAACCCATGTGCCTGGCGCTGTGAGGAAGAACTATGCCAACCCAAATGTTGAGGTAGTGGGCAACAGTGTATAAAGCTGAGTATAATATGGGAAAATATGAAGTTGTTCACTTTTGGCAAGAAGAATTTAAAAAGCACAATTTTACTTAAATAGCGAAAGATTGCAAAATTCTGATGCCTACAGAGATTTAGAAGTTGTATTGCATGAATCACAACAAGTTAACATGAAAGTGTAGCAAGTAATTAGCAAGGGTAATGATGTGATATTCTTTATTACAAAAACAATTCAATGTAAATATAGAAATGGCATGTTTCAATTGTACAGGACATTGATGAGACCACAACTATGTACAGTTTTGGTGTTCTTATTTAAGGTAGGATGTAGATGTATTGGAATTGTTTTCAGAGGAAGTCTAGATTGATACTTGGAATGAACAGGTTAGGTTACGTTGGTAAGTTGGTAGTATCTAGGAGGTAAGTTTTAACAGGATGGAACAAAAAGAGAAATTGCTGGAAAAGCCCAGCAGGTCTGGCAGCATCTGTGAAGAGAAATCAGCGTCAACATTTTGGGTCCAGCGACCCTTGTCAGAACTAACAGTTTTTTTTTCCAATGGAGTTTAGAGCACTGAGGTTGACCTGATTGATGTATATAAGATTCTGAAAAGCCTTGACAATTTGAATGGGGAAAAGATTTTTCCTCTTCTGGTTGAGTTCAGAACTCATGAACATTATTTAAAAATTAGAGGTCACCTTGTTAGCATAAAGGTAAGGCTAAGTTTCTTCTCTGGGGGGTTGTGACTTTGGAATTCTGATGCAGAGTACAGTGGAGATGGGGCCATTGAATATTTTTAAGTTAGAGATAGTTTCTTTTTAGACAATCAAACATTATCCAGAGCATGTGAGAATATGGAATACAAGAACCAACAGATCAGCCATGGTCTGATTGAACAATTAAGTAGGTTTGAGGGCTGAATGACCTGCATCTACTTATAATTGTTTATGTTAGATTCCTCTACTTTTGTAAATCAATAGGCCATTATCTCCAGTATTGGTAGCAGCACTCCACCCTAATTTGCTAGTAATATCTGTTTCTACAAGACACATGATACTGTGAACACTGATGCAATTATTGGTAAGTACCTCAAGGTAACAATGATAGACAATGTCTAAAAGAGCAAAGAACTGTGAGTGCTGGAAATCAGAAACATAAACAGAAATTGCTGGGAAAATGCAACAAATCTGATAGTGTTTGTGGAGAAAAAAGCAGAATTAACATTTCAGGTCTAGTGACCCTTTGTCAGAACAGTACAAGAAGTAATTAACAAGAGTTCTGAATAAGGGTCACTGGACCGAAAACATCAAATCTGCTTTATCTCAAATGATGAAAACACTCAATTTAACCCAGAAAAAGCCACATCATCCGTACCAGTGACAGAGACAATGGTAAATAAATAGTAGTCCTCTAATACCATGACTGGGGTTGTGAAAAGGCCCAGTTCACCAGGAAGATATCCACAGAGGGCAAATGAAGAGATCCATCAGTATCATCAGGGTGAAGCAAAGAACTTGCATACTTCAACACAGATCTATCAGCAGTTCGGGAATAAAGATTTGCTTGAACAAAATGAATATCAGCCTGATTTCAACATATTCAACACATGGTCTAAAAGAAAAGTCTAGCCTGAATGAGGAAGAATGTACTTGTTTCAACAGAGCAGTCATTTTCCATGAAGGAAATTCATAAAAGTAAAAATTCACCAGATAATGTTATGGGACAATTACTTGAGTCAGCAAGGTAGGGTACTATTGTGAAGGGAATTCAGGAGATTAAATATGTCCCAAATAAACTAGTTAACCAACTACTGGGTTTTTGAGCAATGAAAAGATTCTTTAGTAGAGAAATTATTTACAGATGTTCAAAATCAAGGTTAATAGTCATCAAGCTAGAAATTAATCTTCTGAATCTGAAAGAAATACACTTTGGAAGATCCTTCCAAACCACCTGAATTTTTGTATAAGATTGTTCTGAACGAAGTAATATTGGCAACTACATTTTAGCTACACCTAATCTGATGATTTCATGTAGACTTGGAGAAAGAAGAATCTAACTAAAGATCCCAATGGAGTCAGGTGTGTTATCCCTGGTACCTTATAGTCTTTCTAGGTATATCTAAATAATTTATAATTTGTTATGCAATAACTACACAGAATCATAGAGCCATACAGTGTGGAAACAGACCCTTTGGTCCAACTAGCCCATGTCAACCAAAACCCTAAACTGAACTAGTTCCACCTGCCTGCTCCTGGAACATATCCCTCCAAAATCATGTACTTATCCAAATGTCTTTTAAATGTTGCAGTTGTACCCTTATCTACAGTTTTCCCCCAAGTTCATTTTATACATAAACCACCCCCTGTGCAAAAAATTTCCCCCGCATTCTTTTTTTTAAATCTCTCTCCTCTCACCTTAAAGTGTGCCCCCTAGTTTGAAATACTCCATCCTAACAGAAGTACATTATTTTTGTTTAAAGCTCACTAGTGGCTTATCCTCTACCACCATTCACCAAACACGCTCCTAGACTCAGGATAGAAAGGAGGACCATTGGCAGCACTGTACTGCACCATTAGCTGGTTGCAGTGTGTTCCACAACTCATGCAACAAAGGTCACCAGCACCTTGTCTGGTTAAGTAGTGATTTGCAAACAATTCTGGTTTTGTCAGTGGCAGCCACATTACAAGAATGCATAATTAAAAATATAAATTAGAACTTCAACAAGTCAACCTGTTTCAATCCAACCACTGCCTCATTTTTAGTAGCAAATAGGTTAAAGAACATGAAAATCTGCCCCAAATGAATTTGCTCTCAGTCAACATACAAGCAAAAGTCAATATTTACCATACTCTTAATTAGATACACTGAATATACTAAACTGAATGAAGGGCTACTATTAATACATTTAAAATCTATGCAGGAAAATTTGAATGATGTTGACTCTTCCAAGATCCCCTTTTTAGGATCTATATAGCCTTCAAAGATGCAAAGACTCTTCTCATAGAAATACATTGGAAGACATCAATGTTGTGCTTTCAAAAGCTGGCATTCTACATTGCACAGCTGAGCACTAAGTCAAATCAACTGAAGAACTCTTTATCACCAACTTTGGTGCTGTGGTTCTATGATCTAGAGCGGACCACGAATAGAATAATGTTAATGGCTGGATGATTTCTTCTTTAGGCTCCTGAAATTGTACATTTTTTGAAGTGTTACTATGGTTAATGTTTCAGTAACATTCAGGAAGTAAACTGGTTGATGCTGAAGCATTTCTTTTTTAGTTTGTAAACTTGTGGTGAAAAGAAGCTGCTTTGAGACATCAATAGCCTTACGAAGATTTTCTATTTGAATTCAATATGATTGGGAGACAAAAGTGACAGTGTATAGAGCAGGACAAATGGCTAGAAAAGGAAGGTGGAGAATGGAAGAAGGACTTTCAGCAGGATGTTACGTCCAGCAAGAGTTGAGTGGGAGAAATTCTATTTTCTCAACTTTAGTGAGGATAGAATTGGAGATTGCTATTGAAACCTGCCAAATGCTTTCAACACAATTGCAAAGTCAAAACAAGGCAAAACTAACATTATCTGTGGCTTTCAATGTGACCAAAGTGGCCCTAAGCAATAATACATTGGCTCAATTCAAGCTGTTACTGGAGACAAAAGAATATTTCCCCCATAACAAAGGACAGCGAATCTCTCCACACATTGAGTCAGCTTTGCCTCATTCTCTCTTGCTACAGCCAAGCAAGTAAAGTAAGTATGAATTTTTACAATAAATTGGAGCTTCTGCATGATGTAGTGTGCCACTGACTGTGTATCAATGGCTGGCTACTAGCAGAATTATCTGTTCATTACATGGTTCACAACTTTGGTGAGGAATCTGTGCTGACAGGCATGGCAGGTTTAACTATAGAAATATAGAACATAGGCTCAGGAGTAGTCCTTTGAGACTGCACCTCCATTCAATATGACCATGGGCAATCATGGAATTTCAGTTTCCCACTCCCACTTTCTCTCCATGTGTCTTGATTCCTTTACCCACAAGGACCACGTCCCGCTCCCTCTTGAATATAACTAACAAACGGTCTGCAACAGCTTTCTGTGGAGAGAATTCCACAGGTTCACAACTCTCTAAGGACTCTTCCTCATTTCAGTCCTTAATGGCTAATTATTGGACTGTGAGCCTAGTTCTGGACTTCCCCAACATCAAGAACATTCCTCCCACATCTAGTCTGTCCAGTTCAATCAGGATTTTATATGTGTCTATGAGATTCCCCACCCCATTCTTCTAAATTCCATTGAGTACAATCCCAGTCAATCCAGGGCGAGTCACAAGGAGCATTATAAAGCACACAAAGGTCCTCAAGCAAAAGCTCTGCCGCCTTGATATCTCTGGAGAAGTCAACTATATCAAGACATATGCTGGCCAACTGCATACCCCTAACCTGGCCGTCATGAGGAAGCCACTGTCTATTAGCTATAAGATTGAGGAGCAAGATCATGAAGCGGAGGTGAAGAAGAAGGCAAAATGTGGAGGACATGGAGTATGAAGTTCAACAAAGATTGGAAAAACACAAACAGGAAAGTGGTCTGCCACTTTCTATATAGGCTTTAGCTGATTGAGTAACTCAATTTGTGTAATGCCAACCAATCCACCCCATTCACCAAAAATCACACTTTTCTTTATGTTTTATCCATCATTGATCATCACAACATTTTCTTTCCACAAAATCAAAAGTGTTCTTAAAAGACACATCTTAAATTCGATCATGACATTAAGCACACAGAGTAAACTAATCACTTCTCATGCACCTAGCATACAATCCCTAAGTGTGGAAGCAGGCCATTCAGGCCGTCAAGTCCACACCAACTCTCCAAAAGCATCCTACCCAGACACACCCCATCCCTGTAACTCTGCATTTCCCATGGCTAGCCCCAACTAACCTATACATCTGGACACTATGGTCAATTTAACTTGGCCAATGCACTTAACCTGCATATTTTTATATTGTGGGAGGGAACTGAAGCATCTGGAGAAACCCATAAAGATACGGGGAGAACATGCAAACTCCACAAAGCACAAGGTTGAACAGGTCCATGGTGCAGTGAGGTAGCAGTGTTAACTACAGAGCCACCATGCTGCCTAATGTTTTGAGTCTAGCGAAACACTAACTGTTCTCTCTTCATAGTTGGTCCATGACCTGCTGTGATCTCCAGCATATTTGTGTCCAGTACAGATTCCAGCATTTGCAGTAATTTGCTCCTATCCCTGAATGCACCCTTGGCAAGTAGATTGACCTATAAGATTACAGACTGCTAAGCTGCGTTAGAAATGTCTTTGCACATTAGTATTCAAAACCCTGATAAGACCTGAGTCTGATGGAACATTTGTTGGAAGCTGTTTGTGTCATATTTCAAGCAGCATTATCACTCATCAGAGGCTGCATGGTGTGAGTTTCACACGTGCCAACTCGGGTGTCACAACCATTCCACATGCAAAAGGATGTACTCCAATGTCTATACAAAGTTCTGTGTCTAGTTGGTACTGAAGTCAAAATGTTCAGTGACAACAAATCAGACTTTCTCGTAGATGTTTCCAACATATCAAGCATTTGGTTATTTTTGTGCTTCAATATTTACTGACCCAACAAAGTTTTCTTGGAGTCCCTTCTGCAGCAGAATGAATGTACAGCCTTGTTCTCTAGTGAGCTTAATAAACACTTTGAACTCGACCCCAAAAACATTCCACTATGAAGGAAAACTGAAAATGAGGTAATCCAGCTCAATGGACTCCAGAGCTTAAAAACCAGACGGGAAAACACGCTGAAGCATCATCGGAGGCTGCACTGAGGATGTTTCCCAGCATGGTAATGAAACGTCTGCGATACAACACACCAGCTCAGTGAGCCATCCAATTTCAATACAAATTAAAATTGTTAAGCTATGGATGTCTACTTTAGCCTCAGAAGTCACAAAGCACCAGATTATAGTACAACAGGCTTATTTGAAATCACTAGCTTTCAGACAGCTGCCACTTTGTCACTTCACCTGCCATTGTCGATCCCAGTCCAACACTGGCATCTCCACATCATGGCTATTTCAGCTTAATTACCCTTATTCAATATATGTTAATGACTGTCAGTCAATCACTCTGGCACTGAAAATGAACTATTACAAATGTGAAATCTTGTCTTTCAAATTTTTATTTTTTTTAATATGTAAATTTTTTAACATTATCCTTTTGTTTCTGACTTTTTTTTCCATCTTTATAATCCAGTCTTTCTTTCCTTCTTTTTACAACTCTTTCTGACATAATCTTGAACGAGCCCATTTTGGCAAGAAGAATAGGAGTCCACTATTTAAATAGAGAAATACTGCAGAATTCAGCAATACAGAGGGATCTGGTTGTCCAGGTACACAAACCACATAAAGTTATAATGCAGATACAGCAAATGATTAGGTAGGCAAATAATATATGACTCAAGGGTAAAATGATAAAGTAGGAAATGAGAGACCTTATATAGCAGAGGTCGTGTTGAAACGACTGTGACATTGCACTTGGCCCAATATTTGTTCAGAAAGTCACACATGCTTGTGAAGATGTGAGGCACATCAATTAATTAGTTCTAAAAATTAATGAAGTAGAGCACAGAACACAGAACATAGTACAGTTACAGCACAGTACAGGCCCGTCAGCCCATGATGTTGTGCTGACCTATGATCCCACTCTTAGGTCAAACTACCCTACATTTTACAATCATCCATGTGCCTTTTCAAGAGTCGCTTAAATGTCCCTAAGGTATCTGTCTCCACTACCAATGGGGGCAGTGCATTCCACGCACCCACTACCCTCTGTGTAAAGAACCTACCTCTGACATCTGTACCTTCCCCCAATCATCTTAAAATTATGTCCCCCCGTAATAGTCATTTCCGCCGAGTCAAATTCATTTTTTAAAAATTGAACTATCCTTTACCCATTAATGTTCAAGTTATTATGATTTTAGTTGGCTTATTACAGTAACTGTTTCAACATGTAACTTTGCACTGAATGTTGTTTTCTTTCGGTTGATTTTAGTGCATAACATCTAGCAACAATCAAAGAAATATCATCTAGGGCATATTTCAAAATGGCAGTAAGTTGAGCAAGGCTGTGAATCCTCAACTACACTTGTGGTTATCTCTATTGTTGGCCTGGTAGAAGCTCAAAGCTAGCATTGTACTTCTCTTCCACCTGAGACTATTGATGTCTGATGTTTCAAAAGTCAGCTATTTAACAGATCTCTCTTCTTGCCTGTCAAATAGCCAAGCAAGGTGGGGAAGGGGCATAAAGAGTCATAGCACCTGGGAGTATCTGACAATGTACACTCCATTTGGTTGAGCTTACCTGCCATCCTGTAACCTTAAAAAGCACTTGTTAAACTAAAATGGTAGTTCTTTTCAGTACTCACCAATCAGCTTCTGGCTCTGCAGTGAGGTCAGAACAAACGACAGGAGACAGTTCCCACTGTAAATTCCATTTTGCACTATTTTCAGTTTCTTGGATCACTCTTCTTTCAAGGTAATGCTGACAACTTGTCTTGGGTCCTCACTTTGCTTCTGCTCTTGAAGTACCATTTGTAAAAATGTAGGAAGATCTGCCTTTGCTCAGCTCAGTTGGCCTGGTGCTAAATTTATTGAAACCCACTTTATTTCTCAGTTGGTCTTATGTCTCTTATTTACATAGGTAAAAGAACCCAATGCCAATATTTACAGTGTAGTAATGTGGCAGACGGTGTACTACCAGCTTGTAAGGGATGCAATAAATATGTCAAATGTAGTGGATGTTTAGGCACTAGGTTTGTGGAACACTATCAGATGTGTAGGCCAATAAGTTTACTCTGCCTCTTATAATAGTATTTCAAGTATATAAACATTTCATTGTCTTCTTAGCAGCTAACCGAAGCAGCAACTATGTTAAAATCATTATCAATGATTTATTTGATAGAATGTGAACGTACGTACTTGCAGATACAGACACAAATTTGTCTTTTTTAAATCATTGACACTAGCCATTTTGCACGTATTTGAAATCATTCTCAGAGCTTTGTGAGATAATTTTTAAAATGAATTGGTGTCATTTTTTAATTAAAATCTCGACTTATAGATTTATTCCACAAATGCCTTTCGCATTAGTAGCTGAAATTTTAAAACTTAGTATGCGGAAGTTCTTCAAAGGGCCTGGTTTTTCAGTGCAATTGGGTGCCATTGTGCCAGGCGATGCTGTGTCATTTGTGTACCATGCTGAAAGGTTTTTAATGAGTGTTCTCTGGAAATCAAGGCAGATTGTGATAACATTATTGATAATGCTGATTTGATAGTAATGCTGGCTCTTTGAATATCATCTTAAATGAGCTCTCACCATCATGTTTTGCACGAAAATGTTTGCCCGACCATCATTTCCCCCATTATTACTATTCAAAATATCATCAAATGCCTATGATTTTCTGATTGACTTCTATGGTCGCATGCCATAATTGCAGAAGTGTGTGGTGGTTGCCAGAATCATTTCAAGTGACTGAAATCTGCAGGGGTTGGTCTAGAACATGAAGAAGAAGTCTTTCTGACTTCAAGGTTTCTACACATTTTACTCACTCCCAGACATGAGTGCAGTAATTTCCATTCCCCTTGTGATACATCAACAGAGATAATACTGAGCATGATAAGCAGCTGGAAAAGTAAGGAAGAGAAAGGGTAGATGTTCTGTCAGCCAGAGGTTAAATCCATTTGGAATTTTCAGGATGAAATTTTCTCACCTCAATCTCAGCGAGGAACATCTTGAAAAAGGAAACACTCACAGAAATCTACAGTTAAAACTACAATCTTTGAGCAAGGTGAAAACAGCAAGGTGACCACATTCATGAAATTTAATGGGTCTGTAACCTTTCAGTCCAGAGCAGGCAATAAATACAAAATCTCCTAACATTGCATTGACTGTTACAAAAGGAACATTGCTACAGCTCTGTATTCCGAGAGGATAGATATATTTTATTTCTCACCACACAGAAGGAGGCAGAGTGAGCACAGGATTTAAAATAGATCATAGTCATCTGCACGTGGAAGTTGTCATTAACTGCATATTTTTACATTTGAGCACCAGACATCAACTTTGAAATATATCACGGCTGAAAGGGATTCCACTCCCTGAATGTCAAGCTGGCGTGTGATCAAATGCAGTAGAACATGCACGTCAATGCTCAGATTCCCAGCAGCTATCATGATATCTTCATTCTGCAGCAGGCAGCTGTATTATTTGCATGGGAGTCACTATTAAAAATCAAGTTTTGACTACTGGGCAACAAGAGCTATCTGCCAATTATGCGGCACAAGACTTAATTCCTCATCTTACATGTGGTTATTTATGAATATTATTGAAGTACTGTTTGGAGATATTTCCATGGTGCTTCCCATCCATGGTCAGTCTGGATGTGCCATGCAGTATGGGCAGAGCTTCAGCAAAAAATGCATTGTGGTCTACCATTCCCTGTATATAGCTCATAGCCACAGCTATATACTGACTAATTAGTGAGGAGGTGAAGAATAAAGGAGGAAAAAGAGGGAAAGAGGAAGCAACTAGCACAAAATCCCTTTATCTAGGATGTTTATGATCAATTTAACTGACTGTGATATAAATGAATGAAGTCCTAACTTCCCATTTATTAAGTCCGGTCTTCCCTTTTTTCATCACCCACCACAGCATTCACTTGGCCTTAATTCAAAAACAAAATTCTCACAAATATAGATTCCATATTCAGTTTATAAAACAAATCATTTGCATTCAACAAATGCCAATTAATTACTACAGTAAATGCAAAATACTGTGAAGACGGGAAATCTGAAACAAAAACAGAAAATTTTGGACAAAATCCGGCAGCATCTGTAGAGACAGAAACAATGTTTTGGGTGGAATCTTACCATCTTTCACAAAGTCCAAGTTGTGATGAGTTTCATGGAGTGATTCACGCCATAAGGCTAAGTGAGTTTTCTTGCCAGATCTTTACAAACTCACTGCTTCACTTGCTATTTGAACACTTGTGGAGAAAATCACATTCTACCTTCACCCCATGTTACCGTGCACTATTTCTACAGCAACTTACCATTAATTGGAGATCCTGGAAATGACCAGCATCCCTAGTGCTCCTGCCATAATTAAAAGGCTATTGAGCATTTGGCTAAGCTCTGCTAGTCCAGACGTACCCTGCACAGTCCCTGATGTTTACTGTAGTTATAGCAGACAGGGGAAATCCTCATTCCTGGAAATCCTGCTGGAGACAGGCTAGTACACAGGCAGGACTTTCCTTTTCCACTGACCAACAGTAGAGACTGCAACATCAGACCATGCATGCTAGTGTAGTTTCAACCAACTAGTGAGATGCCTTCACCACTGTAGGAAGATCAATGTCCATCTCCACTTTGCTGGGGTAAGTGCCAAATATCCCTCTGATGCCTTACATTCACTGTATCCCTTCTACTGCATTCACCTCCCATTAAGGCTCATATTCTACCACTCTCACTAATATAGAACATAGAACTGTACAGCGCAGCAATGGGCCCTTTGGCCAAGGATGTTGTGCCAAACATAATATCAAATTGAACTAATCCCTTCTGCCTGCCCTTGGTCCATATCGTTTCATTCCTTGCATATTCATGTGCTTATCTACAAGTCCCTTAAATGTCCCTAACATATCTGCCTCCACCACCACTTCTTGCAGCATGTATTAGACTCCTACCACCCACATCTCCTTTGAACTCTCCCACATCATCTTAAATGCATGCCCCCTAGTGTTAGGCATTTCAACTCTGGGAAAAAGATTCTCACTGTCAATCTTATCTATGCATCTTACAATTTTATAGACTTCCATCGAGTCTCATCTCAGTCTCTGTTGCTCCAGAGAAAACAACCTCAGTTTTTCTAGCTGCTCCTTATAGTTGACACCCTCAAATCCAGGAAACATCCTGGTAAACCTCTTCTGCACCCAATCGAAAGCCTCTACATTCCTTCCTGTAATGTGGCTACCAGAATTGAGCACATATACTCCAAGTGTAGCTTAACCAAAGGTTTATAAAGCTGCAACATGATGTCCTGATTCTTGTACTCAATTCCTTGATCAATAAAGTAAGCATGCCATACACCTTTCTTTTCCACCCTATCTACTTGCATGGCACTTTCAGGGAGCTATGGACTTGAACCCCAAGATCCCTCTGTACATCTACGCTATTCACGGCTCTACCATCAACTGTATACTTTTCCTGAACATTTGATCTCGCAAAATGCAGCACCTCACACTTACACTTATCTGCCATTACTTCGTCCATTTCTGCAATTGATCTATATTCTGCCGTATCCTTTGACAACCTTCTATACTATCCACAACTCCACCAATCTTTGTATCACCTGCAAACTTACTAACCCACTCATCTACATTTTCAGCCAAAAATCATATCACAAACAGCAGTATAGATCCCTGTGGAACACCACTAGTCATGGACCTCCAGCCAAAGAAACACCCATTCACCACTACCCTCTGCTTTCTTTGGGCATGCCAATTCTGAATCAACACAGCCAAAACACGGCGTATAGCATGCATATTAATCTTCTGGACCAGCCTACCATGAGGGACCTTGTTGAAAGTCTCACTAAAGTCCATGTACACAACATTCATTGCTCTATTGTCATTGATCACCTTTGTTACCTCCTCAAAAAATTCAATCAAGTTAGTAAGATATGACCTGCCCTGCACAAAGCCATGCTGACTGTCCCTAATTAGGCCATGCTTTTCCAACCCTATTCCTAAGAATTCTCTCCAACAGTTTCCCAACCACCGATTTGAAACTCAAAGGTCTATAGCTTTCTCGATTATCCCTACTTCCCTTCTTGAACAGAGGAACAACATTATCTACTTGCCAGTCCTCTGGGACCTCTCCACTGGCTAGCGAGGATGCAAAGATCTTGGTCAAGGCCCAAGCAATCTCCTCTCTTGTCTCTGTCAATAACCTGGAATATATGCAATCGGGCCTGGGGGACTTATTCATTTTAAGCTCTTCAAGAGACCCAACACTACTTCTTTCTTGATCTCAAAATGCCCTAGCATATTAGCATGCTCCACATAAATCTCACTGTCCTCTATATCCTTCTTCTGGGTGAATACCAATGCAAAGTACTCACCAACATCCTCTGCCTCCAAGCACAAGTTCCCTCCTTTACCCTTCACTGGTCCTACCTTCTCCTTTGTTATCTTCTTATTTTTAATGTGTAGAACGCATTGGGATTCTCTTTAACCCTACTTGCCAAGATCATTCTGTGGCCCCTTCTTGTTCTCCTAATTTTCTGATGAATTCTTTCCTGCTTTCCTTATATTCCTTACAGGCCCTGTCTGATTTTAGCATCCCAAACCTTACATATGCTTTTTTTTTTCCCATTTAACTAAATTCACAATCTCCCTTGTTATCCAAGTGTCCCTAACCTTGCTATCCTTACCCTTCTTTCTTAATGGAACATGCTGGTCCTGAGCTCTGATCAGCAATTATTTAAATAACTCCAACATATCTAATGTGGACTTGGCTGATTACAGCCTTTCCCAATTTAGTACTTCCCACAAGGTCCTGATTTATCCTTATTGATGCAATCTTAAAACTTAAGATGTTGTGATCCAAAATGCTATCCCACTGAAAGGTCAGTCACCTGGCCGGGCTCATTTGCTAACACAAGGTGCATTATGGCCCAACTGAATTTGGAGTTTTCACATATCGTTTCAAGAAACCCTCTTGGATGCACTTAACAAATTCTGCCCCATCTAAGCCTCTTGCTCTAAGGAAGTCCCAGTCAATGTTGGGGAAGTTAAAAATCACCCACTATGACAACCCTATAATTTTTACATCCTGCCATAATCTGTCGACATATTTGTTGCTCAATGTCTTGGTGGCTGTTGGGGTCCTATGGTATAATCCTATCAGAGTGACTGCAGCCATCTTATTTTTGAGTTCTGCCCATATTAGCTCAGTGGATGAGCCCTCCAGTATGTCATCTCTGAATGCAGATGTGACATTATCACTGATTAGCAATGCTACTGCTCCACTTCTTTTATCTTTCCCTCTATCTCATCTAAAACAGCAAAACCCTGGGATGTTGAGCAGCCAATCTTGTCCCTTTCTCAACCCAAGTTTCTGCAATAGCTACAACATCATAGTGCCATGTACTAATCCAGGCCTTAAGCTCATCTGCCTTTCCAATAAAACTCCTTGCATTGAAATAAACATACTTGAACCCAATAGTACCATTGTGTTCACTTATCTGTCTCTGCCTGTTGTTTCTTTCAGACTTACTGGTCCTAGCATGTACCTTCCCCTCAATCCTCCATTTGCTGGCCTGCTGCTCTGGTTCCGAGCTGCCTGCCACCCTAATTTAAACATCCCCATGCAAAACCAGAGAGCCTCCCTGTGAGTATATTGGTTCCCCTCCAATGTGGGTGCAACCTATCCGTCTTGTACAGGTCATCACTTCCCCAGAAGAGGTCCCAACGATTCAATAACCTAAAACATTACCCCCACACCAGCTCAACATTCATCTGTCCTATCTCTCTACTCCTTGCCTCATTAGCACATAGCACTGGTAGTAACCCAGAGATTACCACCAAGGTCGTGCTTTTCAGCCTCTTTCCAAACTCTGCAGGACCTCATCCCTTTTCCTACCTATGTTGTTGGTATCAATGTGCACAACAGCCTCTGGCTGCTCACCCTTCTCTGAAGAATTTCATGCAATCAGTCACAGACATCCTTGACCCAGGCACCATATTGAATGTGGCCAAAGCAATGCCTGCCTGTGACCCGAATTAATGAGTCTCCAACCACTATCGCTTACTTGGACTTTGCCCGACTCTGCTCTACAGCAGGGCTAGTTGTGGTCCCACAGGCCTAACTGCTGCTATTACACTCCCTTGAGAGGCTATACCCGCAACCCCCCCGCCAACAGTGTTCAAAATGGTATAGCTATTAGAGAGGGGAATAGCCACAGGAGACTCCTGCACTACCTGTCTGCCTTTCCTAGCGGTCACCCATTTACGTGACTGTTGGGGGAGATGGCTCACCAGGGGAAGGCAGCAGTAGCCACGTTCATGGCACCATAGCTGGCTCTGCTGCACAGATGGTCGGGAAAAAGAATGAAAGGGCGACAGTCATTGGGGATTCAATTGTAAGGGGAGTAGATAGGCAGTTCTGTGGTCGAAAACGAGTCTCCCAAAGGTATGCTGCCTCCCAGGTGCACGGGTCAGGGATGTCTCAGATCGGCTGCAGAATATTCTCAAGAGGAAGGATGAATAGCCAGTTGTCGTGGTGTATAGAGGCACCAATGATATAGGTGGAAAACAGGATGAGGTCCTACAAGCAGAATTTAGGGAGTTAGGAGCCAAGTTAAAAAGTAGGACCTCAAAGGTAGTAATCTCAGGATTGCTACCAGTGCCACATGCTAGTCAGTGCAGAAATGAAAGAATAGCCAGGATGAATGCATGACTTGAGAGATGGCGCAGGAGGGAGGGGTTCAGATTTTTGGGACATTGGAACTGGTTCTGGGGAGGGTGGAACTATTACAAATTGGAAGGTCTACACCTGGGCCAGACTGGAACCAATGTCCTTGGGGGTGCTTTTGCTAATGCTGTGGGGGAGGGTTTAAACTAATGTGGCAGGCGGATGGGAATCAAATATTGGACAGAAAAGAGGTAATAACGAAAGCCTGCAGGGAACTAGATAATGGAGTCAGTGTGACTAAAGGGAATAGTAGTCGGGGAGCACATGATGAACACAGCGGGACAGGTGGTCTGAGGTGCATTTGTTTTAATGCGAGAAGTGTAGTAGATAAGGCAGATGAGCTTAGGGCTTGGATCAGTGCCTGGAAGTATGATGCTATTGCTATTACTGAGACTTGGCTGAGGGAAGAGCATGATTGGCAACTAGTTGTCCCAGGATATTGCTGCTTCAGGCAGGATAGAGAGGGAGGTAAAAGGGGTGGAGGAGTTGCAATACTGGTCAAAGACAATATCACAGCTGTACTGAAGGAGGGCCCCATGGAGGACTCAAGCAGTGAGACAATATGGGTAGAACTCAGAAATAGGAAGGATGCAGTAACAATGTTGAGGCTGTACTACAGGCCTCCCAACAGTGAGCGTGAGATAGAGGTACAAATATGGAAACAGATAATGGAAAGGTGTAAGAGAAACAGGGTGGTGGTGATGGGAGATTTTAATTTTCCCAACATTGACTGGGATTCACTCAGTGTTAGGGGTCAAGATGGAGCAGAATTTGTAAGGTGTATCCAGGAGGGTTTTCTAGAGCAGTATGTATGTAGTCCAACTCGGGAAGGGGCCATACTGGACCTAATGTTGGGGAATGAACCCGACCAGGTAGTTGAAATTACGGTAGGGGACTACTTTGGAAATAGCAACCACAATTCCGTAAGTTTTACAATACTCATGGACAAGGATGGGAGTGGTTCTAAAGGAAGAGTTCTAAACTGGGGGAAGGTCGACGATACCAAGATTCAGCAGGATCTAGGGAATATAGATTCAGAGAAACTGTTTGAAGGTAAATCCACATTTGATATGTGGGAGGCTTTTAAAAAGAGGTTGATTAGCGTGCAGGAGAGACATGTTCCTGTGAAAATGAGGAATAGAAAAGACAAGATTAGGGAACCATGGATGACAGGTGAAATTGTGAGACTAGCCAAGAGGAAAAAGGAAGCATACATGAGGTCTAGGCGACTGAAGAGAGATGAAGCTTTGCAAGAATATCGGGAATGTAGAGCGAATCTGAAATGAGGGATTAAGAGGGCTAAGAGAGGACATGGGATATTGCTGGCAAACATGGTTAAGGAAAATCCTAAAGCCTTTTATTTGTATATAATATTCATATATAAAGAGCAAGAGGGTAACTAGAAAAAGGATTGGCCCACTTAAGGACAAAGAAGGAAATTTATGCACTGAATCAGAGAGAATGGGTGACATTCTTAACGAGTACTTTGCATCGGTACTCACCAAGGAGAGGGACATGACAGATGTTGAGGTTAGGGATAGATGTTTGCTTACTCTAGGTCAAGTTGACATAAGGAAGGAGGAAATGTTGGGCATCCTAAAAGACATTAAAGTGGACAAATCCCCTGGTCCGGATCCTATCCCAGGTTATTGAGGGAAGTGAGAGAGGAAGTAATCGGGGCCTTAACAGATATCTTTGCAGCATCCTTAGACACGGGTGAGATCCCAGAGGACTGGAGACTTGCTAATGTTGGTCCCTTGTTTATGAAGGGAAGCAAGGATAATCCAGGTAATTATCGACCGGTGAGACTGACGTCAGTGGTGAGGAAGCTACCGGAGAAGATACTGAGGGATAGGATCTATTCCCATTTGGAAGAAAATGGGCTTATCAGTGATAGGCACATGGTTTTGTGCAGGGAAGGTCATGTCTTGCCAACTTAATAGAATTCTTTGAGGACGTGACAAAGTTGATTGATGAGGGAAAGGCTGTAGATGTCATATATATGGACTTCAGTAAGGCGTTTGATAAGGTTCCCCATGGCAGGCTGATGGAGAAAGTGAAGTCACGTGGGGTCCAGTGTGTGCTAGCTAGAAGGATAAAAAACTGGCTAGGCAACAGGAGACAGAAAGTAGTAGGGAAGGGAGTTTCTCAAATTTGAGACCTGTGACTATTGGTGTTCCACAGGGATCTGTGCTGAGATCACTGTTGTTTGTGATATACGTAAATGATTTGGAGGAAGGTGTAGGTGATCTGATCAGCAAGTTTGCAAGTGACACTAAGATTGGTAGAGTAGCAGATAGTGAAGGGGACTGTCAGAGATTACAGCAGAATATAGATAGACTGGAGAGTTGGGCAGATAAATGGCAGATGGAGTTCAATCCGGGCAAATGCGAGGTGATGCATTTTGGAAGATCTAATTCAAGGACGAACTATATAGTAAATGGAAAAGTCCTCGGGAAAAATTGATGAACAGAGAGATCTGGGTGTTCAGGTCCATTGTTCCCTGAAGGTGGCAACGCAGGTCAATAGGGTGGTCATGAAGGCATACGGCATGCTTTCCTTCATCGGATGGGATATTGAGTACAAGAGTTGGCAGGTTGTATAAGACTTTGGTTCGGCCACATTTAGAGTACGGTGTACAGTTCTGGTTGCCACATTACCAAAAGGATATGGATGCTTTGGAGAGGGTACAGAGGAGGTTCACCAGGATGTTGCTTGGTATGGAGGGTGCTAGCTATGAAGAGAGGTTGAGTAGATTGGGATTATTTTCTTTGGAAAGACAGAGATTGAGGGGGGACCTGATTGAAGTCTACAAAATCATGAGGGGTATAGACAGGGTGGATAGCAAGGTGCTTTTTCCCCAGAGTGGGGGACTCAATTACTAGGGGTCATGAGTTCAAAGTGAGAGGAGGAAAGTTTAAGCGAGATATGCATGGAAAGTTCTTTATGCAGAGGATGGTGGGTGCCTGGAGTGCGTTGCCAGCAGAAGTGGGAGACGCAGACATGTCAGCGTCTTTTAAGATATATCTGGACAGGTACATGGATGGGCGGGGAGCAAATGGACACAGACCCTTAGAAAATAGATGACAGGTTAGACAGTGGATCTCGATCGGCACAGGCTTGGAGGGCCTAAGGGCCTGTTTCTGTGCTGTAATTTTCTTGTTCTTTGTTCTTTGAATCTGTGGTGTGACCACTTCCCTTTAACTAGTGCCTCGCACACTCTCTTGCCGCCTTATGCTCCTCGGTGTGTCCAACTGCCACTCCAACCCAACTATTCGGCCTGTGAGGAGCTACGGCCAGTCATACTTCATATAGACATAGTTGTCGGGGACATTAGACTTCTTCCTGATCTCCCACATCTGGCAGGAGGAGCACACCACTGTCCTAACTGCCATCTGTGCCCCTGTACACTAAGACAGATAAAAGAATCTTACCTTGCCTTTACCTTGCTCTATTTACTTAATGCATGCAATCCTCCCCACTCACTTCAATCCAGGTCGCCACTCATCCTGCGTGGTATCTGTTCAGCCTACCCATTCATGGGGAATCTTCCTCACCTGCACCAAGATAAAAGCTGTGCCACTATTTTTGTCTTTTGTATTACTTGTCTGCCTCTCTCTCTCTCTCTCTCTCTCTCTCTCTCTCTCTCTCTATCCAGAGGAAAACAATTTATAATTGGCCAGAAAGGGTAAAGACAGGTGGTTGCTGTCCACCCTCTGCCTCCTCATCCCATATGAGCACAGGATCTTGACTCTGGCTGTCCTAAACCAGGCCTGGACTGGAATCAGAGAATATGCTTGATCCACTGCACCAGCAACCCAAGATAGCTCAAGTTATCTTCCTTGATTGGGTTAAGGCCTGCTGGCAACATGGCTAACTTCCTGGCCTCATGTCTGTGCTACATGGTATGGTAAGATAATATTAATATGAGTCAGGTGACTCTAGCTGACAGAGCAAAGTGCAACAGCGGAGGGCAAGGCGAGGTAATGCAAGACAGGGTTTCTGCAAGCATCCAGGTAGACTGAGAGTGAGTGAATGCTGTGATAGCGATTGAAAAGTCCTTCAGCCAGGTCCAGTCCATGAGCTGGGTGTCTGTCCTTGAGCAAAATGTCCACCTCGCAGCATTGCAATGATAGATGCTAATGCAACCCAAGGTGCAGATTTAAAGTCCAAATGTATCTTGTTAGTGGGTTGAAAATCGAGTCATAGAATCACAGAATCATATAGCACGGGCACAGACCCTTCAGTCCAACTCTTCTGTGTCAATCAGTTTCCCAAACTGAATTAATTCCTTTCACCTGTGTTTGGCCCATATCCTTCTAAACCTTTCGTATTCATGTACATGTCCCAATGTCATTTAAATGTGGCAACTGTACTCACCTCTATCACTTCCTATGGCAGTTTGTTCGAGTGTTCACAGAGACTGCCACATGTTGGATGCCAATGTCTGTGGACATGGGATGCCATGATGCGGAGGTGCCGATGTTGTACTGGCGTGGAGAAGGTCAGAAGTCACACAGTATTAGGTTTTGGTCCTGTAGGTATATTTGAAATCACAAGTTTTAAGAGTGCTGCCCCTTCATCAGATGAAAAGCATGAGATGCACTTTGGCCTGAGATCCAATATAGAGATCTTTTGGAGAAGTGGCAAGATGAAGTCATGAAGACCCTATTCTCAATTCTATATCAAGTTTTGCCAAGTTTAGTTTGTATAGTCAATTTTGAAAGGTCACAGCCTGGAGAAGGTTGAACTGTGAGCAAGCATTTAAAAAGTAATAAAGTTTGTTAATTGGGATGTCACTGCTTACTGGCAAGAATATCACTATGCTGCTTGAGCAAATTGGAGAAATTGCAGAGAGATGATCATCTCACCTGATTCTACCACTCATTTCACCAAAGCCCACATTGCTCAGAACATGGTAAAATGCTCAATGCTTAAAATCCGATATGACTCTTACTCAAAATTGAAAAAAAGTTGTAAAATGATGATTTTTATGCTATTGATGGTGGGGGAGGAGAAGCAAACTGAGTTCTGAGGAAGGGTCACCTGACTTGAAATGTTAACTCTGTTTTTTCCCTCATAGATGCTGCCAGACGTGCTGAGCTTTTCCAGCAACTTTGTTTTTGTTGCTTTTCTTTCAGGTTGGGCTGTGATCATATTGGAACACTTTAGCAAGTCAAGGATAGAAATGTTAGCATGGCATCAAGGCGCTTCATTGAAATGGCAAGCAAATGGAAGGTCAGTTTTGTTTTTGTAGACAAAGTGGGGCTGTTACACAAAGTGGTCACCCAGTCTGTGTTTGGTCTTGCCAGTGTAAAGGAGACCACATCGTCAGCCATGAATGTAGTAGACTCTATTGAACAAAGCCCAAGTAAATTGCTGCTCCATCTGGAAGATGTAATGGGGCCTTGGAGAGTGAGGAAGGCAGAAGTAAGTGGGTGAATGTTAAACTTCTGGGGTTGCATGGGGTGTTGCCATTGGTGAGTGAGAAGGAGGGATGGAGGAGCAGATATTGGGTAGCTTCTGCTAGCATTACAATCAAAGCTGAGACATCAGTCATTAGGTACTACATTATTAGGTCTGCCACTGACCTCATGGAGTTATCCAACTCTCCCATCTGGAAAGGAAGATGCCTTTGTGTTGTGTTTCAGAGAAGTGGAAGCAAGCAGTGTACACTGACACTATCCACAGCTTGTAAATCATAAGCTTTTGGAGAAGTGGAATGTGATAAGGAAAATGAGGCATGAGGATACCATGATAATAAAACGTGAGGCTGGATGAACACAGCAGGCCAAGCAGCATCTCAGGAGCACAAAAGCTGACGTTTTGGGCCTAGACCCTTCATCAGAGAGGGGGATGGGGAGAGGGAACTGGAATAAATAGGGAGAGAGGGGGAGGCGGACCGAAGATGGAGAGAAAAGAAGATAGGTGGAGAGAGTATAGGTGGGGAGGTAGGGAGGGAATAGGTCAGTCCAGGGAAGACGGACAGGTCAAGGAGGTGGGATGAGGTTAGTAGGTAGATGGGGGTGCGGCTTGGGGTGGGAGGAAGGGATGGGTGAGAGGAAGAACCGGTTAGGGAGGCAGAGACAGGTTGGACCGGTTTTGGGATGCAGTGGGTGGGGGGGGGAAGAGCTGGGCTGGTTGTGTGGTGCAGTGGGGGGAGGGGACGAACTGGGCTAGTTTAGGGATGCAGTTGGGGAAGGGGAGATTTTGAAACTGGTGAAGTCCACATTGATACCATTAGGCTGCAGGGTTCCCAGGCGGAATATGAGTTGCTGTTCCTGCAACCTTCGGGTGGCATCATTGTGGCACTGCAGGAGGCCCATGATGGACATGTCATCGAAAGAATGGGAGGGGGAGTGGAAATGTTCTGCGACTGGGAGGTGCAGTTGTTTGTTGCGAACTGAGTGGAGGTGTTCTGCAAAGCGGTCTCCAAGCCTCCGCTTGGTTTCCCCAATGTAGAGGAAGCCGCACTGGGTACAGTGGATGCAGTATACCACATTGGCAGATGTGCAGGTGAACCTCTGATTAATGTGGAATGTCATCTTGGGGCCTGTGATAGGGGTGAGGGAGGAGGTGTGGGGGCAAGTGTAGCATTTCCTGCGGTTGCAGGGGAAGGTGCCGGGTGTGGTGGGGTTGGAGGGCAGTGTGGAGCGAACAAGGGAGTCACGGAGAGAGTGGTCTCTCCGGAAAGCAGACAGGGGTGGGGATGGAAAAATGTCTTGGGTGGTGGGGTCGGATTGTAAATGGTGGAAGTGTCGGAGGATGATGCGTTGTATCCGGAGGTTGGTAGGGTGGTGTGTGAGAACGAGGGGGATCCTCTTTGGGCGGTTGTGGCGGGGGCGGGGTGTGAGGGATGTGTTGCGAAAAATACGGCAGACGCGGTCAAGGGCGTTCTCGATCACTGTGGGGGGAAAGTTGCGGTCCTTGAAGAACTTGGACATCTGGGATGTGCCGGAGTGGAATGTCTTATCGTGGGAGCAGATGCGGCGGAGGCAGAGGAATTGGGAATAGGGGATGGAATTTTTGCAGGAGGGTGGGTGGGAGGAGGTGTATTCTAGGTAGCTGTGGGAGTCGGCGGGCTTGAAATGGACATCAGTTACAAGCTGGTTGCCTGAGATGGAGACTGAGAAGTCCAGGAAGGTGAGGGATGTGCTGGAGATGGCCCAGGTGAACTGAAGGTTGGGGTGGAAGGTGTTGGTGAAGTGGATGAACTGTTCGAGCTCCTCTGGGGAGCAAGAGGCGGCGCCGAAACAGTCATCAATGTACTGGAGGAAGAGGTGGGGTTTGGGGCCTGTGTAGGTGCAGAAGAGGGACTGTTCCACGTAACCTACAAAGAGGCAGGCATAGCTGGGGCCCATGCGGGTGCCCATGGCCACCCCCTTAGTCTGTACGAAGTGGGAGGAGTCAAAAGATAAGTTGTTGAGGGTGAGGACGAGTTCAGCTAGGCGGATGAGGGTGTCGGTGGAGTGGGACTGGTTGGGCCTGCGGGACAGGAAGAAGCGGAGGGCCTTGAGGCCATCTGCATGCGGAATGCAGGTGTATAGGGACTGGACGTCCATGGTGAAGATGAGGTGTTGGGGGCCAGGGAATTGGAAGTCCTGGAGGAGGTGGAGGGCGTGGGTGGTGTCACGGACGTAGGTGGGGAGTTCCTGGACCAAAGGGGAGAAAATGGAGTCCAGATAGGTGGAGATGAGTTCAGTGGGGCAGGAGCAGGCTGAGACGATGGGTCGACCAGGGTAGGCAGGTTTGTGGATTTTGGGAAGGAGATAGAAATGGGCCATGCGGGGTTGGGGAACAATGCGGTTGGAGGCTGTGGGTGGGAGGTCCCCTGAGGTGATGAGGTCATGAATGGTGTTGGAGATGATGGTTTGGTGCTCGGGTGTGGGGTCATGATCGAGGGGGCGGTAGGAGGTGGTGTCGGAGAGTTGGCGTCTGGCCTCGGCGATATAGAGGTCAGTGCGCCATACTACCACTGCGCCACCCTTGTCTGCGGGTTTGCTGGAGAGGTTGGGGTTGGAGCGGAGGGAGCGGAGGGCTGCCCGTTCTGCTGGTGAGAGGTTGGAGTGGGTGAGATGGGTGGAGAGGTTGAGACGGTTAATGTCTCGACAGCAGTTGGAGATGAAGAGGTCGAGGGAGGGTAGGAGGCCTGGGGGTGGTGTCCAGGAGGTGGACTTGTGTTGGAAGCGGGTGAAGGGGTCAGTGGAGGGAGGGTTAGGCTCCCGGTTGAAGAAGTAGGCATGGAGGCGAAGATGGCGGAAAAACTGCTCTCTGTCCAATCGTGACTGGTATTCGTTGATGTGTGGTTGTAGGGGGACAAAGGTGAGCCCCTTACTTTGTTCGCTCCACACTGCCCTCCAACCCCACCACACCCGGCACCTTCCCCTGCAACCGCAGGAAATGCTACACTTGCCCCCACACCTCCTCCCTCACCCCTATCACAGGCCCCAAGATGACATTCCACATTAAGCAGAGGTTCACCTGCACATCTGCCAATGTGGTATACTGCATCCACCGTACCCGGTGTGGCTTCCTCCACATTGGGGAAACCAAGCGGAGGCTTGGAGACCGCTTTTCAGAACACCTCCGCTCAGTTCGCAACAAACAACTGCACCTCCCAGTCGCAAACCATTTCCACTCCCCCTCCCATTCTTTCGATGACATGTCCATCATGGGCCTCCTGCAGTGCCACAATGATGCCACCCGAAGGTTGCAGGAACAGCAACGCATATTCCGCCTGGGAACCCTGCAGCCTAATGGTATCAATGTGGACTTCACCAGTTTCAAAATCTCCCCTTCCCCAACTGCATCCCTAAACTAGCCCAGTTCGTCCCCTCCCCCCACTGCACCACACAACCAGCCCAGCTCTTCTCCCCCACCCACTGCATCCCAAAACCAGTCCAACCTGTCTCTGCCTCCCTAACCGGTTCTTCCTCTCACCCATCCCTTCCTCCCACCCCAAGCCGCACCCCATCTACCTACTAACCTCATCCCACCTCCTTGACCTGTCCGTCTTCCCTGGACTGACCTATCCCCTCCCTACCTCCCCACCTATACTCTCTCCACCTATCTTCTTTACTCTCCATCTTCGGTCCGCCTCCCCCTCTCTCCCTATTTATTCCAGTTCCCTCTCCCCATCCCCCTCTCTGATGAAGGGTCTAGGCCCGAAATGTCAGCTTTTGTGCTCCTGTGATGCTGCTTGGCCTGCTGTGTTCATCCAGCCTCACATTTTATTATCTTGGAATTCTCCAGCATCTGCAGTTCCCATTATCCATGAGGATACCATAGTGTTTTTTGAGATAATGGTACAGTTGGTGTACTCTGGCATTTCAAGATATATTTACAGACCATGACACTCCCTGTGAGGTCATTGAACTTCATGCAAAACTGCATTCACATCCTTAGGACAACACCCTAAGCATTAAACACTCTAGCTATTTGGTTACACTGCCCTTACACAATTTAAGAACAAAGAAGAACAAAGAACAATACAGCACAGGAACAGGCCATTTAGTCCTCCAAGCCTGCATGGACATATTTTGCTCTTACTTATTAAAACTGTCTTCACTTGAAGGAACCATATCCCTCCATTCCCTTCCTGTTCACGTATTTGTCAAGGTATTTCTTGAATGCTGCTATTGTGTCTGTTTCCACAACCTTTTTTAGTGGTGCGTTCCAGGCACTCACCAACTTTTGTGTGAGAAAACCTGCCTCGCTCATCTCTTTTAAACTTGCCCTCTACCCCTACCTTGAGCCTGTGTCCCTCAGTAATTGACCCCTCCATCCTGGAAAAAGCCTCAAATGTTCCACTATTCATGCCTTTCACAATCTAATAAACTTCTATCAGGTTGCCCCTCAACCTCCAAAATTCCAGTCAAAACAAACTCAGTCTATCTAAACTGATATTTCAGGTCTGGAGCCTTCTTCAGAAATGGGGTCAACTTTCATCAGCTTTCCTGCTCCTCTCATGCTGCTTGGCCTGCTGTGTTCCTTAGGCTCCGTACCTTGTTATCTCAGACTCCAGCATTGGCAGTTCCTACTATTTGCCAATCTATCTAACCTTTCTTCGTTGCTAAAATCCCCATACCAGGTAACAGCCTGGTAAACCTTTTCTGTATCATCTCCAAAGCATCGACATCCTTGTCATAGTGTGGTGACCAGAACTCAACATAATATTCCAAGTGTGGCCTAACCAAAGTTCTATGAAGCTGCAGCATACCTTGTGTATCCTTATACTCAAGGCACCTTCCAATGAGTGCAAGCATGCACAGGCATTTTTACTACCTTATCTACCTGTGCTGTCACCTTCAATGATCTGTGGACCTGCTCATCTAGATGCCTCTGTAAGTCAATACGCCCATAAGTTCTGCCATTCATTGTATAATTTCCACCTGTACTTGACCTTCCAAATTGCATCACCTCACATTTGTCTGGATTAAACTCCATCTGCCATTTTCCCGCCGATGTCTGCAACTGATCTATATCTTGCTGTATCCTCTGACAATCCTGCTCACTATCTGCAACTCCACCAACCTTTGTATTGTCCCCAGGCTTACGAATTGGACCAACTACATTTTCCTCCAAAACATTTATGTGGACCAGGGATAGCAGAGATCCCAGCACCGATTCTGTGGAACGTCACTAGTTACATGCCTCCATTCTGAAAAGCATCCTTCCACTGCTACACTCTGTCCCATTTGACTAAGCCAGTTTTGTGTCCAAATTGTCAGCTCACCCCTGGTACCGTGTGATTTCACCTTTTGTACCAGTCTGCCATGAGGAAACTGGTCAAAATCTTTACTGAAGTTCATGTGGACAGCATAGATTTATAGTCACATGCACTCGAATAAGTGTAGTGAAAAGTTTGTAATGTTGCCTCTTTGGTGTCATATTAGGTACAGAGTACCCAGGTACAGATACTTGGTGTGTTTGTTACAGAATTGAGGGAGCAAAAAAGATGGTCTAGCAAAGGAATACAAAGTTTTAAAAAGTACTCGGCTTACTCAAAGTCGAGAATAAGAATAAAATGTATCTTTAAATGTGCTCAAATTATAGCCCTTTTCACTAAATCTGTGCCCACTGGGCTTCAGAACACGAGGTCTCGCTGCCACATGCACTGCCCCCTGGCCTGGACTTGTCTCTGGGACTCATCCCCCGGGTCAGCCTGAACTCGGTCTGCTCCTGTTCCAGGCTCCGACTGTGACTAGTTTCTGGGATTGGCCTCCTAGGATGGCCTGGACTCAATGTGCACCCACTCTGGCTCTGGCTACAAGTGGCTTCTGGGACTTGCCTCCTGTCCTGACATGGTCTCCTACTGCTCTTCTGCTCCAGGCTGTACTCGGACTTGCCTCCATTCTGCATTTCCTGTATTTCCTCATGCTATCTATTTGCCAACAAGTCCATTTGTTTCTAAATGCACATAGATTGCACATTGTTCCTGAGAATCTTTTCCAATAACTTCCCTACCACCAATGTGACACTCACAGGCCTGCAATTTCCTGAATTGTCCCTCCTACCCCTTAATAAGCAATGGGACAACATTGGCTATTCTCCAGTCCTCTGGGACTTCATCTGTGGCCAAAGAGGATACAGAGATGTCTGTCAATGCTCCAGCAATTTGTTGTCTTGCCTCCCTCCCATGAGGACCCAAGGACTTGTGAATCTTAATACCTTTTAATACATACAACACTTCCTTTTTAATGGCAACTTAGCTGAGAAATTTGACACACCCTTCCCTGAGATCATCCTCTACCAATTCTTTCGCTTTGATGAATTCCAACACAAAGTACTCATTTAGCACCTCACCTACCTCTTCTGGCTCCACACATAGATTCCCTCCTTTGTTCTTGAGTGGAAGGATTTGTGACACCTCCTTCTCCTGCTGTTTAACTCTTCCATCAAGGCATTTAGCAGGGAATTAGAAAAAGCTTGGAATAGGATCTCGATTAAATCACAATTCAGGGATCTACTTATCATGAACTCTTCCGCAACCAGTTCCAGCACTTTCTCCAGTCAGACTGCATCACCCCTTTCAGTGATGCAAGCTTGCTTTAAGTGGTACAGGCTAACTTTAAGAAGTACAGGCTGGCCTCAAGTAGTGCAGGCTGATGTTAGGTGAATTGGCTGGCTTTATGTAGACCAGGCAGACTTTAAGTGAGTGGATCATTGCACAAAGGTGAGATCTTGGTGAGGTGCGCAGCCATGAGTAGTGCATTGAATATTGCCTGCTCACACAAATTAGCAGGCAGTATGCATTGGAAACAACAAGTATGTGTTAAGTATGCATTATAATGACAAGCCTTGACCAATTTTGCAATCAATTACATATGGTTTAACTTTATCAGCACTTGCTGATTTTATTCTGCAATATCAGACCACAAGTTCTTAATTGAATCTCCTCAAACCACTGCATATTTTTTCTTTAGCTTTAATTTTGACTATCTCAAAATGTTATGGTTCTTTCATAATTCTGGCCTGTGCTAGTTATAACTGCACAGAAAGTGGTTTAGGAGTTATTAGTAAAGAATTCGAACTGGATCTGTTAAAGAAATCACCTTATGCAGGTCAAAGTTTTGCAGGAATGATTCCCTTGTTGAACATCACAAACAAATGTGTTGTCAAATCGAAGTCAGAATTTTAATGGGGACAGATACATTATTAATGTTTCATGTACAATTACACAAGGCTTCATTAGAGGAACCACATCAGATTAAATGTATTTTCTTGTATATGGTCAAATCCCCGCAGAAACCATTTCAATTTGCTTTGCCTTATTGAGAACAATAATATCCCAGTAGACCTCAACAAAGGGCTGTTAGGAAATGCAATTTATATTTAATAAGTGCAGTATAACTCTGCATGCATTATAAACAAGTCACATTGCAGTATTTATATTCTGTGAGCGTCAAGTTATGTATAAGTAATGCAGAAAACCTTGGCGATATAGCCATCTTGCATTTCTTGACATTGATGGTATAGTATAAAACAGTTCCAATAACATTCATTGAGTTAAACATTTTCTGCTTTATCACCTAAAAAGATTGACTTTTATCCTTCTTTAGAGTTCAGGAATAAATATATTACATTACAATAATTCATCCATCATCAAAAAAGTTATCTAGCGTACCAGCTGGTAGAATTAATTCTGAAATTATATTCACTTTATTGTAGAATAAGGTATTGAGAAAAATAATACTGCTTAAAAAAATTATTTGTGGGTTGGTGAGGCTAGGATATTCAATGACGTATGAGTGAGTAAAAGTACAAGTATGCTTTGAAACTTGCTTCCTTGGATTGCATGCTAGTGTCCTAACAGCTTTGGGACATGCTCGAATTTTCAAAGTGAGCATGGCGAAGTGGGAATACTTGGCAGTATTACAATTGAGTAATGTTATCAACAAAGATGTGAGGGAGGAGCTGGAAGTGAAGCCTAGCAAGTGAAGACAGTGCAGCAGTAAATGGCAGGAATTTCGGGGGGTAATTTGGGAGGCACATCAGGAATTTATTCCAAGGAAGAAGAGACATATTAAGGGGAGGATGAGTCACCCAGGAAAGCCAGGGACAGCACGAAAGCAAGAGAAAACACATAAACTGTGGTGGAGGTAAGCGGGAAGTCAGGGGATTGGGAAGCCTTTAAAAACAAGCAGAGAATAACTAAAAAAGCAAGGGGAGGTGCTGAGGAAGCTGAAAAATCTGAAGGTGGATAGGTCACTCAAATCAGATGGACTACACCTCAGAGTTCTGACGGGGATGGCTGAGAAGATTGTAGGAGCATTGATGGTGATTTTTTAGGAGTCACTGGAGTCAGAGGGGGTCCCAGAGGACTGGAAAGTGGCTAATATAACATTCAGAATGGCAGTAGGTGACTAGTTGAGTTCCACAGGGGTCAGTGCTGGGGTCACAACAACTCACGTTATACATTAATGCTTTGGACAAAGGAACTGAGGGCATTGTTGCCTCGTTTTTAGATAACACAAAGATAGTTGGAGGGACAGGTAGTGTTGAGGAAGCTGGGAGCCTGTAGAGGGACTTGGATATTTGTAGGAAGAATAGAAGTGTAGATTATTTTCTAAATGGGGAAGGGCTTCAGAAATCTCATACAAAATCTCATTTGGCAGTTGGGAAGTTATATGCAATGTTGGCGTTTGTCTCAAGAGGGTTAGAATGCAAGAGAAAAGATGTAATGCTCAGGCTGTATAAGGGTCTTGTCAGATCACTTTTGGAATATTGTAAGTTGTTTCGGATTCCATATTTAAGAAAAGACAATAAAATGTCAGGCTGGATGAACACAGCAGGCCAAGCAGCATCTCAGGAACGCAAAAGCTGATGTTTCGGGCCTAGACCCTTCATCAGAGAGGATGATGGGGTGAGCGTTCTGGAATAAATAGGGAGAGAGGGGGAGGCGGACCGAAGATGGAGAGAAAAGAAGATAGGTGGAGAGAGTATAGGTGGGGAGGTAGGGAGGGGATAGGTCAGTCCAGGGAAGATGGACAGGTCAAGGAGGTGGGATGAGGTTAGTAGGTAGGAGATGGGGGTGCGGCTTGGGGTGGGAGGAAGGGATGGGTGAGAGGAAGAACAGGTTAGGGAGGCAGAGACAGGTTGGACTGGTTTTGGGATGTAGTGGGTGGGGGGAAAGAGCTGGGCTTGTTGTGTGGTGCAGTGGGGGGAGGGGACGAACTGGGCTGGTTTAGGGATGCGGTGGGGGAAGGGGAGATTTTGAAACTGGTGAAGTCCACATTGATACCATTGGGCTGCAGGGTTCCCAAGCAGAATATGAGTTGCTGTTCCTGCAACCTTCGGGTGGCATCATTGTGGCACTGCAGGAGGCCCATGATGGACATATCATCGAAAGAATGGGAGGGGGAGTGGAAATGGTTTGCGACTGGGAGGTGCAGTTGTTTGTTGCGAACTGAGCGGAGGTGTTCTGCAAAGCGGTCCCCAAGCCTCCGCTTGGTTTCCCCAATGTAGAGGAAGCCACACCGGGTACAGTGGATGCAGTATACCACATTGGCAGATGTGCAGGTGAACCTCTGCTTAATGTGGAATCTCATCTTGGGGCCTGGGATAGGCGTGAGGGAGGAGGTGTGGGGGCAAGTGTAGCATTTCCTGCAGTTTCAGGGGAAGGTGCCGGGTGTGGTGGGGTTGGAGGGCAGTGTGGAGCGAACAAGGGAGTCATGGACAGAGTGGTCTCTCCGGAAAGCAGACAGGGGTGGGGATGGAAAAATGTCTTGGGTGGTGGGGTCGGATTGTAGATGGTGGAAGCGTCGGAGGATAATGCATTGTATCCAGACGTTGGTGGGGTGGTGTGTGAGAATGAGGGGGATCCTCGTTGGGCGGTTGTGGCGGGGGCGGGGTGTGAGGGATGTGTTGCTGGAAATGCGGGAGACGCGGTCAAGGGTATTCTCGATCACTGTGGGGGGAAAGTTGCGGTCCTTGAAGAACTTGGACATCTGGGATGTGCGGGAGTGGAATGTCTTATCGTGGGAGCAGATGCGGCGGAGGCGGAGGAATTGGGAATTGGGGATGGAATTTTTGCAGGAGGGTGGGTGGGAGGAGGTGTATTCTAGGTAGCTGTGGGTGTCAGTGGGCTTGAAATGGACATCAGTTACAAGCTGTTGCCTGAGGTGGAGACTGAGAGATCTAGGAAGGTGAGGGATGTGCTGGAGATGGCCCAGGTGACCTGAAGGTTGGGGTGGAAGGTGTTGGTGAAGTGGATGAACTGTTCGAGCTCCTCTGGGGAGCAAGAGGCGGCGCCGATACAGTCATCAATGTACCGGAGGAAGAGGTGGGGTTTGGGGCCTGTGTAGGTGCGGAAGAGGGACTGTTCCACGTAACCTACAAAGAGGCAGGCATAGCTGGGGCCCATGCGGGTGCCCATGGCCACCCCCTTAGTTTGTAGGAAGTGGGAGGAGTCGAAAGAGAAGTTGTTGAGGGTGAGGACGAGTTCGGATCTAGGCCCGAAACGTCAGCTTTTGCGCTCCTGAGATGCTGCTTGGCCTGCTGTGTTCATCCAGCCTCACATTTTATTATCTTGAAATTCTCCAGCATCTGCAGTTCCCATTATCTCTTTAAGAAAAGACATGCTGGTATTGGAGCAGGTGCGGAGGAAGTTTACAGGAATAATCCTGGGGATGAACAACTTGTCCAATGAGGAGTGGTTGAGGACTCTGAGTCTGTATTCAATGAAGTTTAGAAGGATGAGGGGGAATCTGATTGAAATGTACAGGATACTGAGGGACCTAGATCGAGTGGGCATAGAGAAAGTATTTCCACGAGTGGGAGAGACTAAATCCTGAGGGCACAGCCTCAAATCGAAGGGATTGCTCTTTAGAACTGAGATAGGGAGGAATTTCTGCAACCAGAGGGTGATGACTCTATGGAATTCATCACTGCAGAGGGCTGTGGAGGCCATCAGCAGTATTGACACGTAGCTTCTTGTCAGGCAGCAGGGTATAGTTTCTTCAGGAGGATTCCTATGCCAATTAGAAGCACCTTCTGTGGGATGATCTCCCCCAAATTCTTTCTCCTCCTCTCAGTCTCTTTAACGTACTGTTCCCCACCATTGCTGGTGTCTTCCAGCCATGGTCAGCAAAATGTCTTAGACTTAAGTCACGGAGACATCCTCTACAAAACAGTCTTCGCTTGCTCTCACTGATGTAGAGGAGATCACATCAAGAGCAGTGGATGCAGTAGACCAACTTGACAGATATGCAGGTGAACCCCCGTCTAATGTGAAAGGTTTGTTTTGTGCCTTGAATGGAGATGGGGCAGGGAGGTGTTAGGGCAGGCGTAGCACTTCCTACGGTTGCAGGGAAAGGTTGTAGGGAAGTTGTAGGGAGCCTACAGCCTGATGGCCTAAGCATGGATTTCACCAGTTTTCCCCAACCCTGGCCTCATCCCATGGCCAACCCTCCCTCTCATCACAGCCTTCTTGACCTGAAACAACCTGTTCGTCTTCTCTCCCATCTATCTGCTCCTCTCGCCTCACTGACCAATCGCCACCATTCCCTACCCACACTCACCTATCACAATCCTACCTACCGTCCCCAGTCCCACCCCTCCTCTATTTATTTCTGAGCTCCCTTCCCCATCCCCATTTCTGAAGAAGGGTCCCGACTCAAAATGTCAACTTGCCTCTGCCATCAGCACCTCTAATGCTGCCTGGCCTGCTGTGTTCCTCCAGCTCCACTCAGTGTTACCTCTGAATCCAGCATCTGCAGTTCTTGCTAACTCTCAGTCTCGATTGAGGTTTGTTTTGTTTCCTAAATTCAGTAGCCATGATAGGTATGGCAGTGTTTCAAGACAGAACAGGATCCTGAAGAAATGTGTTGTCAAATTGGAAAGAATCAAGAATATTGTTAGCTCTCTGCATCAGAACAACAAGTATATTACAATAAATACGCTGTATGGAAGGTTTCCTTATTAAATTTTTGAGATGCTGTTACATTCCTGTTATATAACCACATGCTGGCAATTGGTTCACACTCGAGTTTACCACTGGTTAGTGAGCACATGCATCCTTTCAGACAGAGACAAAATATTTGGTATGCAAAAAACAGATATTTGTAAACCCCTGAACAGATCTTAAGAATTACAACTTATGGAATTGGTAAAGCCATTCAAGTTAGTTGGAATGATGAAATAAAAATCACCTCTAAGTAATAGAACAGTCTCAATCTCTGATTCAAAGTGAACTCATTATTTTTTCTGACCAATTTATTTAGGATTTTAGTGGTTTCACCAATCAATGTCGGCTACTCAAATTATTTTAGAATTTACAAAATTCTACGTTTAGCAAAATGATCATTTGATATAACTTGCATCATTGTTTAACAGGCACATTTTTAGGATTTGATTTTGAATCACGATCTTGAAATGTAACATAGTTCAATGTTATTTAGTATTCACCAACCCCAAACGTAGTTATATCAGTGCCAAAGTTAAGGCAACAATATAAAGGTTACATTGAATTTGCAGAAAAATAATACTCTGGTCTGGGAAGAATATTTATTCAAACAAATTACAGTCTTTAACTGAAGGTTGAGCTTCAGCTTTTAATGCATGATGTGTTTGTGGTGTATGAACCCTTCAAAAGGGCAGTTGAAAGAAATTGCTCACTGTAACATTAAAGAAAAACAAATGTCAACAAGCTGTGTAGTATATTCAGAGCTTGCTTTCAATGATAATAAAGAATCAGAACGTGATCTGATACTGAGATGTTTTCAATCTGACTATCTGTTATTTTACGAGTGATGCAAACTAAAACCAGTCAAAAATCTATTCTGGAATATAAATGCACCACAAGAGAAAAAAAATAAAAGAAAAGCAAAATTAAATACACAACCATATATCATGCAGCCCAAGGTCATCTACATATTAGTGAATAACGTCTTTCTCTTTCTTTCCTTGTAGGGTAATTTACTAACCCTGTCTAGGCTTAGCATGACAGTATAACAATAAAGTAGAGTTGGAAAATTGAGACAAAACTGAGAATGAGTCGTCATTTTTTGTTTGTTTAATTCTAAGCCATCTTGATTCAGTCCATAAACATCAGCCAGAGTGCTTATAGATGTGTACCTAGTGACCCGTTAACAATGATATATCTCCCTTGTAAGCTAGATATTTTCTCACTGATGCAAATTGCTATTTTATATGCATTAGTGTAGCAATGTCATGTTTCACAGATGGCTGGGATGCAGCAAATATTTGTCTCATCCTGTCTGGTTTCGGACGAGTATGTTCTTTATGTTAGTCAGATAGCTCAGTTGTAAGAAATCAGCCCTATCTGCTTAAATCTATAGAGGTTTTGTTTTCTGTTTTATTGGGCTAATGTCTCAAGTTTCCAATTTCATATTAGAACTTGAAGATATCACTGTTTAAGAAAAGTGAATACAATGGCTTGCAGGATAACTGTTCAAAATCATATTTCTAGATCAAGATTCTACAGGATTGATTACTGTAGGAGAAAACTTGGATGAATTTTGCAACAACCATTTTAATCTTGAGCAAATCCCACTCCATTCTTTTCTCTCTCAACTACCCTTAAAACTGCATGAATTTATCTCTGCAAGTTTATCCAAGTTCACAAGAGGAAAGATGCACTATAGAATCATCTACACTAAAAAAAAACTTGGCTCTTATTTATGCTGCCTCACACCCTGCAAAAGTACAATAATCAATAGCAAGCAGTTATAGAAGAATTTTCAACTCAGAGTGCATTAGGTGAGTGATGTGTGGGAGGGTGGGAATAGGGTTTATAAAAAATTGTGTGAGCATCGGAAAGCTGGTTCAAGCCTTATATTTCATTCGAGCATTTAAGCTTCAAATGCACAGCACCCCTGGGGCAGGTGGATGTCAGTTGATATATGTCAGTGCTAGATTAGAATGGTACTGACATGGGACTTTGACTTTAATTGCATATCCATGGGGATTTCAGACTTCTCAGGAACCACCATTGAAAACAAGTGAAGAACAAGCCACTATTGAAGATGCTAAAGCCATTACAGGGAAAATGCAAATAAAGACTTAAGCACCGTGAGCTATTAATCAGAGCAGGAGGCAGTGTAGATAAAAGGAGTGGGACAACTAATAAAACTAAAATACCAAGTTGCATCTTACCAAAAATTAATTAAATGTTAATTTTGATGAGTTTCATAGAAAGTTTCTGTCCGTGAACCCTAGAGTATTTTCTCATGCTATCTTCCCAAATTTTCTTCAGCTACATGTCCCAATGGCATCTTGTTCTCTATATTTTTGTAAGAGCCAAAAGAACTGTGGATCCTGTAAATTTCAGGAACAAAAACAAAGTTGCTGTAAAAGCTCAGCAGGTCTGGCAGCATCTGTGGAGGAGAAAACAGAGTTAACGTTTCCGGTCCAGTGACCCTTCCACTATATTTTCCTACTTGCCACAGGTAGATCTTTTGGCCATTGCCAGGTCGTCCTAAGATTCTTAGTGCCAGGTGGACAAGAGGGTAAATAGCACCTAGCTTTGCTTTCTCATGCGCAGCCCATAGGTTAGTGGTTAGCATTGCTGCCTCACAGTGCCAGAGACCTGGGTTTGTTTCCAGCCTTTAATCGTGTAGAGTTTGCACATTCTCCCCAAATCTGCATGGTTTTCTGCCGGGTGCTCAGGTTTCCTTGCACAATTCAAAGATGTGCAGGTTAGGTGCACTGGCCATGCTAAATTGCTCTGTAGTGTCTAGGGCTGTGCAGGCTAGGTGGAATATCAGGTTGAATTCAACAGTAGCCTTAAAGGTTGCGGCATAACGTGCATTTCTGATAACCTTGAAATTGCTTGGCGATGACGTTAATCAATGGCCTTTGACTAAACTGGTAATGCACTGCAATAATAGCCTTCAAGAATTGACTTTGAGTACACAGGTTATTTACTGTGCTAATTTAATTTCCTGTTTTCTAGATTAGAAATTGTTTGTTATCAGCCTACTTGTATGGGTTCAAATCACAAGCAGAAATACTGAATGAGTTAATCTGACTGATTATAGAAGCCCTACAGTGTGGAAATAGGCCATCTAGCCCAACAGGTCCACACCAACCCACTGAAGAGCATCCGGCCCAGAACCATCTTTTTACCCTATCCTTGTAACCCTGCATTTCTCTTGACTAACCTACCTAGCCTGCACATCCCTGAAGACAATGGGCAATTTAGCATGGCCAATCCATCTAACTTGCACATCCTTGGATTGTAGGAGGACACCGGAGAAAACCCACGCAGACATGAGGAGAATGTGCAAACTCCACGTAGACATTTGACCGACGGTGGCATCAAACCCAGGCTCCTGGCACTGTAAGACAGTAGTGCTAACCACTGAGCTACTGTACCAACTGATATTTCATTCACTCAGCAGTTCTGTTCCTATTATTTCACAGAATAGAGTAGGATAATAGGTCGGCATAACATCACAGGCTGAAGGGACTGTGCTGTACTGTTCTATGTTCTAGCACACTTAAGTGTGGCACTCAGGGGTAAAGAATATTTCAGAACTTTCAATGAATAAGCATTCAAATAAGAACTATAAATCCTTCTAAAGCAAACCAAGGAAATTAAGGATAGCACTGAGATGCTTAGAATATTTGCAAAGATGACCAAACATTTGATAGAGAGTGAGAACGTAGAAAATGAGAGGAAACCGGCAAAATAAAAATCACATTCTACATGTATGTAAAGAGAAAAAGATATAATAACCCGAAACATCAGCTTTTGTGCTCCTAAGATGCTGCTTGGCCTGCTGTGTTCATCCATCTTCACACTTTGTTATCTTGGATTCTCCAGCATCTGCAGTTCCCATTATCTTTAATAAAAATAAATGTGGGCATCTTAAAAGCTGAGATAAAGGTATTATCGTAGGATAAGAAAATGACAGAAATGTTAAGTATTTGCATCTGCCTCCATGTAGAAGACACAAGAAAAGTAGGGATAGTGATAAACCAGGGGTCCATTAGACTTGATTAACTTAAAAAGAATCACTGTTAGTCAAGGAAAGCATTGGGGAAGTGAATGGAACATAAATCAAATTAATCTCCTGAATCTGATGGTCTTCAAAATTTGGTTCTAAGAAATGGTAGCTCCAGACATTGTAGATGTGATGGTTCGATCTTCCATGTTTCAAAGATTTAGGAACAGCCCCAGTTGACTGGATGGTTGGAAACACTACTCTTCAGGGAAGTAAGGGAATAACACACTTGTTAGCTCCTCATCAGTGACGAGAAAAATGTTGAAAATCATTATGCAGGAAGTGGCAACAGGACACTTTGCACTGTAGAAGCTAATAGGAACAGAGTGATTGGAGCAGGAGTAGGCCATTCTTCCCCTTGAGCTTGCTCCACCATTTACAATGATCATGACTGATCATCGAGCTCAATGCCCTAATTCAACCCTTTGCCCCATATCCCTTGATCGCTTTAACTCCAAAAGCTATAGCTACTTCTTTGAAAACAGTGTTTTGACCTCAACCACTTTCTGTGATCGTGAATTCCCCAGGCTCACTACTTTCTGGGTTAAGAAATTTCTCCTCATCTCAGTCATAAAAGCTTTACTCCTTCATCCTTAAATTCTGACCCCTGGTTCTGGATTGCCCCATTATCAGGAACTTTCTTCCGGCATCTGACCTGTCTAGTCCTGTTAGAGCTTTATATGTTTCTTTAAGATTCCCCTTCATTTTACTGTATTCCAGTGAATACAATCCTAACTGACTCAATTTCTCCTTATATGTCAGTCCTGCCATGCCAACAATCAATTTGGTAAACCTTCACTGCTCTCCCCTGAGAGCCAAAACATCCTTCCTCAGATAAGGAAACCAAAACCACACACAATGTTTCAGGAGTGACCTCACTAATACCCTATATAATTGTAACAGGACATCCTTGTTCCATATTTAAAGCCAAAATACAGTTTTCATCCTTTACTGCCTTCTGCACCTACATGCTTACTTTCAGTGAATGGTGCACGAGGACACTCAGGTCTCGGTGAACAATCCCGTCGCTCAATTTACAGTCATTCAAGTAATAATATGCCTTTCTATTCTTGATCCCAAATGTTCTCACATTTATCCACAATATACTGCATCTACAACACATTTCCTCACATCGTTAAATGATTGGACAACATTAATACAGCATTGTGAAATGGAAATCCTGTTCTGCAAATCTTTTTAGGATTTTTCAGGATGACAAAGGAGTAAATGGATGTAATTTATTTGGACATTCAAAAATCTGCTACATAGATGTCTAGGTGCTTTGAACAAATATCAATGTTTATGGACTGGGCTGCTTCTAAAGGCTTGAGCTTGTATCTTTGTCCCTTCGTGGATGTTGTCTTCTATGGCTTCTCATTGGTGTTGGGTGTCTGCACTGCACTTGAGGCTGCTCTATATAATTGGATTGTTCCTATTCTGAATCTGCTGCAGCTTGTCTTACCCTTTTTTAGAATAACTCTCCATTTCCCTCAGTAAATCCTACCAACTCTGTTTACATTGTAATATGCATGATACTTATGACTGCTCCCTAGTACAGTATTTCCATTATTCTTTCTTGCATCCTGATAACATGAGATTGTTGAGTTCAGTTTACCATCATCATGTATGCTATCACCATTGTCATTTTGTTTCCCATCATTCTAAAATCAGGGGATGATTCTGCATGGATAAAGGATTGGTTGAAGGAAAGAAAATATTCTTGTGTTGACAGGCTATTGCTAGCAGATGCTACAAGTCTCGGTGGTAGGTAATCAGGTATTTACAGAATGTGTTAGTTATCTAAATGAAGGACCAAGTATGAGACATCTTTTTGCTGATTTTCCTGATAATACAAAATTAGATGGATAAGTTGGTGATGAAGATGACACAAAACGGGTTTTGTTGGATAGTTCCCAAAATTAGTCAGGGAAAGTAGAGTACCTGATTACCTGCCAAACCCTCTCAACATTCCCTTCAAAGTAATGCTGGCAGCACACAAATATTGCATAACACTGAGCAGCAGTGAAGGTTGAATCTAAGGTGGACAATTCAACATTTCACAGACCCTCTTTGGAATTGAGAATTATCAGACCAGCCATGATCTGATTGAACGGCAGAGCAGGCTGGATGTACTGAATAGTTTACTTCTAGTCCTGTGTGGTATGGTCTTCTGGTTTCTGAGGAGACAGAAAATGAAGTGGGAAATGCACCACCAATTGTGCCTAATACACCCAGTGTATATTTTTATGCAATTGCAAAGCTTTCCATTTTGCTTTCCTACGATTTTGATGTGGTGCAATTCCAGTGAGGTAGAGAACAGTTGCTAACATCCCATCTCAAATTGTTGAGTTTTTTTTAGATGATGTTCTCCAGATTTGAAGTTAATGAGGGTTTTCTCCATTACTGCCATATCAAGTTAATGATAATGGTCTAATAATTAATTGCTTATCAGATGATTCACTCTGTGGACTAGTTTAGTTAAAACTGTTCAACACATTATAAGTTATGAAGCAGTCAGCACAAAGACCAACTGATTTTGGTGTGTGCTCACTGCAGAGCAACAATAGACTAATTTCCATTCAGAATTGCAACATTGTATACACACAGCATGTGATTAAAAATGAAATCTCTTAACAGCAAGATATACACGTATAACATTTCCTCATTTCCAAATGAAATATTAGGTTTTTACAATAAAAAATGAACTTATGAATCGCTATAACTCACAGGCATTTTGCTGATACACCCAGATAACATGTTGGTGACTTTGTAAAGAGGTACAAATTGCCCACAATCAATTATACTATCTGTCATTCCTATTTATGTTTGTAATCTTGTACATCATATAACAGATCCGTGAGGCAGTTTGGAAACTGCAGCAGACCTAATTTATCCTCCGTCCTGACATACCTTTGCATGTCATGTATATGGGCCTCATAGGATCTCAGATCTGAGTGAGTTCTCGTCACTTCACCTGATTGCCACATACCTTTTGTATGAAGCTGAATGTCACCCTGCTGTCCACATGTGTTTTTGGCAGTTTTGTACCTGCAGATGATCACTTCTTTTGTGATGTTGAAAGCTGTCTTTGAGTTTCGAAAGAAATACTTTGGGTACATGTCAGTAAATTAGTGTACACTGGCCTGCCAAACATGAGCTTTGCAGCAATAGAATGATTGCACTCAGAGGTGTTGCTCTCAAATGTAACACTGCAATGTACAGATCTTGCTTGGTCTGTCAACACTTTCCAGGAGAATGGTGGTAAAACCTCCAGGCCTCCAAAATTTGAAAAATCAGAGACATGAGGAAATAGGAAAGCGGGAAATTTAATTATAATAACGGGAAAATAGTTTGGGCTGATGTATCAGTATGTAAAAATCTGAAAACATTAATTCTGAGGATTATCTTAAGTGCATTTGATGATGTTATATGGGCTTATGGCCTGAACAACATAGGATCTTAGAGAAATGAGATATAACACCCCTATCCTCCTTCTGGTCTCTGAAACAATGCCTAATGAAACATGTAATTGGCTACTAACTTGCAATAAACTACTTGTTCAACAAAAGAGCCTTTTGCAGTTAAAATATCAAGTGGTTTTCTGCTATCAGAATATTTCAATCAAACCCATATATAGTTATACTTTAGAAATGGTGGCAGCAAATGTGCTCCGCAATAGCATGCAGGCCCAATTTAACTGCATATGCAACACTCGGTGTTGATGACTAAATTCAAACACATTGCTATATACCTGATATAAATGGGATGCTCTTAGCAAATATGGACTGTATCTTACGTTTATTGGCCATGTCTGGGTTGCTTCGAATTTTGTGAAGGGATTTCTGCTGCAAGGCCTAGCAGATTTTCTCACCATATTTTACCAAACATACTGCATTAACTATCTATTACACCGATACAGTGATCTGTCATGTCAATTCCAGTCCCAGCTTCTCAAAACAACTCATCACACATCAGATATTCACTGGAAGATCCATTGCACCTGTGCCATCTTTGAAAGGATGCTGTGCGCCTGGACAAACATTGTTTAGCTCAGTTGGCTGGTTGGTTAGTTTGTGATGCAGACTAATATCAACAGTGCAGGTTCAATTCTATACCAGTTGAGGTCACCATGAAGGGCTAGCCTTCTCAATCTTGCACCTAGCCTGCAGTGGTAATCCTTAGGTTAAACCCACCACCAGTTTTCACCATTTAGCAGAGAGCAGCCCTTGATGGTCCTGTGGGTCTATGCAACTTAACCTTAATTCTGCTCTCACAGTGCTAATCGAAACATGTAACGATGACATGAGCTCTGGTCACAGTGGGCAGCTGTTGTCCCCCAGTAAACAGCCTTGTAAGGTACTTGGATGCTCTGACGCACCAGGCTCACAAGAGTACTCCGGGATGTATCACTCATGGTAGCTGCTAGGGTAGTGGGGTACACCTTCAGGAAGTGGTAACATGATCACAGAATGCCTGAGTATTGATATAATTGGACTCCTTCCTTTTGATCAATCCCACAGTGCTCTGATACAACTCTCTCAGTGCTACATGTATATAGTCAATGACACCCTGCACCTGAGGCATCTCAGCTATGTTCCTGAACCCTTCTGCATGGGCTGCAACATTAACCACATCATCAGAAATGAAATGAACTGATGTGATCTTGCAGAGATGGCATTAATGCCCTGATGTACTTGCGATAGCCCAGCAATGATAACACACTGCTTCCTGGAATGAACCAGTAACTTGGACATTCTGAGCCTAAGACCATTAAACATTGGGGCAGAAGTAGGCCATTCAGCCTTCTGAATCTGCTCTGACCTTCAATGAGGTCATGGCTAGTCTGATAATCTTCAAATTGACTTTCCTTCATTTTCCCCATTAATTTTGATTGATTAGAAATCTGCCCATCTCAGCCTTGAATTTACTCAATGACTCAGCCTCAGCAGCCATTAGTGGCAAAGAGTTCCATATATTCACTACCCTCTGAGAGAAGAAATTCTTCCTCAAATGTTTGACCCCTTGTTCTGAGATTTATGCCCTTTGGTCTTAGAGTCTCCTACTTCTATGCTATCAAAACTCCTAAGAATCTTGTATGTTTTAGTAAAGTTGCCTCTTATTCTTGTTAATTCCAATGAGTACTGGCCCATTCTATCAACTTCTTATAAGACAATCCCTCCATACCTAGTACCAGCCAATATTATTCACAGTATTCCAGCGTTGGGCTAACTAATGCCTCAGGAAAACATGCCTACTTTCATACTCCATTCCATTAGAACTAAAGATCAAGATTCCAGTCACCTTCAAGCCACTAGGAAAGGAGTCTTCTACTCTCATAAGCCCTTGGGTCCTGTTCCAGCATCCAACATTGTTGTATCACAGTGTCCTAGGACATACAGAACCCGCATCAGCATTGTATGTACCTCATCCCCAAGAAAGTGAGACAGTAGTAAATACCTCTAGACCTCCTGTGCACCTCACACTTTCAGTAACAGCCACCTCTCTGAGTTCAGTGCTCCTTAGCCTGTGCATCAGTTTGCTGCTGCTCCTTCTGTATCCCTCTTCACCTTCTTAGGAATGGAGCTAAAGTGAGCAACATCCCACCTGAAGCAGGGTGTAGGACGCTCGATGGAAAGGACTGAAATTGATAACAGAATGAGCAAAAGAGTTTCTTAGCTCTTAGAACAGTCACTTGTACATGACGGCTAAGCAGGAACAACGAGACATGCTGCACCCTGATATCAAGCATCATGTCTCCATCATCCATCCACCTTTGGACTCAGCGTGTGTCATAACTTGATGAAGATGCCACACTGGCTATGTGACCATACAGGAGTTTCTGCAATGCTCCAACACTCTTGCTATCCAGACCCACATAAAATGCTCAACTTCTTATTATGTTCAGTATGGGCCATCATTACACTTAGATGACAGATGATGAAGCAAAGTTGTGTGGCTCACACGAAAGAGTTGCATGAATAATGGTTCCCTTCAGCCAGCAGTAGTGTTTTATTTTAACATCACGGCTGCTAATTTCAAAGTCATTGAGATATCCAAGATCAAATCACAGGCACCAATGACATGTTGCAAATCACCTTTGACCAGCATCTGACCCTCTAAGTGCCATGACACTCCATACGTAGCAAATGGGCAATGGAATGATTGCAAGTTGAATACAGCTATGCATTTCAGACAAATGATTCTTAGTTTTGTTAATAAAATGCCCTGACATCCAGCAAATTGGCTTCCGTGCTCATGCCCATCAAAAACTGACACTGACTCTGCTTAGGGAGATAACAAGGTGTAGAGCTGGATGAACACACCAGGCCAAACAGCATCAGAAGACCAGGAAGGCTGATGTTTCGGGCCTAGACCCTTCCTTAGAAAACTGATTTCTGCTTACCCTGATAACAAAGTGTAGAGCTGGATGAACACAGCAGGCCAAGCAGCATCCTAGGAGCATAAAAGCCGACATTTCGGGCCTAGACCCTTCATCAGAAATGGAGGAGGGGGAGAGGATTCTGAAATAACCCTCTGTGTGGTTTCCTCCGGGTGCTCTGGTTTCCTCCCACAGCCCAAAGATGTATTTGCTAGGTGGATTGGCCATGCTAAATTGCCCGTAGTGTTCAGGGGTGTGTGGGTTATAGGGGGATGGGTCTGGGTGGGATGCTTCAAGGGGTGGTGTGGATTTGTTGGGCCAAAGGGCCTGTTTCCACACTGTAGGGAGTCTAATCCATATAATCCACAAATAGGGAGGGAGGGAGAGGTGGATCAAAGATGCATGTTTCCTCTTCTAGGGATGCCTAACCTGAAACCTCTATCTATCCTCGATCCACCTCCCCCTTCTCTCCCTATTTATTTCAAAACCTTCGGTCCCTCCCCCATTTCTGATGAAGGGTCTAGGCCCGAAACATCAGCTTTTGTGCTCCTAAGGTGCTGCTTGGCCTGCTGTGTTCATCCAGCTCTATACTTTGTTATCTCGGATTCTCTAGCATCTGCAGTTCCTATTATCTCTGCTTACCCTAGATGTTTTCTCAGCTATTTTCTACAAGTAATTTTCACAAAAATAATAGCAGGGAATGCAGTTATTGGTGGATACTGTCAGTTTTGGGCTCCACCTGCACACCAGATAACCACCACTACCCTCCCCCAAGTCTCCTTTTCCCATTTCCTCTCACATTACCTGACAGTTGATTCACTCCCATGTGGAGATGCACCGCATTGAAGTTTGTCTCTAATTTCATTCCTGCCCCTAACACCCATAATTACTCCTTAATGATGTCTAGTCTTCTCCTCCACACTTCTTCTGAAGTCTGTGGTGGTGATCACAGCTACTAACCCCTCCCCCCTTCTTGTAGCGTACCATGCCCTCTGAAATTGTTCTACATAACCCATACCCCTTGAATTACCCCTCTGTCACAGTCCTTATCCCTACAAATGTGTCTGCTTTCCCAGCAGCCTTGATTCCCATCTCTTCTGGCAGTGATCTGGCCATTAGCCCCATGACTTATTCTTAACCAACCCTCCTCCGAAAGATTGTTGCAGGGAACCCTGCGCTATATTTGTCCAGACCTCTGACTGACTGACAACCTGTCCTAGAACATGACTAACTAGGCCACTGATCACTCTCTTCATAGCTGCCTGACTGATGGTATGGAAATGCCCTGACTGTTTGTGATGGCCCTACAGGACTGACCACTGAACACTTGCTGACTGTATTGGAACATAATCCTATAAGTGTCCCAAACAGCTGACTTCACTGTAGCAAAGTACGTGGACCGTATGCAGTCTGTGCTCATGACGGATGGTACAGGACCTCTCGACCATTAGCTAGCTCATTTTGACAGGAATGAAGAGTAATCCTCACCAGTTACCAACGTGGCCATGTAGTTGAATACACATGCAGTACGTTTGCTGCGCAGGCAGATGACACAAGTTCCAGGATTTATATTGACGTCCCGGTGTGCTGGTCATCAAGATTCCCACCAGCTTCACTATTTCCCCCAGACAGGTCTCTACCAACAAGCATGACAAGGAACCTGCCTATGTGACAGTGTTAAAGACCGCCTAAACATGGCGTTGGTGACTTGACATGGCCTTTGACTTTATTTGAAGTGCAAATATGCTAACAGGCATGACATAGAAGGCAAGGCAAGGCATGGATGCTGCAAATGTGCAAATTGGCACTCAGAAAGAAAGCAAGCAGCCTTGAGATGCAACTTATTCCAATCCATACGCTGGGTTCCAAACCATGCATACAAAGTATCATTGCAGCAACATTTCAAAAGTTAGCTGCCAGAGAGCCATACAATTCAATTCTGTGCTTTCTGTTGGCCTACTGATGTAGCAGAGAGGAGGCATGATGGTTGACAGATGCTGGATGCCAACATTTCTGGATGAGGGGTGCATGCAGCTGATGCCTATTAATTGTGCCCTGAGTGCAACTGAATGCAACATAGAAGAATTTGCCATGTCAAGATTTTTCAACATCTAGCTTGTTTAGCAAGTTTGGTAAATGCGAGGTGATGCATTTTGGAAGATCTTGCAAATGCAAGGTGATGCATTTTGGAAGATCTAATTCAAGAGCGAACTATATAGCAAATGGAAAAGTCTTAGGGAAAATTGATGTACAGAGATATCTGGGTGTTCAGGTCCATTGTTCCCTGAAGGTGGCAATGCAGGTCAATAGGGAGGTCAAGAAGGCATACAGCATGCTTTCCTTCATCGGATGGGGTATTGAGTACAAGAGTTGGCAGGTCATGTAACAGGTGTATAAGACTTTGGTTCGGCCACATTTAGAGTATTATGTACAGTTCTGGTCGCCACATTACCAAAAGGATGTGGATGCTTTGGAGAGAGTACAGAGGAGGTTTACCAGGATGTTGCCTGGTTTGAAGGGTGCTAACTATGAAGAAAGGTTGAATAGATTAGGATTATTTTCATTAGAAAGACAGAGATTGAGGGGGGACCTGATTGAGGTCTACAAAGTCATGAGGGGTATAGACAGGGTGGATAACAAAAAGCTTTTTTCCCAGAGTGGGGGATTCAATTTCTAGGGGTCATGAGTTCAAAGTGAGAGGAGGAAAGTTTAAGGGAGATATGCGTGGAAACTTCTTTACGCAGAGGGTGGTGGGTGCCTGGAACGCATTGCCAGTGGAGGTGGTACAAGCAGACATGTTAGTGTTTTTTAAGATGTTTCTGGACAGGTACATGGATGGGCAGGGAGCAAAGGGATACAGAGCCTTGGAAAATAGATGATAGGCTTAGATAGAGGATCTCGATCGGCACAGGCTTGGAGGGCTGAAGGGCCTGTTTCTGTGCTGTAATTTTCTTTGTTCTTTGTTCTTTGGTAAGGTAGAAAGCTGAATATTAATAAAGTGAGTTGATTAATCAACAAATAAAGTTATCATGCCAAAACCTGAAGCTTGATGAACTTTACCAAAAAAAAATGAAGTACAAAGCCAAAACTTCTACAGGTCTTTCCTTCATCTACCATTGGGATGTGGGTGTTGCTGGAAGGGCTAGATGTTATCCATCCCTAATTGTCCTCTGAATGGCAGTTAAGAGTCATTCATTACTGTGGGTCTGGAGTAACATGTAGGTGAGACCTGGTAAGGATTTTCCTTCTTGTTCTCTCTTATAGAACCTGTCAATGATGGTTACCGTGGTCACTATTACCGAGACTAGTATGTTATAGATTTGTTAAAAGAATTGAAATTACACAGCTCATGTGTGGGACTTGAACTTATGGCCTCAAAGTGGTCTAGGACATTACCCTTACACTATCCTCTCCCCTGAAGTCAATCTAAATAGTCCTATTTTCTCTCCATTTAGTGGGTTACATTTGTCACTTTCAGAATCAGTCCCAGATTAGATATGGTTTAGAAGCCTTCTTATTTTTCCCATGCATCTTCTTTAACCCCAGAGGCAGGAGTGCAGCCATTGTTCATTTACGCTGAATTTGAGCATCATACATATAGACCAATGTCTGCATGAAATTTCATTAAAATCTTCTGAAATCATTGGTTTGGGATTCATCACTAGAAACCCTTAAATGTCCAGCAGCACAGCCAGACACTGTGACAACTGTTTTGAAGGAATAAGTATAGAAGTGTGGAGTTGGTGTGGGGCGGGGGTCCTATGGTGCACTGGTTGTGTCCATACCTCTGAGGCAGGAGGCTGAGGTTCAAGACACATCTCCTCCAGACATCTGTAAAAACATCTCCTATCAGGTTGATCAGGAAAATATCTAAAAGCTTGTGGTTAGCGTGTCAGTTTGGTAAGAACATAAGAACTAGAAGCAGGAGTAGGCCATCTGGCCCCTCGAGCCTCGAGTGGGTATGATGTCTGATGAATGAGGTGAAAAGTAGCTGAAGAGGGACAGGCGTTTGGGCGTTAGGAGGAGTAGAATGTCAGATGTGTGGGATGTTAGGTAAGTGAATGAGCGTTTAGGGTAAGAGGGGTGTTGGGTCTGATAGGATAGAGAGGGTAATAAGGTTTCGAGTTGGTTAGGCTGGCAGTGGAGGGGGGAAGGTGGGTTGCTATGTCTGACAGCTGTTACCCAATCATAGTCCAGCAGCTGTCTAGTCACCAGGAGCAGTAGTTGTTGCCCGAATTGACAGAAAAGAATGAAGATTGTCACTGGTGTCCTCAGGTGAGTGGGGTGGTCAGTAAGGGCTTGACAAATGGAACAGGGAAGTGTAGTTGTTGTGAAGGGTAGGGCTGTCTTCCTGCAGCTCTCTCCATTGCTAACACCAGGACCCTTCACTTGTCACAAGATATCCAAGAATTAGAGGCACTGTCAACTAGGCGAGAGGCATACCCATCAGGGTTCAGCTGGCAATTTGCCTACCTGGTGTGATTCCTGTCTGCTGCTGGTTAAATAGTAGTGGTGATGAGACACGGAGCTTCAGTTGTACTCTGGATGAGAAAACTTTTCCTATACTTGCCCAAATTGAGAGAGGTTGTGAAGGTTGTGTTTACATTCAGCAGCATCCTTCTCCATGATATGATCTCTTTACCTACCAGCCCTCCTTTAAGGAAAATAATAAATTCCAGCTTTTTGCTTACTTTTCACACAGGACTGTATCTAAACCTCAAACTAAACTTCAAATAGTGCAAAAATCTCACTTTAAAATCATATGTTACAAGTGACTGACAAATCCATCCATCAATCCTTTACTCCATAATAGCTGTAACTCACATATATTAATGAAGCAAATTTTTGCTGTAAGGTTTGAATAAAGCCACTATTGTAGAAATACATTAATGGAAACAAATCTGTGGCTAGTGAGATGCCCTTTTTATCCTATTATTCCAATTAGGTAGACACCATTGACAGCTTGTGTACTGATCACAACTGGTAATATGCTTGTAAGTGCGTAAGAACTAAAGTCACTACACCATCATTAACAGGATTTGTTTAACTACTAACAGAACATAAAGCCAGTTGATCAAGTCCCAGATGGATCTATTTTTTGGAAAATCTATTCAATAAATCATGGTTGCTCAACTTTGTTTATTAACATCCACAGATAAATATTTGACTTTGTTTTCATTAAAATGCTTATGCATGCTGATCCAATATTGACTGGAGTGCTATATCAAAAATTGTATAAATCAATAATGCATTTCAATTGTTTCTAGATCCCAATTTTAATTTGGATTATGTAGGACCTGGGACAAGTGTGCAATCCAGTTCTGTGCAAAGTCGAGAGATTTTAATTCCCTGACCACAATCCAATAATGAAAATGTCTCTCCTGCTGAAATTACTGGCAGTTGTGTACAGGTGAACCAACTCCTGGGTAGTAAATTAAGGGACACTTTGGCATCCAACTGGGGTAGGTGTTGTATAAGTGTGTGGGGAAGAGATGGGGTGGTGAGAAAGGTGAATAGGTGCTTTAAAATTGAGAGAGATGCTGCCAGGTATATAGTGCAGGGGATGTGGTGGGGTTTATGCCCAACCTGATACAGATGAGTATGAGTACAGAGAGAGATCCTGTGTATATGCAATATACGCATCGAAATGGCTGGACAGTGTCCTGGCAAAAGCCAAAGCAGGACATGGGCCTCGAATATGGGACAGTCCCAGAAAAACTGACAGGAGAAGGAAGAATTTTGACTTGTTGGAGTCTTCAGCCAGAGACCACAGAATAATCCACAAATCTAAGCAAAAGTGGAAGGATGTTGAGAAGATATCATGATCAGGAAAGGTGAGAAACCCTGAACTGTGGAGGCTCAAGGGCCCCTTGCACCACCTGGTGAAGTGCCCTTGCTCCAGTTGGCCTGGAGGAAAGCCATAGGAAAGTCTTGACACCTTTACTTTCCTGGTCTTCTTCTGCCCAGGTTCTATTTGTTACCAGTTTCTGACTGTTCTAGTAGGTAAGGGCACCAGGGAGCATAATCACACCCCAACTACTGGATTCTGCTTTTTTTTAACTACTTCTAGTCTGGCATTCTGTGTCCCTGGAACCCTGTGCAGAGTACAATTTCTCTGAAACACGTATTTCATTTTTTTTGTGTCGTCTTTAATTTAAACTGATGCTTGATTCAGTGACCTGTAGTAATCATTGTCCTAACTTCATCAAAACCCCTCATAATCTTGAATATTTTTATTAACTGCCCTCTTAACATTTTTTTCAAATGAAAACAATATTACTTCCCCATGTTATTAAATATAATGAAAGCTTCTCATCACTGGTAACATTTTAATCCACAACGTAGCTTTGTGGTCCTTTCCATAGTTTAATACCCTTCCAGAAGATAAATGCTTAAAATTGCGTACAATACTCTGTAATTGATTTAGCTGATATTTAGTACCTGTTTCCCACTACCTCCCAGTTTTTCACTATTGTTACACACAAATATGTCTTTAAAACTGATTTTTTTAAAAGTTGGAAATATTTAAAAAGCTACTTTAAAACTATGAAAGCAACTCCATATCTCTTGCCCTGCATAAAAATGAATTGAAATGGTACATACTTTTCATATGAGCCACTGAAACTAAACAAATCTTTTACTGACTTGCTAAGTATCCAAACAAATTAAATTATGACACGATATAGCACCTACTTCCAACTACTCAACAGTAGAATTTACTGAGGTCTGGAAACAGAAAATCACCATATTACTTCACATTGATTTAGTTTTCCTTTGTATCTTCTCTTCATGTTCATTTTATAAGTAACAGTTAAATTAAGTACCTATGAAGTAATGAAAAGATATTAATTGATATATTTGCCAAATTTGAAGGCCAGGTCAAATATCAGTATTCACATGGTTAATTGCTCTGAAGGCCACTAAACAAGTCTACAACTGGATACACCATTCAAGTACAAGTGCTTTCCAACTGCGCATTGACAACAAAACAAAAGGATTTAACCAAGAGATAAATAAGAACAGACAGGGTAATTGTTACTGTAATTAATGGGAAAGAATATAGCAATCATTGGCTCAGTATATCAGAAAAAAAGAAACCATGCTCTTGAAATAAAGATTAATTTGAGAACCAGCATGAAGGACAGTATAGGAGTGGTTAAACTGCTGCAGAAAAAAAATAGAGAAATTTATGATCTAAATAGTGACTAGGGCATGATCAGACAAGAGATTAAAACTGATTAAATTGGATCGCATCATTTCCCAGTAGAACTGTATTCTGTATGGAATGTAGTCTAGTGATGATGGTAATTATTTCTCTTTTTGCAAGCTGTTTGCCATATCTTATCTTTGTGCAGCCAGAGGGTGGGATGGTGTGGACTGTGGACTTCTGAACACGAGGATTCAGCTCATATAGATCACAACGCAAAAAGGACAAATTGTACAATATCACTATTTCCAATCATCTGAAATGGACACTTCTTTTCCACTACCATTCCCTTTTACAATCAAACTTAGAAGTGCTGAAGTCAGCCAACTCAAGTAAACAGAAGCTTGAATGACAAGCAGCTCTGGGAGCTAACCTTTTGACCTTGAATTCGGAAGACAAACCCTCAACTGCTTGAACTGTGAGGTCACTGGTACAAACTGCCATGTTTCTTATTTCTTCTGCAGATTTTCTTGGTGACTGTTAGAATGGTGTCAGATGTTTAGATTGAAATGGAATTATTTGTACCAGGCTTCTATAAAGCTAATCCAATTATAGTAAAGGTTTGCTTATAGATTTTATGAGTAAACAGAAGAATCAATGAACAGTAGAAATGACATATTATTTGGCTTCAGAAAATGCAACTACAATTTTTGTTTGATAGGTCTTACTTCCTGAGAATGAGGCACTCGCTTATTAAAATTTTAGTATTCTTGTAACCCTGAAAAACTTCCAATCTTGAAGCAAACATATATTATGGAATTCTTCTCCCTCATGTTTATTTACAAGTAACCAGTGTTGATAATGTTCATTTTCTATAAAGACCATTTGTATATAAAAAGAAGTCAACATAATAGTATTATCCCCAAGACTTGGAATATTTAACTATGTTATAGATGCTATATAGATGCAAATTTGAGTTGATTATCTTTTATAATTTGACATGCAAAACATCTTGGATCAGATTTTTCCAGACAGCAGGGAAACACATTTGCCTGCTGCAGACTGTTATTTAAATTGCCAATGTACGATTTTAAATTCTGTTTGAATTCTGTGATGAATAGAGTCTGGAGGTATAATGGTGAGTGTAACTCCAGTGAATCCAGGGCCTGATTTTCATCATAAACCAAAGTGTTTACTTTAAGGTCTGTCTTCAGTTACTTGGCTTTTGCAGCAAATGGACCTGACAACTTCTAAAGTCACACAGTCTCACCCCTCACAATGCTCACCATTTCCCTCACTCTTTGTAATGTTCATTGTCTCCCTCACTCCCTGACAACAGTCCCCTTCCCTCACCTCTGAAAATGCTCACCATTTTAGCCCTGGCAAAGCTAATAGCCCCCAGCCCCTGACAATATCATAATGCTCTGGCAATGCTCACTTATTATGCCCTGGCAATTTTTATCCCCCACTCACCTCCAAACAATACTCATTTCTTCTCACCTGCTGGCAACCTCCAGGTTCGTACTTTTCCTGAATCAGCCCAACTGATGATCATTCCTCCTTCTTACCACATTCCCCGATAATGTTGACTCTCCCTATATCAGTCAAGCAGGAGGCAGTGTGGGATTCTGGACATGGATCAGGAGGAGGATGACTCATATTGGCAGGGGGTGGAGGGTGGGAGGATGGTGGTGAATAGATTTGGCAAGGTAGGGCTTCCTAAAGTGAAGTTTGAGACCCAAAGTGAATCTGTAAACTGAAATTTTTGAGTCCTTTACCTCCTAGGCATCAATGGTCACCAGGGAGCTCTGATCATGTTATAATGGTTTTCAGGTATTTTCCCACTCCAACAGTCTTCACTAAGGGGTTGTGCCAGCTTTAAAATCTCAAAATAGGGTCACAGGGGGATAAAGTTTAGGAATGCACTGTTCCAGGAGACATGAGCATTGTCAGGGTGGCCATCATTGGAACTGAAAATTGCTGGATGGGATCATCATCAGGAGAGGTTGAATATTGTCAGGGTTGCTTAAAATTGTTGGGGGATGAGCATTGTTGGGGATATTGATCATAATTGGTGGTGTGGAAATCGTTATGGGATAAACATTGTTGGGGAGAGATTGTTTTGGAGTGCAGAGCATTCACACTGTGAGTATGTGACTCCAGTTGATTTATTTTGAGCTGTATCACTGACCAGGCTTTACCTTTGCTGGGAAGGCTCTATGTAAATTTAGGTGAAAACCAGGGTGTGATTATAAGGAAAATAGCTCAATTCTTCATAGCTCCAGTCAAATGACTCCGGGCTTGTAGGAACCATGAAGCAATCCAGGTAAAGTAAAGTGAACAATTGGAAGTTTAAACTTCTTGGCTATGTACTATGCATGTACACATGTCAGGATGTTCTCAAGGTCCTGTGAGGCACACCATTGACTTAGGTTAGTGGACAGTGGAAGCTTCAAAGCAATGACAGTATTAAGTATTTGAGTCTACAAGGGGAGCTGTCAGTCTGTTAGAACTCAACTGATGATTTTTAATAATTAAATGCAGTTTGCATGAAATAAATTGCTCTGGAATCTTTATCACAAGTTGAAATTTAACTGTTTTAAAGTTTTGCAGTGCATAAATCAAGGCGCCATGCTTAGACACCATAAAAATCTGCATGAAAATGTGGCTTATACACTTGATTTTACAAATAGATGGCTTAGAACATGAAACTTACTTACTGCTTGCTAAGGGAACAGTAATGAAGTTATAATATTACTGGTTAAAATTGATAAGATGCATAATCTCATCATTGCAATTGATGAAATTTAAGTTCAATTAATTGGGAGTAAAGATTTTTCCCGTGGCTCAATCATGGTGTCCTGGAAACTACTGATTATCATTAAAAAAGCACACAGTTCAATAAATCATTTGGGAAAGGAAATCTGTTCCCCATACTTTGATCTGGCAGACATGCATTCAAGATCTATGGCAATGTGGAAACTCTTAGTTGTCCTCTGAAATGGCCTAGCAAGCCATTAAGTTTTATGAAACTGTTTCAGAACAGTTGAGCAAATCTAAAACTACGTGGACAAATCAGCATTGACCTACTCAGTGGATACAACAAATGCACTCCTGCCCGATGACCCTGCAAAATGCACTTCATTGTAATCTGGACATGTGCCAAAATTAGACGACTTGTCAAACATTCAAGTTAGGCAACAGCTTAGCAGAATCAGACTCACTAAGTCTTATCGTACAAGCAATATCCCAGACTCCTCTATCAGTGATAATTCACAATCAGGAGGCGGAAACTATGAACATCCTCACATTGGTTCTGAACCCCATGAAGGCTCTTGGCATCAGGCTAAACAGGTCAAAGGAACCCGCTTGCTAATTACCACCTAATACCTTCCTTCAGCTGATGAATTCTTCCAAGCCAAACATCATTTCAAAGGACCATATTGGGAGACAAGGACACTGAATATTCTCTGCATGTGGGATTCAAGGTACATTACTAATAGTGACTCAGTAAGATCATTAATGACCAAGCCAGAGGCATCCTGGAGGACATCGTTGCTAACTGGGCCTGCTGCAAGTGGTAAAAGAACAAATGGAAAGCAAAATCACTTGACTTCAACCTTACCAAACTTTTGTTTTACATTCATCTGGCTATGATAGTGTTGGTCAGAGAAATCACCACACAGACCTTGTGGAGATGAAATTCAATCTTCCCGTTGAAGATATCCTCTATCATATGCTGTGACACTACCACAATGCTACATAGGATAGATTAAGTGCTGACAGACTTGGCAGCTCAAAAATAGACATTCATGAGGCTCTATGGACTGTCATCAGCAGTAGAATTAAAATCAACCACAATCTATAACCTCATGGTCTGGCCTGTCCCACATTCTACTATTACCATCAAGCCAGGGAGATCATCTTTGGTTCAATGACGATTCTAAAGAAGTATTCCAGGAGCACCTATGGGCACTGCTAACATGAGTTGCTACCTATTGAAGCTACATCACAGGACAGCGTGCACGATAAACTGCGGAAGTAGTATACAATAGAACATAGAACAGAACATAGAACAGTACAGCACAGAACAGGCCCTTCAGCCCACAATGTTGTGCCGACAATGAGAAGAATGTAGCAATCCTACATCCAATCCCAGTCCTATCACATTCAGTCATGAATGGTGATGAAAAATAAACAACTGACCAGAAGAGGAGGCTCAGCAAACAATTTTACCGTCAATGATGAGGGATCCCATTATATTAGTGAAAAGGACAAAGCCAAAGAATTTATTCCTCTAGATGTACTAAGTGAATGATCCATTTTGGCATCTTCCTGAAGTCTCTGAGGCACATTCCATTTTTCAGATAATTTAATTCGCTCTACATTTTCGTACGATATGGTAAAATACACTGGTTATCACAGAGTTTATAGATGGTGACAACATCCTGGGTGTAGTGCTGAATATTTGTGCAACAGTGCTAACCTTGCTCCTAGCTAAGCTTTTTCAGTACACATATAACACTGACAGCTACTGAAATATGTGCAAAATTATCTAGAAATGCCCTGTTCACAAAAACCAGGGCAAAAGCAACACAACAAATTACTACCAGTCTACTCAGAACCAACGGCAAAATAATGAAAGAGACTGTTGACATTGTTATAGCAGCAACAACCTGCTCACTTATGCTTAATTTGAATTCTGCCCTTGCCACTTCAATTCTTACAGCATTAGCCAAAGATCTGAATTCATAAGGTGAATTGAAAATGCCCTTAACATCAAGGCAACACTTGACCAAGCCTGGTGACAAGGGCCCATTGCAAAATTGAAGTCAATAGGCTGAGTGGCAAATAACATTCACACCACAAAAGTGCCAGTCTATAATCATCTCTAACAAGTGATAATCTAACCACTGCCCCATGGCATTCAATGACAGTGCCATTGTTGAATCCCAATCATGGGATTCAATCTTCCCATTAGGGAAAACAAACAACTTCTCAGCATCAAAACTATCAAACCCCCTTAGGCCACTTCCCATTCTTCTAAACTCCAATAAATAAAAATCCAACCTTCTCAAATTCTTATTATAAGAAAATCCCTCCATAGTTGTGATCAGCCTAGTGAGCCTTCTCTGGACTGCCCCTTTTGTCTGTATGGCACTCCTTAGAAAGGAATGCTAGAACTGTTCACAGTATGCCAAATATGGTCTAACTAGTTCCTTGGTCAGTTTTAGCATGACCTCCCTATTGCTATACTCCATTCCCTTGGAAATGAAGGCAAACATTTCAGTTGCCTTCCCTGTTACCTATTGAACTTAGCTTCATAAACAAGGACCCATAGGAAGGATGTTGTGAAACTTGAAAGGGTTCAGAAAAAAATTACAAGGATATTGCCAGGGTTGGAGGATTTGAGCTATAGTGAGAGACTGAATAGGCCGAGGCTTTTTTTTCCCTGGAGTGTTGGATGCTGAAGGGTGACCTTATAGAGGTTTATAAAATCATGAGGAGCATGGATAGGGTAAATAGACAAGGTCTTTTCGCTGGGGTGGGGAGTCCAAAACTAGAAGGCATAGATTTGAGATGAGGGGGGAAAGATCAAAGAGAGACCTAACGGGAAACTTTTCCTTGCAGAGGGTGGTGCATGTATGGAATGAGCTGCCAGAGGAAGCAGTAGAGACTGGTACAATTATAATATTTAAAAGACATTTGGATGGGTAAATAAGTATGAAGGGATATGGGCCAAATGCTGGCAAATTGGGGCCAGAATTATTTAGGACATCTGGTTAGCATGGACGAGTTTGGCTGAAGAGTCTGTTTCACGCTGTACATCTCTATGACGGCCGAATCCCTCTGTGTTGCAGCTTTCTTTAGTATTTTGCCATTTAAATAACACTCAGCTGCTCTTCCATTCTTCTTACCAAAGTGCGTAATCTCACATTTTCCTCAAAATTTTAATCCTTCTGCTGAGATTTTGCCCATTCACTTAACCTGGCTATAACCCTGTGGACACTTTGCGTTGTCCTTACCAAATGGCTTTCCCACCTAATTTTAAGTTATTTGCAAACTTCATGATAGTACATTCATTGTACCAGTCATTAATATATGTAGCAAATAATTGTAGCCCTGTCGTGATCCTTGTGGGATTCCTGTGGTCACAGTTTGCAAGCCTAAAAATGTCCCCCTTATCCCACTCTTTGTGTCCTATTGGTTAGTTAATCCTCCATCAGTACTAATATACTATCTCCTTTTGGAAATCCGAATATATTACACCTACTGGCTGCCCTTTATCTATCGTAATTGTTATCTCCTCAAACAATTCCAATAATTTTGTCAGGCTGTATTTTCCTTTATGAAGCCATGCTGACTCTGCTTGATCATATTTTTTATCTAAATGGTTCACTATTACATACATTATAACAGAATGTAACATTTTCCCAGTGCCAGATTTTAAGGTACCTATTTTATTGTTACATTTTTGTTGTCTCACTCCCTTTCTGAATAAGTGTGTTATAGTGGAAGTTTTCCAAGTCTCTGATACTTCCCCAGAAACAAAGAATTATTGGAAGATTACTACCAGTATATACATTATCTCTATAGCTATTTCTTTTAGTATCAAAGGATGCATCGCAATAGACCCAAAGGACTTATGGCCCCTAGACCCATTGGTTTTCTTGATAATTTTTGCTCTGGTGATAATTATATTTATTACCTTTCCCCTTTTGTCTCTTGATTATTTTGGATTTATTTGAAATATTTTTGGAATTGTATTAGCATCTTCCACTGTGAAGACTGATGCAAATTATTTATTTATTTCCTCTGTCATTTCCTGGTTCTCCATTATTATTTCCCCAGCATCATTCTTCAAGGGGCCTATTCTCAGTTTTGCACCTCTCTTGACTATTATATATTTAAAGAAGGCCTTTCTTCCCTTTCTGATATCATTTAACGGTTTACCCTCAAAATGCTTTTGTTTTAGCTTTTTCTTTGGTCAACCTTCATTGGTTTATGAAACTTTTTTAGTATTTTGATTTACCACTAATCTTTGCCATGTTATACAATTTTGTTTTCAATTTGATGCTATCCTTAATTTCCAATGTCAGCCATGGTTGGTTTATCCACTTCTGAGGATTCTTCTTTCTCCTTAGATTAGAGCTTTATTGTGAGTCATGGCTTATTTTCTTAATTACCAACCATTTCCTTCCATCATCTTTTCTGCTAAACTGCTTTCCCAGGTCAATCACACAAACTTTTCCCACATTTATTTGCAATTACCCTTATTTAAATTTGGCATGGTTCTAACTCAAGTTTCTTATTCTCAAACTAAATCCAAAATTCTACCATGTTATGGTCTCTATTTCCTAGGGGACCTTCAAATCTGAGATAATTTATTAAAATTCCTCATTAATAATTGTCAGGTCCAAAATAGGCTGGTTGGATCCAGAAGACATTTTTCTAGGAAATTTCCCTAACATATTCCATAAATTCTTCCTTGTAGCCAGCTCTGATAGTTTGTTCTTCCCAACTCCTGTAGCTAAGGTGACTAACATCCAACAGGCAAAACAATCTTCTTTTGTGCTAGGCATGAAGTCAACTTGCAATGAGTTTCCCTCTGATTCCCATTGACTCCAGTTTTGATCAGCCTTGTTAATGAAATCTTCTTGTAAAATGCTACCTTGATGTCTGGGGACAGTCACTCTTGCCTCACCTATGAAGTCTGGGTTTTTGCCCATTTTTACATCAAGGCTGTAATGAGTTCAGAAGTTGAATGACCTTGGCAGAACCCAAAATCAGTGTCTGTGAGCTTGTTGTTCCTTTGCATATGCTGCTTGCATCACTGTCAACAATCTCTTCCATTACTTGGCCAAAGATTGACAGTAGACTGATAAGGTGGTAACTGGCTGGGTTGCATTTGTTCTGCTTTTAAACACAGCACATACCTGGGAAATGTTCTAGATTGTTAGATAGATGCTTGAGTTGTAGCTCTACAGGAACAGCTTGGCTACAAGTCAGGTTAGACTTCAGCCCTATTGTCAGAATATTGTCAGGACCTGTAGTCTTTGCAGAATCAAGTGAATTGAATTGGCTGAAGACTGGCATCTGCGATGATGGGGACTTCAGAAGAAGGTCAAGTTGGATCATCTATCCATGATTTCTCACTGATGATGGATGAAATTACTTCTTGTCTTTTGCAAGAATCCCTAATTTTTGAGGATGGGAATGTTTGTGGAGCCTTGTGCTCCTGTTCATCACCTGATTGTCCACTACTTTTGATGACTGGATGTGACAGAAATGCAGAACTTAGATCAGTACTGTTGGTTGTGTGATTGTTTAGCCCTGTATTTTGCATGCGGCTTCTGCTGTTTGATGCGCAAATTGTCCGATGTTGTGGATTCACCAGATTAACGCCTTATTGTTAGGTATGTATGGAACTGGTCTTGGCATGCCATCCTGCACTCTTCATTGAACCAGGCCTCACCCACTTAGTTTAATTGTAATGATAAAGTAGAGAAATTGCTGGGCCATGTTATTATAGATTGTGGTTGAAGACAATTTTTGCTGCTGTTGATGGCATCTGGTTCTGAATTGCTAGATCTGTTCACAATCTGTCTCAATTTGCACAGTGACAGTGCCATAAAATGGAGAGTATCCACAACGTGAAGACAGAACTTCATCCCTGCAAAGTCTACGTAGGGGTTGTTCCAACAGATAATGTCATGGACAGATGTATTGACAACAGGTAGGTTAGTAAGAGTCAGGTTAGGTAGATGATTTCCTCTTTTAGTTTCTCTACCATCTGCTGCACACCTAATCTAGCAGCTTTGTCCTTTACGACCTGGCCAGCTCATTGCATAGTTGTACAACAATGGCACTGCTGACAAAGGACATTGAAGTCCACTACCCAGAGTATATTCTGTCCCTTGTCACCATCAGCGCTTTCCTCAACATGACGGAGCACTGATTCATTAGCTGGGGTGAAGGATGATGGGGCAGTACAGTAGTTGGTAATAACATAGGACAATTTGTGTGCCAAATGGGTTTCCCTGCTCAGCTTTGTGTTGTAATATGAGACTTCATGGGGTCCAGAATAAATGTTGAGGACTGACAGTGCGACTCCTTCATGGCTGGGTATCACTGTACTATTGGCTTTGCTGGGACAGGGAATACCCAGGGATTGTGATAGTGATATTAAACTTTGCAAATTATGCTCCTGTGCTTATGACTATGTTGGTCTTGTATTTGACTAGTGTGTGACTTTTGGCATAAGCTCCCAGATGTTAGTAAGGAGGGCATGGCAGGTTAGAGAGGAATGTTCTTGCTGTTATCATTTATTGTGCCTAGGTTACATTCATTTCTTTCCTTTCTTTAGGTTTCATTGTGGTTTGATTTACAGTACTCATTTCAGAGGGCATTTTAAGTGTTAAGCTCATTGCTTCTGAGTTTTATCTAGAACAGACCAGGTAGGAGTTGCTGATTTCCTTTTTTGGCTTTCCATATGGTCCTCATTCGGCTAGCATTTAATTGTGGATTTTATTGAATTTATATTCTATCATCTTCCGTGGTGGGCTTTGAATCCATGTCTCTAGAACATTAGCTTGGGGTTCAGTGCTTTCCCAGTTACATGATCACAAAGCCACCACCGCCTCTTTACTGCTTACATTTCACAAGACATTAGAACTTTAACCCAGCATGTGCTAGTAACGAAAAGTAGGGAAAATCTAATTTGATAATGTGTCATTTTAACAGACTTTCCTCAATCATCAGAAAAGTTGCGCAAGTAGTGAGCAGTATGCCATGAGCTGACCAATAAATAACATTCTTGCTGACATTTCCTTCAGGTTCTGCTATAAGGGCTGGCTATTTGGCTTACTGATACTTAGTCTTAATACAGACTCTCAGGGTAACATGGGATGGACAATAAGTACATCCTGAGAACATTTTTATTTTGAATTACAACTTATCTGTTTGACATTATCATCATCGTCAATGGCAAATTTCTTCATTCTTCCCATTTTCCTTTAGCTTCTCATTACATCATTTTTTTTAAGTTGTAGAAATCTTTTCTCCTCATTTTTATCTGAATATTTTTCACGCCTATATGCCTAGACGCATGTTGACATGTGATCTCAGATTGAACAATGGCAAATGGATAATATTAACAATGTCCAAGCCCAAAAATGTTCAGAGAAGAATAAGCATAAGGCTTCAGACAGCAATTTGTATGGCAATATGGTTGGAGTGGCCTTAAATATATTGACCAAAATTCAGCATCAGTTTGTCCAAATGGTTGTTAGCTCACCCAAAAGAATGTAAAGGTTGTTTTAAATGTTGGTTGGTGCCATGGAACGATGGTTAGGAAGCTAAACTAAACTTGTTACTGGAAGTCTATCTGTTCCTGCTTGCGTCCTGCCTCAGGAAAATTTGGCAATTATCCCCTTTAAATGCAGATGATGTTGGAAATAGCAACCATTCAGAAGGATTCAGTAAGAAGCAATCTTTTCAATTCATGACAAAAAATATCACTTGATGCCTGGTCATTCTCTAGCTCACTTGTGACCCTGACAATGACAGCTTTTATCTTGATGAATGTGGAGATACATTAAAATTATAATTTGGAAGAAAAATAGGAAAGTAACTGTTTTAAATTAGAGGTTATAAGGCACTTTTTATTGTATGCTTACCATATGAAATAAATTATTACATTGAAATAGTAGCAGTCATTACTTAAACAGCATGAGTCGTAAACTCTTTTCCCCTTGTTTAGCAAAAAACTAGACTAATTGGGACAGAATTATGAATCTCATCAAAGAGCCTATAAATACCCCTTTATATTCATGTTTAAATTTTTGCTACTACTATTAGTGAAGATAAGAGTTTCACCTTCGTGAAATTTTAATTTCAGGAATCCATGATGACTGGTTCTGTACATAAACTCTTTGAAGAGATTTTAACTGAATTAATTTTGGGATTCTACACACAACCAATCCATTGAATCTTAATCTAACACAGTGTGGAGCTGGAGAACATAGCAGGCCAGACAGCCCCAGAGGAGAAGGGTCCTGACCCGAAACTTCAGAGTTTTGAAGAAGGGTTCTGATCCGAAATGTCAACTTTCCTGAATTCTGAAGAAGGGACCCGACCCGAAATGTCAACTTTCATACTCCTCTGATGCTACCTGGTCTGCTGTGAGATATCAGACTGGGAGCCCAGGGATGTTTTGGTCTATTTTTTGATTATTTTTAATCTTTCCAATTCTCTGGCTTACCAGTAATCCTTGCCAAATTGTATGTTTTTCCTTTCAATGCTTAATTCCCCTGGCCAACCATTGTTGGCTTGTCTCCTTCCCAGAATTCCTCTTGCTCACTGGGATCCTTCTTCGTTTTAAGGCATTACCTCAATTTACTTACATATTTACCATTGTTTTTCATCCTTCTTTGATGCTAAACTGATGCCAGTCCACTCCAGCTAATTCTTCCCTCATCCAGTGGGCGACCAACATGAACCCAGGGTGAATAACTTAGCATTTGTCTTGTGTCTTCAGTGAAGTCTTGCAGTTAGGGTTCCTGGTTTTCACATCGTTAGCCCAGGTTCGACTGCCTGTAGGCAACAAACATTTGGATGGCATGGTGGCTCAGTAGCTAGCACAGCTGCCTCATAGCATTAGGGACTCAGATCGATTCCAGCCTTGGGCAACTGTCTCTGTAGAGTTTGCATCATCTCTCCATGTCTGCATAGGTTTCCTCTGGGTGCTCCAGTTTCCTCCAAAAGTTCAAAGATGTGCAGGGTGGGTGGATTGGCAAGCCAAATTGCCCATCGTGCCCAGCGGTGTTTAGATAAGGTGGGTTAGACATGGGAAATTAGGGGAATTGGTCTGGGTAGGCTGTTCTTCAGAGGGGCAGAGTAGACTTGTTGGGCCTGTTTCCACACAGTAGGGGTTTTATGATTCTATGATTTCCTTAATAATTCACCAACTCAAGGAAAGACCTGAGTTCTTGCACATGCATTGGAGCAGGAACACCTTTGATTCCCCTCACTTTATCTTCCAAAAGGTGGAACCCAGTCTTGTTAGCTCTGTAGCTGAAGTACATCACACAGGGTGTCTGGGACACACATTTTCCCCCTGCTAAGGCATACTCCCACCTGGGAGAAACACTTAAGCTCTATGCCTAAGTTCTCTAAGTGCTCTCTATTGGTCTTTTTGGTTATTAGCACATTTAGCAGATAACTTGGGATAGACCTTGTAAAATGTTCTCCATCGTCCTCAGGAAAATGGCATAGGCTGATGATATCCCAAATGGCAGTCTTGTATATTAGTACAAAGGGTCAGATTAAAACAAGTCAGCATGGTTTTAGTAAGGGGAGGTCGTGCCTGACAAACCTGTTAGAATTCTTTGAAGAGGTAACAAGTATGTTAGACCAGGGAAACCCAATAGATGTTATCTATCTAGACTTCCAAAAGGCCTTTGATACAGTGCCTCACGGGAGGCTGCTGAGCAAGGTGAGGGCCCAATGTGTTCGAGGTGAGCTACTGGCTTGGATTGAGGATTGGCTGTCTGACAGAAGGCAGAGAGTTGGGATAAAAGGCATTTTTTCGGAATGGCAATCGGCAACAAGTGGTGTCCCGCAGGGTTCAGTGTTGGGGCCACAGCTGTTCACTTTGTATATTAACGATCTGGATGAAGGGACTGGGGGCATTCTGGTGAATTTTGCCGATGATACGAAGATAGGTGGACAGGCAGGTAGTACTGAGGAGTTGGGGAAGCTGCAGAAAGATTTAGACAGTTTAGGAGAGTGGTCCAGGAAATGGCTGATGAAATTCAATGTGAGTAAATGTGAGGTTTTGCACTTTGGAAAAAAGAATACAGGCATGGACTATTTTCTAAACGGTGAGAAAATTCGCAAATCAGAAGTGCAAAGGGATCTGGGAGTGTTGGTCCAGGATTCCCTAAAGGTTAACTTGCAGGTAGAGTCCGTAATTAAGGAAGTGAATGTAATGTTGTCGTTTATTTCAAGAGGGTTGGAATATAAAAGCAGCAATGTGCTTCTGAGGCTTTATAAGGCTCTAGTTAGGCCCCATTTAGAATACTGTATCCAATTTTGGGTCCCACACCTCAGGAAGGACATACTAGCCCTGGAGCAAGTCCAGCGGAGATTCACACGGATGATCCCTGGAATGGTAGGTTTAACGTATGATGAACAGCTAAGGATCCTGGGATTGTACTCATTAGAGTTTAGAAGGTTGAGGGGAGATCTAATAGAAACTAACAAGATAATGTATGGCTTAGAAGGGGTGGACGCTAGAAAGTTGTTTCCATTAGGCGGGGAGACTAGGAGCTGTGGGCACAGCCTTAAAATTAGAGGGGCTAAATTTAAAACTGAAATGAGACGACATTTCTTCAGCCAGAGAGTGGTGGGCTTGTGGAATTCATTGCCACGGAGTGCAGTGGAGGCCTGGACGTTGGATGCCTTCAAGGCGGAGATTGACAAATTCTTGATCTCAAAAGAAATCAAGGTCGACGGGGGGGAGTGCAGGGAAGTGGTGTTGAAATGCCCATCAGCCATGATTTAAATGGCGGAGTGGACTTGATGGGCCGAATGGCCTTACTTCCACTCCTATGTCTTATGGCCTTATGGTCTTAAACCCTTATGGGTATTAACAGTAGCAAATGTCTGGGAATCCGCATCTAATCACAACTGCAGATATGCATAACTTAGTCCCAGCTTCATGAAGTATGGCCCTCCTGCCAGTTTTTCACATCAGTCCTCTATGTGTATTTATCCAGCTGTGAAAAGCTGTTTACTGTTTGTTTGAAATCCCCACAAAGACGGACTGACCAGTCAGGCTTCAGAATTGATATTCTGCAAACCGAACTGGTTTGATGATCCCTTTGCTTTCCAACCTCCTGATTTCTGTCTGTACTTTTGCATGTAAGTCAAATGGCACTGGGTGGGCCTTGCAGAAGCATGGAATTGCTTCTTGGTAAGCATGTAAGGTGGTCTTAGTCCCTTTGGTACTCCCTAGTCCTTCATCAAAAACTTCAGGGTATTAAATTAGGATTTCACTCAGGCAGCTTTGGCCAAACAAAAGATGTTGGGCCAAGCACGTTGAATCTTTCTCAACCAATTTTGCCCCACCAAGCTCAGGTGCAAGTATTTTAGTATTATCAGTGGTAACTGAACCAACTGCTTCTCATAAGAGACTAGAAGCGACATTATACTCTCAATATGTAAAGGTACCCTGATACAGGTTCTCAGCTTGGCGAAGGTCTTATATAATCATAGAATCCATACTACTGTGTGGAAACAGGCCCTTTGGTACAACAAGTCCACACAGACACACAGACCATCCCACCCAAGACCTATCCCCCTAATCTGCACATCCCTGAACACTGAAGGCAATTCAACATGGCAATCCACCTAACCTGCACATCTTTGGACTGTAGGAGGAAACCAGAGCATGCAAACCTAAGGGTCAGAGTCCAGAGAAAATTTTTGTAAAGACTGGTTCTACACTTTCTGATACAGCCCCATTGGTATCAACATCCATTAGAATTCGGTGACAATTTAACCAGACATTTGATTGGTTCTGATTTGGATGTTGCCAAACAATTTAACTGTTCCAAACCAGCTGTAGGTGAACTTTCCAGGGTGTATGCTTGGCCTATGTGTTCTAGTTAATTTAGGCCTAGTGGGACTATTTTGCTGTCTTGAGTTCGTAAACCAGCAACAACCTTTTTTTAAATTCATTAACAGGATGAGGGCATCACTGGCTAGGCAGCATTTATTGCCCATCTCTAACTGCCCAGAGGGCAGTTCAGAGTCAACTACATTACTGTGGGTGTGGAGTCTCATGTCGGCCAGACCAGATAAGGATTGCAGTTTCCTTCCTTAAAGGACACCAGTGAACCAAATGGGTTTTTCCAACAATTGGCAGTGGATTCATGGTCATCATTAGACTCTTAATTCCAGATATTTCATTGAACTCAAATTCCACCATCTGCCATGGCAGGATTCAAACCTGGGTCCTCAGAACGTTATCTGAGTCCCTGGATTAACAGTGCAGCCATAATAACACTAGGCCATTGCCTCCTCTCTACGACAATGACCTGCTGGGCTGGATCCTCAAGAAAATTTTAACTGTTCGGCCAAGGCTGGACTTTGTTTTGGGGTTTTGCTGTGGGCTGATCTGGAGTCTCAAGTTCAGGATATTTCCTGAGTGAAGCTATGCAATTGCCTTCACTCAAGTCATGTTCTCCAGTTCAGTCAGCTTGGTGAGGGTGTCCACTTCCGTATGTTGTAACTTATAGACTCCCAGGTGCCGTCATTTTCTAATAACAAAGCCAATAGTAGTGCCTTGTTTAAAGTCTAGTTGGGCTTCATCTAGTGGGCGCATTTGCATGGTTACATCATTGATCCTACTCTCGTCGCCACTGAACTAACTCCATGAAGGCTAGTATCATGTCACCAAGTCACCCTTTATTTACACATTTATAATACACAACACTTACCCAACTAGCTCAGAACTGGTTCCTAGGGGTCTGAAACCTGAGACTCCTATTTTATTTGTCAGCCAGGACTCCCTGGTTGGATCAGATTAACAGCCCCAATCAGGGAACTCTTATACTATGACCTCATTCCAATCACTACAGCCAGGACAGTGCCTCCCAATTCTATGGGATTTAGATCAGGGGCAAGGGATCGGTTTGTGAGGCTGGTGTCTTGCAATTCTTTGGCTCTTTGGGATCTATATGCTTTTATTTCACCCTTTCTGAAAAGCAATGGCTTAGTGGTATTCTCACTGGGCTATTTATCCAGAGAACCAGGTAATGTTCTGGGGGACCCGAGTTTCTATCCTACCATAGCAGATGGTAGAATTTGAATTCAGTTAGAGTCATGAAGTCATAAAGATATACACACAGAAACCAAAGTTACAGTCGAACTAATCTGTGCTGCCCAGATATCCTGGTTAACTCTAGACTCATTTGTCAGCATTTGGCCCACATTCCTCTAAACCTTTCCTATACAAATGTCCATTCAGATGCCTTTCAAATGTTGTAATTGTATCAGCCTCCACCCTTCTTCATGAAGTTCACTCCGTGCATGTTCTTCCCTCTACGTGAATAAGCTGCCCCTTAAGTCCCTTTTAAATCCTTCCCCTCTACCTTAAACCTATGCCTTCTACTTTTGGACTCCTCACCCTATCTATTTACCCTATCCATGCCCCTCATGATTTTATAAACTTCTGTAAAATCACCCCTCAGCTTCCAGTGCTCCAGAAAAGACAGCTCCAGTCTATTCGGTTCTCCCTATCGCTCAAACCTTCCAACCCTGGCAACATCCTTGTAAAACAGGAACAAAAACAAAGTTATTGGAAAAGCCCAGCAGGTCTGGCAGCCTCTGTGGAGGAGAAAACAGAGTTAAGGTTTCAGGTCTGGTGACCCTTCCTTGGAACTGATGGTGGCTGGGAAAACATCAGTTTATATGTAAAAAATAGGGAGGTGAATGGGTTAGGGAGTAAGCAATAGGATAGAGCCCAAAGAGAGAGAAAGACAGTTGGACAGACAAAGGAGTTGCTAACGATCAGGCTGGGAGGGTAAATAATTGTTAATGGGTAATTTGAGTTCAATAATTTTAGAGCCTAAACTCTCCCATTTCCCAGCCCCCCAACCCACACACCAGGCCTTGTTACCACATAGCCTGCCGCTTCACATTCCCAGTTATTGGTCACTTACAGTCCACATTAACAACTATTCACCCTCCCAGCCTGATCATTAGCAACTCCTTTGTCCCTATTTTTTGCATATAAACTGACGTTTTCCCAGTCACCGTCAGTTCTGAGGAAGGGTCAACGGACTTGAAACATTAACTCTATTTTCTCCTCCACAGATGCTGCCAGACCTGCTGAGCTTTTCCAGCAACTTTGTTTTTGTTCCTGATTTACAACGTCTGCAGTTCTTTTGGTTTTTAACATCCTTGGAAATCTTTTCTGTACCCTATCAAGTTTCATAACATCCTTCCTATAGCAGGGAGACCAGAACAGCACACAGTATTCCAATGGTGACCTAATCAATGTTCTGCACTGCTCCAAAATGAACTCCCAACTTGTACACTCAATGCACTGACCAATAAAGGCAAGTATACCAAACACCTTATTCACTATCCTGTCTACCTGTGACTCCACTTTCAAAGAACTGTGAACCTGCACGCCCAGGTCTCTTTGTTTAACAACATTCACCAGGACCTTACCATTAAGTACCATTAAGAAAGTCTAGCCTTGATTTGCCTTTCCAAAATGCAGCACCTCACATTTATCAAAATTAAACTTCATCTGCCACTCCTCGGCCAATTAGCCCATCTGATCTAGATCCCATTGTACTCTGAGGTAACCTACTTCACAGTTCACAACTCCTCCAATTTCAGTGTCATCTGCAAACTTACTAACCATACAGCCTATGTTCAAATCCAAATCATTCAATAATGACAAAAGGCAGTGGACCTGTCACCAATCATTAGGGCACATTGCTGATAAAAAGCGTCTAGTCTGAAAAGCAACACTCCACTACCACACTCTGACTTCTATTTTTGAGCCAGTTCTGTATCCAAATAGTTAGCTTTCCCTGTATTCCATGTGATCTAACCTTGCTAATCAGTCTCCATGAGGAAACTTGTGAATGCCTTACTGAAGTCCATATAGGTCATGCCCACTACTCGGCCCTCACCAGTCCTCTTTGTTACTTCTTCAAAAAACTCAATCAAGTAACTGAGACACCATTTCCCACACACAAAGCCATATTGATTATCCCTAATCAGTCCTTGTCTTTCCAAGTACATGTTAATCATGTCCATCATGATTTCCTCCAACAAATTGCCCATCACCAATAACAGGCTCACCAGTCTATAGTTTCCTTACCACTTTTCTTAAATAGTGGCACCACATTAGCCAATGTCCAATCTTCTGGCACCTCACCCATGGCCAACAAGAATACAAATATCTCAGCAAAAACAGAACTCTGGAATTAAAAATTTAGTGATGACCATGAATCATTGTTGTTTGTTGGAAAGACCCATTTGGTTCACAAATGTCCCTCATGGAATGGAGATCTGCCATCCTCACCCAGTCTGGACTACATGTGACTCCTGACATACAGCAATGTCATTGTCTTTCAATTGCCCTCTGAAATGCCTTGCAAGCTATTCAACTCTACTAATCACTACAAAGTTTCAAAGAATTGAACAGGATGGATCACTTGGCATTAATCTAAGCACCAGAAAAGACAATGGCAGAAACAGGCCTGTCGACCCACTAAAGTACTCCTTACTAACATCTGGGGGTCAGTGCCACAATTGGGATGGCTGTCTCATATAATAGTCAACTAACAGCCTCACATTGTCATACTCATGATACCCTCATCACCATCTCTGGATGCATCTGGCAGGACAGACCGAGCAGAGGTGGCGGCACAGTGGTTTACAGTTGGGAAGGAGTTGACATGAGAGTCCTCAACATTAACTGTAGACTCCATGAAGTCTCATGTTTTCAGGTTAAAAATGGGCAAGGAAATCTTCTGTTGATTACCACATCTCATCTTCCCTCAGCTGATGAATCGGCACTCCTATATATTGGTCAACACTTGAAAGAAACACTGAGGAAGGTAAGTGCACCAAATATATTCTGGGTGGTTGATTTCAGTGTCCACCACCAACAGTGGCTCAGAAGCAGTACAACTGAGCAAGCTGGCCAGATCCTAAAGAACATTGCTGCTAGACTGGGTCTACAGCAGGTGGTGAGGAAACCCCCAAGAGGAAAAAATATACTTGACCTCATCCTTGCCAATCTGTCAGAGGCAGATGCATCTGTCCATGACAGCATTGGCAAGAGTGACCATCACCCAGTCCACCCAGTCCTTGTTCCACCTTCACATTGAGAATTACCTCCATCATGATGTGTGACACCGTCGCCATGCTAAATGGGACAGCCTTTGAATAGATCTAGCAACTCAAGACTAGGCATCCTTGAGGCACTGTAGACCATCAACAGCAGCAGAACTGCACTTCAGCACAATCTGTAACCTCATGCCCTGGCATATCCCCCACTTAACTATTACCATCAAGCCAGGGGATTAACCCTGGTTCAATGGAGAATGCAGGAGCACATGCCAGGCGCAGCATCAGGCAGACCTGAAGATGAGGTGACAACCTGGTGAAGCCACCAAAACGGACTATTTGTATGCCAAACAGCATAAGCGGTAAGTGATAGACAGAGTTAAGAGATCCCACAATCAACAGATCAGATCTGAGCTCTGTGGTCCTGCCATATCCATTTGTGAGTGGTGGTGGATGATTAAGCAACTCACGCGAGGACGAGGTTCCACAGATATCCCCATCCTCAATGATGGAAGAGCTGAACACATCAGTACTAAAGATGAGGCAGAAGCTTTTGCAGCAATCTTCAGCTAGAAGTGCCCAGTCGACAATTTATCTCAGCCTCCTCTTGTGGTCCCCATCAGTACAGATACCAGTCTTCAACCAGTTCAATCCACTCCACATGATATCAAGAAATGGTCGGAAACACTACAAAAGCCACGGGCCCTGATGATATTCTAGCAATAGTATTAAAGACTTATGCTCCAGAACTTGCTGCTCCTCTAGCTAAACCCGGGGTTCCACCAGGACCAAACAGCTCCAGACCTCATTCCAACCTTGGTTCAAACATAGACAGAAGAGCTGAATTCTGGAGGTGAGGTAAGAGTGACTGCCCTTGACATGAAAGCTGCATTCGACTAAGCGTGACATCAAGGAGCCCTGACATCAAGGAGCCCTGGCAAAATTGGAATCAATGGGAATCCAGAGGCTAACTCTCCAGTGGTTAGAGTTATACCTGACACATAAGAAGATAGTCATGGTTTTGGAGGTCAGTCATCTCAGCTCTGGGACTGTCCTGTAGGGGTCCCTCAGGGTTGTGTCCTTGGCCCAAATATATTCAGCTGCTTCATCAATGACCTTCCTTCCATCATAAGGTCAGATGTAAATTCTCAGGAATTTAGCAAAAGCTGGATTCCAAACGCAGTTGACTCACATATTGCTGCGACAAACCCTAAAGAAAGACAGACAGAATAGAAAGGCAAGAAAGCTGAATAGAGGGTCAGAGGAACAAGCTAGTGGAAAACCACATATTGGGGTGGGGACCCACAAGAATATAGAGAAGCTAGAGTAGGCTTGGGTTCACAGCAAAATAAAAAAGCAGCAAAATATGTTCAGGGACTCCAGAGAGAGACAGCAGAAAATTTAAGGCAATATAGGAGAAATGACACAGTGCCCAGAATGGGAGGGGGTTCTAAGAAAGTACCTAACTAAGAGATGCAAGGTGGGCTGACAACTGCAGTGAGCAACTATTAGGTCTGGGACCTGCAGGACAGAAATACTGGGCTGGAAGCACTCTTTAAACCTGAGCATGGCCACAGTGATAGCCAGCTGCATGGAGCAGCTTAGAGGTAGAGAATGAGAGACTGCTTCAGTACTTGAGGAGTCACGAATGCTGCTGAACATTGTGCAATCATTGGCAAATTTTTATCAAAGACCACCCAGGCATGCCAAACGTTTTCTGTGAAATATCCTACACAGATGCTTTGACCAGTTTATTTCTCATAAAATGTGTTTACCCAGCTGCTGTTACTGCATGAGATAAACACAGGACCGTGGTTCAAATTTAGCCTTATTAAAGTACTTGCAAGTTGAAGAAAATTACTGTCACACAAATTATGTTAATTTACCCAGGATAGGCTGAAAACTATATACACTGCCTGCTGTGGTGAACTTGATTGAGCTGCTAGATTCAATTCATTGAGCAACATCAATGGGTGTTCTCATTATCTTTTTGATATGAATTAGGTCTCACAGGGACTCTTTGCTAACTTAATTGTCACTGAGGGAATGGTCGCCAAGTCTCCCTTCCTGTCACTTTTTTCTGTGCCCTTCTGGAATGACCTCTGGCTTCAGCCAATAGGACCACAGGGCAGGAGTCACGCCACCCAATGAGGTTATGCCAGGTTATACTAGGTGTATTCATGCCCTTTCCAAGATATGATTGCTCCATGGTGATAAGAGGCATGGCTGAAAATGAAGAATAGGCAAACATATTTTCACTCCCTTTTGTTCTGGCTGAATACTTCTTAATGGATTTTGCATCCACAATGATGCTTCCATTGCTAAGGTTGAGCACCTCTGTTCAATATTGTTGCCATGCTTGGGCTGCTCATAGGTGGCTTTTGACCTGTAGTAACCATGCTCTCTTTGTATTCCATCAGGCTTTCTTTCAGAAACTGTTTAGCCAATTTTATGTTGAGCCTAATCCCCTTAGGCTATTGATCACTTGGTCAGAGTGGGTCTACCTACAACACATGGTCTGCAGTGGTCCAAGATGGGAGCTCACCATCACCTTCCCAAGGTCAGTTAAATCAATTAAATGCTGGCCAGACAGTTACACCTTTTTCCCACCAGAGAATAGTAAAATAATCACATTAAATTCATATAGTTATATTAAACAATCTTCAGAGTCATACTTTACTTGATTTATAAACATTGATTGAAAGATTGTATATTCTAAATATTGATTTAGGATTATAATTAATAATAAATTAATTCAAAAATTTTATCTGATTTTATGTTGAGTGAGTATTAATCTTTTAAAGTCCTTCACTCATCAAACATCTGAGTGTTGCTCTACTTTACCCCTAAGCTGCATAAAACACCCAAAGGAATACAAGCTGTGCATTAAAACCTACATAGAAATGTGAGTTATCTTTAGACATGCTTCTGATTAGTATCTTTAGAAGGACCTCTCATACTGGAAGGGGTCATTATTGTGTTTTATAATCCTCTTTTCATTCTTTCTAAGAAAAGCCAAAAGCTTCTGCTGTCATGAAAATTACTTAATCCATTTCAGTTTAAGAAAATAATCTATAAATTACAGTTCTATGAAATAAGTCATAAAATTGAATTTTGTGCTGCATCTGTGACACAACGTCTATGAATACAAGTCTAAAACCCTGATGAATAGCAACATTTCTAACTGAAAAATGAAACAAATTAGTGTAGAAATTGGATTTTATTACAGTCATTTTCTAGTTTGAAAATTTGTAAAATGTGTTCATGTCGCTATGCTTCCTGAACCAAGTTCACCTTAAATATATTCAACTCTGGATCAAAAAAAAATCTAGAGAACGGCAGCTGCTGGAAGTCAAAATAAAAACAGACATTGTTGGGAAAACTCAGTAGGTCTGACAGCATCTGTGGAGAGAAAGCAGTGTTCATGTTTCTGATCCAGTGACCTCCCTTCAGAATACCCAACTCCATATTTAATTGGGGAAGAGGAAACGATGATGCGATTAGACATGAGTTAGGAAGCATGGACTGGGAGCAGTTGTTCCATGGTAAGGGAACTATAGACATGTGGAGACGGTTTAAGGAACAGTTGTTGGGAGTGATGAGTAAATATGTCCCTCTGAGACAGGCAAGAAGGGGTAAGATTAAGGAACCTTGGATGACGAGAGCGGTGGAGCTTCTAGTGAAAAGGAAGAAGGTAGCTTACATAAGGTGGAGGAAGCTAGGGTCAAGTTCAGCTAGAGAGGATTACATGCAGGCAAGGAAGGAGCTCAAAAATGGTCTGAGGAGAGCCAGGAGGGGGCACGAGAAAGGCTTGGCAGAAGGAATCCGGGAAAACACAAAGGCATTTTACACTTACGTGAGGAATAAGAGAATGGTCAAAGAAAGAGTAGGGCCGATCAGGGATAGCATAGGGAACTTGTGTGTGGAGCCTGAGGAGGTAGGGGAAGCCCTAAATGAGTTTTTTGCTTCTGTCTTTACGAAAGAAACCAACTTTGTAGTGAATGAAACCTTTGAAGAGCAGGTGTGCATGCTGGAATGGATAGAGATAGACGAAGCTGATGTGCTGAAAATTTTGTCAAACATTAAGATTGACAAGTCGCCAGGCCCGGATCAGATTTGTCCTCGGCTGCTTTGGGAAGCGAGAAATGCAATTGCTTCGCCACTTGCGAAGATCTTTGCATCCTCGCTCTCCACTGGAGTCGTACCTGAGGACTGGAGAGAGGCAAATGTAATTCCTCTCTTCAAGAAAGGAAATAGGGAAATCCCCGGCAATTATCGACCGGTAAGTCTCACGTCTGTCGTCTGCAAGGTGTTAGAAAGGATTCTGAGGGATAAGATTTATGACCATCTGGAAGAGCATGGCTTGATCAAATACAGTCAACACGGCTTTGTGAGGGGTAGGTCATGCCTTACAAACCTTATCGAGTTTTTTGAGGATGTGACTAGAAAGGTTGATGAGGGTCGAGCTGTGGATGTAGTGTATATGGACTTCAGTAAGGCATTTGATAAGGTTCCCCATGGTAGGCTCATTCAGAAGGTCAGGAGGAATGGGATACAGGGGAACTTAGCTGCTTGGATACAGAATTGGCTGGCCAACAGAAGACAGCGAGTGGTAGTAGAAGGAAAATATTCTGCCTGGAAGCCAGTGGCGAGTAGAGTTCCACAGGGCTCTGTCCTTGGGCCTCTACTGTTTGTAATTTTTATTAATGACTTGGACGAGGGAATTGAAGGATGGGTCAGCAAGTTTGCAGACGACACAAAGGTCAGAGGTGTCGTTGACAGTGTAGAGGGCTGTTGTAGGCTGCAGCGGGACATTGACAGGATGCAGAGATGGGCTGAGAGGTGGCAGATGGAGTTCAACCTGGATAAATGCGAGGTGATGCATTTTGGAAGGTCGAATTTGAAAGCTGAATACAGGATTAAGGATAGGATTCTTGGCAGCGTGGAGGAACAGAGGGATCTTGGTGTGCAGATACATAGATCCCTTAAAATGGCCACCCAAGTGGACAGGGTTGTTAAGAAAGCATATGGTGTTTTGGCTTTCATTAACAGGGGGATTGAGTTTAAGAGTCGTGAGATCTTGTTGCAGCTCTATAAAACTTTGGTTAGACCACACTTGGAATACTGCGTCCAGTTCTGGGCGCCCTATTATAGGAAAGATGTGGATGCTTTGGAGAGGGTTCAGAGGAGGTTTACCAGGATGCTGCCTGGACTGGAGGGCTTATCTTATGAAGAGAGGTTGACTGAGCTCGGTCTCTTTTCATTGGAGAAAAGGAGGAGGAGAGGGGACCTAATTGAGGTATACAAAATAATGAGAGGCATAGATAGAGTTGATAGCCAGAGACTATTTCCCAGGGCAGAAATGGCTAGCACGAGGGGTCATAGTTTTAAGCTGGTTGGTGGAAAGTATAGAGGGGATGTCAGAGGCAGGTTCTTTATGCAGAGAGTTGTGAGAGCATGGAATGCGTTGCCAGCAGCAGTTGTGGAAGCAAGGTCATTGGGGTCATTTAAGAGACTGCTGGACATGTATATGGTCACAGAAATTTGAGGGTGCATACATGAGGATCAATGGTCGGCACAACATTGTGGGCTGAAGGGCCTGTTCTGTGCTGTACTGTTCTATGTTCTATGTTCTATATCGGGTTTGTCAAAGGAAGAAAAAGAATGCAAAGTCGATCATCCTGTACTAAAGTGCTCGATATATTCACCTATACCAATACTAACTTTGTTTAAAGGAACAGTGAATCCAGAGATAATAAAATTTGAGGCTGGATGAACACAACAGGCCCAGCAGCATCTCAGGAGGACAAAAGCTGACGTTTTGGGCCTAGACCCTTCATCAGAGAGGGGGATGGGGTGAGGGTTCTGGGATAAATAGGGAGAGAGGGGGAGGCGGACCGAAGATGGAGAGAAAAGAAGATAGGTGGAGAGGACAGTATAGGTGGGGAGGTAGGGAGGGGATAGGTCAGTCCAGGGAAGATGGACAGGTCAAGGAGGTGGGATGAGGTTAGTAGGTAGGAGATGGAGGTGCAGCTTGAGGTGGGAGGAAGGGATGGGTGAGAGGAAGAACAGGTTAGGGAGGCAGAGACAGGTTGGACTGGTTTTGGGATGCAGTGGGTGGAGGGGAAGAGCTGGGCTGGTTGTGTGGTGCGGTGGGGGGAGGGGACGAACTGGGCTGGTTTTGGGATGCGGTGGGGGAAGGGGAGATTTTGAAGCTGGTGAAGTCCACGTTGATCCCATTGGGCTGCAGGGTTCCCAAGCAGAATATGAGTTGCTGTTCCTTCAACCTTCGGGTGGCATCATTGTGGCACTGCAGGAGGCCCATGATGGACATGCCATCTAAAGAATTGGAGGGGGAGTGGAAATGGTTTGCAACTGGGAGATGCAGTTGTTTATTGCGAACTGAGCGGAGGTGTTCTGCAAAGCGGTCTCCAAGCCTCCGCTTGGTTTCCCCAATGTAGAGGAAGCCACACCAGGTACAATGGATGCAGTATACCACATTGGCAGATGTGCAGGTGAACCTCTGCTTAATGTGGAAAGTCATCTTGGGGCTTGGGATAGGCGTGAGGGAGGAGGTGTGGGGGCAAGCTCTTCCCCTCCACCCACTGCATCCCAAAACCAGTCCAACCTGTCTCTGCCTCCCTAACCTGTTCTTCCTCTCACCCATCCCTTCCTCCCACCCCAAGCCGTACCTCCATCTCCTACCTACTAACCTCATCCCACCTCCTTGACCTGTCCGTCTTCCCTGGACTGACCTATCCCCTCCCTACCTCCCCAGCTATACTCTCCTCTCCACCTATCTCCTTTTCTCTCCATCTTCGGTCCGCCTCCCCCTCTCTCCCTATTTATTCCAGAACCCACACCCCATCCCCCTCTCTGATGAAGGGTCTAGGCCCGAAATGTCAGCTTTTGTCCTCCTGAGATGCTGCTTGGCCTGCTGTGTTCATCCAGCCTCACATTTTATTATCTCGGATTCTCCAGCATCTGCAGTTCCCATTATCACTAGTGAATCCAGAGGTGTTGTTTTATAAATGCTTGACCAACTTAAGCTGCGTCCTGCCAAATAACCTGTAGTTAAATTCTTCATTGCTGTCAAGGTTATAACAGACCTTCACTTAAAACAAAAATCAGATTAAATTTCAGAATACTATTGAGGATATAAGCCAATTGGCTACCTAGCTGCATAAATCAAATGATTAATCATTTGCACAGGCATCTTATTCCCCATTCCTAAACCACAGTAGCTTGAGAGAATTGTGTGATTTTTCAGAGTGGCAAGATTTCAGGGGATCTAGGAGGTTATAGATTGCACACATATTGTTTGTCCTTTATTGCACAGTACCATTACCTACATGAATTGGAAATAATTCAAGTTCATCAAATGTTCAGCTTATTTGAGACTACAGCAACAACTTATGCTGATCAATAATTGCTTTTGAAGAAATTGTCACAAGAACTTCATTTTGAAATAGACCACAGTCCCAACACAAATTGGCTCATTAAGCTAAGTGACACAGTAATTCTTGGATAACCAAAACAACTTCCTGCAGCCATGAGACGTGGCATTTTTGAAGAGGCCAAGGAATTTACCTGAAATGACAGTTAAGGAAATACGACGCCTAGAAAGTGTGGATACACAGTCTGGTGAGAGGATCACAGCAACAGCTTCACAGCTGCCCCAGGAAGTAACAGCACCAGCAGCTGGCACACAGAGGACTGCCGGAGTCCAGGTACCTGCTCGGCCCCAGGCAAGAGTTAGCCCAGTGGTGTCAGTAATCAGAGGCTTCATCCAAACGCACAGGGAGTAGCAGTAGCAGACAGGCATGTGGCATGCAAGATTCCTCAGAACCCAGAGAGTACAGTAGTGTAGCAAGTCATGTGATCTTCTCTTCAACTTGTGTGACCTTTTATCCAACCGGATAAAGGTCTGTGTCACGAGCCTACTGCAACACCTGGAAGCAGAAACTTCAATGTGCTCATATGACATCAGCAATGTCTCAAATAGGGTTTGAACCATATTTACTTATCATGCAAGCCTCATGCTGATATAAAGTGTAACAGAGCTATCCTGTAATACAATGACCACATTGATCAGATCATTGTTTGCTGAGTATTGTGCAAACTCATGAATGAACCTAAAGCCGCCTCTCTGACCTGTAAACTGCCCACATGTCTTCCTCACATCAAAACCTGGGAGAAATGGGGTTGCAGGCGGCTCCAATCTCTGAGGCCTACAATACGAGAGGATCTCAACTCATTTGCCCTGTTGCCTGTCAATCAGGATAGCCTATGCCCTGAGCAGCGAATCTGGTGAATAGTTCACCTGGCTAATCGGATTACTGGTCGATGATTTCTGGTGTTCAGAAAAACACAAATCATTGGCAATTTTTTTTGTTTCCCTACTTTCTTCTCACATGTGACTGGTGTTGTGGTCAGTTCCATTAGAGAACGTGGACCTGGGCTGGAGCCAGCCATTGTTGGAATAGGTAAATTGAACTGTGTCTTGCATCACACTTCTAGATAAAGACCTTTCTCAACCCCACCTTCAATGATAGGTGTAGTCCTGCCTGCCTGGGCCAAGCCATTTCTACCCAACATTGCTATCTCTTCAATACATGACCCCCCAACTTGTTCATGTAGCCCCAGTGCCAGTAGCTGATTTTGGCTCCTTCCCCCCATAGATCAAATGGGCCCTGTTCCTATCTTGCCTCCTTTCTCTTGATGATATGAATGGCCTAGTTCCTGTCCCCTTTCCCTGAACTCCCAATCACCTGAGTGACTTCACAGCTTGGCCTCCTCCCCACCGCGTGTTGGGAGTGGAATCCGTATTTTCAGTCTTGTCTCTGTGGGAATGCAATGTTGCGTCTTTGACAATGTGAGGTACATTCACAGTGTTGGCGACAATACTACCTTCAGACTCATTCTTACCTGGTGCTGAAGTCTAAGAGAACATTCTGGAATCCTTGACTGCAACAAGTAATAGATAGATAAGTGGATAGTCAGAGATTTTATACAGGTTCTCAGTAATTTCCTCCTCTGGAAAAGCTCAGGCTTAGCTTCCTGAAGAAGTGGCTCTGGCTCTGAAGGTATTGTTTTGAGGGTTCTGTGTTCCTATCTTTCTTCCAACCTTAGTTGGCCCTTGATGGTGCACTTGACTGCATGTGAGAGAGAGTGAGTGTGACAGAGTAAGTAATGGAAGGTGAGAATATGAGTAAGTGAGGGAATGTGAGAGAGAAAATGAGTGAATCTGAGAGAGAAAGTGAATATAAATATGTGTGTAAGAGAAAGCAAGCAAATATGAAGAGAGAGTGCAATTTTTTCCTCCCTGAAGTAGCAAGAATAAACCATGATGACTTAATTGTTGGAGAGTCCAAAAATCAGATTCTCACCAATGAGACAAGCTTTAACAACTAGTCCTTCCTCCTTGGGTGGCATAAGCATGTTTACATCCTTATCCTATAATAATGAAACAATTCATTGGTAGGTAACATAAACTTAGCTGCCTCTAGTGAAACGTTTTCAATGTTCCTTGTCTTAACTTCAGCTGTAACCTCTTTATCTGCAGAAGTATCCATGGGGAGAATAGCAGGTTATGTTGATAGTCCATCACAATCCCAAATGGAGAATGGCACTCACCAACTTCTGCTTCACAGGTGACACTTTCTACGATAGTGTAAAGCAGCAGCTTTTGTTAACCAACCAGTTTCCCAAATTCAGTTCAGGGTTTTGGCATCATTTTAATCCAGAGATTGGGCCATACTCCTGGAAATCAAGCCAGTTCAGTCCATGATTAATTAATTGTTCAATTGGGGATTGTGTAAATTCAGTCTTGGGTTTGGGCCAAGCCCAGTAAAGGCAGGTTGTACAGAAACTGAAGTTTCTGAAGTAATGTTCATACATTGTCAAGTCTGGAGATTGACCTGGTTGTATTCACCAGTTGAGGAATTTGTTACTGTCACAGGGATAATGGAATGTGGTGTGATCTGTTGTGATAGACTAAAGGGACTGATTTCCAATGGCTGGTTAATAGAAGTTACAGCCACTGTTGTCTTGATATGGAGAGGGTTCGGGGCTGCAAAGTTAGAAGGTACGTCAGTAGATGTGCAGTGGCAGGCATTGAAAGGGCGATTTCAGAAGACACAGTATAGATACATTCCAACCAGCAAGAAAATATCAAAGAGAGGACCTATTGTCTATGTTTAATAAAAATATGAAAGACCATGGTAAATTTAAAGAAAAAGTGTATCATTGTGGAAAGTTAGGTGGCAAGTCAGAAGTTTGGACAGAATATAAATAAAAAAGGATGACTAGAAGACTAAGGAAGGAAATAACAGAGAAGAAAAGAAAGATAGATAGAAGTTTAAAAAAGTAAGAATTTTTATAGATAATTAAAAGAGGAAAGAGCGAATGGAGTTTGGTCCATTAGAAAGCAAATCTAGCATATTAATAATGGAAAATAAGCAAAATAAAAATGGCAGATGAACTGGATGAATATTTTGAAACAGTCTTTAGTATACATGAGATAATTATATAAATAAATAGAAATCAGGGTAAGGAAGTGAAGGAGGAACTCAAAAAAGTTATAATCACTCAGTGAGCAATATGTTGAAGCTCAAATCAAACAAGTCTTAATTGGACTTCGTTCTATGGTCTTAAAATTAGTGGCTAGTGAGATAGTTGAACAGTTGGCTTTAACTTTCTAAATATCTCTGAAATTGAAGAGGGCAACTTAGATTGGGAAATAGTAAATATAACTTCTACATTTAAAAAGAGACAAAGACAGAAAAAACAGGGAGCTATAGGTGAGTTACCATAACATCTGTCATAGGGAGAAAATTGCTGCAGATACTGGATGAAAAGTCATCTGGCCTGAAATATTACCTGAGATAATGGGAACTGCAGATGCTGGAGATTCCAAGATAATAAAATGTGAGGCTGGATGAACACAGCAGGCCAAGCAGCATCTCATGTGCTCCTGAGATGCTGCTTGGCCTGCTGTGTTCATCCAGCCTCACATTTTATTATCTTGAAATATTACCTGCCTCTTTTGATCTCCAACATCTTTTGATTTCATCTGTCATAGGGAAGTTATTAGAAAGGGGTGTGTGTGTGTGTGTGTGTGTGTGTGTGTGTCCTGGCCTACTATTCCATGAGCTGAACCATGAACATGGTCAATTTGTCTTTCTTTGTCCTACAGTCTAGAGTAAACGGATTGTTCACCAGCCTTCTTCATTAAAGTCAAAAATAACTAATTTATTATCAGCAATGTGTATCCATTAAATAATTAGGAAGTATGATTAACAACTAAAATACTATTCAAAAATACACCATATCAAATTAATCCCAAACATATACATTTCTCTGCAGAAATATCATGGGTTTAAAAAAAGAGGTGAAAAAAAGGAGCAATAACTTGTGGGTTAAGGGTACAAGAACAAAAGATAGAATGGGTTGGCTACTTGCAGTCCTTCAATTTGCTGTCGACAAGATCAAATTTCTTACGGTCACAGAAAGATGGAAGATCGTCAAATCAGTTTCTCATTCAGATGGGAAACAACTAGAAGCTTTGATATTTGAAACTTTAACAAATTTTCAACCAACTTGACTGAAAGAGAAAGCTTTTAGCTGTTTTTGCTTTAAAGTTTACCTCTTATTGAATGAGAGAGGGAGAGGTGCTTTCTGCTGCAAGTCTCTCCAACAATTATTCACACTTCGGTCTGTGAAACACACAGCAACATTTCCCCAAAGACAATTAATAGGCATAGATCCAAAGTTTTCTTCGAGGCTGTTTGTCAAGTAATTAAGAGCCATTGAAGCCATCTCTCATCTACCGTTTTATCTTTATTGGACTCTTTCTCCCAAAATTAATTGACGTTTTTAAACATAGGTAAACCACAATTCCATCTGATCATCAACTTTTGTCCCAAGAAATCAGCAACAAAGCCTCTTCAACTGAGAAATGTCTAAATAACTCCATATTCTGGCTTCTCATAGCCCAAACACTGATAAAAGATTGGCTGACAAACAGAAAACAGGAAGTAGGCGGAAATTAGTTATTTTCTGTATGGAAATACATAACAAGTGGCGTACCACATAGACCAGTGCGATTTCTCAATATGTGACAATCTGTATAAATAACTTGGGTGAATGGATTAGAGATATGATTGCTAAATTTGCTGATGACACTAAGAGAATTTGTAAGGTAAGTTGTAAAGAGTAAGTAAGTTGGCTACAAAGGCTGATAGATAAGTGAAATGAATAGATAAAGGTTATGGACTAATTTATTAATGGACTACGATGTAGGAAAATGTGAAATATACACCATTAGTATCCCTATAATTCTGCTTAATCTTCACCATACCCTTACAATACCTGAGCATTGTTACAGAGATCACTTCCATGATTAGGGGCTACGAAGTTTGTATCTGTTTTCACCATTCACCTGCACTATTATGAGAAATTGCTGTGGGCTTTAGCCACTGTTCACTTCACAACCTTAAATGTTGTACAATGACAACCTCAGACATTGGACAGACTTATCACTCTGGAGTCTAAAAAACATGAGAGACTCCATCATTGATCTCATGAGTAGTGAGTGTGGGTCCTCAAATGTCAGCTCAGATTCCTCTCCTTAGACCCTAACATGGAGAGGTCAAGTACTTGTGTGCTGGAGCCACCATAGTCACGAGAATATCAGTGGACTTCTCTCTATTTTGCTCCATCTCACTGAGTGCCTCTGGAACGCTCACCTGATGTCTCTGTGCCTCTCTCTGCAGATTGACCATGTCACTGATGGCTGAGAACAGGTGCTTATCTTCTGTCTGAGGCTGACCAGGTACCTGGGCTCTGGCAGTCCTCTGAGTATCAGAAATCTGGGACATTTCTTCCTTCATCAGCTGGGGACACATGTCAATGTTATGATCTCCATGTTGTACCTCCATATCTATTTGGACTGAATATTTACTTAGGTGGCAGTGTCTATGTTACAGGAGGGTACGTGTGAATACCTTGCTGGTGCATCCTCAGTGGATTTAAAGAATTCCTTCTTAGAGGTGGTTCTGGTGCAGAAGGACTTAAGCTGTAGCCACTTGCTTTATATTGAGTGCTGATGGTACCTGCAGAGAGGAATTAGTTGAAAAGATGCAGAATAGCTTCTGCAGACCAATTTGTCTGTGTTTATTCACACCTGAGAAGAGCAATCACAAAGTTGCCCACTGGGTTATAGGCTTATTCCACCATCACCACCTCTTCCACCACCACCAACACCAACAACCCCTGACCTCCCTGACCTCCCCCACCCCACCCCTCACTCCGTTGGAACAGTCTTGATGTTTCCTGGGCAGCTGTATAGCACTTTCCTCAAAGCAGGTGAGAAAATTGATGTCTGGAATTCTCTGCTAGCCTTGGGCCTCCCTGCTTGGTTATCCTGCAATGAAGTAAGTACACTTGCTGGTGACACAGAGATTGTTCAGGTGGTTGACAGATGGTCGAGGAGGATGGTATTAGGTTCCAGGAGAATATAAACATACTAATTAAATGGGCAGAGCAGTGGCTGATTGGATTTAAACCTGAAAAATGTGATGTAATACACTTTGAAAGAAGGGACAAGATAATGAATGACAAGACACCAGGACACTCAGAGGAACAGAGTGATCTTGGGATGCTTGTCCACAGATCAACAAAGGTGGTAGGACAGACCAATTAGGTAGTTAAGAAGGCGTTTGGTATGTTAGCCTTATAAGTTGTGACATAGATTAAAGGAGGAGGGAAGTCATGTTGGAGCTGTACAGAATGTGGCTAGCCACAGCTGAAGCACCATGTGCTGTATAGGAATGATATGACCAGGGGTTGGAGAGGCGATTCACCAGAATGTTGCTTAGGATGGAGCATTTCAGCTATGAAGAGAAGCTGGATATACTTGGGGTTCTTTGTCTGGAATAGAAAAGGCTCATGGAGGACCTGATAGAGGTGGATAAGATTATGAAGGGCTTGGACTGGGTGAATATAAAGTTAGTGTCCCCCTTTGTCAAAGGGTCAACAAGGGGACATAATTTCAACATGAAAGGTAGGTTCAGAGTGGATATGAAGAGAAAGCTTTTTCTCACCCACAGGGTAGTGGGGATCTGGAATGCACTGCCTGAGAGGATCGTTGAAGCAGGAAACCCGCAATCTTTAAGAAGTATTTAGATAAGCACTTGAAATGTCATAAAATTCGAGGCAATCAACCTAATGTGAGAGAATCGGACTAATGTAGGTAGTAATATATTTTTGGCAGGACAGACTCAATAGATCAAAGGGCCTCTTCTGCATTGTGTAATAAGGAGAAGGTTTGAGTGTGATGAAAATAGAAGCAAGAGCATTTTGTGGCCCTGCATAAAACTACCAGGTGGAGAACCATCCCCAGTGAGTAGGAAATGCAGTAGGCAAGAAGGCTAGTAGTTTGAGAGCATGAATGAGCTTTTGATTGTACATCATCCATGTAATACTTGGGCTTGTAGGCTATGAGCCTTTGTGAGATGTCTGTGTGTTGGCAGAGTTGGAGTGAGTGATGCCCAGTGCAACTGGTAAAGAGAAGATGACATCACTTACCATTGAGGAGCACATCAGTGCATTAATTTTTCATCTGATACCACTCGTGATTCAATTTGTGAATTTCTTTGCTGCCAAGTTATTCTTCTATTTGGTCAAAGGCTGGCCCTTATCTCTCTGTCTCTAGCCAGCAGCAGTTGCAAGGTATCGTCACTATATCCAGATGCCAGCTTCAGTTCTTTCATGGCTAGCAAGTGAAGTGGTGTCCAGCTTACCTTTAAAGATAGAACTAGACCTTTGATTCAGAATGTCTTAACAGGGTTGTGAACATCCTCCTTGCTCGTCACATGTGATTCACTGAGTCACTGGAACAACATCTCATTTGCATAGATAATGAAGTGAGTCACACTAAATCTCGTGAGATAGCTCACTCTGGTGTTAGCAGTTGCGATGCCATCTAAGATGCTTACCATAAGCCTTGAACTCCAAAACAAAATATCTTGGCTTGAGAATGAGTGATGTGTGAGAGAACTTAAGTGACTGAGGGAGCATGTGAAAGAGTGAGGAAGGAATGTATGTGAGAGAGAAAGATTGAATAAGTGACTAAGTAGCGTGAAAGACAATCTGGGACTGGAAATGAATAGATATGTACGCATTTACCCATGCACACCGAGGCTGCTCAATGTCAGGACATGTACCCTTCCCCTCCTCCTCCCTCCCCAAAAGCTTTTCCACACATCTTCCAGAAGAATGCTAATACCCAGGCTGAAAGGCAAACTATTCTGTCCCAACTTCCACATGAAACCCAATCCCCTAGCTTGGCTCCTTTCCCAGTGACTAGGTCTTGGGGTCTAGTTTGTCTCTCTCTAATTCTGCTTCTTAAATGAACAGACAAAACAGGTTTAATTAGCTAACAGTCTTGCTTTGTCATATTTAATTTTTTTATCAATGATTCATGGTTTAAATAATCAACTTATTTCTTCTGCATGGACTTTTTTTTTGCTGAGCAGACTGTGTGTAGTTTGCTATAATTCTTAACTTTTTTTGCTGAAACCCATGTTTAATATTTTGCCAAAACATGTCTCAGTCATCCATTTCTGGGCCTCTTGCTGAAGAGAATTAAGAGACTCACAAGAAGGAGGGCTAGCAGAAAGCATACTCCAATACACCAATGGAAACCAGAAGTCACACAACACCAGGTTATAGTCCAACAGGTTTATTTGGAATCACACAAGCTTTCAGAGTGCAGCCCCTTCATCAGGTGCAGTGAAAGAGTAGGGCACAGAGACAGGGTTTGTAGGTGGAGAGATCAAAAGATCACACAATGGTGTGAGTGGCGTGTCATTTGATAAATGTCTAGAGGTGACCAAGAATGTTGGAGAGTGTGTGTGTCAGACAATATGTTTGTGTGTGAGACAGGGTAATAAGTAATTCAAAACTGTGCAAACTAATTAAGGTAGAGAGATCGTAACAATTTATCAAGGTGATACTATCAAAACAGGAAAGTAAGGACGTTTTTATGGTACAGAAGTGTGATGGAGTCACCTGTAGCTTGACATGAACCCAAGATATTGGTTGAGGCTGTCTTCATGGGCATGAAACTTGGCTATCAATCTCTGCTCAACAGTTCTGCATTGTTGTGTACCTCGGAGTGGCCTTGGAGGACACTTACCCAAAGATCGGAAGCTGAATAACCTTGACCGCTGCAGTGTTCCCTGACCAGGATGGAACGTTCCTGTCTGGCGATGAAGGAACATTGTGCAATGATCAGTCAGTCGATGAGGCATCTTATAGATTCTAGCTTTTGGAAGAAAGACAGCTGATTGCAGGTAAAAACTCTGAGACAGATTCTAAACAAAGCCTCACACCTACAATTCAGTATCTGACCTGAGATGTCACCTTTTATATATTCCTATGGTTCTGCTTGATTTTCATAACAGCACATTCCTGACATTGACTTTATAAACACTTTACACACCATCCAACACTCTTGATCACCTGCAGAGACTTACCATCTGATGCTCCACTCACACCAGTGTATGATCTTTTGATCTCTGCAGCCTTGATCTCTCTGACTACAAATTCTGTGTATGTGTGTACTGCTTCCTCCCTGCAGCTGACGGAGGGGCTACACTCCGAAAGTTTGTGCAATTCCAAATAAACTTGTTGGACTATAACCTCATCTTGTGTGACTTCTGACTTTGACTACCCCAGTCCAACACTGGCACCTCCACACAAATGGAAACCAAGTGAAGTTTTAGAAATGCTCAGCAAATTTTGCAGCACCCATGCAGAAAGAAACAAGGGCCAGTGACTCTCTGTTAGAACTAGTGCAGATTGTGAATCTGAAGCATTGTCTCTGTTTCTCTCACAACACAGGCTGCCTGGCCAGCTGAGTAATTCTAATATTTTTGGTTTACATTTCAGATTTTCAGAATCTGCACTAACTTACCATCTATTATGAGCTCCATGCTAGGCATTTGTATGCGTGATTAGTTTGAATTTAAAATGACAAAATATTATTACGGAATGCAAAGTGTAATTTTTCTGTTGTATCCTTAGAAATAACACATTATTGCTGGATGGTGTTAATTTACTTCAATGTTTTGCCATTATTAAAATTGAAAGTGAATCCAGCAGTTATGCACCCAAAGAATTAATCACTGTTAGCTCTAACTATTCTTGTTCAGACATGAAATTGTTGAGAGTCAAATAATTTGAATGTTGCCGCTGTTTAGATAAATAGAAAGTGGGACATAACACCAGTGCTTCACCGGAGGCTCACTGATGATGTTACCTAGAATGGCGACGAAACGTCTGAAAACAAACCTTCCAGCTCAGCGAGCAAACTCACATCCAGAATATATCCTCCCCTACCAATCACTAGATGGGCCCAAAGTAAAGCAAAGACAAATGAGAATTGGTGGTAGTGAGCTACCTCAGATAACTCTTACCCAGTACTACGTATTGGTAGAGTTGGCAAATACGACAAAGTGCCAACAGTGGTCGTCTGGGAAAATACCATGTAATTATCTGACAAAATCATTTTTTATGTATATCATACTGACAGCTGAGCCTTATGAATAGAGGCATACAGTATAAAAGATAACAAATTTTGCTTAAACTGTGCAACACTGTTTCACCCCACTGTGACTATGGTTCACAATATAGGCATCCAGAACATGTGAGAGTGTTTCGAGGTTGGGGTATAAAGGTGTAAGGAACACAGAAGAAGCACCGGGACTTATGATTTCTTTCCTGGGACCTGCATCAGTAAACGTCTCACAATTTTAAACAATGGGTAAAGCTAACCATTTCATCCATTTGCCATGAGTTACGAAGCAAGTGCCAATCTCCTCTAATAGGTTGCAACCATCAAACTAAAAATACATGCCCCCTCCCACAAAAACGAGTCATGCGGTATTGGAATTTCTGTGCCATTGTGATGCTAGATATATAGGCTGTGTGTGACAATGACTGCCAAATTATATCAAATAGCTTGTCAGTTGGGTATTTGCAATAGGCAGGGTACTGAAAATAGCTAATAGCTAACATTGTGCTTACAAATCTCAAAACGTAGTGTCCAATATTAGTACCAGTCCAAGACGGGCAATACTGCCTAAACAATCTCAATGTGCTAAAAATTACACTTGCAACCAAATTAAGATTATCACTCAAATTTTTAATGTGATTGCTAGAAATGATACATATTCATGTCAAGTGCCCCATCCTTTGCCAACAAGAAATGCATACCCATGAAATAACAAAGTGTAGAGCTGGATGAACACAGCAGACCAAACAGCATCAGAGGATCAGGAAGGCTGAGGTTTTGGGCCGAGACCCTTCTTTAGAAAAAGGGTCTGAAGAAGGGTGTAGGCCCGAAATGCCAGCCTTCCTGCTCCTCTGATGCTGCTTGGCCTGCTGTGTTCATCCAGCTCTATACCTTGTTATCTCAGATTCTCCAGCATCTGCAGTTCCTACTAACTCAGTGCACACCCATGTTTTGCACATTATCAATAAAACAAAAACTCAAGTACAGCCTTTCCCTACTACATACTGCATGGCAATACCTTTACCAGAGTCCATTGCAAGCTAATCAGCACCATAACATATAAGGTCTAGTGTATGAATGAAAAATAACAGTTTACAGGAACCGCAAGAGGAAACAACTGTTTTTTTCAGATTTAAAGTGGCTTTTACAGCAAAGAACAGAGGCATCTTCTGAGTCTATCAAGATTTGAAGTCTTCTCAATATCTCATTCACAGCCCCTAGCTTTTAAGCTAACTGGAACAAATAACGTAGTGTTGGAAGGCAGAAGACCTTTGCCATCACTGACTAATCATTCATTTGCGGACTGATCTGCTACTTATTGCCTGATGAATCTTTATTTGTACACAACCCTTGGCTCCAGCTTATCTACAAGCTACATTTCAATAACTGTTTCAACAAGCAGGTTTGTAAACAACAATTACATTGAATGTAAGGTTACTTGCCTTAAAAAACAATGCAATAATCCCTCAACAATACTTGGGTTTTAAGACAATTGGTTTCCCATTTCAGTTCATTCTCAAAGAATGCAAAAAAATTAAAACAACAGGGTATTTACAGATCTGATGACAGCAGATGAAAAGCTTCAGCACAAGTCTCATTATTCAATAATATTCTCGACATTTGTCAAACACAATTTGTCTTTCATAAAATCACATTGACTCTAGATGACTGGATTGTGATTTTCTAAATGTACTACCAATACCTCCTCAAAAATACAATCTAGCATTTCCAATGGTAAGTGTTAGACTGACTGGCAAATAGTTTCCTGTTTTCTGTTTCCCTCCTTTCTTGAATATATTTATTGTATAGATGGTTGAAAAATCATAGGGATTTTGGAAGATTACAGGTATAATTTTACATAGATCTCATTAACATCAATGATATTACCATCATGGAATCTTGCACTATCAACATCCTGAGGGTCACCATTGACCTGAAACCAATTGAACAAGACATATAAAAGCTGGTCAGAGGTTCAACAGAATGACTCAACTCCTGACTCCTCAGTGCCTGTCCACCAAGCACAATCAAGAATGTGATCAAATACTTTCCAAGTGCCTGAATGAATGCCACACCATCAACATGTAAGAAATTTGTCATCTAAAATAAATTAGACACTTTGTTTGGTGCCCCAGCCATTCATTCCCTCCTGCAGAACAAATCCCAAAGTTTGTGGATGATACAAAAGCAGGTGGGAGGGCAAGTGGTGAGAATGACATAGTGAGTCTATAAAGGATTTTGATGAATTGGGTGAGTTGGCAAAAATGTGCAAGATGGTACATAATGTGAGAAAATGTGAGGTGATGGACTTTGGCAGGAAGAGTAGAGGAGTTGAATATCATTTAAATGAGAAAGGCTGCAGAAGGCTACACAACCAAGGGATTTGGGAATTCTTGTGCATATTTCATAAAGATCTAGCTAAAAAGTTCATCATGCAATAAGGAAGGCAATTGGAATGTTTACCTTCATCTCAAAGAGAACAGCGTGTAAACAAAGGGCAGTGTTGCTAAAAATATGCAAGGAACCAGATAGCCACATCTAGAATACAATGTATAATTTTGGTCCCACAATTTTGGTCGAGGGAAAGGTGTACCAGCATTGGAGGCAGTCCAGAGCATGGTCCCTAGGTTTGTCTTTGGTGACAAAGGGATTTTCTTATGAAGTGGGACTGAGTATTTTGGGCCTGAACTCATTGGAGTTTAAAAGATTGAGAGGCAACTTTATTGAAATATACAGGATTTTTAATGAGCTTGATAATGTAGATGCAGTTACTTTCACTTTGGGAGAGTCTATGATCAGGGACAAAACTTAAGAGTAGGGGTTCACTCAGTTAGGACAGAAATAAGGAGGAAATTCTTCTCTTCGAGAATAACAAATCTCTTGAATTATTTAACACAGAGGGCTATACAGGCTGAGTTGTTATGTGTTTTCAAGGCTGAGTGACCAAGATATTTAAGGATCTGTGGAAAATTACAATCAATGCATTCACTATCGAATTTTGTACCCATTTAAATAAAGAACCATTAGTGTTGTCTTATCATTTTCTCTTCCTTTGACCCTACTTCCTGCCAGTTTTTTTCAATGATTATACACACTGGTCCTTCCTGCCCCAGTCTGGGCATTGTTATGGAAATAGCTGCTTTGCTTTGCTGCCATATCCTTCAGTTTTGTAAGCCTACATTTCCCTTCCCCAAAACCGTCCCGCATCTAATTAGTTTAAAGGGTCCTCTATGGCCCTAGTTTTTTGATTCACCTGGCCTCTGGTTCCAGTACAGTTCAAGTGAAACACATTACATTGGACAAGTTCCCTTCTACACCAGAACTGGTGCCAGTACTCCATGAACTGAACCTCATTCCAACCCTGCCAATCTTTGGACAATTTATTTAACTCCTTGGCTTTATTTGCTCTATGCCCTTTGCCTATAGCTCAATTACGAATCACAAGATTGTTATTTTGGAGATTCTGATTTCTAATTTAGCTCTTAACTGTCTTGATTCTTTTAGCACAACATACTTTTCAGTCCTCAGAGACAATGGGAACTGCAGATGTTGGAGAATCCAAGATAACAAAGTGTGAAGCTGGATGGACACAGCAGGCCAAGCAGCATCTCAGGAGCACAAAAACTGACATTTTGGGCCTCTGGTGAAGGGTCTAGGCCCAAAACATCAGCTTTTGTGCTCCTGAGATGCTGCTTGGCCTACTGTGTTCATCCAGCTTCACACTTTGTTATACTTTTCAGTCCTATCCATCTTAGTACCACATAGTCAATAACAATGATCCCAAACCTTGCATTCCAATTCCTCTCCAGCCCCGAGAGGTTTTCCCTAAACCTGTCATCAGGAGGTAGCACAGCCTTCTCTATTCACACTCAAAGCTGCATCCTGCCCATAATTTGTAAGATCAAAGGCATGGAAACAAAGATCATTTTATACTCAATGACTTTTGTCTTAAATTGACAGGAGGGATTACAAAGATACTCAGTGGATACAGAGAACACTATTTGGTATAACTAAAATGAATATCATTCATACTTATTGAATTTTAACCTGTGTGTTGTACGTATATATTCAAAGCAATAAAAGAGAAGTAAGCAGATTCCTGATTCTGAATCTCAGAATTGCTACAATGTGGAAGGAGGCCACTTACCAATTATGTTTGCACCAACCTTCCAAATGAACATCAAATTTACTGCCATTCTCCTGCCTTCTCACCATGATTCTTCGCATTGTTTCATTTCATGTAATAGCCTAATTCCCTATTGAATGCCTTGAGTGAGTATATTCAGCAATGCATACCTGATCCTAATCACACAATGCATGAAAACATATTCCTCATATCAATTTTTGCCTTTTTTTCAGTTACTGTATTTAAAATCTGTGCCTTTATTTCCTGATTCTTTCATGACAGGGAGAAATTTCTCCATGCCTGCTTTATCTAGACATCTCACGATTTTAAATATCACTGTGAAATTTCTTCTCGACATTATTTTGTCCATGGAAAACAGGTGCAACTTTTCAAAATGTATTTTCATAATCAACCAGCCCTAGTACTGTATACTTTATTAACCACGTTATGAAATTGTCCTGACACATTCAATGAATATATATACATATAAACCCACTTCCCTCTACTCCTGCACCCCCTTTAGAGTAGAGATAGTAGGGACTGCCGATGCTGGAGAATCTGAGATAACATAGTGTAGAGCTGGAAGAACATAACAGGCCTGGCAGCATCAGAGAAGCAGGAATGCTGATGTTTCGGGTCAAGACCCTTCTTCAGAAATGATGCTGCTTGGCCTGTTGTGTTCATCCAGTTCTACACCTTGTTACCCCCTTTAAAGTACTTGTGTTCTTTAGTTTAAGGTTTTTTACTCATTCACACATGAAGGCAAGGCCAGCATTTTTTGCCGATCCCTGTCTGCTCAGAGTGCAGTTAGAAGTAAACCACATTACTGTAGGTCTCTCTTTGTATTTAACTTCATCTGCCATCTCTTTGCCCAGTCCATTAACTTATCCATGTCCTTTTGAAGTTCTACATAGTCATCCTCACAATTCACAATGCTTCCAAGTTTTGTCTCATCATCAAATTTTGAAAATACATCCTGAAAACCAAGAACATAGTTACTACCATGTATCAGAGAGAAGAAGTCACCGAAACTAAGCCTTGGTAACTTCACTGTAAACCTTCCTCCAGGTTGACAAACATCCCATAAACCACTGCTTTCAGTTCTCTGTCAACAAGATAATTTTATATTGATGTTGCTGCTGTACCTTCTATGTCATGTGTTTTTAACTTTGCTGACATATCTTTTGTGTGGAATTACATCAAATGTGTTTTCAAATGATGCACAACACATCAGCAGTAATAGCCTCATTAACCTTCTTTGTCACCTCTTCAAAAGGCTCATCAGCTGATAGAAAGATACAGACAAATCTAAAAAGTAAAATTATTCATGTAGATATATCTTAGGGTTAACTTTTTGTCTTGTCTATCTTCTGATTCCTTAATTTGATTATAATGGCTGAAATTTGTTAAATTCAACCATTAAATTCATTAGTTTATAGTCTTTGTTTCATTGGGACCAAATTTTCTGCAATATTTCTGCTGCTATCTATGATATCAGTATGCATTAGGCCTTGTCAACAAATTGAAGCTGTACTTGATTGTGCCTAAGGTGGAATCGTGAACTGCTGCTTTGGGATTTCCTGCATCTTTTGTCCATAACGTTGGAGCTGGAGCTCAGTGCTCCAGAAGAAGAGACAAGTAGCCTACTCAAATTTAAGGGTGGAAATAACTATGAGAGTTCAAGCTGGGAGAGTGGGGTGAACTCTCAAGATTGTGTAACATATTACATTTTCTTCTACCTCCATTATACTTGGGCATAAATGTCATGGCTACAGTTAATTTGAGATAGAACCTACCCCTTCCTCTCAGATCTGGCAGTTCCATGCTAATCAGTTGTTCTTTCCTACTGTACACAGTCTGACAGTTCATCCATTCTCAATCTTTGAGGGCACTAGTATGCACATTCCAGACAGAGATGCCCAAATCTCCATCCGTGGAATAATGAAGCCATTTTGTTTGCTTTTACCATTACATGAATTGAGCATGCCTCACACAACATGCTGTTTGCTTTATATAAAATATAATAATTGCTGGATCACTTACTTTTGAATGACATTTACTCTTTATAACATTATGAAGAAAGGCGTTCACTATTTCTGTCTCATTTCTTACTACTGGGTTTCTTCATCAAAAATAAAATAACTGTGTGGAGATTAGTTCAAATCAAGAAACATTTGAATTACTACTTTTGCAATTTAAATATTTAAGTAGATTTGATTTTTTTAACCTAACATCTGCTTAAGCATGTAAATAATTAATTAAGAAGTGCACGCTTGAAATACTTTTACTACTTGCAGAGGGTTGTATAAATCCCAGTCGTTCATTTGTAATAAACTATGCTACTCCCCTGGCATTACCAGTCTATTTCTTTACTGGCAGCTTTGTGATTTTTGTATGGTTATGATTAAACCATACAATTTTTTTTTAATGTGAAACTGTTTTCTTTTGTCCGCACTCCTCAGTCAGAAATACCACATAGCCCTGGGCTAAAAGGAAAAACACTAATGTCAAACTTATCAAAAACATATTTGTTATTTGTCCTCAAAGGACAAAAGGCAGACTCATGTGGGTTAATTTTTTTAAGCAAGCCTTGAGTATTACTTTTTACGGGATAACAATTTTTGGTATTGTAGTTCAAATACTATGCTTTAATTTTTTACTGTAACCGGCATGAAAACCAGGGGTAGCTAGCCAATTGGATACAAAATTGGTTTGAAGGTAGGACACAGAGGGTGGGGCTGGAGGGTTGATTTTTGGACTGGAGGTCTGTGACTAGAGGTGTGCTACTATGATTGGTGCTGGGTCCACTGCTCTTTGTCCTTTATATAAATGATTTGGATGTAAATATAAGCCGTATAGGTAGTAAATTTACAGATGACATAAAAATTGGTGGTGTAGAGGTCAGTGAAGAAGATTATCTCAGAATACAATGGGACCTTGATCAGATGGGCAAATGTGCTGAGGAATAGGCGATGGAGTTTGATTTAGATAAATGTGAGGTGTTGCATTTTGGCAAGGCAAATCAGGGCAGGACATAAACAGCTAAGGTAGGGCCCTGGAGAATATTGCCAAACAAAGAGACCAAGAGGTACAGGTGCATAGTTCCTTAATATGGAGCGATATTGAAAGTAGGAGTTGGAATGCCATGTCGTAGCTGTACAGGATAAGAGGGTTTGAGCTATAGGGAGAAGCTGAATAGGTTAGGCTTTTTTCTATAAGGGACCTACTGAGCATTTTTTTTCACACAGAGCATGTTGAGTGTATGGAATGGGCTGCCAGAGGAAGTGATGGAGGTGGATACAATTACAACATTTAAAAAGCATCAGGATGGGTGCACAAATAGGAATAGGAAGGGTTCAGAGAAATATGGGCCAAATGTCGACAAATGGGACTAGATCAGTTTGGCATGGACGAGTTGGACCAAAGGGTCTGTTCCATACTGTGTAACTCTATGACTCTGTAAGTATAATAGAAGACACCAGTTTATTAAACTTTCTCTATAAAATTTTCAAAAGATTGGAGCAAAGGAAAACATTGCATTGATTCAACAGCAATACAGTGTCAAGTCGAAAAATTCATTTCTGACTGTAAGTTTACTTTATACAGTGCACTTTTTGAATATACCGTACAGCATTTTCCATTCTTCATTTGCTTCATTTTCTTGTGAACGGTATTCTTATTCACTCTGTTTAGATCAGTTCAACCTCCCTTGGTGAGCAAGATTAAAGTTCATAATTTCTTCAACAACCCTTTGATGACCAAAGTTGAATCTTTCCCTGACAATCCAAAATTGTCCAAGATTCGACCTGGATATTTCAAACTCATTCTACGTCAAATCATATGTTCACTTCCTTCCATTTTATAAGACTATTATTTTGCAACCTCACAAAATTCTCAGAATATCTGTCAACTCTAACCATGCAGAGAAATATAGAAAAGAAAAATACTATAGATTGGCTGGCCTCAAGTATACCCACCTTTCCCAACAACTTGAAAATCTGTTGTTCAGTGACTGAAGAATACTCTTCTACTTATGAAACTGTTTCAGGAGTGAAAGAAAAAGAACTGATCATTTTCCCATTGAGTCCCGCATTATACCTCATACAATATTGAAATGTTTGCTCCTCTAACACTTTCTGGTCTTTACGTACATCTGTCTGTGTATATGTTCATGCTTGCATATATTGTGGTTTGACGGCATGAAATCCCAGCAAAGCAAAAAATTGTTCTCAGCTACTATTTATGTTTAAAAACAGGATTCCCTAACCAGTAAAGGAAACCATGCCATATGCCTTCTTTACCACCCTATGTATTTACGTGGCCACTTTCAGAGAGCAGTAGGATTGAGCAAATACCCCATCATCTAAAATAGTGGACAAGACCTTGGACATTTCTAACATCTAAAATGCTGGATAAAATCCAGGCTGCAACAAACACAACAGAACCAGAATATTTTCTGTCTGGAATTGTTGGTTCAGCCTGAAAGCGAGTTGACTTCACCAGTAACACAAGGGCAAGTGCAGATTTGGTGCAATGATAAGAGGCCCGCAATTAGTATAATTGCAGGCCCTGATCTCACCTGAGAGAGGTATCTCCCTGACAGCTATCTCCACAGCTATCTCCAGAAGAGGGATCACAAAAAGCTATTTTCCCTGAAAGCTACTCCTCAGGAGGCATTCCAAACAGCAGCCCCCAGAAGAAGAATCCCAACAGCTAATTCCAGCTGCTATTTCCAAGAACTATCTCTGGAATGGGGATCCTGACAGCAAAATGAAACCTACTGACGCAGGCCTGCTCTGAAGCAGGGAACCAATGGTAACTGACCATAACAAGCAGACCTAAGAACCGACAACCTCCAAAAACCACTGATCTATCTGACACAACAAGGCCTCAGACACATCCTGAGGTGAAAACTGGCCCGCAAAACCACCATAAAGTAAGAAAAACCAACTACTCGCATGATAAATCCAATATGTATCCTACTGTTTCAGTGGACTCAAACAAGATCGAAGGCCTACAGAGCCCAAAGTCTTCATTGAGGCACCGGATACAGCAGGTAAGAACTGCTGATGCTGGAGTCAGAGATAACACAGTATGGACCTGGAGGAGCACAGCAGGCCAAGCAGTATCAGAGGAGCAGGAAAGCAGATGTTTCGGGTCGGGGGACACTTCTTCAGAAATATAATAAACAGTGAAATTGACACTGGAGGAAAGATACAATTTTGAAAATTTTCTGAAGAAGGGTCTCGACCCAAAACATCAATATTCCTGCCTGGCCTGCTGTGCTCCTCTGTCAAGAAGACAAAGGGTGGTAGTGGATGGAAAATATTCAACATCGTGCTCAGTTACGAGTGGTGTACCAGAAGGATCAGTTCTGGGTCCTCTTCTATTTGTGATTTTTATATATGATTTGGATGTAGGAGTGGAAGCGTGCATCAGTAAGTTCGCGGGCTTACAAAGGTGGGTCGAGTTGTGGATAGTGTGGAGGGCTATTCTAGATTACAAAGAGATATTAATAGGATGCAAAGCTGGGCTGAGAAGTGGCAGATGAAGTTTAACCCCGAAAAGTGTGAGGTGATTCATTTTGGAAGGACAAATTTGAAAGCAGAATACAGGGTTGACAGAAAGATGCTTGGCAGAGTGGAGAAGCAGAGGGAACTTGGGGTCCACAGTTCCCTGGAAGCTGCCACCCAGGTGGATAGAGTTGTTAAGAAGGCGTATGGTGTGTTAGCTCTCATTAATAGAGGGATTAAGTTCAAGAGTTGTGAAGTTATGCTCTAGCTGTACAAAACCCTGGCTCGGCCACATCTGGTGTATTGTATAGAACATAGAACACTACAGCGCAGTCCAGGCCCTTTGACCCTCGATGTTGCGCCGACCTGTGAAACCAAACTGAAGCCCATCTAACCTATACTATTCCATTATTATCTATATGTATAGAACATAGAACACTACAGCACAATGCAGGCCATTTCTGGTCACCTCATTACAAGAAAGATGTGGAAGCGTTGGAAAACATGTGGAGGAGATTTACCAGGACGTTGCCTGGAATGGAGGAAAGGTCTTACGAGGAAAGGTTGAGAGAGCTAGGGCTTTTCTCTTTAGAACGATGAAGGATGAGAGGTGACTTGGTAGAGGTGTACAAAATGATCAGAGGAATAGATAGTGGACAGCCAGAGACTTTTTCCCAGGTGGAGATAACTGTTATGAGGGTGCGTAGTTTTAAAGTGAGTGGAGGCAGATATAGGGGAGACGTCAGAGGTAGATTCTTTACTCAGAGATTGGTAGGGGCGTGGAATGCATTGCCAGAGCGAGTAGTGGAGTTGGCCTCGTTAGGAGCATTTAAGCAGCTATTAGATAGGCATATGGATGATAGTATAAGGTAGGGGTCGAGGCTAGATAGACCTTAGATTTAAGGTAAAAGTTCAGCACAACATAGTGTGCCAAAGGGGCTGTACTGTGCTGGTCTGTTCTATGTTCTAACACCCTTCCTTCACTCTCTGCCTTCAATGGGCAAGCCAATTCTGAATCCATGCGGTCAAGTCACTCTGGATCCCAAGCATCTTAATTTTCTGGATGAGTGTCCCATGAGAGACCTTGTCGAAAGCTGACTAAAATCTCTGCAGACAACATTCACTGCTCTACTGTCAGCAATCACATTTGTCACGTCCTTAAAAAATTTAATCAAGTTTGTAAGTCATGACCTGCCCCACATAAAGCCATGCTGACTGTTCTTAATTAGGCCATACTTTTCCAAATGCACGTAAATCATATCCCTAAGAATTCTAATAGCTTCCCAACCACCAATGAGAGACTCACCTGTCTATAGTTTCCTGGATTATCTCTATTTTCCTTCTTGGACAGAGGAATAACATTAGCTACTTGCCTGCACTCTGGACCGTACCAGTAGCTAGCAAGGGTACAAAGACCTTGGTCAAGGCTACAGCAATCTCTTCTCTTACCTCTCTCAATAGCCTGGGATAGATACTGTTGGACTGTGGGGACATAGCCACATTAATGCTTTTCAAGAGACCCAAAACCATTTCTTTCTTGACCTCAAAATGCCCGAGCAATTAGCATGTTCCACACAAATCTCACTATCCTCCATATCCTCCCTAGCACTTAGAGTATTATGTTCAACTTTGGTTGCCATATTACAGGAAAGATGTAAAGGCTTTGGAGTGGGTGCAGAACAGTTTACCAGAATTCTGCCTGGATTAGAGGGTATGAGATATTAAGAGATGATAGAAAAGCTCGGCTTGTTTTCTCTGGAGCAGCGGAGACTGAGGGGAGACTTGATAGAAGTCTATAAAATTATGAGATGCATATGTAGCATTGAGAGTTAGAATCTCTTTCCCAGAGTTGAAATGTCTAATATTAAGGGGTATACATTTAAGGTGAGACAGGGTAAGTTCAAAGGAGATGTGATGGCAAGTTTTTTACACAGAGTGATATGAACCTGAAAAACACTATCAGGAGTGGCGATGGAGGCAGCTATGATAAGGGCATTTAAGGGGCTTTCAGATAAACATATGAATACGTAAGGAATGGAGGCACATGGACCAAGGACCGGCAGAAGGGATTGGCTTAATTTGGTGTCATGTTTGACACAATGTCACGGTCTGAAGGCCTGTTCCTGTGCTGTGTTGTTTTCTAAGTTAAATTATGTTTCTTTTATAAATGAACAACCTTTCTTCACTCATAAAGTGGCCAAGATTGATCTCATGATTAAATTTCCAGAAGCTTCTGAACTGTTCCTCCCTGCACTGTGCAGACATTCTCGCTGAAGTTGACTAAACAGGGTTGTTCATGAATCATCTGCCAGCTCTGGACAAAGCAATACATCAAAACTCATTATGTTAAAATATGCACTAACATTCTCACATTTAACTCTTCACCTCACAATGGTAACTCTAATGGGAGACATGAACCTACTCTGTTCGCTTACTGATCTTTGAATTATTCCTTTGCGATGGGTCTCAGCACTTGAAATATCTCACTTTGTCAAATGACTGAACTATGAACTTGTTCAACTGCTTACTCTAAGTCAGTCGCTGTTTAACCTCTGGAGGGAGAATAGAACTCCAGGCTGCATTTGCAGCCTATCTCAGACCTTCCTTCTCTGTCTTCAAGCTGACTAGTTGGAAAGACTTTGCCTACAAGAGGGAAAATAACTGGGTTCAACCAGGAATTATTATTAAACACTGAATTCCAGAAGGTATAACACATGGAAACTGATTTTTTAACACATCTGCATTTAGCAAACCCTTCATTTATCACCAATCTGCTTCCCCGCCTGTCTTCCTTAATGTCCTAAGTGCTTGTGTGCCTGATAAGTTAATAAAATATGGATCTTGTTAGAAGTGTTTAACAAACATAATGGATTGACTTCAATCATTAACAGGCCTTTGCTCATGGCAGAACTAGAACTGAGCACTCCAGCACCCATTCACTTCTCATATAAGCTATTGTAGCGGGCATGTGAGGTACATGCAACTGTGTGGTAGAGGAAGACTTCTATTGAAACATGTTGTCTTTTGGAGATGGTTCAACAGATCAGGATGGACTACAGAAGAACTTCCTGAATAAGCAGCAAGGCTCTGCATCAACTCCACTACTCCTACACTCTGTTTGCTTTAAATTTTGTCAATTTGTTTTCACTATATTTTATGACCCTCAGGCTTATTCAAACTGATTCCCACAAAATTATGCCCTGATCCCTTCCTCCTTATTATCATCTATCATACTGGGAATTCTCATCCCTTACACTGCCACAGGCCCTTTATGAGTATAATTTGAGATGTCAGAGCAAAGACATAGACTAGCTCCACAGTTTAGTAATGCTTCTCTGCAAATTCTTCTTCAGGCCATCAGTAACAGTGTGAGGTGCTCTTTCCAAGCAATGCTAGACAGAGAATGCAGAAAAGATTTCAAACTGTGTGATCTACTGAAATAACTGTACAGAGGCCAGTGTCCCATCATCAAATCACTCTTTATTTACTTGTGGCCAGTCAGCTCAGAAGTCAGTCCTCAGCTGGAGAGACTTTTCCCTCTTGTTTACAATGGTCAGCCAAAGCTTTCCCGATTGGCCCAGCTTAACAACCCCAATCAAGAATCTCATGGTTAATGAAGTCCACCTGGTTCAAATCACTACTTCCCTCCCCACCTAAGCCTGGGGCTATAGGCCTGGTCTTTCGCTTGTAGCTTCTCTTGTGATGCTTTCGCCCCAATTCCAGTTCCTCCAACTGGGACTCAGACACAGATGACCTATACTGGGCTGTGGCTCATTTCTTGCATCCAGAACATCTTGGAAGAGTCTCCTTCTCTTCTTTCAGCAGCAATGGTATTGAGGCTGCATTCATTTTGGACTCTGAGGTTTCCTTGACTCTAGACAGATGTGGAGCACCTATGGTTTCTGCCAGGCCTTCAGCCTGTTCTGAGGGGCTGGGTATGTTTTGCTCCTGCCTCGTTTACTAAGTAACAGTTTTCAGGTGATCCATGTGTTTGTTCTAGATGGTGTCACCTACCCAAATTTTGTAAGTCACGGGATCTGACCTTGTGTCAACTTTGCCTTGTACTCAAACAGGTCCATTTCCATGGTTCCGGCACCAAACTTTATCCCCTGAATTAAATTGTCTCTCTCACTTAGAGGAGGTGTTTGGCCAGCCTTGGCATTCCTGCTGCTGTTTCACCCTCTCTGAGGTCTGGAAATATCACGTTTAACTTGATGCAGAGTCTTCTCCCCATCAGCAACTCCGCTGGAGTTTACCCTGTTTTTGCTTGTGGAGCGATCCTACAATCGAACAGGAACCAGAACAGTTTGGCCTCAACTGACGCTTAGGCTGCTTCTTTAAGCCTGTCTTCGACGTTTGGACTGTGCTTTCCATGAGACCATTGGACGATGGGTGATATGGAGCTGTCTTTATGAGCTGAACATGATTGGACTTTAGAAAATATTCAAATTCTTTGCTAGTAAATTATGCTCCATTGTCCATGACCAATACGTCTACGAGTCCGAGGCTTCTCAATCATCATCCCTGAATTTGCTAAACAAACATTATGTACATCCAACTACCTTGAATGGTCATCCATAATGACCAGGAGCATTGACTCCATGAAAGGACCAGCAAAGTCAACATACAAGTGGGTCCAGGGTTTATCTGGCCATTTTCACAAATGTGGGGGTGCTGGTGATCGCAATCTTTGTCTGTGCTGGCACTCTGGGCACTGTCCCACCAAAGTAGCTGTGTCGACATTCAAATCTGGCCACCAGATATAGCTTCTTGCTAACATCTTCATCTTGGAAGACCCTGGCGGAGTTCGGCCAGTATCTGGTGGCAAACTTTATTCGAGGCAATTACCCTTGCCCACTGCCACTGCCCCCCCCCCCCCCCCCACAACACCACTGCCATTGTAATATGCCATCCTCTATGGTGATCTGGTTTTGCTAGGTCCAAAAAATGTTTTAACCCTGGTTGTGATGTTTCTCCCATTACCACCAGCTGTTTCAGTTTCGCTAGGACAGGATCTTTTTGTGTCCAAAGCCAGATTTTGTCAGCAGTGACTGTAAAGATGTCCAGAAAGTATAAAAACCAAAATGGACTTCTCTAGCAGAGGAACCACTTGGGTTCCTGGATGGTGTTCTAACTTGTACTTGTACATACAAAGAATAAGGGCCCTATGCTTAATTCTATGGGAAGCTATGGGCAGCACCAACTAGTCCTTCTTCAGCAAACCTAGCAGGGGTCTGAGCTCTGTTACTATAAAAATTCTCATCTGTAAAGATACTGGTGGAACTTTTTCACACCACAGATGACTGCCAAACCTTCCTTCTCTATCTGGGCATAGTTGCATTCGGCATCACCCAAAGTCTGGAAAGCTTGTGCTATTGGGTGTCCCTCTCCGTTGGATCACTAGTTAGGTTTATATGTGGAATGAACTGCTAGAAGAAGTAGTAGATGCAGGTATAGTTACAACATTTAAAAGACATTTGGACAGATTCAGAAACAGAAAAGGTTTAGACGGATATGGTCCAAATGCAGGCAGAGGGACTAGGTTGTTTGGGAAACTTAGCATGGACAAATTGAACCAAAAGGTCCGTTTCCATGCTCTGTATTTCTGATTCTATGACTCTATATATCTTCATAAGTGTTTATAAAGTGTGCCGTTCAACACATTGAGCGACACAAGCATTATGACCTGCTAATCATTGTCACAAGAAGAGTACAGAAATTTCAGCAGAGATTAGGGTAAAAAATTGTAGCAGTTCCAGGGGTTCTGTGTATTTTTGCATCGAGTATGGAGGAGTCCAGGTCCGTAGGTCATGAATTTTGCCAGATCTCGGGCATGTAAGCAAATGTTTTCCTCCAAGGAGAGGTTGGAATGCAATGACGATTCAGATTGAACAATTAATTCAAACGTGCTGACTTGTATTCCATCATTCTAGCCATTGATCCCATACAAAAGTGGCTAGGCAAGAGGGGCAACCAGGTGCCTTGAAATCTCTCCAGGATATTCTTTTTCTCTAGAAGGCAGGGAGGTGTCATTACAGACCCAGATAGAGAATTTAATTTGATTTATTTATTGCCACATGCATTTTGTTACAAAATACAGTGAAAGGTATTGTGCCCCATTGCCATTCTTCAGCACCATCTTGAAACACAGAAAAATAAACCAACACAGAATTATAAAGGCAGAAAAATGAATAAATAAAGAAAGGGTGTTCAACTCTCCAATCATTCTTATTAAGTCATGGACCTGGTGGCCAAATGTGAGTCCTTTTGCCATGCTGCACCACTCTTCAGTGCCATCTTGTATCCACCAAAGCCCCCACCACTAAGTCCTCACTGGGCTTTGTCAACACCCACACCACTGACGCGGCCAGGTACTGCAATGGCAAAAACCAAATTCCACCACCTTCATGAGTCCACGTTGGGCCCACCTCACTGATGCAGTTGCTACCGATGATGCTGGGCCCAAATTCACCTCTGCTACTGTCTCCATCAATTTGCACTGGACGCAGATACTGCTTCGAACCCAAATTCACCTCTGCCACAGTAGCCATGAGTCGGCACTCAGGCTGCCTCGTCAATGCAGAAGCCACCAGGAAACCAAACCTGCCTCTGACGCTGCTACGAGTCTGCTGCCAATGCCATTGCCCTAACCGAGCTCTTCAACATCAGGTAAATAGAAGATCAAAAAGAAAAACAGTAATGAGAAAAGAGCATAAAAATGAAAGGAAATGAAAAGTAAAGCAGATGGAACAGGTGAGCCCTTGGCTCAAAAGTCCTATCCCACCGCTATCTTACTGGAAAGGTTGTGTGACAATGGCTGTGGGACCTTCTCCCAGGATACCTCAATGGTCAGAAGCCTCTCGTCGAGCTCCCTGAGCTATTAGCCTCATTGTCTCCAGCAGGCTTGGCTGAGAAGGATGCCCCTGCAGATTTGAAGGTTACTTCCAAAGAATGTAGCCCATTTATTTTCAATATCATCAGACCAAAGTCATAAAGCCAATGAAACAATACATTGAGCAGCCTATCTCCACCTCAGCTCTCAGTGTTGTGTTCACACAAATGTGTAGGAAAAGACAGCACAAAGATGGCATGGATATATTAAACAAAATTGGCTTTGTCTCATGCAAATATTGTTCACTATACTGTTTTTATCTACTTTTATGCCATCACTTTTTTTAGGAACTTGTTTAGTCAGCAATCTAACATGTGCCTCATAGTCATTGGTCGTTGATGGTGGAGAAAAAGTGTTAGCCCTCTCCTTGATTTTGTAGGAGACTATGATTTGAGTGTTTGAGATCAACTTTTATTTTGTGCTCATATGTGCTCCATTTATTGTTCATCAGTCCTTGGGGCATAAAGAACGATGCAGATTCTGCAGACAATCTTTTATATAGTAGTGTCAAGGAGATTTTCTAAGATAACTAAATGTTGTGTCAACACTTGTAACAATGTAGCAGGTTCTGATAGTTTGATCACAATGGCTGACTGATGTATACCCACGGGCACATAAATTCTCCTCAGTAACGGTTTTCCACAATGTGCGTGCATCACATAGATTTCCACTCTCTTCTGCTATTCTAACTAACAGAGGTTGCAAGTTCAGAGGTAGCCCTTGGGAGGACGCTGGCAGGAATTGGTAGACATCGCAAGCAGGCAATCCTGTCCTGGAAATGGGTCAATAATCACGAAGATCCCTCAAAGCTAGGGCATACCACAAGTATATGAGATTGTCCCTGGTATACCTGATACTTCTCTCCATTGCCCCAGAATCCCTTCCAGGTCGTGCACATTCATGTCCTCTTCCCAAGTGTTATACGAGACCTTCCCCATCTTTTCAGCCTCACCAACTTGTTAGAACAAAGTTTAAATTATTTTTATCATAAGGCTATACCTTTCTCTAATTAAAATGTAATTAACTATCTTTTGCAATGGTAATAAGAAGCCAATTAAAGTTTAGTTGAGAGAAAGAATTCTATTAAATGATAACCTTAGGAAAATAATGAAGACTCAATGTCAAGCATACGTGCCTGCGTGTAATCATATGTCCACAAATGTAAATGCACACACACTGAATACACACACACACACCCAAGCTTCACAATGCAGAAATATGGAAACTGCCACTGTGCACAAGACCTCTTAATTTCCTTTCTAAATTTTATTGGATTCGAGTTACATTTGCCATGATTCAATTCAGACTTGTACCCTGAGAACAGTAACTGGGTCTCTGCATTACAAGTCCAGTAACATTACCACCATACCACTCCATCCCATAATAAACGTTCTCTTAAATGCGATAGGGTGCATGTATCCCCACAATTCATTGTAGGTGTTTTCCAATCAAGCTGTTCAGAAATGTTACATACATACCTCTTTGTGGTGTAGGTGAGCTTGAACCTGGGCCTCCTGGCTCAGAGGAGAGGCACTGCTACTATACTACAAGAACTCTTAATCCTTCTTTTTCAATATTTCCTAATCAACCTGTTTAGAGATATTATTACACACTTCTGGAGCAGTTGGCTCCTTGCTCAGAGATGGGGATATTACTACTGTATCACTTAATCCTTTCTAGCTATTTTCTAAACAGCTTGTCCAGCAATGTTATTATTCACCCTGAGAGCAAATAAGCTTTGAACCTTGGCCACCTGCCTCAGGGGTAGGAACACTACCATTGCACCACAAGTGACCTCTAATCTTCAATTCTAAGATAACTCTAAGAATCTATCTCTTCAGTGCTGGTAAATAATACATCAATGGATTTCTGCAGGAAGAGGCACTTGTCTTAAAAAGATGTACTTTGTTGTATTACAATAATAACTACAAGTTACATTGACCAGTCAGGCAAAATTAAAAAGACCATCAGAAGACAGACATGACATAACTGTCACTTTTGGAACCTTGTATTTGACTCTATATTCTCTATCCAAAATATATATAACATGATCTTTAGATTAGTTGGAGCTTAATGCAGCTGCAAAATTAATTATTTCAAAATACCTTGCACAATATCCCCCTCCAAGATGTTTTTGCATTTAGGTGAAATTTATACTTTCAGATATATAACTTTGTTTCTATTTACCACTACCCCATCTCCGCGTTAGTCTCTGACTTCACAAGTTCATTCAATCTGGAAATTCTACAATTCTTTTAGAATGAGTTCTCTTCTGATTTGAAAGATTGGTAGGTAGGTATTTATTTTAATGATGGTTGACCTTGATTCTGATTACTCTGTGAACCATTGGCATCATGATGTTGCTCATTGGGTTTGCCCTTGTCAAGGCTTAAGCAGATGATTATTCCACAATGAGACAATGTGGTTCCTTTGTAAAATTCCTTCAGCTTTATAGACAATATACAATCACTGCTGGCCTGCAGACTCTAAGATAAGTGTACTGTTCCTGTTGATGAGCAACCTGTTTGTTGCTGTTAAGACTATTATAAATATTTTTACAGTGCCATGGTCTTGACTATAAAGTCCACTTATTTGGTAGAATAGGAAGTTGAGTCTTCAGTTTTTCACCCTTCAGTAATTCTGGTGGCTTAAGGCACAATGGTGTAGGCCAATAGTTTAAAAAGGCTGATATAATTTAGCATTCTTCAAAAGTGGTTTGACAGCCTAGGTGTCATTTAGCTTTCCCATTTTATTGTGAATATTTTGGTGAGCTGGGTACATGGTCAAATCTGAAACTGGCTGCAAAGTGACTGAAAGACTCATGAACAAGCAATACTCCATTGTCAGGCATGACCATGTCAGGGGTCCCCTGTGTAGTGAATCTTTCAGGCAAAGCTGTGACTACTGTATCGGTGGTAGTGGCATATAACTTTTTTTTACCTTTATTCACTAGGAAAACACAACAAGATAAGGATATCCATCAAACATAACGAGGTTGAATCCCATTCTTCCCATGATGCGGGAGGGAAATGTGGATCAGTTAGGGTGCCTTCTCAGGACTGTGAATACGCAATTTCACAATCAGTTATAAGATCCTATATCTCCTTTGAGATCGCTAGCTGTCACCCCACCACCTGTGCCCATAGATCTACATTCAAGTGTCCCTGGTGTGTCTTGTCTTGGATGTCATCCTTCAGAGAAATTAGAATGAGCAGCTTTTGACCAAATGCCAGCAAGTTTATATAATGATGAAATGCTGTTGGTGTTCAAATTAGATCTTATGGCCAACCTACTGGACCTTTGGTCTGGACATGCTTCGACACAATTCTGGCAAATGGTGATACTTTCTCAGTCTTTCTTTCTTTGCTCCTGTTGGCTTTGTTGAGCATGTTTTGGGTTTCAGGCCATGATATTGCTGTGACTGGAGTGTATAAATTGATTGTCAATGAATTCCTCCCCTTAGGTGTTGGAGGACTGCCGATATTCACTCTGGAGTGTACATCCACCATTAGTTGTAGATTCCCCTGTATATATTTCTCTCATAGGGTAACCTTACAAGGCAGAGGCAGAACATTTATATCTATTGAAGAATCCCTGTCAGTTATTTCCCACCTTACATGAAGAGCAGTTGTTTATGTGGTATCTGTATGAAAACTTCAAAGCCTTTAAGAATGTAGTCTGAAATTTTCTTGCACGCTATTGAGACTAACAGGGACTCAACTTCTAATATTGTATAGCTTGTGCGTATGTGTGACAATGCCCTAGAGGCATACTACAGCATTTTCAACACTTACCTGGTTTCTTTTGAAAGGCCACTTCTACTATGCTTGCAGCTGGAAAAAATGGATTGTAATGGGCTAAAACAAGCATAAACATCATTATGTTCATGAACTTTTGGAAAATACCATCTTTGCTGTCTTTGAGTCTATGCCAACAAAGAGTGGTTGTTTCAAGGGTTCAGTCTCAGTCGCATTAGGGAAAGTTTTACCAAGAGTTTTACCAATTTACCATGGCTAGAAATCTTTGAAGGTCATGGTCAATTTCAGAGTGGTGATTCGGTTAGCATATTTTTGGGGGCCTGGCCTTGATCATACTTGTCAATGATGTGCCTTAAGAAGTGATCCGATTTTTTGGAAAATTCATACTTTTCAATGAAAGGCACGTCCTTTAGCTTGTTTTAAAATTGCAGGTACCCTTTGGTTTTGTTCCCTGACCATCTGTCTAAATATCAATATTTTATTCATGTGGCATATGATACTTTCTAATCTTGTAATATAATGGACATAGTCCATTGGGAGATCTCAGGCTATAGCTGTTGAACCAAAATCTCCCAAATATAATAACAATGGTAGCGAGCAGTCTTGATTGTTCTTCTAATGTCACTGGCCAGAAGCTGTTTGGAACAGGTTTGATAAAAATTCTACTTTTAGACAATTTGACTCAGCTCTATTGACTTTAAGCGTAGGGTAGATTTCCCTCACGATCACCTTGCTGAATTGTGTTAGGTCAACACATACTGATGGAATAAAAACAGAAAGTTCTGGGAAAACTCAACAGTCACAATGGCTCAGTGGTTAACATAGCTGCCTCACAATGCCAGGGACTCCAGCCTTGATTCAACCTTGTCTGTGTTGAGTTTGCACATTCTCCCCGTGTCTGTGTGTGTTTCCTCTGGGTGCTCTGGTTTCCTCTTACATTCCAAACATGAGCAGATTAGATGGGTTTGCCATGCTAAATTGCCCATAGTGTCCAGATATTTGTAGGCTAGGTGCATTAGCCATGGGGAATGCAGAGTTACAGGATTGAATGGGATTATCTTTGGAGGGTTAGTGTAGACTTGATGAACCAAATGGCCTACTTCTTCCCTGTGAGGATTCTATTACTCTGTCAATATTTTAGATTTATTATTGTCACATGTACCAAGATACAGTGAAAAGTATTGTTTTGTATGCTCACCAAACTAATTATACCTCACGTTAGTATATTTGGGTAATAGAACAGAATGCAAATATAGTGTTACAGCTAGACAGAAGGTGCAGAGAAAGATCAATTATAGTATTTGAGAGGCCTGTTCATATGGCTGATAACAGCAGGGAAGAAATTGTTCTTTAATTGGTTGGTATGTGTTTTCAAACTTTTATACCTTCTGCCCAATGGAAGAGGAAGGAAGAGAGTTTGACCAGAATAGGAGGGGTCTTTGAATACGTTGGCAACATTCACAAGGCAGCAAGTGTAGGCAGAGTCAATGGAAGAAAGGCGGGTTTTCATGATGTAGGAGGCTATGTTCACAACTCTGTGTAATTTCTTGCAGCCTTGGGCAGAATAGTTGACATTCAAGCTGTGATGCATCCAGATGGGGTAGTCTCTTCAGTGCACCTCTAAAAATTGGCAGGTGTCATTGTGGACATGCCAATTTTCCTTAGCCTCCTTAGGAAATAGAGATATTGGTGCACTTTCTTGACTATAGCATCTATGTGGATGGACAAGGACAGGTTGTTGGTGATATTTACTTCTAGGATCCTGAAGCACTTAACCACCTCCACTTCAGTACCATTGATATTGGCAGGAATGTGTCCTGCACTCCACTCCACATTTCTACAACCAGAGTCTAATGGACATTTTGTGTTTAGCGCTGTAACCATGCTTGAACACCATTCAATTGGTTTAATCAACATGGAAGTGATGCCTATAATGGTCATTTACTCAAGTTGCTTCAGAACTTGGCCTTCCTGTGTGTGTAAGTTCGTAACAGCTTAACATCCTTTCTTCACCCATGCTGTATGCAGTACACCTATTCCGTAAATAATTTAATATTTTCCCATCTTGAAAGAACTTTTACCCCTGTGTTGTTACATTTCTTCAAACTTTTGCATATGGTTAAGAGTAAAACATATCTTCTCAGTCAAGACTGAGATTTCCTGATTGTAAATTATATATGCATTTTCTTCCATCTTGTAGTGTTGCTTATAGCATATAATTAACATTGAGGATTATGTTTCCTGAACCATGAAGGTTTACATCTGCAGGCTGCAACTCTTGTTCCTCCAGCTATGACATTTGTTCTGATAAGATAACGACTCTTGCCCTAAAGCTAGCTTGAATTCAAAGAGGTTGCCATTGATACAAACAATTTCTGTTCAAGCCTTAGCAGAAACAGAAGTTGCTGGTAAAGCTCTGTAGGTCTGGCAGCACCTGTGGAGAGAAATCAGTGTTAACATTTTGGGTCCAGTGACCCTTCCTCAGAACTCTGAATGTTCTGTTAGACCTGCTAGCTTTTTCACCAATTTCTGTTTTTGTTTCTAATTTCCAACATCCACAGTTTTTTGTTTGGTTTTTATTCTGTTAAATCTGTGTCAGTTGAATCACCAATTTCCCTTAGGCATGTCTCTGGTTTATTTTCCAATGATGATTATTCTACTGTTTTTAGATCTTTGCATGTGTAAAGTCTGCCACATTTATTGCTCTGAAACTATATCCTACTTTGGCACTTTTGCTGGAAAAGACCTATTGTTGTAAAGATATAGCATTCTTTTGTCATAGATTGTGTTTGTGATGCCTTTCTATTCTGCAGTGTTGACACTGACTGTTGGTAGCTGCAGTTTGGCCTGTACTTTGTTTTGGCTGATCATGTGTGGTTGTCCTCCTCTTCTCAGGATTTGTCTGTGAATCATTTGGGTCTCTGCACCCAGTGTAATTTGAACAACTTTCTCTAAATTCAAATCTTCTTCAGACTGTAATAAATCTGACAGAGACTCATCAGTAATTCTAACGTTAGTTCTGTTTCTTATGAATAGGGATTTCAAATGCACCATCGTCACAGTCCTCTATTATCTACAACAACAAAAACAGAAGTTGCTAGAAAAGCTCAGCAGGTCTGGCAGCATCTGTGAGGAAAAATCAGACTTAACATTTCAGGTCTGGTGACCCTTCCTCAGTTCTGATTCAGTTCAAGAATTCTAATTGTTTTCAGTATGGCATATTATCGAAACCCATTATAACTTTCTAGAAAGTTTTGTTTTAATATTTTAACAATGCATAATGTCACCTACTATAAAAGCAATTTTAAAGCTTAAACACCAGTTTCTCCTAGATATAATAACACAAAATAAAACAGCACAGGTGCAGGCCCTTCAGCCCACCAAGCCTCCGCCAGTTCCTAATGCTTATTTCGACCCACTACTTATTGCCCATACATGATGACTCAAGTTAAGATAGCAGCCATTTTGTTTTTGTTGTCATAAGACAGGTTCTAAGGCACTTATTTTGGCAGTTCTCAGCACAGAGCCTGAGAGACGAATCTCAGACAGAGAATTCTCAGACAGGTGAGAATGGTTTTCAGAAATCAATTATTGCTTCTATCCCTCTGTTCACCTTCCATTCTTATGTCTATCAAGATACAACTTAAAGTTTGCTAATGTGCCAGCTGTCACCATCTCCACTCGCAGTGCATTCCAGGCACCTACCATCCTCTGTGTAAAAAATTTTCTATGCACTCCTCCCTTTCCCCCTTTCACCTTGAACCAATGCTATCTTGTAGTTGACCTGGGAAAAAGCCTCAGACTATGCCTCTCATAAGTTTGTAGCCCTCTATCAGGTTGCTCCTTGCCCTCTGCCTTTCTTGTCAAAACAATCCAAGTTTATACAACTTTACCTCAGAATTGAAACCCTCCAGGCCGGGCAACATTCTGATAAGAAATAATAGGAACTGCAGATGCTGGAGAATCCAAGATGATAAAATGTGAGGCTGGATGAACACAGCAGGCCAAGCAGCATCTCAGTGCTCCTGAGATGCTTCTGGGCCTGCTGTGTTCATCCAGCCTCACATTTTATTATCTAACATTCTGATAAACCTTCTCTGCACCCTCTACAAAGTATCCACTTCCTTCTGGTAATGTGGCAACCAGAACTACATATAATATTCCAAATATGGCCGAACTGAAGTTTTATACAGCTGTAACATAACTTGCCAACTTTTATATTTGATGCTACAGCTGATGAAGGCAAGCATGCTGTATGCCTTCTTGACCATGTTATCCACCTGTATTGCCATTTTCAGGGATATGTGAACCTGTATGCCCTGATCCTCTGAATGTCAATGCTTCTAAGGGATCTTATAATTGTATAATTTGCACCTGAATTTGATCTTCCAAAATGCGTCATCTCGAATTTGCCTGGACTAAACTCCATCTGCTATTTCCTTGCCCAAATCTACAATCTACCCACATGCTGCCATATCCTTTGACAATCCTTCAACTACCTGCAACTGTGCCAAATTTAGTGTCACCCACAAACTTACTAATCAGACCACTCACATTTTCCTCCAGATTTTATATATATATATATATTACAAACAACGAAGTTCCTGGCACTGATCCCTGCAGAATATCACTAGGGACTGACCTCCAATCCAAAAAGCATCCTTTCACCACTACTCTCTGTCTTCTATGACCAAGTCAGTTTTGTATCCATCTCACCAGCTCACCCAAGATCCCTCTACCTTTTGTACTAGCCTGCCATGAGTTACCTTATCAAATATCTTAACAAAGTCAATTGGGCAACGCCCACTGCCTTTCCGCCATCTATCATTCTCGTCACCTCCTTAAAAAACTCAATCAAGTTGGTGAGACATGACCATTTCTGCACAAACCCTTTGTTGCCTATCACAAACATGTTCATTCACTCTGAAAAGTGAATAAATCCTGTCACTCGTTACCTTCTCCAAAAGATTACCCATCACTGACATCAGTCTCACCAACCTATAATTGCCTGGATTACCTGTTTCCCTTTTTAATCAAAGGAACAGCATTGGCCATTCTACAGTCCTCTGGAACCTCACCTGAGGCCAAAGTGGATGCAAAGATATCTGTTAAGACTCCAGCTATTTTCTCCCTTGCCTACAACATTATTATAGCAGGGAGCTTCTCTATGTAATACATTTCAATACAACCAACAATTCCTCTTTCATTATACTGACTTGTCTGAGAGTATTTATACATCTTTCCCCAACCTCAATATCCCTCATGCCCCTCTCTTTTGTGAATACTGATGTAAATTACTCATTAAGTATCTCACCCATTTCTTCTGACTTCACACATAATGTCCCTTCTTTATCCTTGAGTGGATCTAATCTTTCTCTAGCTACCCTCTTGCTCCTAATTTATGTACAAAATACGTTGGGATTCCCCTTAATCCTGATGGGCCCTTTCATAGTCTATTTTGTCTTCCTAAAGTAGGACCTCAAAGGTAGTAATCTCAGGATTGCTACCAGTGCCAAGTGCTAGTCAGTGCAGAAATGAAAGAATAGCTAGGATGAATGCGTAGCTTGAGAGATCGTGTAGGAGGGAGGGGTTCAGATTTTTGGGACATTGGAACCGGTTCTGGGGAAGGTGGGACTATTACAAATTGGACGGTCTACACCTGAACCGGACTGGAACCAATGTCCTCGGGGGTGCTTTTGCTAATGCTGTGGGGGAGGGTTTAAACTAATGTGGCAGGCGGATGGGAATCAAATATTGGACAGAAAAGAGGTGGAAACGAAAGCCTGTAGGGAACTAGATAATGGAGTCAGTGTGATGAAAGGGAACAGTCGTCGGGGAGCAGATGATGAACACAAAGGGACAGGTGGTCTGAGGTGCATTTGTTTTAATGAGAGAAGTGTAGTAGATAAGGCAGATGAGCTTAGGGCTTGGATCGGTACCTGGAGGTACGATGTTATTGCTATTACTGAGACTTGGTTGAGGGAAGGGCATGATTGGCAACTAGTTGTCCCAGTATATTGCTGCTTCAGGCGGGATAAAGAGGGAGGTAAAAGGGGTGGAGGAATTGCAATACTGGTCAAAGACGATATCACAGCTGTACTGAAGGAGGGCCCCATGGAGGACTCAAGCAGTGAGGTAATATGGGTAGAACTCAGAAATAGGAAGGATGCAGTAACAATGTTGGGGCTGTACTACAGGCCTCCCAACAGCAAGCATGAGATAGAGGTACAAATATGTAAGCAGATAATGGAAAGGTGTAGGAGAAACAGGGTGGTGGTGACGGGAGATTTTAATTTTCCCAACATTGACTGGGATTCACTCAGTGTTAGGGGTCAAGACGGAGCAGAATTTGTAAGGTGTGTCCAGTAGGGTTTTCTAGAGCAGTATGTATGTAGTCCAACTCGGGAAGGGGCCATACTGGACCTGATGTTGGGGAATGAGCCCGACCAGGTGGTTGATATTACAGTAGGGACTACTTTGGAAATAGCGACCACAATTCAGGATGGGAGTGGTCCTAAAGGAAGAGTACTAAACTGGGGGAAGGCCGACTATACCAAGATTCGGCAGGGTCTGAGGAATGTAAATTGGGAGAAACTGTTTGGAGGTAAATCCACATTTGATATGTGGGTTTAAGGAGAGGTTGATTAGCGTGCAGGAGAGACATGTTCCTGTGAAATTGAGGAATAGAAAAGGCAAGATTAGGGAACCATGGATGACAGGTGAAATTGTGAGACTAGCCAAGAGGAAAAAGGAAGCATACATGAGGTCTAGGCAACTGAAGACAGACAAAGCTTTGCAAGAATATCAGGAATGTAGAGCAAATCTGAAATGAGGCATTAAGAGGGCTAAGAGAGGACATGAGATATTGCTGGCAAACATGGTTAAGGAAAATCCCAAAGCCTTTTATTCATATATAAAGAGCAAGAGGGTAACTAGAAAAAGGATTGGCCCACTTAAGGACAAAGAAGGAAAGTTATGTACTGATTCAGAGAAAATGGGTGACAGTCTTAATGAGTACTTTGCATCAGTATTCACCAAGGAGAGGGACATGACGGATGTTGAGGTTAGGGATAGATGTTTGCTTTCAAGTTGTCATAAGGAAGGAGGAAATGTTAGGTATCCCAAAAGACATTAAGGTGTACAAGTCCCCTGGTCTGGATGGGATCTATCCCAGGTTATTGAAGGAAGCGAGAGAGGAAATAGCCGGGGCCTTAACAGATATCTTTGCAGTGTCTTTAGACACGGGTGAGGTCCCAGAGGACTGGAGACTTGATAACATTGTCCCCTTGTTTAAGAAGGGCAGCAAGGATAATCCAGGTAATTATCGACCGGTGAGCCTGACGTCAGTGGTAGGGAAGCTACTGTAGAAGATACTGAGGGATGGGTCAATTCCCATTTGGAAGAAAATGGGCTTATCAGTGATAGGTAACATGGTTTTGTGCAGGGAAGGTCATGTCTTACCAACTTAATAGAATTCTTTGAGGGCGTGACAAAGTTGATTGATGAGGGAAAGGCTGTAGTTGTCATATACATGGGCTTTAGTAAGGCGTTTGATAAGATTCCCCATGGCAGGCTGATGGAGAAAGTGAAGTCACATGGGGTCCAGGGTGTGCTAGCTAGATGGATAAAAAACTGGCTAGGCAACAGGAGACAGAGAGTAGTAGTAGAAGGGAGTTTCTCAAATTGGAGACCTGTGACCAGTGGTGTTCCACAGGGATCTGTGCTGGGACCACTGTTGCTTGTGATATATGTAACTGATCTGGAGGAAGGTGTAGGTGGTCTGATCAGCAAGTTTGCTGATGACACTAAGATTGTTGGAGTAGCTGATAGTGAAGGGGACTGTCAGACATTACAGGAGAATATAGATAGACTGGAGAGTTGGGCAGATAAATGGCAGATGGAGTTCAATCTGGGCAAATGCGTGGTGAAGCATTTTGGAAGATCAAATTCAAGGGCGAACTATACAGTAAATGGAAAAGTCCTGGGGAAAATTGATGAACAGAGAGATCTGGGTGTTCAGGCCCATTGTTCCCTGAAGGTGACAATGCAGGTCAATAGGGTGGTCAAAAATGCATATGGCATGCTTTCCTTCATTGGGCATGGTATTGAGTACGAGAGTTGGCAGGTCATGTTGCAGTTGTATAGGACTTTGGTTCGGCCACATTTGGAGTACTGTGTGTAGTTCTGGTCGCCACATTACCAAAAGGATGTGGATACTTTGGAAAGTGTACAGAGGAGGTTCACCAGGATGTTGCCTGTTATGGAGTGTGCTAGCTATGAAGCGAGGTTGAGTAGATTAGGATTATTTTCATTAGAAAGACGGAGATTGAGGGGGGACCTAATTGAGATCTACAAAATCATGAGAGGTATAGACAGGGTGGATAGCAAAAGGCTTTTTCCCAGAGTGTGGGATTCAATTTCTAGGGGTCATGAGTTCAAAGTGAGAGGAGGAAAGTTTAAGGGAGATATGCATGGAAAGTCCTTTACACAGAGGTGGTGGGTGCCTGGAACGCGTTGCCACCAGAGGTGGTAGACGCAGACACGTTAGCGTCTTTTAAGATATATTTGGACAGGTACATGGATGGGCAGGGAGCAAATGGACACAGACCATTAGAAAATAAATGACAAGTTAGACAGTGGATCTTGATCGGTGCAGGCTTGGAGGGCCGAAGGGCCTGTTCCTGTGCTGTAGGTTTCTTTGTTTGTTCTTTGTTCTTAATTCCACATTTGAGGTCCTTCCCACTTTCTCTGTATTCTTCAAGGACTTTGTTTTTAGCCGCCTAAACCTTGGGTAAGCTTTCATTTTTTGACTAAATGATAATATCCCTTGCCATCCAACGTTCCCGGAACCTGCATTTCCTGTCCTTCATTTCTACAGGAACAGGCCTGTCCTGCAGTTTAATTTACACCACACAGAATCGGACAATTTATCTCTTCCTCTATCTCCTGCTGGCAGCTGGGAGATCAGTAGTACAATCCCAGCATTGTGATTGCACCCTTCCTGTTCCTGACTTCTACCCATAATGTCTCGTTGCTAGGTCTCTCCACGGTGTCCTCTCTCAACACAACTGTGATATGTTCCCTAACCAGTGATGCAACTCCTCCACCTCTTTTACTTCCTCCTTTGTCACATCTAAAACATGTTATGCTGTCAAACCTGTCTCTCTTTCAACCATGTCTTTATGATAACCACAACGTCTTAGGTTTTGGAGTAGATTTGTAGCTCGGGTTGTGGGTGTTGAGGTTGGTTAGCTCGCCAAACTGATTTCTTGTTTCGCAGATGTTTCATTACCATGCTGGGTAACATCTTCAGTGCAGCCTCCGATGAAGTGCCGGTGTATTCTCCCGCCTGGTTTTTAAACTCTGGGGGCCGTTGAGATGGATTGCCTCACTTCCAGTTTTCTTACGTAGTTGAATGTATATGGGGTCGAGTTCAATATGTTTATTAATAACATGCTTCATGGAGTGCCAGGCTTCTAAGAATGCTCGTGCTTGTCTCTGCCTAGCTTGTCCCAGGATTTTGGTGTTATCCTAGTCAAAATGGTGGTTCTCCTTGTCCAACAACAACATCATAACTGCATCATTAATCCAGGCTCTAAGTTTATCTGTCTTAACTGTTATATTTCTTGCATTGAAGCAAATATGGCCCAAGCCCCCAGTTTCACTGAGCTCGGAAACTTCTCCCTGGCTGCTCTTACTCTTACTCTATCCAATCCTGTGTTCTGTTTGGCCCTTCTCATATATTAAATCATAATGGCACACTATTTGTATCTCATTTTTTTTAAAGTGATTATTAATTGTTCTTACTTTAAGGTTGTTTTAAATCTGCGGCATATAAACGCTGCTTTATTTTGTTTACCTCAAAGGTTCAATGATTGTGCAATAGACAACTGCTGGTGGCATGAAAGCTTCCAAACTTGTTTAAATCAACATGGTTTCAATACACTCTCAAATTTTAAAAAACATAAGAGCAATGATTTAACGTTTTTGTCTGCAAGATTTTGGGCAATATATTGTAGCTATGTTGTGGCATTTTATTCTGATAAAACTCTGTGTTCTATATTATGACAATGCAGTGTTGCTTTACTTCTTTTAAGCTTCAAATCAATTTTTATTGAGGGAAGGGGCAGTATGGAGTAGTGGCAGGTGACCAATAATCCAAAACATCAGGTTACTGTTCTGGTGAAAAGTGTTTAAATATTGCAGATGATGAAATTTGAATTCAATACAAATCTAGAGTAAAATGTTAGCACAAAAACAAATTTGCTGGAAAAGCTTAGCAGGTCTGGCAGCTTCTGTGAAGGGAAAAAGAGTTAACATTTCAGGTCCAGTGACCGTTCCTTAGAACTGATGGTGGCTGGGAAAACATCAGTTTATATGCAGAAAAAGGGGGAGGGGAATGGGGTAGGGATTAAATGATAGGATGGAGCCTAAAAAAAGAGAAGAGCAGACAAAGAGTTGATAACAATCAGGTTGGGAGGGTGAATAGTTGTTAATGGGGACTGTTAGTGACTAACAACAGGAGGTATGTAATGGCAGGCTATGTGGTAACAAGGCCTGGTATGTAGGGTATGGGGCTGTGACATGGGAAAGTTTAGACCCTAAATTTATTGTACTCAATATCGAGTCCGGAGGGCTGCAGGGCCCCCAAAAGCGGAAAATGAGGCGTTGTTCTTCCGGCTTGCGTTGAGCTTCACTAGAACACTGCAGCAAGCCAAGGACAGACATGTTAGCCAGGGAACAGGGTGGTGCGTTAAAGTGGTAGGCAAAGGGAGTTCAGGATCTTTTTTGCGAGCAGAACATGGATGTTCTGCAACTATATTTCTACATATAAACTGAAATTTTCCCAGCCACCATCAGTTCTGAAAAAGGGTTTCTGGACCTGCTGAACCACTGTCAACTGTCGTAAAAACCCATCTGGTTTATTAATCCCCATTAGGGAATGAAACCTACTGTCCTCACCAGATCTAGCCTACATGTTATTTAAGATCCACAGCAATGAGTTGACTTTTGACTACATTGTTGGCAATCAGGAATAGACAGTCACCAAATCTGATTTCTGGGATAAAGAGGTTGTCTTATGTGTAAAGGTTAAGCAGGTTAGCCCTATAGTCAATGGAATTTAGGAAAATAAAAAATTAATCTTATCAAAACAAGAATCTGAGAGGTTTGACAATGAGATGTTGCGAAGATATTTCCTCTCTTGTAGCTTCTAGAACTGGGCTGAAAATTCAAAAATAAGGATTTTCCCATTAAGTGATGCTACAGTCTTGATTAGCTGAATGTCTATTCCTGCTACTATCCCTTATTATGTTTTCATGACACATTTTTTCTTATTGCTGGGGCAGCTGCTGATATAGACAATCTCACCAATCCTAGAAACAGATTATGAGTAGCCACAGAGGTGTATTATTAAATGATGGCCCTCGGATGTCTGGGACTTCATACCGATGGGGAAGGGAGGCAGTGGCATAGTGGTAATGTCACTGGATTGGTTGTGGAGAATCCCAGGTTAATGTTGTGGGAGTGTGGGTTCAAATCCTACTACTGTAAATAAAAGGAGTGGCACAGTGGTTCAGTGGTTAGCACTGCTCCCTCACAGCACCAGGGACCCGGGTTCAATTCCACCTGTCTGTGTGAAGTTTGCACATTCTCCCCTTGTCTGCATGGGTTTATTCCAGTGCTCTGGTTTCCTCCCACACTCCAAACATGTGCACGTTAGATGGATTGGCCATGCTAAATTACCTGTAATGTTCAGGGATGTGTAGCCTAGTTGGGTTATGGGGGGATGGTTCTGGATGGGATGTTCCAAAAGATTTGTTGGGCCGAAGGGCCTGTTTCCACACTGTAGGGATTCTATAATTCAGTCAGGCTGTCCAGCCCTCACGCCTCAAACTACTGTATCTCCCATCTCTCCCCAGGATCCCTTATATACTCCATGTCATCTGAATACCAACTCATGCTTCCCCTGCTACTCCTAATAAACCTTCACGCTCTATAGGTCAACTCTTACCTCTAAGTCATTCCCCATGGCCACTTACACAATCTATTAAATGCAAGGAAAACTTATGCTCCTTTTATACCTCTTCACACAGTATGCGTTTTACTGCTCATTGCACTTTTACACAAAAGCAGAAAACCCCATGTTCCAAAAATAGCAAATGTAGAACAGCTGAAAAAATAAAAAAAATCAATGTTCTTTGAAAAAGACTGCTGTTCTATAAGCCTCTGAATGTGACAATCTGACAGATCATTAAAATATCAAGGACAGAGGATTTAAATACTTCACGTGTCTTAATCTTGTCAAAGGCCTGTTTCCACACTGTAGGGAACCTAAAAAAAATTGGACCTCCAAAAGAGATCATGGAAAACAACAACTTATTAACTACTTCAAGGTGTCAATCCAGCATATTTAATCATCACTTGTGGAAATGGATTACCTGCTGAGCTCATACTTTTATTAGCCTGTGCTCTGAGCCAAGCATACACCATGAATGCAGGTAGAAACCAAAATGTCTGGCCTTAGTTAGCATTGAGTGGACATGGAAATTTGAGGATTCTAGAATTGGATCCTGTCCATCATATTTAAATGGCTCCCAAGTTATCCTGACACCATGGAAATCCAGGCTTTAGTTTCTCCTCTTCACTTTGTAATGGGGAAGTGAACAAACCCAAAGTTGTCTTGTGATATTTACAGTAGATCATGATTGTAAATTGAAAAGAATAAGGCTCATTCAAAAGCAATCTCCATCTTTAACTCGTTGCTGTCAAATGATAAAACAACAGCATTCTATGTAGACAATTTAAAAGATGGATTCTTGAGCTTAAGCTTGGTTTTATGTTCAAAATGTACTTCCCAATCTCTTTAAATTGACACAAAAGTAGATTAGCTCTTAATCATAGAATCTGAGCAAGTTGCACTGCAGTGTTTGGAAAAACTCAACATACACCATAGGAAGTCTGATCCTTGGGTTCATGTAATCACCTATAAATAAAGTCAAAGACAGCTTGGCTGTCAGAATGTGCAGATGAACAGCCCTTTTTCCCACCATTACAGAGTCATGAGTATGGGAAAATTAATTTAAGTGGTAGTTAATTTCTAATGAATTTCATTCAAGCGGTTAATATTGCACTTTGATGTTCTGGTAACCTTCATGGATCATTGCATTCTGTAAATAAATTTCATTTCATGCTTGTTTAAGAAGAATGTTGGGTCCAGTCTCAGTCAGCATTGGCGCAAGAGAGAAAACGCAAGCAAAACTTAAGATGATATGCTAATATTCTTACTGAAAATCAGTTACTCAAATACAAAGATTAATATTTTATATGGCAGAGCTTTCAATTAGCTAAGCTGTATGCACCTTTGCTCATAAGAAAATGCCCAAAGCTGAAATCTTAACCTACATCCTGGGAAAAAAAAATCAAATACTGGATGATAGTGATTTCCTGTGTATGAAGGAATTTCCTGGTAAGGGATTTTATCGTTATAATTTTACATAATATACTAAAAACTACACAGTTTGTGTTCTTAACATTTAATTATTATTTTAAATATATGGTTACATTATGAATACATTAAGTATTATCATAAATGTAGATGAGCTACAAAGATGTATAAGGACATCATTAGACAGATTAGCAGCTTATACCAATACAATGGATCTTTTAGTAGGAGAAGCAACAAATATACACATAAACAGAAAATCGTAATATTCAGCAATGGGAGTTAGTGTTCAAGTTAATTTTTGATGCAAAAATTTCAAACTTAATTTCACATAATCAAGGCTAAATCTATTTTTTTTGTTACGGTCAAGTTGCATCAAGATATTTTTGGGGAGTGGCGCCTGTCGCCATTAGGTCTATTGAGTTTTCTCATCTTAGCCGTACAGGTTTCATTAATTATCTACCACACCCTTCTGGTATCTCACGCATTCGATTTCTACCCCATCTCATGGTATACCATTCCCTGAAAAACCCACCAGTCAGTGAATACTTTCTGGAAGACTGGAATAAAATTCTCCCACACATTCTTTGAACGCTTGCGGTGCACCTGGACAAGCACTGTCAGTTCAGAATTGCTATGCACAGTTCAGGACATAGCAGACATGGAAATCAAACACCGGTTTTCAGGCATGGTCTTGGAGGTCCTCCTTTGCTGGATAGTGGTAAGGGAGGACATTCTCTTTACCCAGGGCTAAGAGTAGACACCATTACACGAGACTATGTATTCTATTTTAAAGTTGCCACCCAAGTTAATGCCCATTTAGAGGAATGTCCAGCACTGTAGGAAGAAGGTCAATGTCCTTCTCCAATCCACCAGGGTAAGTGTCACCATCCTCCCTCTAATACTCACACTCACTCTATCTCTGCTACTGTACCCACCTCCCACCAAGGCTCATACTCTACCACTCTCACTATTGCTTGCAACGTCTTCCCTCACCCACTCACACACACTCCAACCCCTGACACCACTAACACTACATGCCTTTTGAACTGCCTGCTCACTTAATAATGACACACACTCACCTGCACCAAAAGTAATTGTTTGGCCATCCACTTTCATCTCCCGTAAACCTGCTTTCTCTCTTTCCAGGATGACAAAAAGAAGTCAGTGGTGGGCTGGCTGACATTCGGCTTGTCATCCCTTATGTGGAGAGGATCCTGACTCTGACCACCCCTAGCAAGGCTTGAGATTTTCCTTGACCTGCTGAAGGTAACAGTAAAATGAGCTGGTTATCTCAGGCTGACAGGCAATGCATATAAAGGCAAGGGGGTGCAATGTTCTCCAAAGGCAGAGATGCTGTGAGCATTCAGGTAGACTCAGAGCCAGTAAGAGATATAAATACAAGTGAAGAGCCCAGAGGTGCAGTCTGGTCCACTCCTTGAGCTGGGTGCACGTCCCTGAGTGTATAGTATCCATGCAGCATAACAGTTGTAATGTAGGCTGAGGCCGTCGCCCAGAAAGGATGGAGTGCAGCCCCATGCTAACAGCACCTGAAGGTGCTGGTAGATGAGATGAAGGAAGGAGAAGAATCCTTTATCCTGCTGACCGCCAAAGGAGACCATTTTGGCAGACTCGGCTAAGTTAGTGACCCAGGTCAATGCAGTATCCTCAGCAAAAAGAAATGCCCAGCAGTGCAGAAAAAGATCAACAGTCTTCTGTGCTCCACCACCATTTCTGCTATCTTGTACTCACAGGGTTACCACTCACTCTAATTCTGCCACTGTCCACTCCTCTTACAATTGACAATAACTCTCACTATTGATTGCAGTATATCCATTAAAAGACTCTCAGTCAACTAACCTCCTAAACCGCTAATGTATCCTGTCATAGTGTTGTAGAGATGTACAGCACGGAAACAGACCCTTTAGTCTAACTCATCCGTGCTGACCAGATCTCCTATATAAATCTAGTCCTATCTGCCAGTATTTGGCCCATATCTCTCTAATCCTTCCTACTCATCTACCCATCCAGATGCCTTTAATGTTGTATTTGTACCAACCTCCACTATTTCATCCGACAGCTTATTCTATACATGTATCACCCTCTGCGTGAAAAAGTGCCTTTTAGGTCCCTTTTAAATCTTTCCTGCTTGCCTTAAAGCTATCCCTCCAGTTTTGGACACCCCAACCCTGGGGAAAAGTTTTGTCTATTTACCTAATCCATGTCCCTCATGATTTTATAAACCTCTATAAGGTCACCCCTCAGCCTCTGACACTCTAGGAAAAATAGACCCAGTCTAGTCAGCCTCTCCCTATAGCTCAAACGCTCCAACCCTGACAACATCCTTGTAGATCTTTTCAGAATACTTTCAAGCTTCACAACATCCTTCCTATAGCAGGGAGACCAGAAATGCACACAGTATTCCAATAGTGGCCAAACCAATGTCCTGTACAGCTGCAACACAACCTCCCAACTCCTATAATCATTGCACTGACCAATAAAGGCAAGGATACCAAATACCTTCTTCACTATCCTATCTACCTGCGACTCTACTTTTAAGAAATTATGAACCTGCAATCCAAGGTCTCTTTGTCCAGCAACACTCCCCAGGACATGACCATTACGTGTATAAGTCATGCCCTGATTTGCTTTTCCAAAATACAACACCTCACATTTATCTAAACTAAACTCCATCTACCACTCCTCAGTCATTGGCCCATCTGATTCAAGATCCGGTTGTAACATTCTTCACTTCCACTACACCTACAATTTTGGTGTAATCTGCAAAGTTACTAAACATATCTCCTATGCTTACATAAAATCATTCATATAAATGATGAAAAGCTGTGGATCCATCACAAATCCTTGTGGAATACATTTGTTCACAGGTCTTCAGACTGAAAAACAACACTCCACCACCACCCTCTGTCTTCTAGCTTAGAGTCAGTTCTGTATCCAAATAGCTAGTTCTCTCTCTATTCCATGTGATCTAACCTTACTAACCAATTCACCTTGAGGAACCTTGAGAACACTTTACTGAAGTCCATATAGGTAAAGTCCGTCGCTCTGATTTAGCAATCCTCTTTGTTGCTTTGTCAAAAAATTCAGTCAAATTAGTGAGACATGATTTCCCACACATAAAGCCATGTTGACTATCACTAATCAGTCCTTCCCTTTCCAAATACATATAAATCATGTCCCTCAGGATTCCTAAAAACAACTTGCCTACCACTGATGTCAGGCTCCCCATTCTATAGTTCCCTGGATTTTCCTTACCACCTTTCTTAAATAATAGCACCAAGTTATCCAAGATCCAGTCTTCCAGCATCTCGCCTGTGGCTATTAATGATACAAATATGTCAGCAAGGGGCCCAGCAAATACGTCCATAGCTTCCTACAGATTTCCAGGGTACACCAGTCCAGGTCCCAGGGATTTATCCACTCTTATGTGTTTTAAGACGTTCAACTCGTCTTCTTTAAATGGACATTTTTCATGAGGCTGTCGTTTATTCCTCCACTTTCTCTATCTTCCATATCCTTGTCATTAGTAACCAATAGTATAAAATACTTGTTTATCTCCTCCATCTCCTACGGTTTCACATATAGGTGGCCTTTCTGATCTTTAAGGGACCCTATTCTCTCCTTAGTTACCCTTTTGTCCTTAATTTGTTTGTAGAATCACTTTGGATTCTCCTTAACCCTATTTACCAAAGCTATCTCATGTCCCTTTTCTGCCCTCCTGATTTCCCTCTTAAGTATACTCCTCCTGCCTTTATACTCTTCTAGGGAATCACTTGATCTCTGCTGCCTATAACTGACATATGCTATTCATCCAGCGTTCCCTACACCTACAAGCTTTGCCCTCCACCCTGAGAGGAATACTGTCTCTGGACTCTATGTCATTTTTGAAGGCTTCCCATTTTCTGGCACCTTTACCTGTGAACTTTCGTCTCCCCAATCAACTTTTGGAAGTTCTTGCCTAATACTGTCAAAATCGGCCTTCCTCCAAGTTAGAACTTTAACTTTTATATCCAGTCTTTCCTTTTCCATCACTGTTTTAAAATTAGTAGAATTATGGTTACTGATCACAGAATGCTCCCCACTGACACCACAGTCACCTGCCTAGCCTTATTTCCTAAGAGTAGGTCAGGTTTTCCACTTTCGGTACCTGGTACATGCACATGCTGAATCAGAAAGTTTTCTTGTACGCACTTAACAAATTCCTCTCTATCCAAGACCTTAACTCTTTGGCAGTCCCAGTCTATGTTTGGAAAGTTAAAATCCCCTACCATAACCAATCTATTATTCTTAAAGATAACTGAGATCTCCTTACAAATTTGTTTCTCAATTTCCCACTGACTATTTGGGGGCTCTATAGTACAATCCCAATAAGGTGATCATTCCTTTCTCATTTCTTTAGTTCCACCCAAATAATTTCCCTGGACATATTCCCAGGAATATCCTCCCTAAAAACAGACATAATGTTATCCCTAATCAAAAACGCCACATGCCCTCCTTTTCTCCACCTCCACCCCCGCTCCCCCCACCCCGCCCCATCCCCTTTTCAATTGTTCCTATAGCATCGATGCCCTGGAACATGAAGCTGCCAGTCTTGTCCATCCCCAAGCTATTTCTCTGTAATTGCTACAATATCCTAGCCCCATGTTCCCAACTGTGAACTCAGTTCAACTGCCTTATCTGTTAGACTTCTTACAATGAAATAAATGCAGTTTAATTTATCAGTGCCACCTCACCCTCTACTTTGTTACTGCCTGCCCTGTCTATTTGACTTACTCCTTTTCCCAACTGTACCAGTCTCGGACTGATCTCTTTCATCACTATCTTCCTGGATTCCACCCCAACCCCCCTTACTAGATTAAATCCTTCCAAGCAGCTATAGTAAATCTCCTCGCTAGTATATCAGTTCCTCCTTCCAATTCAGCTGCCATCCATCCTTCTTATGCGGGTCACTTCTACCCCAGAAGACATTCCAATGATCTAAAAATGTGAACCCTTCTCCCCTGCACCAGCTCCTCAGCCACACATTCATTTGCTCTATTCTCCTACTCCTACTCTCACTAGCTCATGGCACTGGGAGTAATCCAGATATCACTACCCTTGAGGACCTACTTTTTAAATACCTGCATAACTTTCTATATTATCCTCTCAGAATCTCGTGCTTTTCTCTTCCTATGTTGTTAGTTCTAATGTGTACAATGACCTCCTGCTGGTCCCTCTCCCCTTGGAGAATATTCTACATGCTCTTCGAGATATCTTTGATTCTGGCACCAGTGAGGAAACACATCATTCTGATGTCTTGCTGTTGGCCGAAGAATTACCTATCTATGCCTCTGACCAGAGAGTCCTCCATCACAATTCATTGCTCGAAACCTGGCATCCCCTTGTTACATTAGAGCCAGCCTTGGTACCAGAAGCCTGGTTGCCAGTGCTATGTTCTCCTGAGAATCCATCACCCCCTACATTTTCCATTCTTTTTTGAGGTGGGGATAGCCACAGGAGACTCCTGCCCTACCTACCTACCCCTCTTACTTTTCCTGGAGGCCACTCATCTACCTGCAATTGCCATCCATCACAGTCCCTAGCTCCCATAAATTCCTTATTGCCTCTAACTGCTGCTCCAACTTATCCATGCAATCTGATAAGATTCGCATGCAAACATACTTCCTGTAGACATAATCATCAGTAACATGGAAACTCTCCCTCATCTCCCATATCTAACAGAAAGGGTTCGGCACTCTACTAAAGGCCATCTTTGCATGTTAACAATCTGCAGACCCAGAAAATACAGTCTTACAACTCTATAAATACTGCTCCAGGCTAGCTTTGTATCCATGATTTTATAGTTTTAAATTTTAATCAAGAGTCAGGTATCAATAACAATATATGATCAAAATAAATCCACTCTACTCACTATTGTAGATCTACAAAAACAAAACAATAAGGTTACACTTTAAAAAGCCACCTCTCTGCTTCCCTGCTGTGAGCTCCCACATACAGGCTTTTCCAAGGTCAGCTGTGAATTTTGCTGTTTGTTTATTTTACTTAGAATAAACTTTAATGTCCAGAGATACTTGAAACCAGGCGGCAAAGGCAGCTGGTGTGAAAGTTACTGCTGGGTCAGACAGCAATGTAAGTTTCTTTCTCCACTTAAATCAATGCCCATGTGGTCACTACCTTTGTCTCTCTTCACCCTTTTTAAAGTGAGAGTGCATCCGAGCTTGACACTCGAAGTAGGACTGGGCTGCTTCAGCCCTATCAAACTTAGGGATACATACCTGAGTCATCCAGACCAAAGGGCCAACCACAGAGCAGGCTCCTTCTACTCCAGCAATGGAAGTTGGTGCTATATTTAGACATAGTGGGAGTGAAAGAAAGAAAGAATTTTCTAAGATGGCATAGCTGAAACATCATTGTCAATGGCATTGACTTTTTGTAAATATTTGTTCACTTGCACTCTTAAAATATCGCTCATGTTTCTTTGGAACCATCAACATCATTACGTGGCATCAGTGTGAAAGGTGAGCAACCTCTTCAGACATTCCAAGGGTGAAAGTTGCCAGTCACAAACCATTTCCACTCCCCCTCCCATTCTTTAGATGACATGTCCATCATGGGCCTCCTGCAGTGCCACAATGATGCCACCCAAAGGTTGCAGGAACAGCAACTCATATTCCGCTTGGGAACCCTGCAGCCCAATGGTATCAATGTGGACTTCACCAGCTTCAAAATCTCCCCTTCCCCCACTGCACCACACAACCAGCCCAGCTCTTCCCCTCCACCCACTGCATCCCAAAACCAGTCCAACCTGTCTCTGCCTCCCTAACCTGTTCTTCCTCTCACCCATCCCTTCCTCCCACCCCAAGCCGCACCTCCATCTCCTACCTACTAACCTCATCCCACCTCCTTGACCTGTCCATCTTCCCTGGACTGACCTATCCTCTCCCTACCTCCCCACCTATACTCTCCTCTCCACCTATCTTCTTTTCTCTCCATCTTTGGTCCGCCACCCCCTCTCTCCCTATTTATTCCAGAACCCCCACCCCATCCCCCTCTCTGATGAAGGGTCTAGGCCCGAAACGTCAACTTTTGTGCTCCTGAGATGCTGCTGGGCCTGCTGTGTTCATCCAGCCTCACATTTTATTATTTCATTTTATCAATCAGCTTTGCAAGACATTGCACTGCCACTCAAGTTTGGGAGGTGTACAAGAAGTTCATATCTCCACTCCCTCTCGTAGCAAATTGATCTGCCAAGAGAATCTGCGCAAAGCATTGCTTCCCTCAAGTAAAACGTTTTCCTGGAAGACACTTGAATGTTACAGGACAATTTAGCAGTCTACACAACTTGAAAATGTTGAAGGCCCACTGATGATGCAAGGTGTAAAATAAAGGCCTGAGAATTGCTCCCAATTTGCTGCCTATCATGAGGGACTTCAATGTATGACACTCAAATATCATATGTTGACTAAAGTTTGAAAAGTAACTTAACATTAGTACAATGCAATGCTGTTAACCTGCCACACTAACTGGCAATTTCTCATTAATGGTAAATTTGACCTGTAATGTGCAGATACTCTAAAGTGGGAACAGCCAAAGACAGCATATGTACAATCATATGGAAGGCTGTTGTGGCACTGTGGTAGTGTCAGGTTGATTAAAAATATCTAAAGCTGTATGAATAAGAAAACTTTTATTCAGCACCTGATAAAAAATATCAAGGAGTGCAGAAATAACAGGTCCTACATGTACTGTGGGACTGACCAGGGACTGCTTGCCATTTAATCAACAGAGTTGCATAATGAAAGAAAATGCTAGAAGAAGATTTCAGTTCAGTTCTGTCTACTGTCTGATGCTCAATGGCACATAGCTCTATCACGATCTCGTGATGTCTCGTCCAGGCAATGCCTTGATTTCATCCTCAGAAAATTACTATTAATTTCCCATTTTGTCAGCCCCCCAGGGTAGTCCCTTTTTGTCAGCTCCACTTACGATGGGCATCACAGTGATGGGTACCACAGTCAGCTCAACATTGAGGGCCAAAGGGCCTGTTCTGCGCTGTATTGTTCTATGTTCTTTGTTCTATGAGGTGAACCTTTCTCTGGTTTAACCGCAAGGTCCCAACAGAATGGACCAGGTGTTAAAATTTCATCTTAAGAAAGCCAACAGTCTGTTTCACTATGGCGCTAGTGGAAACTTGGTTGTCTTGTATTTCGATTTTGAGTTAATCTGAGGGTTTTGTAAAAATGTCATCAGCCATGTTTGGAGAGAGCAGCCATTGACTCACAGCAGCCACTCTTGTGTGGTCCAAGAACCATGGAAAGAGGCCAGAACCTGTAAGTTCTCTAGTGAGCAACAGTCATGGCAGCTCCTAGGATATCTGGTGCAGACTGCCAAAATGACAGTGAGTGGAAGTTGAAGAGCTACCATTCAAAAATTAAGAATGTTATTTAACAGATATGCATATTTATACTTCCTCATACTTCTTATTACAGTACTTTCAGTGACAGTGGTTAATTTGTTTTGCAAAGTCTGTAGGAGGAGCTTAAACTGTGAACTACTTGGGCTTAACCTGTTATTAGGCAAATTTGCTCCTGTCAATCTTTTGACCTGTTTTGGGAGAGGTCACAGTGTTAATGGCAATAGTTATATGTAACTTTTCTTTAATTCACCTGTTCAGACACATCTGTTTAACCTAAACAATCTTCTGCTTCTAAGATACTACCCCTTGGCCATAGGAGTCACTAACTGCAATTTTTACAGTTAAATTTTACATTTTAACAATAACTATTAACATCAACAGTGCAAGTAAACCAACAATATAGTCTGACCTATCAGGAAAAGAGGAAAATAATATATTTTTGTGTGACAAACATAGGATGAAAAACATTTTTTATTTTAAGTAATAGTAAAACTAGATCAACTGCAGTTCAATTACGCAGAAGTTACAAAGACATTATACATTTTTTAAAACATATTTCTTTCTCAAATTAAAGATACAGAGGAACAACTTACCGCATGTTTGAACATTACAAATGTTTTCACAAAATATATTTACAACTTCAAAGGAAATCTTCCCATATCAGTTATAGAGACTGGAATGAACCACTTGCAGTATATAGAACATAGAACAGTACTGCACAGGAACCATGCCACCATCTCTGTGCTAATTATCATGCCATTCTAAACTAATCCTATCTGCCTGCACAAGGTCGATATCTCTCTGTTTCCTGTCTGTTCACATGTCTGTCCAAATGCTTCTTAAATATTGCTATCATCTCTGCTTCTACCACCTCTCTAGGCAATGCATTCCAGCACCTACAACCCTTTGTGTAAAAAAAACTTGCCTTGCACATCTCCTTTAAACTTTCCCCTGTCACTTCAAACCTATGCCCATTGTGTTTGACATTGCCACCACAGAAAAAGACTAGCCCTATCCAACCTATCCTTGCCTCTCATTGTTTGAGAAACGTCTACCTGGTCGCTTCGCAGTCTCTGATGCTCTCGTCAAAACATTCATGTTTATCAAAGCAAAGCAGAAAGTGTTGGAAAGTCTCTCCAGGTCTGACAGCATCCGTGGAGAGAAAGCAGAGTTAATGTTTCGGGTCCAGTGATCTTTCTTCAGAATTGATGGTAGCTAGGAAAGAGTTAGTATTTGTGCACTCATTGTGGTGGGGGGGAGGGGTTAGGAGGAAATGAAAGGTTGAGACAGAGACAAAGAGAAAGGTAAACAGGTGAACAGACAAAGGATTGGGTAACAGTCAGCTTAAGAGGACGAATTGTTGCAAATGGGGCTATTAGCAGCTGACAATGGATTTTGTGTGGTAGTAGCCATGTGATGACAAGGCCTAGTGTGTGGCGGTTGAGGTAAGGACATAGAAGAAGGTGCTCCAAGAATATCCAACCTCTCCTTAAAGCGAATACAATCTAATCTAGGCAACATCCTTGTAAACCTCTTTTGCACTCTGTCCAAAGCCTTCCTATAGTGTGGCAACCAGAACTGCAAACAATATTCCAATTGTGGCCTTACTAAAGTTTTGTACATCTGCTACATGACTTGCCAACTTTTATACTCTGTGCAATGATCAGTGAAGGCAAGTACATCAAATGTCTTCTTTACCACCTTATCCACTTGTGCCGGCACCTTCAGAGAGTTATGGGCTTGTACCCCAGGATCTCCCTGTGTGTCAATGCTCCTAATTGTCCTGTCCTTTACTGTATACTTTCCTCTTGAATTTGACCTGCCAAAACATACCACCTCACTTGTCCAGATTAAATTCCATCTGCCATCTCTTTGCCCAACTTTCCAACTGATCTAAATCCTGGTATATCTGTTGACAATCTCCTTCACCATCCACAGTACCACCAATTTTCTGAGGAAGGGTCACAGGACCTGAAATTTTAACTCTGTTTTTTCCTTCACAGATACTGCCAGACTTGCTGAGCTTTTTGAGCATATTTATTTTTATTCCTGATTTACAGCATCCGCAGTTCTTTCGGTTTTTACCACCAATTTTCTTGTTGTTTGCAAACTTACATAGAAGTCTACATACTTTAATCCAAAAAATTATATGGATAATGCAAACAACAGAGATCCTAATACTCTTCTTGCAGAACACCACTGTTCACAGCCCTCCTGTCAGAAAAACGCCATTCCACAACTACACTCTATGACCAAGCCAATTTTGAATCCAACTTAGCAACTCACTATGAATCTCATGTGACTGAATCTTCTGGACCAGCCTACCACGACAGATCTTGTCAAATGCTTTCATAAAGTCAATGTAGCCAACATCCACCGGCCTACCTCATCAATCATCATTGCCACTTCCTCAAAAATTTCAATTAAACTTGCGAGAAAAGCCCTCTCCCATACAAACCACACTGACTTTCTTAACCCCATTCTTTTCCGAATATGAGCAAATCCTGTCTCTAAGAATCTTCTCCGACAATTTCCCTACCACTGATGTAAGGTCCACTGCTTTGTAATTTCGTAGATTATTCCTGCTGTCCTTCTTAAAAAAAAACAACATTGGCTATTCTCCAGGCTACTGTGACCTTGCTTGTGATTACAGAGGATGCAAAGATCTCTGCCAAGATACCTTGCCTGCTCTCGTATCCTGGGATAGATCCCATCATGCCCTGGGGACTTACCTACCTTAATATTTTTCATAACACCCAACATGTCCTCCTTCTTAACACTAATATGCCTTGGAGCATTAACAAACCCCGCTCTAAACTTACCATCATCCATGTCTTTCTCTTTGGTGAATACAAATCTGAAGTACTCAATGAGGACCTCACCTACATCCTCCAGCTCCATGCATAAATTCCCTCCTTCATACATGAGTGGACTTACAATTTCCTAAGCTACCTCTTGTTCCTAATATACACATAAAATGTCTTGGAATGCTCCTTATTCCTATTTATCAATGACATTTAATAGCCCCTTCTAATCCTTCTACTTTCTTGTTTAAGTTCTTTTCTGCTTCCTTTATACTCCTCAAGAGCCTTATTTGATTTCAGTTTCCTAAACTTTACATACACTTCTTTTTTCTTTTTGACCAAACTTTCAATATCTCTTATCATGCAGGATTCCCAAATTTTGACATCCTAATATTTCATCCTCGCAGGGACATGCTGGACCTGAACTCTTATCAACTGGCCTTAAAAGACTCCCATGTATCAGATGTGGATTTAACCTCAATTAGCCACTCCAATCTAATTCTCTAGTTCCTGCTTAATCCTGTTGCAATTAGCTTTCCCCTATTTAGGATTTTCACCGGAGGATCAGTCTAATCCATTTCCATAACTGTTTAAAAGTTATGGAATTATAAGCACTGTTCCCAAAATGATCCCCTACTGAAACGTTGACCCTCTGGCCAAGCTCATTCCCCAATACAATGTAGTCTCAGTAATTGTTTAGTATAAACTTATATGGGGAATAGTGGAATCAAATAACCACATTGCATGTTTTTAAATTAATCAGAAGAACTTGTGCAAAAAAATTAAATGCTCAAATTATCCATGTAAAAGTGTCACTGAAAATTACAAACTACTAGTGATTTCTCCATGAGTACATCTGAAACTCATTATCAGTATTTTTCAAAGATATGGATCTACTCAATCGGTATTTTTATTCTTTCAGTGGATAGCATAGATTTGGTGACACATTTTTAAACCATTGCAGTTTATGTAATCTTAGTTCAAGCACAATGCTATGAGGAAGAACATTCCAGGATTTTGACCCAGTGACAGTGAAGGAATGACAATACAGCGCCAAGTTAGGATGGCATGTGCCTTGGAGGGGAATTTCCAAGTAGTTTTCCGCTATATCTGATGCTTTTGACCTCTTAGATGGCCAAGATTTCAGGTTTGGAAGGTATTACCAACTTACCAAGTTGACTGCAGTCCATTTTCCAAATGACACACACTGTTTTGTTACACACTACTGCTACTGTGATCAGTGGTAGTGAGTTGAGTGGGGGTGTTGGGGAGGGCAATGTGCACAGGTGGTACATATGCTTAAGATAGTGGATATGGTGCCAAACAAGCAGGTTGCGGGATATGTTGATTTAAGGTGCATCCTGACCCCAGTTTATCATAGGTACCATCCTCCTTCCTAATACGGATTTACAGAGCCTGCTTGGTTTAGTATAATGCAGGAAAACCACTCTGTAGTTTAATGGCTCTTGTCTGAAACAAAGCTGTTGTTTATTGCTTGATAGCAACTAGGTACAAGTTACATTGTATAATAAACATTGTTATCAAGACTGTAAGGAGAACCTCAATGCTAGGTATTAATTCTTTGAGATTCAAAGCTGTTCTCCCACCTAAGTCCCTGTGACAGTTGGAATTTGCTCAATGTGTGATCAACAAGCTTGCAAAGTACTTAAAAACATTTCCAACAAATCGAACAAGTAGTAGAACTCTTGGTATCTTGCACAGGTTGTTTGTTACTTATGTGTTCGCAGACGAAATTGCATCTGACAACAGACCTTAGCTATATTCAGAGCGGTTGTAAAATTCCTAAAAATGAACAGGGCACAACAGTTTAGGGTGCCATAGTATCATCTTACTCCAAATTAAATAGCAGAGCGCATTGTACAAATTGCTTAACATGCTGTTTAGTTTAAAAAAATGCAAGATACAAATTCAAAGAAATGTCAGATGTCATTGAATTTCATTTTGGAAAATGTTTTGTTTATTTAACATAACATGCTTCAGTTTAATCATTAGAAGACAGCTTGGATTGAAGCCTTCATCGTCGAAAATATATTTATTACAGTCACCGGAAGAAAAACAATCTAAACAGAAAGAAACTCTTGAGAGACGGAAGTTTGAAGTTTAAATTGAAGGTGAGAGTGAAAGAATGACATCATAGTCGTTCAAAGTGAGCACCAGGAAAAATTGTGAAAATCAGTGGTTGACACACATATTTGCTCAAGATGTTTAGTAATGGAAATATATAGATCCGAAGACTATAATACCATACGCTACAGGAGCAGAATTAGACCATTTGGCCCCTCCAATCGGGTCCACCATTTAATCATGTCTGATATGTTTCTCAACCCTATCCATAGAATCATAGAATCCCTACAGTGTGGAAACAGGTCCTTCAGCCCAACAAGTCCACACTGACTCTTGGAGCATCCCACCCAGACCAATCCCCCATGACCCACCTAATCTACACATCCCTGAACACTACAAGCAAGTTGGCATGACCAATCCACCTAGCCTGCAAGTCTTTAGACTGTGGGAGGAAACCAGAGCACCCGGAGGAAACACATGCAGACATGGGGAGAATGTGCAAACTCCACACAGACAGTCGCCCGAGGGTGGAATTGAACCCAGGTCCCTAGTGTTGTGAGGCAACAGTGCTAACTACTGAGCCACCTACTCTCCTGCCTTCTCTCTGTAGCCCTTGATCCTCTTACTCAACAAGAATCTCCCTATCTCTGTCTTAAAAACACTTAATAACTTGGTCTCCACAGCCTTCTGTGGCAATATGTCCTGCACATTGACCACCCTTTGGCTAAAGAAATCCCTCCTCATCTCCTTTCTAAAAGATCATTCCTCCACTCTGAAGCTGTGTACTTGGGTCCTAGTTTCTCTTACTAGTGGAAACATTTTTACATATCCACTCTATCCAGTTCTCTATCTAGATATGTGTACTATACGCCATGTACATATAACATAAATCCTGTTTTACTTTCAGAGGCCTCATGATGAATTAGAAAGTTGAGCAGAATCAAATGAGTTTGATGATTTGGATAACTGGGATATGAGCAGAGTGTGACTCCAACACAAATTAATCCAGAAACGAGTTCAGGTCTAAGTCATGATCCGAGACATGTCTGTTGAAGTGACAGTATCAATTGAAGTTTAAGAGCAAATTCAGTCTTTTTTGGAGCAAACTTCTTCTTATACTTTGGACCAGATGGGTCAAGGTCATTGCTAAGTCTTCTTTTATTCATTCAAATGCTGTATGCATCGCTGGTTGGGCCAGGATTTGAGTTTCATTCTTAATTGCCCCCTGAACACTTGAGTCAAGAAAAGACAAACGTTTTAGAAACAGGAAACTAGTGCAAAGCTTGAATTTTTAAATAAATGAGAAACAGAAAATATACATAAGTTGTATGGAATTTCATTTCTGTGTAACTTTTCCATTAAAAATAGAAAAGTGTAGGAACGGCCACCTGCGTCATGTGCGTACGTACACATTTAAGAAAAACAGAATAAACTAGTTCCCCTTAGGTATTAGAACTCCATATGTATGTTTCAGTGTTAATGCTCTGCAAAAGTAACACAGGCCTGAATTTCAATTTTTATAAACAGATTAGCTGATAACAGAGGAAAACAGTGACATCACCTGTGGGTCTGCATGTGTGTCTGCAGCGATTTGGCAATTGATGCCTACAATAAAAACATAAAGCTACAACAGCAACTGATAGCCACTGTTACAAAACCTTCTGTTCAGCTCACTCCAAAGTACACATTGTAAGCCATCCTACTCCGAACGGACCTGATTTTCAATAACTCGATCATCTTATGTAGCTCAAAGGATGTTGACAGTGGTTGTTGAATACTTTGGAAAATCTAGAGATCGTGAAGGATCACTGGATGCGAAATCTTAAGTTTGCTTTCTCTCCACAGTTGCTGTCAGATTTGTGGGTTTTCCCAGCAATTTTTGTTTTTGTTTAAAAGTCAGCCATGTTGCCCTGAGATAGTGTCATTTATACTCCAGACCAGGTATTAGGGGGAGATTTCTTTCCCTTGAGAATCGAGAAAGTACATTTCAGTCAATGTTTCATATGAAAGACTGCGTGGGAATGCATGTAGACAAGAAAGAATGGAAGTTGTTCACAATCCATTTGAAAATGAACATCCAGTGTGGTTATGGTCGAAGAGTTATGGAGGCAATCATGCTGGTAGGTTACAAGAAGATTTTATGAACATACACATTAGTTTATGTGTTAGGAGCAGGTGCAACTCTTCTTCATTGCATAATCATGAGCGGTCTCACTACAATTCAGTTTTATTAAAATTATACAGGAGGAAAAACAAACAACTGGAAATAATAAATACACTTTCAATACATTGGAAAAACAGGCAGAAAACTAGCCACCAGGATACATGAACATCAACTCGCCACAAAAAGACATGACCCACTATCACTAGTATCCTTACATACAGATGAGAAAGGACACCACTTTGATTGGGACAACACATCCATCCTAGGACAAGCCAAACAGAGACACGCACGAGAATTCCTAGAAGCATGGCATTCCAACCGGAACTCCAGCAACAAACACATTGATTTGGAGCCCATCTACCACCCTCTGAGAAAAAGAATAGGAAATGACATCACCAACACAGGAAATGACATCAACACAGGAAATGACATCACCAACCCAAGGAAACCTAAACACATAAATAGAAAGTGGGACATAACACCAGCGCTCCACCGGAGGCTCACTGATGATGTTACCTGGAATGGTGACGAAACGTCTGAAAACGAATCTTGTAGCTCAGTGAGCAAACTTACATCCAGAACCTCAACCTGAGCTACAAATCCTTAAAAGTATCTGTTAGTGCTGAATTCACTTAACAAAATGAATATTCTTTCCACGTTCACTTCTTCAAGACCTTACAGTCTTATAATCTGTAATCAAATCACTCTTCACTCATCTAAAGTCTAGTGAAAAGAAATTTAGCTTCTCCAATCCTTCTTCTTAAGACAATCTGTACATTCAAGATATGAATCTGCTAAACCTCTTCTGAAATAGGCAGCATCATATATACTCAAGAACAGGTATTGGTGGTAGATTTCTTAGGAAATTAGAGAAAGTACATTTCAGTGTTTCATATGGAAAGACTGCGTGGGAATCCACATGGACAGAAAGAAATGGACAGCTATTTGTTATCCATGTGAAAATGAACATACAGGGTGAGTGTGGTTGAAGGGTTCTGGAGTTAATGGTCCTGGGAAGTGACAGGAAGATTTTACATTCCTCCTTAACTAAGGAAACCAAAACTGCACTTAGTATTTGAGATGTGGTCTCGCAATGACCTGTCAAGTAATCGCATAGCAACAATACCTTCTATTTTGTGCTGTCATGTCATTTTAGTCAGATACAGAAAAAGAACTTTCACACACTTCTACACAAAAAATATCATTGCCCTAAATACACATTACACAGCGTGGTAATTTTACAGCTAATGCCTTTTCATCATTTTTGCACAAAATTTGAAAATTTACCCAGGCAGCTATTACACTTTTTACATATCTCTGATCTCAATCTCATATTTACATTTTATAATTGATAGTGTTCATTACAAAATAAATTCACACTATTTCTCCCCCAACATGGTAACTCCTGAACTCATCCAGTCTTAAGTTAAGGATTACAAATCCATTTGCAAGAGGTTCATTACCTCTGTGGTTTCAGGCTTTCTTGGCTCCGAGTTAGCTGAGAATTCCTTTGCTGGCTGGTTTAAAACTATTCTGCCTCGTTTGCAGCATCTCCCTGTTCCGCACCTTGCAGTGTGTATTGTGAGAGATTATTTGTAGCTGGAGCCTGTTATAAGGGGGATCTTTGTTGGGTGTTCACCTTAAAAATGCATGAAAATCTTGGATAGAAAGCTGCCATAATCCCTCTTCTCATTCTTGTCTAAAGCTTGATAGTACTACGTGGTGAAGGGTGACCGTGTGGAAATCTCGGCAGAAGAGACACATTCTTGAGCAATAAGAAAGTTTTATTATGTATTGGCAAGATAGCAAATTACAGCAGATGCAGTCTAAATATCTACATTAACATTTGGCAAGAAACATTGTTGTGACCTGTTAAATAGGGGAAAATTTAAGCGACATGATCACAGATTACAAAGTCTAACTGCAGACTGGAACAAAGTGAAGTTGACTGGTCAGAGAAATATAGTGCAAAGGATACACTGATTATCCAATACAAATCCTTTCAGATCAATTCCCTTATACAACTGTTTTCTAACTCCCTCTTGCATGGGTAAGCCTTGGCTTTGTGGCATTATCACTAACCTATTAATCTTGAGGCCCAGGTAATATTCTGGGGACCAGTGTTTGATTCATGAGATTTTTTTATTCAGTCATGGGATGAGGGCATTGCTGGTTAGGTCAACATTTATTGCCCATCACAGGGGACAGTTAAGAGTCAATCACATTGCTTTTGTTCTGGAGTCACATGTAGACCAGACCAGGTAAAGACGGGAATTTCCTTCCCTATAGGTCATAGATCCCTAGTGAACCAGACAGTATTTCCTGACAATCTACAATGGTTTCGCGGTCATCATTAGACTCTTAATTCCAAATTTTCATTGAAATCAAATTGCACCATCTGCCATGGTAGGAATTAAAGCCAGGTCCCCACATTATTACCTGGGTTTCTAGATTAATAATCCAGCAATACCACTAAACCATCAGTTCCCCATACTGGGTTAGTAGAACTTGAGTTCCACAAGACTTTAATGAGGACCACGGAACCATGGTGGATTGTCGGGACGAATCCCATCTCATTCACATTGTCCTTTAGGGAAGAAAATCTGCTGTCCCTTACCTTGTCTGGCCTACATGTGACCCCACATTCATAGTAATACAATGATTCTCCTAAGTCCCTAGCAATGCCCACATCCCATGAATGAATAAAAAGTCTACCTTTTTCAACTGCCTTCTCCCAACCCATTCCAAATTCCCTCCTTTTCCACAGTCATCGTCTATCTCCATGCCCTTTTTGCCTTCCATGTGCTCTACTACTCCTTGCATCCTCTCTGGCATCCTATCATCTTTCAGCCTCCCCATTCTACTGCAATGCCTTGCCCTTTGCAGCCTCACCTCTGTAGCCTCTTTCTTCCCAGACCCCTGTCTTTCTTCCCTCACCATCCTTTGAAGCCTCTTTATCCTCTCTTCACCATTGTGTAGTGATTCTGAAGGGGCTAATGTTCATGTTTACCTTTGCTCCATCCATTCTTCTAATGTTGCACACAATCTGTGGGTGGAGACAAAAGGTTTCTAGTCTTGTTTTTGGATGGAGAAGATGTAATTGTATCATTTCCTTAAGATGTTAGTAATTACGCTTGACCCGATTTAGTTATACTTATTGCTATCATGCAATATACCTTCTTGTTATCAAAGAATAGTGCCTCCGCTAAAAATACTCTATAGTGGTGTATCAATCACAGGATAGGCCCAAGACAAAACTAGTCAAAGGAGGATTGGTAACCCACTAAAGGGTCTTTATTCATCTCTCTAAGGGATTTCCCTTGACTGTTAGAGGCCATCCCAGCACTTGGAGTTGGTATGAAGATATGAAATAGTCTAGACTGGTGGAGGATGATGAGTCATGGCAAATACCATATAAATGAGCACAGATGTGGGAGAAAGTCCTGCTTCGGCCACAGACCAGTTAGAATTTGAAAGTGGAGGCGCTGATTGTTGATGAATCTCACTGATTAGTTTTGTTTGCCTTGATGGTCGCATGTGTGCAAGGAATGAGGCTTTGTAGTTAGGGAAATCAATGATTGAGGTGAAACGCAATATCCTGTGTCCATAAGAAAAACCTTTTTGTTGTTAAATTAATGTGTTCTGTCTTCAGTAGGAGATCTTGCATTGAATGTTTAATTTCCAGTGCCTTTCTGCCTCTTGTGCCCTTCTGATATCTGGGGTTATGATCTTTCTATAAAGATTGTTGGCCCTCATCACTGCAGGTCACAGAATCTGATAGTAGTGTCCTTTGCTAACTGAATCCTTCCTTCTGAGAAGGATGACCATTCAAATGTCCTTTGCAACCATTTCCCCTGCTCATCTGTCCCCTTGATACCCGGGGGGTAAGAGGGTGAAAGACTGCCAACTCCATTCAAAGTCAAGCCATTGACTGCTCATTCCACATGCCACCCAATGCATCATCAGTGTCCAGTATAATAAAATGTGAGGCTGGATGAACACAGCAGGCCAAGCAGCATCTCAAGAGCACGAAAGCTGACGTTTCGGGCCTAGACCCTTCATCAGAGTCCAGTTCTCACTTTGCACTGCTGACCCTTTAATGGGAACAATGTGTAGTCATAAATGGCTCCCTACCCAACATATGCCCATCTTCAAGTGGTCAGTTTCTGAAGCTGGGCATGACCTATCTGTTTGTTTAAAACATACAACTGCATACGTAACAAAGTAAATGAATTAATAGTCTTATTTGACCTCAATTAGGAGAGTGGTATGCACGTCCTTGCTATTACAGTCACCCCCTGCCCACTCCAACAACACCCAATCCCTCCCTACCCATTCTAGAAACTCTATAGACTGAGCAATCTATCAGAACTCTAAACAAAAGCCCATCAATGGAATGTTCATGGTCTTCTCTTGCAATTTGGGAAAACATAGTTCAATTCCCCAATGGGGAGGTACCATTATGATTATAATTAATTCCAGATTGCAGTTTTGTAACCTAAACAAATGACTTAATAATTTATTAAATATGACCATAAGACCATAAGACATAGGAGTGGAAATAAGGCCATTTGGCCCATTTCTTCAGCCAGAGAGTGGTGGGCTTGTGGAATTCATTGCCACGATTGTTACTTATTATTCTTGAGCCAGTGGTCACATTCCCACCTTTGAATCAGATGTTAGTGTCTAAAATCCTTGTCACAGAATCCATACAGTGCAGATGGACACCCATCAAGTCAGTACTGATCATCTGAAGTGCATCCCACCCAGATCCTGCATTAACTTTGGCTAATCCACCTAGCTTACTCATCCTGGACACTATGAGGCAATTTGGTTTGCAGCCCACGCAACCTACATGCCTTTGGGAAGAAACCAAATCTCCAAGCAGAAACCCATGTAGACACAGGAAGAACATGTAAACTCCACAAAGATAGTCACTCTAAGGCTGGAATAAAACCTGAGTCCCTAACTTTATGAGGCAACAGTGCAAACCGTTGTACCACCATGCCATTAACTCTGACAAGTGGCTTGCAGTAACTTTACACAGCCCTTGTCCTGTCAAATACCTCCTTAAAACAGGAAATAGGCCTCTTTCTCCTACAAATCAGATCCTGTAAATATAAGGGGTGCATGACACTATATTTCTAACAGAAAGAGGCCAGAAATCACAAAGTTGCGACATAAAATTATTATTCCCTGTTGATATGTGAAAGAATACACTGCCTTGCTGATTTTTCATTTTTTAATGTACTTTTATCAATTTGAGCAGTGAACTAGAAATTGTGAGGTGACGGTGATTTCTGGACTTTGGGACAAGTTATAATAAAAGGAAAAGAATGAGGCCAGGCTTATTGGTTAATTGTAGTCTGATTCTTCATTAAAAGTGTTCCTATGGGCACAGCAACACAGGGAAGAGCTTTGTGATAAAACAGTTTTTAAAAAAAAATTCATTCACAGGATGAGGGCATCACTAACTAGGCGATTATTGCCCATCCCTAATTGCCCAGAGGGCAGTTAAGAGTGAGCCACAGTGCTGTGGATCTGGAGTCACGTGTAAGCCAGACAGGTAAGGATGGCAGTTTCCTTCCCGGGATATTAGTGAACTAGATGGGTTTTTCCTGACAATCAGCAATAGATTTGTGGTCATCATTAGACTCTTAACTCCAGACATTAATTGATTTCAAATTCTACCATCCACCATGGTGGGATTCAAGCCCGTGTCCTAAGAACATTATCTGGATCTCTGGATCAACAGTCCAGTGATAATGCGACTAGGCCATTGGTAGCTGAGGTTGCCTATTAATGAGTTCTTTAATAGGACATCATTAATAGACCCTATGATAAATGGCAATTAAGGCCTTGAGAAGTGATGGGCAGTCTCTCAGGGCGGAAACAGAATTGAGGTTTTTTTTAACTTTTTTTTCTAGGAAACGCATTTAGTCGCTGGTTGCTATTTGTAAGCTCCCTGCCTAACATCCCTCATCAGCTTTCAGAAGCCCAAAGAGTAGAAAGCTAATTTAGAAGTATTACTGCCTTCAGCAAAGTGAACTGCAAAAGTGATCCTGAGCAATGCTCCCAGAAAAACAACCAAGGAGTCCACATCAATGCCTGTGAAACAGTGCATCTTGAAAATCAATCAAGTAATCAGGCCAATTTTGCTCATTTTTATTTATCCTTTAACTGTGTTTGTTTGTCTGTCTGTCTGTCTTTTGTGAAAATGTGGACTGAATACAAATGTTTCAGGTTTAAAGCATTAATGTTAATTAGATTACCTATTGTATATTTTTCTTCTGCTAAAGTTATTGCTCCAGTTAGGCCCCATTTAGAATACTGTGTCCAATTTTGGGCCCCACACCTCAGGAAGGACATACTAGTCCTGGAGCGTGTCCAACGGAGATTCACACGGATGATCCCTGGAATGGTAGGTTTAACGTATGATGAATGGCTAAGGATCGTGGGATTGTATTCATTAGAGTTTAGAAGGTTGAGGGGGGATCTAATAGAAACTAACAAGATAATGTATGGCTTAGAAGGGGTGGATGCTGGGAAGTTGTTTCCGTTAGGCGGGGAGACTAGGACCCGTGAGCACAGCCTTAGAATTAGCAGGGGTAAATTTAAAACTGAAACGAGACGATATTTCTTCAGCCAGAGAGTGGTGGGCTTGTGGAATTCATTGCCGCAGAGTGCGGTGGAGGCTGGGACGTTAGATGCCTTCAAGGCAGAGATCGATAAATTCTTGATCTCACAAGGAATCAAGGGCTACGGGGAGAGTGCAGGGAAGTGGAGTTGAAATGCCCATCAGCCATGATTTAAATAGTGGATTGGACTTGATGGGCCAAATGGCCTTATTTCCACTCCTATGTCTTATGGTCTTATGGTCATATTTAATAAATTATTAAATCATTTGTTTAGGTTACAAAACTGCTATCTGGAATTAATTATTCACGAAGTCTGGGACTAATTATTCAAAAGCCTTGTTAGGAACTAATGGAGTAACTGTTGGGGATCTTGACTGTTTTAGTTTTACTTTGTTGCAAACATAGAGGAAGAAAGGCTGATTTGGCTAGGCTCTCCGTTTTGGTGTTGAAACAACACAGTTATGGAAAGGTGGCTAAAATAGAGGAAACCAAAAAGATTAAGCTGAATAAAACTGCTTTAACTTAAGTTTTCAACGGCACGGTTGCTCAGTGGTTAGCACTGCAGCCTCACAGCACCAAGGACTCGGGTTCGATTCCAGCCTTGGGTGACTGTCTGTGTGGAGTTTGCACATTTTCCCTGTGTCTGCATGGGTTTCCTCCGGGTGCTCCGGTTTCCTCCCACAGCGCAAAGATGTTCAGGCTAGGTGGATTGGCCATGATAAATTGCCCATAGTGTTCAGGGGTGTGTGGGTTATAGGGAGATGGGTCTGGGTGGGATGCTTCAAGGGGCGGTGCGGACTTGTTGGGCCGAAGGGCCTGTTTCCACACTGTACGGAATCTAATCTAAGTTAGATAGATCAGGAAAAATACGCATGGGCATAGGGGTTCATCCTGGTGAACATTCTCTGAATTGCCACCAATGAAACAATATATTTCCTTAAGTAAGGGGACCAAAATTGCTCATAGTACTGCACTGTGATCTCACCAGCACCTTGTGCAGTTGCAATAAGCCTTCTCAACTCTTATACTTCAACTCCCTTGAAATAAGGGCAAACATTCCATTTGCCTTCCTGATGTGGGTAAAGAGTCGATGTAAGAAAGAGGGACGCCAATTCATGTGACATTAACAGCAAGAGTGGAACAGGAAGGAATTTTACATGCTCTGGCAGAATAAATGAAGGTCTAAAAATTGCAGAAAGAAATGAGTGAAAAGTCCAGATCATCAACAGTGTTCAAGGTAATAGCCCAGATCTTTGGGTCTCTGGATCAGTGGAGACCTGTCATAACTCAAAATATGCATGTTGGGACCCCTTTGAAAATCTAGCTCACTGACTATAGGGGAATTATCTAGGAAATTTAAGCTTTTGATAGCCTGTGTCCAGAACATCCTGAAAAATGTCCCATTTTTACTTAGAATTGTACACTTTGAATAATTTCAACTTGTCTGGATAGTTTGATAGATTAAATCTTGTTTGAGCTGTAAAATGCAAGTTCTTGAATGATGAAATACAACTGACAATAGCAAACCTCCATTGTATCTCACAACTATCCACCTGTCACCTGACCAACATCTTGGAAGCTCCAGATTCTGCCACTGATCCTTAGACTAAGCCCCAACCCGACTGCTGCCCTAACTCCTCACTCTCCCACTTGCCACTACCTCCTCTTGTACCCATCTTGTACTTTACTTCTTCACCCGTCCATTTACCTCTCTACCACCTTCCTTATTCACCTCCACTTCTCAAAGATGTTTTGGAAGTTCACCCATCCATTTACCTCTCTACCACCTTCCTTATTCACCTCCACTTCTCAAAGATGTTTTGGAAGTTTTAAACTGTGATTGACTTACTGGAAAATGCCATCTACTGCCATAAAAATGGAGATGATTTCTACAAAGATTCTCTATGCAGCACTCTAGAAGGATTACTGCACAGCATTCATTTTGAAGGATCTTGCATCTAACACTGTGGTGCCAAAAATCATGGAAAGGTAACTGGATAAAGTTCTGTCTAATCAGGGTCAGAAATAGGATTCTGACTCAGATTAAAGACCATAAGACTATAAGCTCATAAGACATAGGAGTAGAAGTAAGGCCATTCGGCCCATCGAGTCCACTCCGCCATTTAATCATGGCTGATGGGCATTTCAACTCCACTTAAAAGATTTGTGCCCAAGTTATAATTCAGGTTTAGGGAGAAATGTAGCAAATAACAACAAAATAACTGAGAACAGTGCAGAACAAGTGACAAAAAAGACAGTAATAAGTTATAATGTGTGTTGAAAACATCTGAGCATAAAGGCAGCTCAGAGTTCATTGCCCAATTAAAATTTCTTTAAGTACTAGACATGTAAACACATTAGCTAATAAATAAAAACAGCAAATTAGACGCACAAACTCAGCTTACAGCGTGTTTTAATGGCCATCACAAAACCTAGCTACAAGTTGGGAATGACAGGGAGTAAAATATTTCAGGTTAAGGTCTTTAGAAAGGACAGAGAAAGACAGAAGAAAGGAGGAAGATCGATATTTACGAGGGTTACACTACAACATTAAAAGTGGGTAAGTCAGAAATGTTTACTTGTAGAATTAAGGAAATGAATAAAAGTTCTTAGATGAAGTAATAAATTAATAGGATGTATGAATGAAGAAATTAATGAACTTAGTCATAACAATAGGATGCCTCCGTTGAGTTTTCAAATGCCAGCAGGGCAAGAACATGTTCAAGCTCAATCTTAAAACTGTGTATGTGGAGAGTAGCACTGGATTCCACATGCCTCTGGGATGGGTTGCGATTTTAAAGGGAAGGTGAAGTGGGGAAGAAGAGGGTAGTACATCCAATCAACTGCTTGTTGAGTTCAATGATGAGTCCGTTAGCAGTTTTCCAAGGAGCAGATTTAAATTTTCAGCTAAGAGGCGTGTGGTACATGATATGTCTGGGATACATCAGATGCAACTGACATGAACACAGCCATGAGGGCTAATGGAAGCATTGGCTGAGATCTTTACTTGAGTTGAAGGAGGAAACCTTTGAAAATTAATGAACATTAGCTAAGTGAATTAAAATGGGAGCAGGCTATCTGATAGGGCAGAGTGACAGGGAAAAGCATCTGTAGATGCAATACTTTTGTTCAGAATGTTGAGTGAGCACAGTGAGAGGCTGCAAGGGAAAGCAAGTGTTTTCTAAAATATTTAGTGCATTGCTCAAGAGTCAGAAACCTCCATTTTTCAGGGAGAGGTGGCATCTCTTCAGGTATATAGTTATGGATATTGGCACTCTGTTCACACAAGAGGATTCCAGTGCTTTACTCACCGAATCTGTAAAATGACTTTCATTAGAAAGATATTGTGCACGAAACACAAACAGCTGATTAGCTCAAACAAAATCAGATATTCCTGGAAGAATTTTGCAGTCCGGCAGAAGAAGGGTCTTCTTTATTTAAAATGTTAATGCTGTTTAATTTAAACAGATGTTGCCACACATGCAGAGTTTTTTCCAACAATTTCTGATTTGTTCCAGATTTTTAGCTTCTGCAATTCTTTGGTTTTTCATGTGATTATTGCCATTGCCACATAATTATGTGGGGGATGTTGTTTCTGTTGACAACTTCTCCTACTTCACAGATTAAGGAAACACGTGAAAGCCAATAACCCTTCACTCACCCTTTATACGTCATCTGATTTTCTAAATCAAACTTCAATATGAGAATGGTTTAATTGATTTCCTAAGCAATTATAATAGGAGGGGCAGCACAGTGACTCAGTGATTAGCACTGCTGTCTCACAGCACGAGGAACCCAGATTTGATTCCATCCTCAGGCAATTGTCTGTGTGGAGTTTGCACCTCCAACCTGTGTCTGCCTGGGTTTCCTTTGGGTGCTGCAGTTTCTTCCCATAATCCAAAGATGTGCAGGCTAGGTGGATTGGCTATGCTAAATTGCCCATAGAGTTCAGGGATGTGTAGATTAGATGGGTTACAGGGGCTAGGTCTAGTGCGATGCTCTGAGAGTCAGTGTGGACTTGTTGGCCTGAAGGGCCTATTTCCACACTGTACGGATTCTATGATCGATGAAACAAATGACCAAACAAATATTGAAAACATTGCATGGGTGACCCACTGTTCACAACTGATGACATTGTGCCTTGCATTCTTGTAGACTTTTGTAAGGTATTTTCCTGTGACTAAGCAAAAATGGAGTCAGGCTACTTCTTATATCTGCTTGGCATGTCTATGGTTTTGATCCTCGTTTCAGTTTCTGCATGCGTAGCCTTGGAGGGGTTGGCCTCGGTTAAAGGACCGAACAGCATGGATGGGTCCTGCATTTAACAGGCTGAGGAGCTGAGTGATGGTACATGTGTTCCTGAGGGGTGGTCCCCTTGTCAATAGCTTTGTTTGCCCATATCTACTTCCCAAACTATTTCATTTCATGACCTTGTTTTGAGGTTTGTAAATTGTTGTGGCCCCCTTAGTGACACTTGAGAAAACTAGATTGGTCACGGTGGGGGGGTGGGGAAGGAACAGGAGGGGTAGAGCAAAAAGACATTTTGTTTTTATACATTTGAGAAATAGGGGCATCACTATCTGGCCAGCATTTATTGCCTATCCTTAGTTGCCCTAGAGTAGATGGTGGTGGGGGTAACAGGAGGGGCAGTGTAGAGAGACATTTTCTTTCTATACTTTTGAGAAATATGGGCATCACTGGCTGGCCAGCCTCCAGTTATTACCTATCCTTAGTTGCCCTTGAATAGCTACCTTCTCAAACAGCTGCAATCCATCCGCTGTGAGTTGGCTCAAAATACCATGAGGAGGGAATACCCATGAAAGTGGAGGTGGTGTTTGACCTGTGTGAGTTGGTGGAGTGAGCTGCTGAGAGAGCAGGTACCTATTCAAGCAGGAGCACAGCTGTTTCTGTCATTAGTAGTACTGAATGGTAAGTGGTGCAACCTCATCATTAACGCATTGCTCCTGCATCCACTCAGAGTGCTATAGTATGTACTTCACAACGAGGTTAGCCATTCTCTCAATGGAGGTGCTCACGTACTCAAATCACTTGAGGCTTGAAGGAGTAAATATAGTACATGGACTCCTTCCTTACCTTCCCAGAGCTTCATAACACCTCAAAGATCTTGGAAATTGGAGATATTATCTGCCCTTAATGCTCTGTGATGATTTCCCCTTGCTGCGACAACTGAGAACCAGGGTTTTTGTCAAGCAGAGCATATTGCTGTCTCCCATTTTCAAAGGGAATTGCACACAACTGACTATTTCACTCTCCTCCTACTGTTGATTCAGGCTAAACTGTGGCATGTCTGCAGTAGTCAATGGTACTTTGCATGTGCAGATGGTACAGGTTCTGTGAGTCTCACCCCACCATTGACGCTGGAGAAACACATGATCTGTTTTGACTATCTTGCTATTTAACAGCCTTTGAGAATGTTCCAATACAGGTTTTCTGTCACTAATAATTTCATACTTGAGAATCCAGAACTGATGTGAATTCCACATGTATTGTAGATTAATGTACAAATTTAGAATATTAAATCAACATTTACTTATCTCAAAATCATGGAATCTTGTGGCTTTATTCTCCTAGTAGTATCTGGGATTTCTAAAAATTAAAAAAGAACTGGCTCCTGACAAGGCTATAGCATACATTTAGCAGCTTTGTCAGGGACAATGACATAGTTGGAAACTAAAACGGTTTACACAAAGTGGGGAGAAAAACAGATCCAGGCACCCTGCAAAATTATAAAGAGCAGAAAATGGATACAGAGCAAATATTGGAAGTTACAAAATGCAAAAATGCTTGTGACTGATACAAATGACAACATTAAATATTTTTTAACATTGATGAAGTGAAAAGATAATGTTTGACTAATGTGACATCTTAACGACAAACCTAGGGTGATACTGTCATTAGACATCTGAAAAAAAGATGGCCTTTACTGTAGAGAACAGGCATAAAACACCATAACTTCAGCGAGAATAAAATAAATCAGACAGTGGTACTAAATAAATTCAATACAACAGCTCATAATAAAAGAGTAAATGAGAATTTAATGTGAGACTAGTTATAGAACATCTCATGATTATAGATCAGCCACAATTGTTTTAAATGATGGAGCAGGCTTTGAGTAATAAATGGCTGACTCCTAATGCCATAGTACCAGAAGATGCTCATCCCAGGAAATAAAGGTAGATGAAGTAATTATTGATGTGTGCCATCGATCTTGTAAAACATATTCAAGAGTACTCCCCTTTGATAGGAAAACTGCCAGTCACTCCAATATTTGAGAAGAAAACTTAGGAAATTATAGACTTACAAATCTAATGTCAATTATGAGAACCTGTTTACATCTGCATTAGAGACAGAATGACTGCACATAAGTCACATCCAATTTAAATTATTGTATTTTTGAAGAAACAGAAGTAGCAGATTATTAAGTGGTAGGCAATTTTACCTATGAATGATATTAATATGGACTTCTAAAAGGCATTTGACGAAGATTTTCTGAAAGAGACCGTTAATAAGTTTGGCTCATATCTTTCAGTTTCTTGGATTCTCAGTGTCTGGGCATAGGCACAAGTTGAGCACCAGCACCCCATGGACGTCCCAATTTGCTGATCCAGGAGGTTTAAACACACAATTGCTCTGCTCTCTGGAACTATCAGAAATTCTCAGGCTGAGTTGAGTTGGAGATATCCCATAGTTTTGATTTATTTACCCAGATAATGCTAGATAAAAATAATTTATCCAGCTTCAGGGTAACAATATGACTGAAGTGTCAATCATGCACACTGAGGCTACCTGCACCCCCTCAACCCAACAAGGCTGTATCATCCAAGTGCTGCCTAACTTGGCTTGGCTATCAGCCCCCACCCAACCTTACCTTCACTAGTCCCCGACATGACTATTCCATCTCATCTGCACTCTGCAGTTATCCATTTCCTTACCCATTATACCTATTCACTAATATTACCATTGGGCATTCAAACTAGCCACATGGCAGCAAGTTTAATAAAAGGGGGGCTAGTCTTCTGTACTGACCTACTTCATTGCTTTCCTCATGGATTCCTGCAGGCGAAGTGATTCTGCATTATGGATCAGATGTCAAGCCTTTTTAAATTTAACTAGATACCCATGAGTAATTTTCTGATTTGTGTGAAGTGCAGAGTTCAATGCTTATTAGAAGAGTTGGGTCATTATTTACCTAGCAATTTTAATGTTGTGAAATGTTTCAATGTTCTTTGCATCTAAGGAGCATCTACTTAATGCATTGCAGAAATCCAAAGATCTTTAGCACCTTTCAGACCCAAAACCATGGTCATCGAGATGTACAAGAGCAGTAGCTATATGGAAACACTAGAACTGCAAGTTTTCTTTCAAGCTACTCAGCATCCAAGCTTGGAAATATATCACCATTCCTTCAGTGTCATTTGAGTCAAAATCCTGAAATTCCTTCCCTAATGGCATTATGGTCTACATGCAGGCCACTGTCATCTTCTCAAGGGCAATTAAAAACAAGCAATAAGTATTGGCCTAGCCAGCAACATACATATCCCACATGTGAAGATAAAAAATTAAGTTAAGAAGGGAATATATTTCAACAGAGGCTTAAGGAGCAATTTCAAAGCTTAGTCCCTTGGCAGCTGAAGACATAGCCATCAACGGTACTACAATTATAATCAGGGTTGCTCAAGATGACAGAATTGGAGCCGCACAAACTAACTTGTGAGAGCTATGTAAGAAATCAGAGATGGTTTTTGAATATGGGAAAGTTAGCCAGGAAGCATTGGAATAATTAAGTCAAGTAGTGACTAAAGGTATGGATTAGAATGCATGAGATTGAAGGCAACCTGTTGGCTGTGGTATAGAATTTTTAGGGAAGTCAGAGACAGAGTGGAGAGAATGGCGATATACTCAAATTAGCACAATAGGCTGAGAGTAGTTGCAAGGCTTCTCACTATATTTTCAAATGATTGAAGAAAGAGAGAGAGAGAGAGAGAGAGAGAGCTGTTTATCTAAATAAGAACTGGAAGATCTGAAGATGCTGTAAATCAGGAACAAAAACAGAAGTTTCTGGAAAAGCTCAGGTCTGGCAGCATCTGTGAAGAAAAAGTCAGAGTTAACGTTTCGGTTCGGGTAACCCTACCTCAGAACTCTGGAGTATAGATAGATATGCAGTGATCTACTTGAAGTGTTTATGATGATAAAACAGTCAACAGGCAAACTATTTCCTTTAATGGGAAGTTCAAACAAGACAAAACTATTAGAGCTAAGCCACTCAGCAGTGATGGGAAAAGGATTCCTTCATGCAAGTCACAGTTAAAATTTGGAACATACTCATCCAAAAAGCTGTTGAGGCTCGGTCAAAGTAACATTAAAAGAGTTAACATTTAAAATGCAGAAATAGTAGGAGCTGCTGATGCTGGAGAATCTGAGATAAGTGTGAAGCTGGATGAACACAGCAGGCCAAGCAGCATCAGAGGAGCAGGAAGAAGGTAATTGCTTAATAATGTCAATAATGACCCAAAATGTCAAGCTTTCCTGCTCCTCTGATGCTGCTTGGCCTGCTGTGTTCATCCAGCTTCACACCGTGTTATTTCATATGGATGACTTTATTTTCACGTAGAGTGGGAAAATCAAATTGACAGAGATAGCCATAATTAAGAATTCACACAGTGTATCAGGGAGGTTGCCCTTGGACAATGTTGTGGACATGACCAGGAATCTGGCTATTTTGGATCTGGTAATGTGGAATAAGACAGGTTGAATAAATCAGAATAAAAGATCTCTTCAGGAAGTGACCAGAACATGGTAAAATTTAGCATTTAGCTTGAGAATGAAAATGAGAAACTTGGGTTGTAAACTACTGTACTATGATCTCATTGAATTGATCCGATCCATAGAGGCAAATAGTCGCATTCTACTTCTGTCTTATAGTATCAAATATTAAAAAACCATGGCAAGTAACAGGAGACATATTTAGAAATAAGAGGAAGAGGTCATTTGGTTCCCTGAGCCTTCACCATTTGATAAGACCAGGACTGAGTGGATTATGGCCTAATTTCTACTTTCCTGTCTAATTCCTTTAACAATAGGAATTCCTATAGACTTCCTTTCTAGCAAGTCTAATTTAGGCTTAAAAATAATTCAATTTGCAGATTCTCAAAAAAAACCTCAATCTTAAATGGGAATTTTTTTTTGTTTAAAAAACTGTGTCCCGAGTGTAAGTACATCCTCTTGGCATCCACCCTTTCAAATGCCTGCAGGATCTTTTACAGACCAATAAGAACACTTTATTCTTCTATACTCTGGAAGTACAAATATAACCTATCCAACCTTCCTCCATAAGCTAACACTGAAAAACAACAGGAAGATAGCATTTAGCCTCAGAAGCTAATTGATTTTACTGTCTGGCATCAAGGGGAAATTAATTCAACCTTTTGAATGCTTATTCATTATTAAGCAATTACCTGCTAGAAATAGCCAATGTTCTCAATGTTTCTCTAGATGTAAAGTAAAAATGTGATGATTCCTCCTGACCAAACAACCTCTTAATGTCTCAGAGATAGAAGTCAGAGGTATCTCTGACTCTGGAGTCAGAGAGGAGAGTGTGAAGCTGGAGGAACACAGCAGGTCAGGCAGCATCAGAGGGGCAGGAAAGCTGACATGTCAGTCGGGACCCTTCTTCAGCATTTCCTGTAACCTCTTAATGTCTTTTGTCCAAACTTACAGATGAAGACTGTACAGTTGGACACTGAATGCACGGTGCATGAACTGCCATCCAAGAATAAAAATAAATCAATGCAGATTATACTGAGGCTAGATGATGACATTATTGCCTCAGTCAGAACGTCATACATTAAAGCAGCCCTTCCATGAATTGAGTAAATAGGGAATGCTAATATACTCAGTGGTGTCGTCTACACGAGTCACTAAACTGAGGTCCCACATAGTCCTTCACGTGGAGTAACTTACAACCTTCCAAGTTCATACATGCTTCATTACTTGCACCCTAACACACGTTTGGGCAGAATGGTGGCTCAGTGGTTAGCTCCGCTGCCTCAGTGCCAGCAACCCCAGTTCGATTCCGCCCTCAGACAACTGTCTGCGTGGAGTTTGCACATTCGCCCCACGTCTGTGGGGTTTCCTCCGGATGTTCAGGCTTCTTCCACAATCCAAAGATGTACAAAGCTTGGTGGATTGGCCATGTTAAATTGCCTATAGTGTTCAGGAATGTGTAATTAGGGGGATAGGTCTGGGTGGGATGCTCTGTGTGTCAGTGTTGACTTGTTGGGTCAAAGAGCCTGTTTCCACACTGTAGAGATTCTATGGCCCAACCTCAGCTCTTCTGCCCTCTTCAATGCTTGTTACCTTTAGACTCCTCGATTGCATGGTCTCCAGGGCAATTACTCTACACAAAAACTTTACACATTAATCAGCCTCATTTCTTAACTCATACCGAGACTCATTCACACATCATCCCAGGATGACATACATTCGTTGTCCATCAACACCTCAATTTTAAAATCAAGCTAATTTTCAAATACTTCGATCAAAAATGATCCCCCTAACGTCCCCCCTCACTGCGAAGTTTATCATGTGCTGATGAAGGGTCTCCACTTCCAGAAGCCACCGCCACACAAGGGCCACGTAGGTTCACTCAGCAGTAAAAAGATTTACAGTGAATACTACACTCCATCCATTCCTATCTTTGCAATCTCATCCACCCGTTGAAATATTACTGATCCCTATACTCCTCTAAATCTGGCCTCCTGTACAATCCTACTTTTAATCATTCTACCAACGGTACCTGGCTTGCAGCTGCCTTGTCTATAAGCTCTGAATACCCCCACCTTGGATATCTCCACCTTGCTTTCTTCAAGATCCTCCTTTTATTTTTTAATGCCATTTCTCCTACTTCCTCTTTCTGTGACTTAGTATAATTCTGGTTCATTAAGGTTTTTAATCACATACCTTGGGAGGATGGTTTGCTTCATTAAAGGTGCTGTACAAATGCAGGTGACTACTTTTGTTTCATCTGCAGCATTAGAAACTCTCTCCCCCCACCGACCGCAAAGATATTAAGAGTTTGGAATATAACTTCCAGATATAAATTCTCTATAAATTCAAAAACTGTACATTCAATAATTCCGATTCCAAAGAAGAAATTTTATTTTATTTGATATGGTATCATTAACAGGAGCACAAAATTCTACACATTTGTTGTAATTTCCATGTAGCGATTTATTAAAGTTCAACTCTCTAGGTTACCCCTGCCTCTGTTTGTGCCTGGGATGAGACTTGCAATACACATATAAACGTCCCCGTCTACGCACAAAGAAACAGTCCTTGCATCGCTTCTTTACAGAAGTCTTAGTTTTCATTCCTGCCATTCCCTGTACAGTTTGTAGTTGGTACTGTTGAAGAAACGGCATGGCAGCAAATCTCACTATCTTGAGGGGATCCAGCCCAATTTTGGGCTTCACTATAACCACCATACTCAAATGCTTATGTGTCACTGAACAGGCTGATGGCCTACAGAGAGCTGAACATTTGCACAACTGCCACAGAGGCTTCTTGACCACCTGGAGAAGATTCTTCACAAGAAAGGCCATCCTGTTCACACCTGCAATGGAAAAGACACATGTTATGATGATTTTGAAATATTGTTTGATATGAATTTTGCTCTAGGAATTGCAAATACTTTATTAAAGTCGTTCAAAATAAATGAATTGTAAAGCCAAAGAATCTAATTACTCAGTTTCACTAGAATGTTTTAGTTTGTCTGCATATTGATCACTGTGTGGCACAGCAATTCATTACTTGTTATTTTTATTAGTACACCTAATTTTTTTTTTCCAAAGATGCTACCTAAATAAGTATATTGCATGCTAAATTTAATTTATTTAGCTTTGGATTTTGAGTCAAGGGTTAATTACAACTGATAATATTAAAGCATTCACCATTGCAAATGCAGACAGATGGAAAATCTCTCCACCTATCTTCTTTTCTCTCCATCTTCGGTCCGCCTCCCCCTCTCTCCCTATTTATTCCAGTTCCCTCTCCCCATCCCCCTCTCTGATGAAGGGTCTAGGCCCGAAACGTCAGCTTTTGTGCTCCTGAGATGCTGCTTGGCCTGCTGTGTTCATCCAGCCTCACATTTTATTATCTTGGAATTCTCCAGCATCTGCAGTTCCCATTATCTCTGGAAAATATGTCTGCTGTTCTGACAAGGAAGGTACCAGCTTTGAGTGCATGTAGTTCAGCTGGCTTCACCAGCAGTGGTCATAGGACTGACATCAGCATTTGAGGAGCGTTAAACATGAAATAATCAGTTCGGGGTTAGGGCTCCTGGACACATTGAAAGTTTATAACTCAGAAAGCTCCCCATCATATCTGAGGAAGCCAAAAAAAAATCACTAATTTCTTTTACTCTTCATGGTCTATAGCCCTATAGCTTATGGTACTTCAAGGGCAAACTATTTTCTCACGCCACCCCCCGCCCCAACAAAATGCAATGAGGGCTTCTGCCATTACCATCTTTTCAGGCAGTGACTTCCAGACCCTGCCGGGTGAAAAATTCTCTACTTCACTCCAAATCTTGTGTTAATTAATTTAAACTAGCTTCCTGGTTATTGACCCAATATAAGTCACTTCATTTTATACACCTAACATCTCCCACTTCTACTGCAAATTAGCCAGGCTAATTTCTTTGTATTTTTAAAATTCTCCACACCTAGAGAAATTCCAAATCTCAACTTCACATTTTTGAGCACAATCACATCCTTTCTTCAGTACGTTATACAACTAGACATGCACACATTACTCCAATTGTGGCTTAACCAGTTTAAGGTAGTTCTAGAAATAACATTTCATCTCAGAGTCATATTTATTATGCTTCCTAAACTGAACTAATCCTGCATTTGGCTCATATCCCTTTGAACCTTTCCTATTCAGATACCTGTCCAAATGTCTTTTAAAATCTGTAACTGTACCTGTTTTTTACCACTTCCTCTGGCAATTGGTTCCAAACATGCACCACACTCCACATGAAAAAGTTGACCCCTCAGACCCCTTTTAAAATCTTTCCCCTCATCTCAAAACCTATGCCTTCTAGTTTTAAAGTCGCCTCTCTTGCAAAAAAGACCATGGTCATTCACCTTATCTATGCCCCTCATGATTTTATAAACGTCTACAGAGTCAACCTTCAGGCTCCAATATTCCAGGGGGAGAAAAGTTACAGCCTATCCTAATTACTCAAACCCTCAATTTACAGCAGCATTCTTGTAAATATTTTTCTACAACCTCTCCAGTTTAACGACATCTTTCCTGTGACAGGTAACCAGAATTGTCCACAGTATTACCAATAGTGACCTTACCGATGTCTTGGACAGCCATAACATAACATCCCAACTCCTATACTCAGTATCTAATAAAAGGAAAGTATCCAATGTACCATCTGAACCAGTGATAATGGGAACTACAGATGCTGGAGAATCCAAGATAACAAAGTGTGAAGCTGGATGAACACAGCAGGCCAAGCAGCATCTCAGGAGCATAAAAGCTGACGTTTCGGCCTAGGCCCTTCATCAGACAGGGGGATGGGGAGAGGGTTCTGGAATAAATAGGGAGAGAGGGGGACGCGGACCGAAGATGGAGAGAAAAGAAGATAGGTGGAGAGGAGAGTATAGGTGGGGAGGTAGGGAGGGGATAGGTCAGTCCGGGGAAGACAGACAGGTCAAGGAGGTGGGATGAAGTAGTAGTTAGGAAGCGGAGGTGCGGCTTGAGGTGGGAGGAAAGGATGGGCGAGAGGAAGAACAGGTTAGGGACGTGGAGACATAACATCCCAACTCCTGTACTCAGTATCTAATAAAAGGAAGGTATCCAATGTACCATCTGAACCAGTGATAATGGGAACTGCAGATGCTGGAGAAGCTTCCCGGGGAGACCACTCTCTCCGTGACTCCACTGTCCGCTCCACACTCCCCTCCGACCTCACCACACCCGGCACTTTCCCCTGCAACTGCAGGAAGTGCTACACTTGCCCCCACACCTCCTCCCTCACCCCCATCCCAGGCCCCAAGATGACTTTCCATATTAAGCAGATGTTCACATGCACATCTGTCAATGTGGTACACTGTATCCATTGTACCTGGTGTGGCTTCCTCTACATTGGGGAAACCAAGTGGAGGCTTGGGGACCGCTTTGCAGAACACCTCCACTCGGTTCGCAATAAACAACTGCACCCCCCAGTCGCGAACCATTTTAACTCCCCCTCCCATTCCTCAGATGACATGTCCATCATGGGCCTCCTGCAGTGCCACAATGATGCCACCTGAAGGTTGCAGGAACAGCAACTCATATTCCGCTTGGGAACCCTGCAGCCCAATGGTATCAATGTGGACTTCACAAGCTTCAAAATCTCCCCTTCCCCCGCTGCATCCCAAAACCAGCCCAGTTCTTCCCCTCCCCCACTGCATCACAAAACCAGTCCAGCTTGTCCCCTCCACCCACTGCATCCCAAAACCAGCTCAGTCTGTCTCCGCTTCCCTAACCTGTTCTTCCTCTCACCTCAAGCCGCACCTCCATTTCCTACCTACTACCTCATCCCGCCTCCTTGACCTGTCCGTCTTCCCTGGACTGACCTATCCCCTCCCTACCTCCCCACCTATCTTCTTTTCTCTCCATCTTCGGTCTGCCTCCCCCTCTCGCCCTATTTATTCCAGTACCCTCTCCCCATCCCCCTCTCTGATGAAGAGTCTAGGCCCGAAACGTCAGCTTTTGTGCTCCCGAGATGCTGCTTGGCCTGCTGTGTTCATCCAGCTTCACACTGTTACCATCTGAGCCATGTTATTTACCTGTTTTACTACCAGTAGGAGCCTGTTGACATAATCGTCAAGATTCCTCTGTTTCTTTACACCTTCAGCATCCTACCACTCATTGTATATTCTCTTGTTTGCTCTCCACACTTGAAATTCAATCTGGACAAATGTTATTTGTCACTTTTCTGCCAGCAGTCTCTTGTATTCTCCAGCCTTCATCTTCTACTGGCCATCTTTGTTTAATCACTGTGGTTTTAATTAATGATTTCCTGTCCTTCAAAATTATCTCCCATAATGTGACCAAAGTTAGTCTAACAGGCTTTTAATTACTTGGCATTCCCTTACTTTTTAAACAAAGTGGATAAAAATCTTACCTTACAAATCAATATTTCTAACTTAAGATTTGGAAAATGATGGTTACAATTTGTTATGTTCTCCTTTATCTCTCTTTACAGCCTGTGATAGAATTCATTCATTCATTCAGGCTGACTATTTATCCACTTGCAAATACATATACTCCTTAATCTTATCAAAACGTACAAGATTCGTAGGGTACTTGACAGAGTAGATGAAAAAAAATGATTCTTCTTGTGACAGAGTCCAGAGCCAGAAGGCATAACCTCAAAATAAGGGGTTGCACATTTAAGACAGATGAGAAGCAATTTTAATTACAAATGTGGGTGTATACAACTGAGAATTTATGAGGGTATGATGATGTAGTGGTTGTGCTACTGGACTAATAGCCACAGTAATCCTATAGAGGTAAAGAATATTCCACAGAATGAAGTCCAAATCCCATTATGGAAACTTAAGAATATGAAGGAACTGATTAAGCAGTTGAAAATTAATGAAATTTTCATAAGTGACAATGACAAACCAGTTTGATTTTTGTATCTTTCAGTGACAGATACTTCATGTCTCATAAGCTGTAGGCCAGGTTCCTTACGAAAGTGAGCTTGACTCTAAAGTGGTTTTTCCTCAGAACCGTTCTGAGAAAGGATCACCAGATCTGAAATGTTAACTCTGATTTGTCTTCACAGATGTTGCCAGACTTGCTGAGCTTTGAACAACTTTCTGTTTTTGTTTCTGATTTACAGAATCTGGAGTTTTTTCCTTTTTTTATTGACTCTAAAGAGGCCCATCAAGCAATACTGTTCTATAAAATGTGGTGACCAACAACTATTTTAAGAGGAGGACAGGCAATAAATATTGGCTTCTTCAGTGATTCACACAAAGTGCATTCTTTTTAAATTAAAAAGCAAAATACTGTGGGTGCTGAAGATTTGAAATAAAACTAGAAAGTGCTGGAGAAATTCAACAGGTGTGGTAGCATCAGTGGACTGAGAGAAAAAAAAAGTCAGATTTAATACTTGAATTCTCCTTGATAAAGACCTTTCCAAAGACATCATTGGGCCCAAAATACCAACTGTTTCTCCCTTTACAAATGCTGACCTGAATTTGACCAGAACTGTGCACATACTTTGAAACTTTGATTACCATACAGGCTCAATTCCGAAGATTGAGTGCATTTGCAGCTAAACGTCACATTCAGATGGCATCACCAATGCATACCATGGCAAAATTAACTAACATTTGAAATCCTGTTGTGTACACATTAGCTGCTGCAGCACATGCAACATTCATATAATTTATTGAAGCTGAAAACTAAGAGACATTGCAGCATGCAACGAAACAGTTTCAGGGTTTGCAGCTTGACGACACGTACGGATCAGTGAGTTTGAAGAGTTTTCCAATACCAACCCTAAATTCATGTCGTTGTCCCCTTGGCCCGCTCACCATGTAACCCATTTTTGTGCCAGTTACTATATTTATACAAAAACAAGGACCCGTTTCAGTGATAATGGGAACTGCAGATGCCGACCCGTTTCAGTTGCTTACTTTCAAGAAATAAAATCCCAATATTCTCCAACCCTCAGCTGAGCATCAGTTTAAGGTTCTTGGCAGCATGTACTACACCATGCTTAGACGTCTTAGAGTTGATCACAAACTTAACAAGCCACCTCCATTACCTCTGCGTCCTTCCGGAAGTTCTACAACACTCCTGAAACGTTCAGATAACCCATGAAGCATAAAATCTGTAACTCACTTCACTGATTCTCATCCGTCACTTCCGGCGATCCAGCTCGCGCTGGCGCAATATGCACTCCTGACCTGAAGGATCCTGGGAGAAACACAAGCCTTACTTCGTGCCCCGTTTACGTGACTTTTGACGAAAGGTCACTGGACAGGAAACGTTAAAAACAAAAACAAGTTTGCTGGAAAAGCTCAGCAGGTGTGGCAGCATCTGTGATGGAAAAGACAGAGTTAACGTTTTGGGTCCGGTGATCGTTCCTCAGAAATGTTAAGAGCTGCGCTTGCTAACACCTCGGAGCATGCGCAGTATTCCTTGCGCGGTGCGAGGTTAACGTGGGGTTCAAATTGTGCCACGGCAGACGGTGGCATTCGTGGTCAATTTGTAAAAAAAATCTGGAATGAAGAGACCAACAATGACCGTAAATCCATTGTCGATTTTCGGAAGAGTAAACATCTGGTTCACTAATGTCCTATAGAGAAGGAAATTGTCACCCTGATCTAGTTTGGCCTACATATGACTTCAGACCCACAGTAATGTGGTTGACTTAACGATCCCATGGGCAATAAGTGCTGGCCTAGCCAGTGACGCCTCATTCCCATTAATGATTTTAAAATAAGTAAAGACAGTTTCTCTCCCTGCTTCCCACTCTAGATATTGGTCTGGTAAACTTCTGAATTGCCTCCAATACATGTTTATTCCTCCGTGTATGAAGGTGACCCATGCTGTGCACTGAACTGTAAAGGAATAGTTTCACCAGTGCCCTGCATAACTGAAGCAAAACCTTCTAACTTTTATGTTCAACTCCCCCTGCAATAAATGGTAACATTCTATTAGCTTTCATAATTACCCGATACCTGCATACCAGTACTTTGCAATTTATGCGCATGGACACCCAGATATCTTTGCAATCTTTCACCATTTAGAATAATACATTGTGGTTGGTTGGCACATTGAGCTGGTTTGTTGTTTTTCCACAAACATTGCATTACCCTGCTGGATAGCAGCCTTTAATGAAGCACTGGGGAGCTCCTGAGATGCTGCTTGGCCTGCTGTGTTCATCCAGCCTCACATTTTATTATCTTGGAATTCTCCAGCATCTGCAGTTCCCATTATCTTTAATGAAGCACTGTTGTGTTTTCTGGCATGATATTTAAACTCAGGAGTCTGTTGTGCTGATTGCCTCACTTCCGGTTTTCCTTCATCGTATAGTGTATATGGCGTTGAGCTCTATGTGTTTGTTGATGGCTTTCTTTGTGGAGTACCAGACTTCTAGAAATTCACAGGAACACAATTGACCTCCTATGACCACTGGCCATCACAGTAGCACACAAAACCACCCGAGGAAAACTACCTTGGCTATTCATCCTATCCATGCCCGTCGTGATTCTATAAACCTCTATAAGGCCACTCCTTAGCCTCCAACACTCCAGGGGGAAAAGTCCCAGGCTATTCAGCCTCTCCCCATAACTGAAACACTCCAGTCCCAGCAACATCCTTGAAAATCATTTTTGCACCCTCTCAAGTTTATCAAGCTCCTTCCTATCGTTTATATAAATTGTAAACGGTTGATGTCCTGACACCAATCGCTGTGGCACATCATTCACTAAACTTTTCAAAATGCAAAGGCCCTATTTATGTCTACTCTCTGCTTCCTGTTCACCCAGCCAATCTTCTAGCCATGCCAATATGCTAACTCTTATACTGTGAGCTTTTGTTTTCTGCAATAACCTATAATGTGCACTTTAAGATGTCAAATAAGCGCCAAATACCTTCTGGAAATCTAAGTACATCACTGGTTCCCCTTTATCTACAGCATTTGTCAAAGATGATTTCCTTTTCATAAAAGAATGTTAACTCTTGAAATTTTCTAAGTGTCCTAATACAATTTCTTTTAGCTTCCAATGTTTTCTGTATGCTAGATGTTAAGCTTGTTAATTTCCTGCACTTTGTTTTTATCCCTTGATGTAGAGGTAATATCACTGAAGCAGGCAGAGAAATTTAAATTCAGATTAATAAAATGTAAAACTTAAAACTTGTCTCATTAATGGTCGATCAAACGTAAAAGTAAAGGCTCTAGTTCATAAATATCCTTTCAAGAAGGAAATCCACTGTCCACACTTGGTTACATGTAACGTACTGGCAGGCTGATGGAGAAAGTGAAGTCACATGGAGTCCAGGGTGTGCTAGCTAGATGGATAAAAAACTGGCTAGGCAACAGGTAGTAGTAGAAGGGAGTTTCTCAAATTGGAGACCTGTGACCAGTGGTGTTCCACAGGGATCTGTGTTGGGACCACTGTTGTTTGTAATATATGTAAATGATCTGGAGGAAGGTGTAGGTGGTCTGATCAGCAAGTTTGCTGATGACACTAAGATTGGTGGAGTAGCTGATAGTGAAGGGGACTGTCAGAGATTACAGCAGAATATGGATAGACTGGAGAGTGGAGCAGATAAATGGCAGATGGAGTTCAATCCGGGCAAATGCAAGGTGATGCATTTTGGAAGATCAAATTCAAGGGTGAACTATACAGTAAATGGAAAAGTCCTGGGGAAAATTGATGAACAGAGAGATCTGGGTGTTCAGGTCCATTGTTCCCTGAAGGTGACAATGCAGGTCAATAGGGTGGTCAAAAAGGCATATGGCATGCTTTCCTTCATTGGGCGGGGCATTGAGTACAAGAGTTGGCAGGTCATGTTGCAGTTGTGTAGGACTTTGGTTCGGCCACATTTGGAGTACTGTGTACAGTTCTGGTCACCACATTACCAAAAGGATGTGGATGCTTTGGAGAGGGTGCACAGGAGGTTCACCAGGATGTTGCCTGGTATGGACGGTGCTAGCTATGAAGAGAGGTTGAGTAGATTAGGATTATTTTCATTAGAAAGATGGAGATTGAGGGGGGACCTGATTGAGGTCTACAAAATCATGAGGGGTATAGACAGGGTGGATAGCAAAAGGCTTTTTCCCAGAGTGTGGGACTCAATTTCTAGGGGTCATGAGTTCAAAGTGAGAGGAAGAAAGTTTAAGGGAGATATGCTTGGAAAGTTCTTTACACAGAGGGTGGTGGGTGCCTGGAACGCGTGTCCAGTGGAGGTGGTAGACACAGACATGTTAGCGTCTTTTAAGATATATTTGGACAGTTACATGGAAGGGCAAGGAGCAAATGGACACAGACCGTTAGAAAATAGATGACAGGTTAGACAGAGGATCTTGATCGGTGCAGGCTTGGAGGGCCGAAGGGCCTGTTCCTGCGCTGTAGGTTTCTTCGTACTCATAAAGTGGTCAACTCTTAAATGGTCACTGAAATAGCAGTTGAAGGGCAGTTGCAGATGGGCAGCAGATGTTTGCCTAATGATAGCTATATTCCATGAAAGAATTAATACACCATAAAGAATCACAATGCCAATTTGGAAAAAGATAAATAAATGCTGATGTATCATCTGGCCAGCTGCATTCCCAAGGGCCGTACATAAATACTGTAAAACACATTTATTTGCATTATTTTGTTCAACTTTAATTCCGAACTTTGCGTAGTTTAATGACCCACTAGTACCTACTGGAAATAGTAGGCGGTGTATGACTGCGCACGCGCTGTAGGAACCGACGGAGGCTCTCATTGCTCAGTCTCTGAAGGTGACTGACGGTTATGGCTGCTGCTGCTGTTTCCGGGACTGTGCGTCTCTCGCTCCGGAGTAAGATCTTGCCGGCCCTCTTAGGCCGTCTCCGGCCTCTCCCAGGAACTGCTGCAGTGGGCACGACCGGCAGGCGTGCTGAGGAGAAAGTAACACACACAGGACAGGTAAAAAAAGTACCGGGGGGAATCAGGCACACAGAGAGTGAGAGGTGAAGGCTGGGAGAGAGGAGAATAAAGAGATGGGGGAGGCGAAGGAGGAAGAGAGAGCGAGGTGTTACTTAGGGAGCATGTTCTTGGGAATATGTCCAGAGAAGCTATTTGTGGGGAACTGAGAAAATAAGAAAGGGACGATCACCTTATCGGAGTTATGCTATAGACCTCTCCGATAGCAGTAAATTGAGAAACAGACTTGTAAGGAAATCTCGGTTATATGTAAGACTAATAGGGTGGTGATGGTGGGGGACTTTAACTTTCCAAAGTGAATACAGTGTGGAGCTAGAGGAACACAGCAGGCCGGGCAGCATCAAAGGAGCAGGAAATTTGACATTTCGGTTCAGATTAGAAATGGGGAATGGAGTTGTAAAATATGTTAGGGGGAAGAGGGGTGGGATGGTTGTAGTGGAGATTGGTCAGTGGGAAGGGGTGGTGTTGGTAGTTGGGGAAGAAGATGGACAGGTTGTGTCAGGTTAAGGAGACAGGAGTGAGATGGAGGGTTGTACATGCGATGAGGCTGGGGTTGGGTGGGGAGATTTTAAAACTGGTGGATTCTATGTTTAGGCTATTGGGCTGTAGGCTTCTGAGGCAGAATATAAGGTTTTGATCTTCAAGTTTGCATTTGGTGTCAAGGTGGTACCGGAGGCAGCCCAGGACGGACATATCGTAAAGGGAATGGGAGTTGAAGGGAGAGTGAAAATGATTGGCGTCCGGAGGTATTATTAATTATAGCATACAGAGCATAGATGCTTTGCAAATCGGTCACTGAATCTTCATGTGGTCTCACTGATGTAGAGGAGACCACATCAGGAGCAACAGATACATGAGACCAGGCTGGAGGATGTTCAGGTCAATCCCTGTTAGATTTGGAAAGATTGTCTGGGGCCTTAGACAGAGCAGAAGGGGAGGTGTAGGTAGCAGGTGTAGCACCTCTTGTAATTGCAGAATGCTGGGTTTGGTGGGAGTGTGGAGCAGATGAGGGAGTCGTGGAGTGAGTGGTTCCTACAAAAGGCAGATGGGGTGGGGAGGGAAATATCTCTTTGGAGGGGTCGGATTGCAGGTGGCAAAAGTAGCAGAGGATGATGCTGTGGATATGGATTGGTGGGTTGGAATGTGATGACTGGGGACTTTGCTGGTATTTTTTCTTGGGGGAGGGGTTTTCAGGGCAGAAGTATGTGAACTGCAAGAGATGCATTTGAGGGGATTATGAATCAACGGGGGGCAGGGGGATTATCCAGTCCTGGAAATAGGACGATGTCTGGGAATGGAGTGCTCAATCTTGCGAGCAGCTGCAGCAGAAGCAGAGTTATTGGGAGTAAGGGATCATATTCTTGTAGGAGGATGGTGTAGTCAAGCTAGCTAACGTAGTCGGTGGTTTTGAAATAGATGTCAGTGCTGAGACGGTTACCGGAGATGGAGACGGAGAGACCCAAGAAGGGGACGGAGATATTGGAGATGGTCCAGGTGAATTTGAGGTTGGGATGAAAGGTGTTTCCAGGTGAATTTGAGATTAACTTTCCAAGCATAGACAGGATTGCCGTAATGTTAAGAGATTTGGTGGGGAACAATTTAAGAGTGAACAAGAACATTTTCTGATTTCAGTATGTGGATGTATGCACTACAGAAGGTGTAAAACTTGACCTACTCTAAGGCAGGCCAGGAGACTGAGGTATCAGTTGGGGGAGCACTTTGGGGCCAGTGACCATAATTCTATGAGTTTTAAAATAGTGATGGAAATAGACTGGATCTAAAAGTTAAAGGGGCGGAGAGGGCGGATGGGAGCAAGGGCGCAGGGGGTCAGAGAAGAGGGTGCAGGTGCAGAGGAGCTGGGGGGCATGCAGGAGAGAAGGCGGGGGCGCAGGTAGAGAGGGCAGGGGGGGCGAGGGCAGATGGTGGCGCGCAGCCGAGGACGGTGGGGAGAGGGCATTGGTGGCAAAAGCATAGGGAGGTCTGGGGGCAAAGATGCAGTGGGAGAGAGACTGGCTGGGGGGGTGGAGAAGAGGGTGCAGGGGAAAGGTGGGGGGGAGGGTGTGGGGAAGCAGGAAAGGGGCTAGGGAAGTGGTGGGAAGGGGGCGAGAGTGCAGGAGTTGTCATCGGAGTGGGGGATGGGGGAGAGGGTGGATGGGGTAATGGGGCAGATGGGGAGAATGTGGAGGGGGGAAGAGGGCACGTGGGGAATGGGGTGGAGTGTGGAAAGAGTATGGAGGCAGGAGATGGCAGAATGGGGAAGGCGGTGAGGGCACAGGGAGAGCGGGGGGAAGTGTGCAAGGGAAGCAGGGGGTGCAACTGTCATTTTGCCTGGCAAGAGTGTACCTTGTGAATTACAACTTATCATTTTTGGCAGTCTTCTGTCATGAGATGAAGGCTTGTCTTCTGTTGGTTAATTGTTGTTAAGTATTGCCTTTTTCCTTGCCTGGCAAAGGTATTACAATCTCACCCCTACAGAGGAGTGTGCTTGAGGGCATAGTCTTGATAAACTTGCAGTTTCGTGTTCTTGGACAGGCAGCTTCAGTTCCACGAGCTGTCATTCAACTTGGATGTTACAAATTTGCAATGTACATGTTGATTTGAACTTCAAGTTTGATGATGATTGTGGAACCTGTATATGTGAAGCTATCAACAATCTCTGGCATCATACGATGTTGATTGATGGTATAAAGCATGATGCTGATAGTTGGAATCAAGCTAGGCATTTTTCATCTTGATACTGATGGGTCAAACTGAACTCTTTGCAACTGTGAGAGAATTTATCCATTTACTACTGAAGTTACTCCTATTTATAGTGTGCCAGTGCAGCACCACCAATATGGAGCAATTGTCTGCTGTGGACTTGGTGCACTAATGTCTTGTATTTGACATGAGCAAGGCTGAAAAGCTTTCCATTAGTGCTTGAATATTGTTATGCAGGACTCTGGTGTGATTCTCTTTGTTGTGATTCCGGATAGAATACCTCAAATTGTGAAGCTCTTGGATGAATTAGCTCTTCTTAATTGGTCACAGCTAGATTAATTTACAAAGGATCCCCTCCCTTATGGGTTTATTTCTCAAAGACCAAATGAATTTGTGTTTTGAAAAGGAGCCAGTTTAACTAGGTGTTCTTGAGTTACTGTGAGTTGTTTACTTTCTAAATGTAAGAAGAAATATCAGATACTCATCACAATCTGAGCTTTTTTCTGAAATCTCCTGCTTCTTCTCCTTAAAACTATGCCCCCTGGCTATTTACCCCTCTACTAAGGGGAAATGTTTCACCCTATCAGTGTCCCTGATATCTTTGTACTCCCCAATCAGATGCCCCTTAAGCCTGCTGTGCCGTCGTGAATACAATGCCAGGCTACTCATTGTTCATAATTGAATAGCTACAACCAAGGCAACATCCTGGTGAATCTAGTATCAGAGATAATGGGAACTGCAGATGCTGGAGATTCCAAGATAATAAAATGTGAGGCTGGATGAACACAGCAGGCCAAGCAGCATCTCAGGAGCACAAAAGCTGACGTTTCGGGCCTAGACCCTTCATCAGAGAGGGGGATGGGGGGAGGGAACTGGAATAAATAGGGAGAGAGGGGGAGGCGGACCGAAGATGGAGAGCAAAGAAGATAGGTGGAGAGGGTGTAGGTGGGGAGGTAGGGAGGGGATAGGTCAGTCCAGGGAAGACGGACAGGTCAAGGAGGTGGGATGAGGTTAGTAGGTAGCTGGGGGTGCGGCTGGGGGTGGGAGGAAGGGATGGGTGAGAGGAAGAACCGGTTAGGGAGGCAGAGACAGGTTGGACTGGTTTTGGGATGCAGTGGGTGGGGGGGAAGAGCTGGGCTGGTTGTGTGGTGCAGTGGGGGGAGGGGATGAACTGGGCTGGTTTAGGGATGCAGTGGGGGAAGGGGAGATTTTGAAACTGGTGAAGTCCACATTGATACCATATGGCTGCAGGGTTCCCAGGCGGAATATGAGTTGCTGTTCCTGCAACCTTCGGGTGGCATCATTGTGGCAGTGCAGGAGGCCCATGATGGACATGTCATCAAGAGAATGGGAGGGGGAGTGGAAATGGTTTGCGACTGGGAGGTGCAGTTGTTTGTTGCGAACTGAGCGGAGGTGTTCTGCAAAGCGGTCCCCAAGCCTCCGCTTGGTTTCCCCAATGTAGAGAAAGCCGCACCGGGTACAGTGGATGCAGTATACCACATTGGCAGATGTGCAGGTGAACCTCTGCTTAATGTGGAATGTCATCTTGGGGCCTGGGATGGGGGTGAGGGAGGAGGTGTGGGGACAAGTGTAGCTTCCCTCACCTTCCTGGACCTCTCAGTCTCCATCTCAGGCATCCAGCTTGTAACTGATGTCCATTTCAAGCCCACCGACTCCCACAGCTACCTAGAATACACCTCCTCCCACCCACCCTCCTGCAAAAACTCCATCCCCTATTCCCAATTCCTCCGCCTCCGCCGCATCTGCTCCCACGATAAGACATTCCACTCCCGCACATCCCAGATGTCCAAGTTCTTTAAGGACCGCAACTTCCCCCCCACGGTGATTGAGAACGCCCTTGACCGCGTCTCCCGCATTTCCCGCGACACATCCCTCACACCCCGCCCCCGCCACAACCGCCCCAAGAGGATCCCCCTCGTTCTCACACACCACCCTACCAACCTCCGGATACAACGCATTATCCTCCGACACTTCCGCCATTTACAATCCGACCCCACCACCCAAGACATTTTTCCATCCCCACCCCTGTCTGCTTTCCGGAGAGACCACTCTCTCCGTGACTCCCTTGTTCGCTCCACACTGCCCTCCAACCCCACCACACCCGGCACCTTCCCCTGCAACCGCAGGAAATGCTACACTTGTCCCCACACCTCCTCCCTCACCCCCATCCCAGGCCCCAAGATGACATTCCACATTAAGCAGAGGTTCACCTGCACATCTGCCAATGTGGTATACTGCATCCACTGTACCCGGTGCGGCTTTCTCTACATTGGGGAAACCAAGCGGAGGCTTGGGGACCGCTTTGCAGAACACCTCCGCTCAGTTCGCAACAAACAACTGCACCTCCCAGTCGCAAACCATTTCCACTCCCCCTCCCATTCTCTTGATGACATGTCCATCATGGGCCTCCTGCACTGCCACAATGATGCCACCCGAAGGTTGCAGGAACAGCAACTCATATTCCGCCTGGGAACCCTGCAGCCATATGGTATCAATGTGGACTTCACCAGTTTCAAAATCTCCCCTTCCCCCACTGCATCCCTAAACCAGCCCAGTTCATCCCCTCCCCCCACTGCACCACACAACCAGCCCAGCTCTTCCCCCCCACCCACTGCATCCCAAAACCAGTCCAACCTGTCTCTGCCTCCCTAACCGGTTCTTCCTCTCACCCATCCCTTCCTCCCACCCCCAGCCGCACCCCCAGCTACCTACTAACCTCATCCCACCTCCTTGACCTGTCCGTCTTCCCTGGACTGACCTATCCCCTCCCTACCTCCCCACCTACACCCTCTCCACCTATCTTCTTTGCTCTCCATCTTCGGTCCGCCTCCCCCTCTCTCCCTATTTATTCCAGTTCCCTCCCCCCATCCCCCTCTCTGATGAAGGGTCTAGGCCCGAAACGTCAGCTTTTGTGCTCCTGAGATGCTGCTTGGCCTGCTGTGTTCATCCAGCCTCACATTTTATTATCCTGGTGAATCTCCTGTGCATCCTCGCTGGTGTATGTCTAAAAGTTCAATAGATCTGTAAGTTCTTTGGTGTTCTCTGTCATCACGACAATATAAAAAAGGTACCCTGAAGGCCTAGGTCAGCAGGAATGAGAAGTATATGCCAAACAATATCTGTGTTAGCGTGCAACTCTGTTGATGCTACTGTGAATGTCGGAGGATTCGGATGTTAGCTTGTCATAGTTGTCCTTGTCCATCAGGTCATTGAAGGAGGAGGTTTGCACGGAACATCTTAAACAGGCAGCCAGCTTTCCTCAATAAAAATAGGTCCTTATGTTCAATTGTCAAAATTTAGTGAGATTGCTGAAGACAATATGCAGTGCTACTTTGTTCATCGTGTCTCTGTACAGATGTTGTCACAGCAGCTGAGTATTTACAACATTGTCTGTTTTTATTTTAGATTTCTGGTGTTCACAGTGTTCTGCTTTTGCCAGTAGTAGTTCTCTTGACATTTTACGATCGCTTGTTTGCAGATTGAGAGTTGGCTGATGGGTAGATAATTGGTTGGATTGAATTTGCCCTGCATTTTGTGGACACGATGTAAGGTATAATATCTGATGCTTCCCTCTCATGCTCTTTTGTACTTCTGTTTGAACCGTGATTGGTCCATGGTTTGGTAGCTGTCCTAGAGTGATGGATATCTTCAGTTATGAGCACACAGGTTCCGATGGAATATACAAATTTTCTACTCAGAGTCATAGGGCTGTCTGTACAGCATAGAAACAGACCGTCTGGTCCAACTTGTCCACGCCAACTGGATGTCCTAAAATTGAGTCCCATTTGCCAACATTTGGCCCATATCTCTCTAAACCCTTCCTATTCCTGTATCCATCTAGATGACTTTTAAATGTTGTAATTGTACCAGCCTTCACTACTTCCTTTGGCAGCTTATTCCATACACACACTATCTGCTGCATTAAAAAGTTGCCCCTTCGGTCCTTTTTAAATGTTTTCCCTCTCACCTTAAACCTATACTGTCTAGCTTTGGACTCCTTTACCTTAGGGGAAAAAGGACTTGGCTATCTACGCCTCTCATGATTTAAAAACATCTATAACGTCATCCCTCAGCCTCCGATGCTGTAGGGAAAGTAGCACCAGCCTGTTCCGTGTCTACCTAAATCTCAGGCCCTCCAACGCTGGCCACGTTGTTGTAAATCTTTTCTGAACACTTTCAAGTTTCACAATATAAGTAGGAATATGAATAGGAGGGGAATAGAGGGATACAGATCCTGTAAGTGAAGACAGTTTTATTACGGAAGGGCAAAGCTTGTCAGCGTTGGCTTGGAAGGCTGAAGGGCCAGGTGCTGTATTGTTCTTTGCTCTAACATCCTTCCTATAGCAGGTGGACCAGAATTGAACACATTATTCCAAAAGTGACTTAACCGATATCCTGTGATAGCCCAGAACACCTCATAGTTTTGAGCTATTAGTTTTGTTTAGAATCTTGTCCTGTTTATATAGAACATAGAAAAGTACAGCACAGTACAGGCCCTTCCGCCCACGATGTTGTGCCGTGGAATAATCCTAATCCAAAAATAAAATAACCTAACCTACATTCCCCTCAATTCACTGCTGTCCCTGTGCATGTACAGCAGTTGCTTAAATGTCACTAATGACTCTGCTTCCACGACTACCACTGGCAAAGTATTCCATGCGCTCACAACTCTCTGGGTGAAGAACCTCCCTCTGACGTCTCCTCTATACCTTCCTCCTAACACCTTAAAACTATGTCCCCAGTCAGTCCTGCCCTGGGGAAAAGTCTCTGGCTATCGACTCTATCCATGCCTCTTATTACCTTGTACACCTCGATCAGGTCACCTCTCTTCCTCCTTCTCTCCAGAGAGAAAAGTCCGAGCTCAGTCAACCTCTCCTCGTAAGACAAGCCCTCCAGTCCAGACATCATCCTGGTAAACCTCCTTTGCACCCTCTCCAAAGCCTCCACATCTTTCCTAGAATAGGGCGTCCAGAACTGGACACACTATTCCAAGTGTGGTCTCACCAGGGTTTTGTAGAGCTGCAGCAAAACCTCGCGGCTCTTAAACTCGATCCCCCTGTTAATGAAAGCCAAAACACCATATGCTTTCTTAACAACCTTATCCACTTGGGTGGCAACTTTGAGGGAGCTATGCACATGAACACCAAGATCCTGCTGTTCCTCCACACTGCCGAGAATCCTGCCTTTAATCCTATATTCAGCATTTAAGTTCGACCTTCCATTCTTCCTTACTTTGCATTTATCCAGGTTGAACTCCATCTGCCATTTCTCAGACAAGCTCTGCATACTGCCAATGTCTCGCTAAAGCCTGCAATAGTCCTCGATACTATCAATGGCACCTCCAACCTTTGTGTCATCAGCAAACATACTAACCCACCCCTCAACCTCCTCATCCGAGTCATTTATAAAGACTACAAAGAGCAGAGACCCAAGAACAGAGGCCTGCGGGACACCACTCAGCACTGACCTCCAGGCAGAATACTTACCATCTGCAGCCATTCTCTGCCTCCTGTCAGCCAACCAATTCTGAATCCAGACAGCCAAATCTCCCTGTATCCCACACCTCCTGACCTTATGAATGAGCCTGCCGTGGGGAACCTTATCAAATGCCTTGCTGAATCCCATGTACACCACATCCACTGCTCAACCCTTGTCAACCTGTCTCCTGACCTCCTCAAAGAACTCAAGATTTGTGATGCATGACCTGTCCCTCACAAAGCCATGCTGACTCCCTTTAATCACGCTATGTTTTTCCAAATAGTCATAAATCCTATCCCTCAGAATTCTTTCCAAAACCTTGCTGACCACAGATGTAAGACTGACTGATCTGTAATTTCCAGGGATTTCCCTATTCCCGTTCTTGAAAAGTGGAACAACATTTGCCTCCCTCCAATCTTCCGGTACGACTCCCGTGGAAAGTGAGGAAGCAAAGATCTTCGCCAGCAGCTTAGCAACCTCCTTTCTTGCTTCCCGGAGCAACTGAGGATAAATCTGGACTGGCCCTGGGGACTTATCAATCTTAATGTTTGCCAAAATTTCCAGCACATCAACTTCCTCAATCTCGATATGTTCAAGCCTGTTTCCCTGCCCCTCAAAGTTCTCATTCACAACAAGGTCCCTTTCCTTCGTGAAAACCGAAGCAAAAAACTCATTTAGGCCTTCCCCTATCTGCTCAGGCTCCACGCACGAGTTCCCTACGCTATCCCTGATCGGCGCTACCTTCTCCCTGATCATTCTCTTATTCCTCACGTATGAGTAAAATGCCTCTGGGTTCTGTCTAATCCTTCCTGCCAAGCCTTTTTCGTGCTCCCTCCTGGCCCGTCTCAGTCCACTTTTGAGCTCCTTCTGAGCAAGCCTGTGATCCTCTAAAGCTGTGCTAGACCCTTACTGCCTTTTTCTTTTTGACGAGAAGCACCTCTGTTCCCGTCATCCAAGGCTCCTTAATCTTACCCCTTCTTACCTGTCTCAGAGGAACAAATTTATGCATCACTCGCAACAACTGCTCCTTAAACAATCTCCACATGTCTGTTGTGCCCTTTCTGTGGAACAATTGCTCCCGATCTGTACTTCCTAACTCCTGCCTGATAGCGTCATAGTTTCCTTTTCCCCAGTTAAATATCTTCCCCTGGTAACTGCTCCTTTCCCTCTCCATGTCTATGGTAAATGTGAAGCTTTTGTGGTCACTGTCACCAAAGTGTTCTCCCACTGCGAGATCTGACACCTGTCCTGGCTCAATGCCAAGCACCAAATCCAAAATGGCCTCTCTCCTCATCGGCCTGTCCACATACTGAGTAAGGAAACCCTCCTGAACGCACCTGACAAAAACGGCTCCATCCAAACCAACTGCACTAAAGAGGTGCCAATCAATATTGATAAAGTTGAAGTCACCCATAACAACAACCCTGCTATGTTTGCACTTTTCAACAATCTGCTGGCCTATGAGTCCTTCAATCTCCCTACTGCTATTTGGGGGTCTGTAGAAAACCCCCAATGAGGTGACAGTTAGGTTCTGTCCATGTCCTCCCTACACTCATCTTCCTGTGTACTCGGACTACACCTCAGTTTCCCATCCCCCTTGTGAGCTAGTTTAAATCCAACCAAATAGCACTAGCAAATTTCCCACCCAGGATATTAGTGCCCCTCTGGTTCAAGTGGAGACCGTCCTGTTTGTAGAGGTCCCACCTTCCCCAGAATGTGCCCCCATTGTCCATGCACCTGAAGCCATCCCTCCTGCACCATCCCTGCGGCCACGTGTTCAGCTGAAATCTCTCCCTGTTCTTTGCCCCGCTATCACGTAGCAAGGGTAACAAACCAGAGATAACCACTCTGTTTGTTCTAGCTCTCAGCTTCCACCCTAGTTCCCTGAAATCCTGCCTGACATCCCTATCCCTCTTTCTACCTATGTCGTTGGTGCCTATGTGGACCATGACTTGGGGCTGGTCACCCTCTCTCTTCAGGACCCCAAAGACACGATCCGAGACATCACGGACCCTGGCACCTGGGAGGCAACACACCAACCGTGAGTCTCTGTCGTTCCCGGCAAACCTACCAGTCCCTCTAACTATTGAGTCCCCAGTGACTATCACTCTCTTCCTATTCCCCCTTCCCTTCTGTGCAAGAGGGACAGACTCTGTGCCAGAGACCTGCACCCCAGTGCATGCTCCTGGTAAGTCATCCCCCCCAACAGTATCCAAAACGGTATACTTGTTTTTCAGGGGAATGCCCACAGGGGATCCCTGCACTGACTGCTTTTTTCCCCCCTTCTAACAGTTAGCCAGCTTTCTTCACGCTTAGGAGTAACTACTTCCCTGTAACTCTTGTCTATCACTGTCTCTGCCTCCGGAATGATCTGAAGTTCATCCAGCTCCCGCTCCAGTTACCTATTCATTTTCAGATCAGATGTTGTATCAGAGCATTGATGTGTCTGTTTTCTTCAGTGATGAATGTTTACAGTATTTTCTGTGTTACAGACTTGAAACCAACCTTCCCATCATAATTGTAGACCATACAAGTTATAATATTGCAATTTGTTTGAATGATAGTTGTTATAATCACAGATGAGCATAATTAGAGTCCCCTGAATGGTGTGTATTATGTATTAAATTTCATAAGGATAGATGTAATGAAATTTGTGCTGCTTATGGTTTTAAAAAAACACTTTATTTTATTTCAGGTTTACAAAGAGGGTGATTACAGAAAAGTCAGATTCGTTGGTCGACAGAAAGAAGTAAGTTTTCCAAGGTGTGGAGATATTGGAATGCACTGGAAATTTCTGTCTTCTTAATTATCCATGTTTTTGGTTCTTAAGCTACAACATTGAAATTGTAGTTAGGGTACTTAAATGTTCAGAATAGAAAAGTCACCATAATCTGACCAAACCATAGGACTGCTGTTTCATTAGAGAGAGATGACTGGTGGTGGTTCAGCTGAGGGTCAACACATTTTAGGTGAGGGGTGAGATTGAGCAAGGGTCATTCATCATAACCAGTGTGGGCAATGAACCCACATTGTTGATGGTTTGCATCACAAACCAACTAAGTGGCCCCCCATATTCAAACTGACTTTAGTACTAAAGCACAAGGTGGCAAGAGTGCTAAATATACTCAGGGATTTCAAATCTGCCAAACCACAGCAAAGCGGCTGAGCAGCAGCACTACTGACTCAGCTGGTTGGGTCCTAAAGGCGTTAGCTGCTACTTTGGGCCAGCAGCAGGTGTGAGGGAAAAACATAACTGACCTTATCCTTAACAACCTGCTGGCTGCACCAGTATCAGTAAGAGTAACCACCATGCAGTCCTTGTGGATAAAAGGAGATAACAAGGTGTAGAGCTGGATAAGCGGAGCAGGAAGGCTGACGTTTTGAACAAGAATGAATCAGTAAGGGTACAACAATGAAATGAACTAAGCTGCAGAAGGTCATAGTTTGTGTGTATCAGTGCACACATATAAGTTGACAATCCTACTTAGAGCAACTATTTAGGTGGCTAGTGTGAACAATTAAGATGATCATGTTGCAATCACAAAATAGCACTAATTTTATAAAGCATTGTTTAAATTTTTGAAAAAAATCACAGAAGTTTTTAAAATTTGGATTATATTCAGGGGGAGTGAATCAAATTGGGTGAAGACTGAAATCATAGATCATAGATTATAGAATCCCCACCATGTGGAAACAGGCCATTCAGCCCCACAAGTCCACAACACCCCTCCGAACAGCATCCCACCCGACCCATTAACCTACCCCTGATTTCCCATGTCTAACCCACCTCACCTAAACATCCCTGGGCACAATGCGCAACTTAGCATGGCTAATCCACCGACACTGCACATCTTTGGACTGTGGGAGGAAACCGGAGCACCCAGAGGAAACCCTCGCAGAAATACAGAGAATGTCCAAACTCCCGTACAGTCGCCTTAATCTGAAAAATAGTGCTGAAAATACTCAGCAGGTCCAGCAGCTGAAGAGTCATATTTAATTCAAAACATTAAATTTATTACTCTATATTCAAGTGCGCTCAAACCTGCTGAGCATTTCCATTCTTTTCGTTTTTTTTATGGCTGAAACATGATTGATAATTGGCGCATCAAGAAGAGACCAAGTTGAATCACCTGCTTGGCACTATTGGCTAAGGATGGATTCAAACGTGTCAGACTTCACTTTTGCCCTGATATGTGGGCTTCACCCCATCATTGAAGATAGGAATATTAGTGTAGCCTCCAATGATTATTCATTTAAATTGTCCACTGCTATCCACGACTGGAAGTAATGGGACCGCAGAGCTTATATCTGATCTGTAGTTGTGAAATCATATGGCTCTGTGTCACATGCAGCTTGTACTATTTAGCATCACCATAGTCCTATGTTGTAGCTTTGTTCTTCCATGGCTTTGAAATATAATTTGATTGACTGTCTTTGTTAAGATATTAGGGTGCTTCTCATTTTAAAATTCACTTAATGTATCCCTTTCTTTACCAAAGGAGGAGAAGAATATGATCAGACTGATGATCTAGATCCTTACACAATTTCTGTATGTTACAGCACTGGTGATGGTTCAGTTCCAACTAATGATTTTCATCAAGGAATTATCTGTGCAAACTTATAGAAGTGAACTGGAAAACTATGGATATTTTATAATTTTGAAACAAGTAAAGATTTACAACCTAATCGAAATCTACGACTTTCTGTTGCTTATTACTAATAATTTTTTTTTTAGTTTCAGCTTGATTAATTTTGAAATACAGTCATTATAGAGAAATGTAAATTTTTACACTCCAAGTCCCATGAACAGGTAACTTATTTTCAGTTGAGGGTGTGGTACTGGAATTTCTGAAGATGGGTAGAGGCCCGAAACATCAGCTTTCCTGCTCCTCTGCTGCTTGGCCTGCTGTGTTCATCTAGCTCTACACCTTGTTATCTCAGATTCTCCACCGTCTACAGTTCCTACTATCTCTTGTGGAGATGAAGTTCTGCCTTCACATTAAGGATACCCTCCATGTTGTGTAATACTATCATTGTGATAAATGGGACGGACTTCAAACAGACCTAGTAACCCAAGACTCGGCATCTAGGAGGTACTACAGGCCATTGACAGCAGCAGAATTGCACAGCAACACAACCTGCAACTTCATCACCCAGCAAATTCCCACTTAACCATTGCCATCAAGCCAGGGGATTTACTCTGATTCAGTGGAGAGTGCAGGAGGGCATGCCAAGAGCAGCACCAAGCGTATCTAAAAATGAAGTGTTAACCTTATAAAGCTACCAAACAGCACTACATGCCTGCCAAGCAGCATAAACAGTGAGTGATATAGCTAAATGACAGATCAATCAACAAATCAGATCCAAGCTCCACAGTCCTGCCATATCCAGTCATGAATGCTGATGGGCAGTTAAACAACTCGCTGTAGGAGGCTCCACAGATATCCTTCTCCATGATGCACAACAGATCGGTGCAAAATATAAGGCAGAAGCATTCGCTGCAGCCTCCAGCCAGAATGCTGAGTAGATTTACCTTGACCACCTCCAGTGGTCCCTAGCATCACAGATATCAGTGTTCAGCCCATGTGATTTGCTTTATGGGATATCAAGAAATAGTTGGAGGCACTGAATACCGCCAAGACTATGGGTTCTGATAACATTTTGGCAATGGTACTGAATACTTGTGCTTCAGCACTAGCTGCTCCCCTAGCCAAGCTTTTCCAGTACAGTTACACAATGGTTTTTACCCAACAATGTTGAAAATTGTGTGTATACCCTGTGCAAAAAGCAGATCAAAGCCAACCAGGCTGATTACCACCCAACCAGTCTACTCTCGATCATCAGTGAAGTGACGAATGTGTCATCAGCAGTGCTATCAAGGAGCACCTACTCAGCAATAACCTGCTTGCTGAAGCCAGGTTGGGTCTAGCCGGGGTCATTCCGCTCCTGACCTCACTATAGCTTTGGTTCAAACATGGACAAAAGAGATAAGGTAAGTGTGATAGTCCTTGACATTAGGCTATATTCGACCAAGTGTGGCATCAAGGGGACCCAGGAAAACTGGAATCACTTGGTTTCAGTGAGCAAACTCTCTTTTGGTTGGAGTCATATCTGGCACGTGGGAAGATGGTTGTGGTTGTCAGAAGTCAGCCACATCAGGTCTAGGACATCTCTGCAGCAGTTTCCCTGGGTAGTGTCCTCACCCCAACTATCTTCAATGACTCAGAGACAATGGGAACCGCAGATGCTGGAGACTCCAAGATGATAAAATGTGAGGCTGGATGAACACAGCAGGCCAAGCAGCATCTCAGGAGCACAAAAGCTGGCCAAGCAGCATCTCAGGAGCACAAAAGCTGGCCAAGCAGCATCTCAGGAGCACAAAAGCTTTTGTGCTCCTGAGATGCTGCTTGGCCTGCTGTGTTCATCCAGCCTCACATTTTATTATCTTCAATGACTGTCCCTTTTTTAAAATTTCTTTTTAATTCATTCATGGAATGTGGATGCTGATTGGCTATTCCTATTTCCAAAAGAACAGTTATGAATAAATTTCTCCCTAATTTTCCCCTATTTCTATGGGTCTGGAGTCAGACAGAGTAAGGACAATAGTTTCCTTCCCTAAAGGCCATTTGTGAACCAGATGGGTTTTTCCTGGCAATCAACAAGTTTCATGATCATCATTAGATTCTTAATTCTAGATTTTTATTGAATTCAAATTCCACCATCTGCCATCGCAGAATTCAAAACCCGAGTCCTCAGAATATTACTTAGGTCTTTAAATTAATAGTCTGGTGATCAATACTACTAGACTATTGCTTTCCCATAAAGGCCAGAAGTGTGCAACCATAAGCGAACATCCCCAGTGTTCAGGACAATTTGTGACTTCTCATACTGATGCAGTCCTTGTTCAAATGTAACAAGACCTGGACGTATCCAGGCTGGGGCTGACAAGTGGTAAGTAACATTTGCAACATACAAATGGCAAGCAATGACCATCTATAATAGAGACAATATAATCACTGCCTCTTGACATTTAGTAGCGTTAACATCGCTGAAACCATCCTGCTGGGGTTACCATTGACCAAAAACTCAACTAGACGTGCCACATACGCAGTGGCTTTAAGAGCAAGTCAGAGGCTAAGAAAACTGCAGCAAGTAACTCACCTTCTGACTCTCCAAAGCCTGTCCACCATCTGCAAGGCAAAAGTCTGTGTGGTAGTATACTTCCTTGTTGCCTGATAGGTACAGCTCCAACACTTGAGAAGCTTGATATCTTCCAGGACAAACAACCCACTCAATTGGCACTGTGTGCACAAGCATCCACTCCTTCACCCACTAATGCTCAGTAACAGCAGTATGTACTATCTCCAAGATACACTGCAGAAATTCATCAAAAATCCTTAGGCAGTACCTTCCAAACACATGACCACTTCCATCTTAGAAGGCCAAGGGCAGCACATATGTGGGAACACCACCAGCTGCCAGTTTCCCTCCAAGCCACTCACCATTCTGACTTGGAAATATATCGCCCTTCAGTGTTGCTGGGTTAGAATCATTGAATTTCTTCTCTAAAGGCTTGGTGGGTCAACCTATAGCACGTGGACTGCAGTGGTGCAGGAAGGCAGCTGTCCACCACCTTTCCAAGGGCAGCTATAGATGAACAATAAATGCTGGCCAACCAGCAATACCCATGTCCCATTTGTGAATTTTTAAAAATCCAAACATTTAGATCTCCTAACCCTTTTAATTCTGGTGCCTCCTTCTGTCTTTTTCATGTGCTGCTTAAATGTTTTAACTTTGATTTCATTTTCACAATTTGGCTGGGCAAGTGTTTAATCAGTTACAGTAATGTAAACCATCTTTAAAAGTCAGACTTTTAGCTGATTGATATAGTCTGATGATGTAGGGGCGGTACAGTGGCTCAGTGGTTAGCACTGCTGCCTCACAGCACCATGGATCCAGGTTTGATTCCACCCTCCGGTGACCATTCGTGTGGATTTTGCACATTCTACCTGAGTGTGGGTGGGTTTCCTCCCGTAATCCAATGACGTACAGATCAGGCGGATTGGACGTGCAAAATTGCCCATAGTGTCCAGGGATGTGCAGGCTAGGCAGATGAGCCATGGTAAATATGGGGTTACAAGGATTGGGTAGCAAGGGTAGGTCTGAATGGGATGTTGTTTGGAGGGTCAGCATGGACATGGACCAATTGGCCTACTGCCACTCTGTAGGGATTCTATGATTCTGTGTAACCAGGGGTATAAGTCTGTGAAATGGGTATATTTGTCTGCAAACGCTGCATCCTGGCCATGATGAATTCCTGAATTTATTTTGTAATGCTTGAAGAATTAAGATAAATGTTAGAACACAACTGAACAGGAAGATTATTGTGTTGCAGCTAAGCATTTCAATATGATGGACTGTAACATGATTTAACTTTTTTATGTTTCTAGTTTTCATCATTTAATTCTTCAATTTAATATTTTTAAAACACCAATTCCACTAAGAACTTTTTGGTTATGTAAAAGATTTTGCTGTTGATTCAGAGTTACTTCCAAACCTTCCCTGGTATCAAAAAAGCTGAAAAGCTCCTGGTCATATGCTAACATTATTATGCAGTCTCCTTTCAATTGTACAAGTCCATGGCTCTATTATTTTGAAGGTACATTTCTGAAATGTCTCCTAATTAATGTTTTAAAAATTTCCACCTGATCCTGTACGCTGCTTCACAAGTTGTCTCCTCTTCAGTCTTGCACTTTTATCATTGCTGTTCTTGGACAGTGATTCCCTGAACCCAATGTGGCTATACTATGGCTTCAAAAGGTGTATTTTGTCCCTTTTTTAAAAACGAAGACAGATTGAGAGGTAGTGAGCAGTCTTGTCAGAGCCTGTAAAATAAACAGTTTGTGAAGCCTTGGGTGTTTTCTTTTTAAAAGTTGGAATAAAAGCAGCCTGAATGAGTGGGGTCAAGATCCTACTGATCCAAGATATTTAGTTCTAGTTTTTTCAGTAAAAGTTGCTGCTGGGATCTTGAAGCTGGTTCTGGTAACTACAGTACATTTCTCCTGGCTACTGTCTTAGTTTTCTCCTGGACTGGAGACTTGCATATGAGACCATCTCTTTTACTGAATTTGATTTTTCTGTGTGTGTATTTATGGGATGTTGCTAACATGAAACAGTTATTCTTTAGTAATTAAATAATCTATTATTCTGTTAAGTTTTCCGTTAGAGTTATTTCCAATTTCTTCTTTCTTTGGTTGTATTTCAACTATAATATATGAATAAAGTGTGGTTTGTTTCAAGACCAGTCAAATTGCATCTGGATCGCAATGCTTGGCTCTTCCTTTTAAAATTGGTAGTAAGTTAGGGTATGGGCTATCTTAAAATATTTTGAGGGTATTTAGTCTGGTCCATAACACCAATGAATCAAATCTAAGATTCAGCTGCTCATTTCAAAATCCTGCAAGACCTCTTGCTTGATGTTCTATAACCACTTCTTCTAAGCCGCACTGACTTTTCCTATTGTTTATACAATTTTACCATTTTCTTATTTCCCTTACTGCAAATTGCTTTGCCTTTGTTATTTTCTTGCTTTTAAAAATCTGGGCCTAATACTTTTCTCCTTTTCTGCATAGTTTCCACTTTTTGTAATGTGTGGGATATATTATTTGTGAGTTAAAACACTAATTGCATAATTTTTTAGTCCTGATGCTTAGTTTCTCATCTTTGAGTACCTAACACAATGGATCTTAATGACATTCAAACACTGTTTTTCAATGTCAAGATTTGGCTGCTTGGGTATTTTCCATGAAAGCCACACCAATTAAAATGGCTAAGCCTGTTTCAATATAAAAAGATTGCATTTTCAGTTATACTGAATTTTTTAAAAGATCTTCAGCCTGTTATTTCAGTCAATATATTTAAGGTTATTCTCAAATTTTTATTTTTATTTAATATTGCCTGTGCTGGTAACAGTAATAAATATTGCTAATTGCAGTTGATGATTCTTGGTTAGATTGAATCAACTTCTTCGCCTAAACCAAAATTTGTGCTAATTTTTTTTTTAATTTAATTAAATTAAATGCAGATTTTGTGTGTATTGGATACTGCACCTCAGAAGTGTAGTGATCCAAACCTTTTGCATTGGGTTCAGTTTTCAAAAGCAGGTTGAAATATCCCTAGTTGACCAGTTTAGACTGGCAGCATATGCAGTACCCAATGACAGCAGTAGCTGTTGGGTGTGTCAGATGGGTTACTTGGTGGAAGCCATGATTGGGAATGTATATTATTACTGTCTAGAAAATGTTTTATATTCTCTTTCTTCTGATTATTTGTGCCTGAAGGGTAGTGTGAAAACGTATCACCTTTAACCATTGACCCTGCAATTGTGAAAGAAAGTGACTTTTGTAATATATTCTGATAATCAAGTTTAAGATGCTTCAAAACAGTGAAACAATTAATATGGTTTCTAAGTACATGAATTTGAAAGTTTTGGAGGGATATGGGCCAGGAGTAGGTAGGTGGGACTAGTTTAGTTTGGGATTATGTTTGGCATGGACTGATTGTATCGAAGGGTCTCTTTCTGTGCTGTATGACTCGATCGTGATATGATTTTAAGCAATGTGTCTATTAATTTGTCATCCTATGTCAACAGTGCTATTTCTGTGTGAGATACTGTGACAATAGTGTGATTTCTCACGTTTTTAATCTGTGACAAATATCTATGGGCAGAATTTTCAAAGCTTTTAAAAAAAATTGCAAAAATAAAATTGATATTGTAGAGACAATGGCCAAGATTTTGTGGGTAAAATAATGGTGAGGCTAATAACCTTCATTGTTATCAAAGTATAAATCAGATAGCACCTTAATTAAACATGCTCAGTTAAACATTTTAATGTTTTCTTAGTCCCTTTTTAATTTCTCAGTTCCATCTTTCTTTCCCTTATTTTGTTTTCAGTACTGTAATTGATTTTGCATTGAGTTAATTATATTTCCTCATTCAGTCTCTGCCTGCCATTGTCACAATTCTGTTCTTAATCAGACTGAAGATGTATGCAGTAGTTTTTGCTTCTCACAGATCCTAAACTCCTGTAAAGGCCACTGCATCAAAACAATTTACTAACTGCATGTCCCATTAAGACAGTTGCAGGAAAGTGTTCTGCTCATCATTCATTGCTGCTCTTAAATTCTGTCTCAATTAAGCATTTGCAGTCTCGACTAAGATCCAATCTGTTGAGCAAAATAGATCCTTGTAGGTTTCATTTTCAGCAATTTGAGATTTACTTGAATTGGTCAAAGTAACATGTTTTGAGCCAATGTACATGGAATGCAGGAGTATTATAGAAAAATTGTTCTAAAATTTAACTGCAGCTCTGCAGTTAATCTGCAGTTTTGCGTAGCTTATAATGTGACATGCAAATATATAGCAATTTTCCCATCTTTCTCACACATGAAACTTGAAGATTGCTTAAAGAACTATTTAGAATTATGTTCTTCACTATGTTTAATGTTCTTGCAGCATTTGTTAGTGTCAAATCTTAGAAGCCTAATTATTGGAGCTAACTTTTTATCATTCAAATTCTTCTATCAGATTCTACCCCTCCATCTCAATCTTTCCTACAAAGTGGGAATATTTTTAAGGTCTTAGTGAAAATTTGTAGCTTGGGTTGTGGATGCGCTTGTTCATTAGCTCGCTGAGACGGTTGTTCTGTAGTGTGCAGATGTTTTGTTACCTTTCTCGGCAACATCATCAGTGCAACCTCTAATCACACCGTTGATGTTCTGCTTCCTTCCATATGATCCTTCAGTATGATGGTCTGTTCGCTTCTGGTTCTGTTGTTTTAGTAGTGATCTGTATACAGGTCTGTTTCTATGTGTTTGTTAATGGAGTCCCGTGTTGAGAAGCAGGCTTCCAGAAATTCCCTCGCGTATCTGTTGTTAGCTTGTCCCAGTATGGTCACTGTCCCAGTTGAACTGATGGCCCTTATTGTCTGTGTACATTGAGACAAGTGAATATTGGTTGTGTTTTTTTTTACTGTAACCTGGTGTTCGTGTATCCTGGTTGTCGGTTTCCTCCCTGTTTGCCCAATGTAATATTTAGTTCACTCACTACATGGTATTCTGCCTGTAATGTTGGTCTTCTTTATTGTTGGTATGGGGTCTTCAGTCATTGATAACATTTGGCACAGTGTTGCTGTGGGTTTGTGTGCAATCACAATCTTATGTGGTCTTAGGAGTCTGGTGGTCATTTCTGATATATTTTTGATGTAGGGTCTTGTGTTGTAAAGAAGCCTGCTTCTCAACACGGGACTCCATTAACAAACGCATAGAAATAGACACCATATACAGACCGCTGCTGAAGCAACGAGGCCATCATACCAGACGATCACACAGATCTGGAAGGAAGCAGAACACCAACGCTTCAATTGGAGGTTGCCAATGACGATGTTACCTAGAAAAGTAACAAAATGTCTGCATACCACAGACAATTGGCTTGGTGAGCTAATGGACAACTGCAGTGGAAATATTCCTGTCAATATTCTTCATGATTTTAAAGCAATCATATTTTTATGTCTTTCTAAGCTCCAGAGAAACTATGACTAATTTTTAAATGTCTCCTCATAATGAATTTTTCATTCCTGGCTTCATGGTGAAGCTGTCTCTTAATTCCTTTTTTGCTAATAAGATCTCCAAAATTGACAAGGCCGTTAAATGTGCAAAAACTCATGCTGTGCATAAATTTATCATAACACTTTTCTCTTGTAATCTTTATCCATATTTCTGAAGCCTAAAATGTTCAGCCTAGCTGACTTCATGCATCTGTATTGAAACTTGCAGGTAGAAGAATATATTTCAATTGTTAACTAACTTCAGTGTCACTGTTTCACATCCTGCGGTGATTTTGCACTGAGTCTGTATTCGCATTTCTTGGTTTTTCTGCCAAAGTGTCTTGCTTCACTCTTCTCCATATTGAATTGTATTGGCAATTTGACTGCCCTTCTGCAAAATTGGCCACGTCCTCCTGAAGTCTTATATGTTCTACTTTACTGCTTACTGAACTGACTTTTTAAAATCAACAAATTTCAGTGTTATGCTGTCTCAGTTGTACTCCCATTTACCACCAATTTTTTTGTCTGCTCCTGGCCACGTCGTGGAGAATTTCTTATTATATGGCATGCAGAGATCCAGAATTTGATGTGAAATAATATTGTAAATCCAAAGACTGAGATCAGCATGCATTATCTTCTATCCATTAAAACCAATACTTCCATCTCTCCAAATTTGCTTGAAGAATGTGAAGTCATAAACTTGATCTCTGTAATTTGATATAACTTAGTTGAAATGTTTCTTTTGAGGTAGATGCCTGTTAATGGTCTTTACCATTGAGTACTATTTTGAATATCGAACACCTGAACGTATCAGTTATATAACAAGTGTGAAAAATAACTGGAGCATTTGCAGATTCTGGGATGGAATTTTGATGTTTATTTTGGTCAAAGCTAAAATGTCACATTTTGTGCTCTTCCAACTGTATTTTGATAGGTAAATGAAAGCTTTGCTATTGATTTATTAGCTGAGGAGCCTGTAACTGAGGTATCAGACAGAGTGGTTTCATGTGATGGTGGTGGTGGAGCTCTTGGACATCCTAAGGTGTACATAAACTTGGTAAGTATTTGATTACATTATCTGTTCTTTAAATGTTTAAGGTAGAAATTCGGGATCTGTCATAAATTTTACTGACTCTTGAATAACTGTTAAGTTAAATATATGCATTTGACTGTTGCAAAGAAAAATGATTTACTTCATACAAAGGTAAAACTATTGTGCGCATGCAGGTTATATGTGAGAAGAATGTGTTTGGCTTGCATTCATTCAGATAATCTGATTACATAAAACCAGGTTTTTACCAGATTTCATATGTATAATTCCTTGTTGAAATGTTAGGAATATGCTGCACTTAAGGCTGAGTTTTTCTCAATTGCTTTTAGACTGTGGAGGTGAGCATATTGGATAGTGATTAACACACCATCCATATCGCTTTAAAAATATGCTGTATTCCCTTCCCGTTAGCTTGTTAAGAGCATTCCAGATCAGCAGAAACTACCAGCCAATCAGAAGCTGAATTCTAAAGCCCACTGGTTGAGGCCTATTGCTTGGGCTATCCATTGAGTACTTAATGCACTGCTTGAGAGGCTGAGGTCATGAGGAGAGGAAAGGCTATCAGTGGCAAGGCAGTAGGATGGTTTTCAGAGACCACACTCTTGAGCCTGGCTGTGCCTTTGATAGCCCCTATGGTGGAGTAGTTGGAGGTCTATACCTGCTTTCTGATCCCCCCCCCCCCGCCCCTTCTTCACCCCAAAAAACAAGTACACCCATCCATCAAGTCACCCTGGTTTCCTAATCTGGAAACTAGCCACTGTTCTCCTCCTAGAAGATGGCTGTGGTGGATTGAGAAGGTTGTGCATGGATGCTGTGTAAATCACCTTGATAACAAGGTTACTTTCTCAGAGAGGTCAGTTTTGTCTTTGCATTTCTGTGACCTCTGCTTTTGCGAAGACTATGTTATGGAAACCTCCTCTTCACTGAGTACAGAGCATGTGGGTCTTGGTAAATTTGCAATTGAAACGCTGAATAATGTAAATTTGATTTTTGGTTATGTAGCCTTACATTGTTTTTAAAAAATCATAGAATATAGGCATCACTGGCAAAGCAGCATTTATTGCCCATCAATAATTGCCTTTGAACTGAATAGCTTGCTGGGTCATTTCAGAGTCATTGGTGTGAATCTTGAATGATATGTAAGCAAGACGAGGCTGATATCCTTCCTGAAAGGACATTTGTTTTACACCAGATTGTGGTTTTACACCAGTCGACAGTGGTTAAATGGTCACCGACACTGAGACTCTCTTACACTCAATTATAAAACCCAAAATTAAATTCCATCAGCTTCCATGGCACCTCTGTTTGGATTGCCACATGCCACCATTTCTCTATCTCTGCACAATACACCTAATGTTGGTTAGCAATTAATTTTGGTCACCTTGGAATTAGAGATGATTTTAAGAAATTGAACTGAAGTGATTATAAGAATTAGCAATTGTTCTGGTCATCTATAAAACCATAAATTTTATGCATGTATAGAATAACTAAAATAATTGCTAATCTTATCACTACAGGTGAATCATACCTGAATAAATCACATTTTTGATACAAGTTAATAGAAATCTGAAATGTAATACTGTAAAAAACTGTGTAGATGCTGGATTGCTGAATTTTTGTTAGGGGAGGGTGATGAGGAAGATGGAACTGAGGCAAGTAAACAGATTTAAAATTCTGATCAATTGTGATCTAATTGAATTGGGGAACAAGCTTACAGAACTGCATGCCTTCCTGATCTTGTATTTGTATGTTCACTTGTTGCAAAAACAATGCAGCTTAATTTGTAATTGCTGCCAAGTCTCATACTAACTTCCCTTGAAAGCCATACTTAGTACAAATTGTATTAGGCTATCATGTACTTGTGTAATTGTACCATGAGTGCATTCCTAAGCATGGAATCACATCTAATTGTAATTTTTATAATTCTATTTATATGTAATTTATATTTACACTTTATATTTAATAATTTAACTCTCAGGTTAAATGTTTTGAATATTGTCCAAATTTTGTCTTGATTTACGTTTCTTTCTTTCTTAGGACAAAAACACAAAAGTTGGAACATGTGGTTATTGTGGGCTTCGATTTAAGCAGATACGTCATTGAGAGGAACCATTGGAATCTCCTTGCATTATTTCTCTTTATGACAGTGTTGTATAGGCTTCAACTATGAAACGTACAAAAAATAAATTAATTGAGCTCTGCATGTGTGTTGCTCTATTTAAAGTGAAGTTCAAACGTAAAGACCATATGAAATAGGAACAGAAGGCAGCTATTCAGACCCTTAAACCTGTTCTGCCATTCAATAGGACTGTGGCTAGTCCAACTCTTCTCATATCCGCTTTCCTGCCCTTTCGCCATAACCCATGATTCCCCTTCTGATCAAAAATGTATCTGTCTCAGAGTTAAACATGCACCAGGATCTACCCCCACAGCTCTGTGGCACAGAGTTCCAAAGACTCATAACCCTCTGAGATAAGAAATTCCTTCTCATGTAAACCTTAAATTGTAGTACCTTAATGTTGAGACTATGCCATCAAATCCTAGACTGTCCCATGAGGCAAAACGTCCATTTGGCATTGAACCTATCAAGCCCTTAAAGAAGCCTATATGTTTCAGTGAGATCACTTCATCTTCTAAATCCCAATGAGTAGAGTCCTGACCTGTTTAATCTTTGTTGGTAAGTCGATCTCTCCAAACAAGGGATCATCCCAGCGAGCATTCTTTTAGCTATGCCCAATTAAATAATATTTTTCCTTGAGTAAGAAAACAAAAACTGCTCACAGTACCCCAGGTGTGGCCTCATCAGCACCTTGTACAGTTGCAGTGCACAAGAGCACCAGGTCCCTTTGTGTAGCAGTTTTATGCAGTTGATCTCCTGTATTTAAATAATGCTGTTCTTTTGTTCTTCCTTCCAAAATGAACAATTTTGCATTTTTGACATTTTACACTATTTGCCAACATTTTGCACACTTATTGAACTTGTCAGTTTTTCTCTCTTTCCCTCTCACAGTGTGCCTTTCCACTTATTTTTGACAGCTTCAAATTTGACTATTGTACATTTGCTTCCTCCAGTTTATTAATATGTATTGTAAACATTTGCAGCTCACCCCTCATTCCTGTGGAACTTCACTGGTCAAGGTCACCAACCTGGAAAAGAACCCATTATTCCCACTTGTTTCCTCCCTATTTGTTCATTCTCATCCTTGCCAATATACATCTGCAACACCCTGCGCTTTTATGACCTTAAGCTTTTTTTTTAGATTAGATTCCCTACAGTGTGGAAACAGGCCCTTCGACCCAATAAGTCCACACCGCCCCTTGCAGATCCATCCACCTATAACCCACACATCCCTGAACACTATGGGCAATTTAGCATGGCCAATCCACCGAACCTGCACATCTTTGGACTGTGGGAGGAAACTGGAGCACCCGGAGGAAACCCACGCAGACATGGGGAGAATGTGCAAACTCCACACAGACAGTCACCCGAGGCGGGAATCGAACCCGGGTCCCTGGCGCTGTGAGGCTGCAGTGCTAACCACTGAGCCACTGTGCTGCTTATGTGAGGTATGTTATTAAATGCCTTATGGAAGTCTAAATACAACACATCTATGGTTCCCCTTTATCTACTTTATTTGAGACTGCCTCAAAATCCTCTAACAAAATAGTCAGACATGATTTCCTTTATATAAAGCCATATTTACTCTGTTTGAATAAATTATGATTTTCTAATTGTTCTGTGTAATAATTGAATCCTGAATCCAGAATCCAGAATGTTTCTTCCAATAGATGTTAGGTTAATCTGCCTTAATCTGTTTTGCTATCCTCCATTTTGAATAGGGCTGCCACATTGGCAGTTTTTCAATCCTCTACTTCGCCAGAATTTAAGGACTTTTTCAAAAATTACAACGATGCATCTACTATGTCTGTAGCTATTTCTTTCAGGATCCTAGGATGCAAGCCACCAGGGCCAGAGGATTTATCTGGCTTTGGCCCCATTAGTTTGTTTCATACTACTCTTCTGGTGATGGTGCTTGGTTCCTCCCCCATATTCTTCAGTATTAATCGGATGTTCATAAGACCATAAGACATAAGTCCACTCCATCATTCAAATCATGGCTGAGGGGCATTTCAATTCCACTTCCCTGCACTCTCCCCCTAGCCCTTGATTCCTTGTGAGATCAAGAATTTGTTATCTCTGCCTTGAAGGCATCCAACATCCCAGCCTCCACTGCACTCCGTGGCAATGAATTCGACAAGCCCACCACTCTCTGGCTGAAGAAATGTCACCTTATTTCAGTTTTAAATTTACCCCCTCTAATTTTAAGGCTGTGCCCACGGGTCCTAGTCTCCCCACCTAACGGAAACAACTTCCTAGCGTCCACCCCTTCTAAGCCATACATTATCTTGTTAGTTTCTATTAGATCTCCCCTCAACCTTCTAAACTCTAATGAGTACAATCCCAGGATCCTTAGCCGTTCATCATACGTTAAACCTACCATTCCAGGGATCATCTGTGCGAATCTCCGCTGGACACGCTCCAGGGCTAGTATGTCCTTCCTGAGGTGTGGGGCCCAAAATTGGACACAGTATTCTAAATGGGGCCTAACTAGAGCTTTATAAAGCCTCAAAGTATCGTCGACTGTAAAGACTGATATGAAAAATGTTTAACTCCTTTTTCACTTCCTTCTTCACCATAAAAGTCTCCCTAGTTTCATTTTCTAAGAAGGTTATGTTCACGTTGACCTCCCTGTTCCTTTATATATATATATATTTATATATCAGGAAGCTCTTATTATTAGCTTTCATATTCCTTGCTAGTTTGCCCTCATGGTTTACTTTCTCTGTGTTATCTTTTAAGTCCTCATTTTTTTAGATTCTAAATTCATCCCAGGCTTCAGGGCTATTACTAACTTTTGCCTCTTTAGGTGCTTTTTCTTTCAACTTAGTACTCTCTTTGATTTACTTGATTAGTGTTGGTTCATTTATCCCTATCTCACAATCTTTCCTCCATAGCAGGAGGTATGCTGAGAGTCATGAATTATCTCCTCAAAATTTGCTACTGCAGCTTTACTAGCGTTCCTGCTAATCCATCTGCTCAGTTCTCTTCATTTGACTCTGTCCTCATTTAGTTGTAATTCTTTTTATTTAAGTTAGAGACATTTATTTCTGAATGAAATTTCTCAGTCTTGAACTGAACATTACATTCATCATGTTATGATCACTGCTTCCTAGGGGATCTTTTACTCTGAGGTCGTTTACTAAATCTGCCTCATCACCCATTACTAGATCCAAGGTAACCTGTTCCCTGGTTAGCTCCATGAAGCATTACTCTCGGAAACTATCCCTATTGCACTCTGTGAATTTATTGTTATAGCTTCCCTTTCCAATTTTATTAACACAATTATTGTGAAGATTAACATTTCGTTCAAGAAAGCATTTCTTGTGAAGCCAGCATGACTTGACAAGTGCAGAAGGTAAGTGTGATTTCAGATTCATCCAGCTTTCTGTTACACTGGGCCCTGTCCCAAAATTTACATACAATCAGTCATAAGGTCTCTAACTGTGTATCTGAGAACTCTCATTTCAAGTTGTTTCAGTTAGCATTGCTCAAGTTCTTGCACAAAAGTGTGACTGACAGGCTTAGTAAATAGGTTCTATTTTGGCAATAGTACGTGATAAAGTTATTTATTTCAATTTGAATTGAAATCTATAAATGATATGCCTAATCATTAATGTTGAAAAAGCTTGCTTATATTCCAAAATTTGCTGGACTGCTGATTTTTTTTTATGGTGTGTTCTGCTAGTTATGATATTCTCACTCATCCTTTAGCTTCAGTGTAGTCATCGAAGCCACAATTATCAAGGGTATGGTGATGATCATCAAGGATATGCAAGGGATTAGAAAGCTAGAGATTCCTAAAACTATCATTCAACCTTCCACATTAAACAGATGTTCACTTGCACATCTGTTAATGTGATATACTGTATCCGCTGTTCTCGTTGTGGCCTCCTCTACATCAGGGAAACCAAGTGGGGGCTTGGGGACCACTTTGCGGAACACCTACGCTCAGTTCGCAACAAACAACCAAACCTAGTTGCAAACCATTTCAACTCCCACCCCAGTCCTCGGATGACATGTCCATCCTGGGCCTCTGGCATTGCCACAATGACGCCACCAGAAAGATACAGGAACTGCATCTTGTATTTCCCTTGGGAACCCTGCAGCCCAAGTGTATCAATGTGGACTTCTCAAGCTTCAAAATCTCCCCTCCCCCGACCACATCCCAAAACCAGCCCAGCTAGTCCCCGTCTCCCTAAGCATTCCTCCCACCTCAAGACCTACCCCCATCTCCTACCGACTAACCTCATCCCGCCTCCTGACATGTTTGCCCTCCCTGGACTGACCTATCCCCTCCCTAACTCCCCGCCTAGATTCGCCTTCATTGACTCTAACCCTGCCTCTTTGACCTGTCTGTCTCCTCTCACCCTATCTTCTCCTTTATCCATCTTCTATCCACCTCCCCCCTCTCCCTATTCATTTCAGAATCCCCTTCCCCTCCCCCATTTCTGAAGAAGGGTCTCGACCCGAAATGTCAACTTTCTTGCTCCTCTGCTGCTTGGCCTGCTGTGTTCATCCAGCTTCACACCGTGTTATCTCAGATTCTCCAGCATTGGCAGTCTCTGTATCATTCAACAGTATTTCAGTTAAAGGATATCCACAGTAGCATACGCAGAAAATAGTGAACTTAGGAACGCTGAAAGAAGTAAATGAGGTTGTAAGTGAAATAAAAATAATGACAACATAGAACATAGAACAATACAGCGCAGAACAGGCCCTTCGGCCCTCGATGTTGCGCCGACCTGTGAACAAATTTAAGCCCCTCCCCCCACACAATCCCATCATTATCCATATGCTTTTCCAAGGAATGGACAATGTCTAGAAAACACAATGAAACCACCAATATGAATGAACAATAGAAACCGGTTAAAGAATCTGTTAAGGAAAAAGGGAAAACCTTCAGTGTTTTTAAGAGGAATTTGGAAGAACATCAGTACTCAAGAAGGCAATTTGAACTGCAGGTAAGAAGCTAAGTGTGAATTAGGGCTTTTAGTTAGGAAGTATAATATCTGCAGATGGAAGGTACAACTACGATAGCAATGAGAAAGGCTGTATTTTGTTAGAAAAGATTGTTACTATAAAAAAAGCTGAATAAACTTATAAAGAGCTTGATTTAGTATGTTGCCTTGTATGGATGCGAGACATGAACATCTTGAAAGGAGGTAAAGTACACTTTGTTATGGACAGATCATGAGTTTTGAAACTAAACACTCTATTCTTGCCAATTCATGAGCAGAATATGATTTTTTTTCCCCCCCATTATACATGTTGATGTCTTTCCCCATGTGGAGTCTGTCTTTGAAAAGACTGTAACAAAGACTTGAACCAATGGAAGTTTAATATAATATACTCGAAGATATACAAGAATACTTTGTAAATGCTAGTAAACATACAAGGAGAAATCAATTCACCAAGGATAAAGAGTTTATTCAATTAGCAACAACGTAAATACAAAATAACTGAGGGAAACAAACTTGTCAATGTCTTTGCGTTTAAGAGAGACCAAAACTGGAGTTAGCAGTCCTTTCTGGAGTTGTATGATTGGATAGCCAGCAGTTGAGGAGTTGTAGGCAGTTTCTTTTAAAAATCTCTTTGTAAGTCCTCAGGAATGCTGTTGGAATGTAAATTTTATTAAGTTGATTACTTGATTAAATGAAAGAGCACAAATACAAATACATACAAATAGGTTGCTTTCTTCATAGTCCTTTTCTATGTAGTCTAGAATTAGAGGATTTCATATCATCTGTAGATGCTATTTCGAGTAGTGTTGACTTCTTAATTGCTTTGCATTGCAGATAACAAATTGACTGGCACATGTCAGAGGTTAGGTGGAAAGTTATTAACATATCTTACAGGATAGTTGTAACTTGCAATTCTACCGTACACCACAATATTTGCCATTCACGTCCCATCAGTGCATAGATTGCCAAGGTGATTTTGGTTTTTGATTAAAGCAGCCATCTTTGTTTGTTAGTTAGTGTATTCTTAAAGTCCCTGTTATTTATTTATATACGTACATATGTGTGTGTGTATGTATGTATATGTAGGATTAGCAGGACGGAAAAAAAACTATGAAGTGCTAAGGGATGTGAAAGAACAAATCAGTTTGTTGAACATAGAATCTCTATAGTGCAGAAAGAGGCCATTCAGCCCATCAAGTTTGCACCTACTCTTCAAATAGCATCCCACCCTCCAAAGAGCTCCCTCCCAAACCCAGCCCCATACCCTATCCCTGTAACCCCACATTTACCATAGCTAATCCACCTACCTTCACATCCCTAAAAACTACAGATAGTTTATAGCATGGCCATTCCACCTAACCTGCACATCTTTTGACTATGGGAGGAAACAAGCACCCAGAGGAAACTCATGCAGAAATGGGGAGACTGTAAACTCCACACAGACAGCCATCCAAGGCTGAAATTGAACAGGGTCCCTGGCACTGAGATAGCAGTGTTAACTGCAGAGCGACCATTGCTACCCTTGCTTAGCACATAATTAACGCACGGGATAGAAATTAGGTAAGGGATGTTTTAAGAGGAAACAGTTTTGTGAAATTTCATAGAAAGAACATTTCAAGGGCATGAAAAAGGATGAAAGAGAATATCAGTGGTGGATGGCTTGACAATTGAAGCAAACTATTGAAAAATAAAAAAGAAATCACATTGGTTGGATATGCAAAGGCCACAATGAGCCCATGATCGTATTCAAGCAGAGCATACCTGATGATTGGAACTGGCACAACAATTAGATAATCTTTGTCGCACTAAGTTTAAAAACTGCTGCTCGTCCAAACGATTGTGATGTCATTTTATTTAGCAAGCTTTAAACTTTGGTTTGATATAAATGTCAATGTCTCAGTCTAACAATCAGCTAAAATGCTGCTCCATCATTGGAATATTAGTTTTTTCTACTAAGCTAGAAATGATGGCAATACAAAGTGCATTGCATAATGCATACATTCTCAATGAAATCTTAACATTATCCAAACAAACTTGGTAAAAATGTTTGGAAAGTGAATTCTGCTTATGAATTTTGTGTTTTCTTAGTTTGGATAGGTAGGTGGCATAGCCATGAACTACAATTTGGATATCATATTATTGAATGCTGTGATAGTGCTTTTAATTTTGATTTACTATTATGAAAAATAAGAATGAAATGAGCTTCTTTGTTCGTGAACTAAAACTATGTAGGTGCATTAGTTTTCTTGCAGGCTTTTACTTGTTTGATAGTAATTGATATTTCTACTATGAGGAAAAGACTCCGATTATCCATGCCTCTCATAATTTTGTAAACCTCTATCAGGTTGCCCCTCAGCCTCTGGTGTTCAAGGGAAAACAGAATTCATCCAATCTTTCCTCGTAGCTAAATACCCTCCAAACCAGGCAACATTCTGGTAAACATTCTTTGTATCCCTTCCAAAGTCACCACATCCTTCTGGTTGTGTGGCAACCAGAACTGTAAGTAATATATTTCCAAGTCAGGATGGTGAGTAGTTTGGAGGGGAATTTGCAGGTGTGGGTGATCCCATGTACTTGCTACCTATGATCCTTTTAGATGGTAATTATGGATTTGAAAGTTGTTGTATAAGGAGCCTTGGTGAATTTTTGCAGTGCATCTTGTAGGTTGTACACACTGCTGCTACTGTGTGTCACTGGAAAGGAGATTGAATGGCACTACAATCAAGCAGCCTGCTTTGTTCTGAATAGTGTCAAGATTATTGAATGTTGTTGGAGCTACACTCGTGCGGGCAAGAGGGGAGTGTTCCATCACACTCCTGACTATGCATTAAAGGTGGGGGTGGGAATCAGGATCTGAGTTACCCTCTGAAAGGTTCCGAGCTTCTGACTTGCTCTTGTGGCCATAGTATTTGTTTGAGTGGTCAGGCACAATTGCTGGTCAATGGAAACAGATGGGATGTTGATAATGAGGATGTGATGATGGTGATGCATTAAATGACAAGGGGTGATAGTTAGATTCCCTGTTGTTGAAATGACCATTACTTCACACTTGTGTAATACAAATATTACTAGCCACTTGCAAACCCAAGATTGGATGTTGACCTGGTCATGCTACATTGGGCATTCATTGTTGCAGTATTTGAGAAGACTGAAATGGTGCTGAACACTGCAACCATCAGTGAACAATCACTTCTTATGATGGAGGGAAGCTCATTGAAGAAACAGCTAAAGATGTTTGGACCAAGGACATTACCCTGAAGATTTCCATCAAACATTTTCTGGAGCGGAGATGACTGACCTGCAACCACAACAGCCACATTCCTATGTACCAGAATGACACCAACTGAAAGTATTCCACCACTGTCCCCCTCCCAGCTGCCACTGACTCCATTCTTGCTTGAATTCCTTCATGTCACGCAGTGTAATGATTCCTTGAATTCAAGGGTAGTTGATCTCACCTGATTTCGTGAATTCAGCTCTTTTGTCCATGTTTTGACCGATGCTGTAATGAGGTCAGAGCACACTGGCCCTAGTGATTAGGTTTTTATTAAGTAAGTGCTACTTAGTAGCACTGTTGATGACACCTTCCATCATTTTTCTGATTTTTGAGGGTAGACAGATGGGCTAGCTAATGTCTAGGTTGGATTTGAGCTGATTTTGTGTATGAGACACACCTAGACAATTTTTCATGTGATCATGTAGACGCTAGTGTTGTAGCTGAACTGGATCAGCTTAACTAGGGGTACAGCAAGTTATGGAGGATAAGTCTTTAGTGCTATTACCAGATATTGTCAGGGCCCATAGTCTTTGCAGTATCCAGTACCTTCAACCATTTCTTCATATCATGAGTAATTTGAAGATGCTAGTCTACAGCCAACATGAGGCTAGAGGCCTCTGAAGGTGCCAAGAGGCCAAGAGGCCAAGATCCACTCAGCAGCTCAAGCTGAAGATTGTTGTAAATTTTTCAGCCTTACCTTGGGCATTCTACTAGAGGTATCAGAGACAAAGCATACCCAGCCATAATGCAACATCCACAGTATTACTTCTTAAAAATTCATTCATGGTTTGAGAGCTTTGCTGACTAGGCCAGCATTTATTGCCCAGAGGACATTTAAGCGTCAACCACATTGCTGTGGGTCTGGTGTCATGTTAAGTCAGACAAGGTGAGGAAGACAGTTTCCTTCCCCAGATGACATTAGTGAACCAGATGGATTTTCCAACAATTAGCAACAGATTTATGGTCATCAACAGACTCTTAATTCCAGATTTTCAATGAATTCCAAATCTACCATCTGCTGTAGTGGGATTTGAACCCAGGTCCCCAGAATATTACCTGGGTCTCCACATTAATTATGATAATACCACGAGGGCATTGGCTCCCTCCTCAAATGCACTACCTAACACATTGCTGGACAAAATTTCATTTGTCACTTTCTACCACCTGATCTGCCCACTTCGGCAGTCTATAGCTTTCTTCCTCCCTTACAATCACTTGCAGCAATTTCCGTAAACTCTCAACTTCTTAATCGTGCTTCCTGTGATAAGATCAAGTCTACACTCAGGTGAGTATACATTAACAGGCTATATTGAACATAACTAAGTATGAGGAATGGCAAGCCAGATCCATTTCTGGATCCCTACTTATCCATGTCTCAGAGATCTGATATCACTATGACAAGGCTTAGTACTTAGTTTTAGAGTTAAGATATGGTTTAGTCTTCACTATATATCTCCCCCCAAGTTATAGAGCAGTAGACTCATATAGCACAGACCCTTTTGTCCAACTCGTCCGTACCAACCAAGTTTCCCAAACTAAACTAGTCCCACTTGCCTGCTTTTGGCCCTTACCCCTGTAAACCTTCCCTATTCGTGTACTTATCCAAATGTCTTTTAAATATTGTAACTGTACCTACATCCATCACTTCGTCTGGCTGCTCGTTTCACATGTGAACCAGACTGAAAAAATTGTCCCTTTTAAATCTTTCTCCTCTCACCTTTAAAATATGCACCTATGTTTTGAACTCACCCACACAAGGGAAGAGAACTTTGCTATTCACCTTATCTATGCCCCTCATGATTTTATAAACCTCTATAAGGGCAACTCAACCTCATATGCTCTATGAAAAAAATCGCAGCCTATCCTTATAACTCAAACCTTCCAGTCCTGGTAACATCCTGGTAAATCTTTTTTGACTGGTTAGATAACGAGGGCTTAAATTCTACATTTTCCTTTCAATTTAGTTCTTGTTCTTGCTTCAAAGAATCATCATCCCGTAGGTTTTTATTATCACTTACAAGGGCTTGCTATTTATGACAGTCTTCAGCAAACTTAGGTGAAGATTTGTGTTCACTCTCTGAAAAGCTTTTTTTTCTTTCAAATGCAAAGTTATTTTGGTTTCCTCAGCTAATAATCGTCAGTGATCTTCAAGCTCTGAATGTTGCTGCAAAAAAGACCCCTATCAAGATATCTGCTTTTTTCTTAATTCTCTAATAGCAAGTGGGCAACCCTGGCTGGCCAGCATTTATTGCCCATCCCTAGTTGTACTTGAGAAGGTGGTGTTGAACTGCCTTCTTGAAATGCTGCAGTCCATGTGCTATAATTAAATCTGAATGCCAATAGGGAGAGGATTCCAGAATTTTGACCCAGCGACAGTGAAGGAACAACGATTATATTTCCAAGTCAGGATTGTGAGTGACTTGGAGGAAAACTTACAGGTATTGGTGTTCCCATGTTACCGCTGTCTTTGTCTAGATGGAAATGGTCATGGGTTTGGAAGGTGATGTCTAACAATCTCTGAATTTCAGTAGTGCATCTGTAGCTACTGAGTATCAGTGGCGGAGGCGGTGTTGTAAGAACACAGGTTGTCTATGCACACCATTTGTGGAAATCTTCTGTAGTGTTTTCTTCCTTGGTTTTTGAGGCAGGTTCGAGCTAATTAATAGTTAATAGCTATTTAATAGCTGTGCTTCATTAGGTTAGCCAACCATTTCAGATTGTTAGACTGTTTCAACTTTTTACTAGAACATAGAACATTACAGCACAGTACAGGCCCTTCGGCCCTCGATGTTGTGCCGACCTGTCATACCAATCTCAAGCCCATCTAACCTACACTATTCCATGTACATCCATATGCTTATCCAATGACGACTTAAATGTACCTAAAGTTGACGAATCTACGACCGTTGCAGGCAAAGCGTTCCATTCCCTTACGACTCTCTGAGTAAAGAAACTACCTCTGACATCTGTCCTATATCTTTCACCCCTCAATTTAAAGCTATGCCCCCTCGTGCTTGCCATCACCATCCTAGGAAAAAGGCTCTCCCTATCCACCCTATCTAACCCTCTGATTATTTTATATGTTTCAATTAAGTCACCTCTCAATCTTCTTCTCTCTAATGAAAACAGCCTCAAGTCCCTCAGCCTTTCCTTGTAAGACCTCCCCTCCATACCAGGCAACATCCTAGTAAATCTCCTCTGCACCCTTTCCAAAGCTTCCACATCCTTCTTATAATGCGGTGACCAGAACTGTACACAATACTCCAAGTGCGGCCGCACCAGAGTTTTGTTCAGCTTCACCATAACCTCTTGGTTCAGGAACTCGATCCCTCCATTAATAAAAGCTAAAATACTGTGTGCCTTCTTAACAGCCCTGTCAACCTGGGTGGCAACTTTCAAGGATCTGTGTACATGGACACCGAGATCTCTCTGCTCATCTACACTACTAAGAATCGTACCGTTAGCCCTGTACTTTGCCTTCTGGTTACTCCGACCACAGTGCATTACCTCACACTTGTCTGCATTAAACTCCATTTGTCACCTCTCGGCCCAGCTCTGCAGCTTATCTATGTCTCTCTGCAACCTACAGCATCCTTCGTTACTATACTGTTGACATTTAAGCTCTTTTGAGTGCTCAACCTTCAGTTTCTCTAAAGTACTTCCCTAGAAACTGACAGTTTGAGCCTTTATTTTCTTTTTGCTGAAAATCGCCCTCAAATATTTGTATTTCTTGCCTTCGGGACTCAGTTTCAGACTCCAACTGCTGTTGATGCAGGTTAAAACTTCTGAACAGTCAATATGCTATGATTCAGTTTGCATTTAGGCATATCTTTTTTGCTGGAAAGCTATGTTTTATGAGCAGCCTGAAGTAGTTGAGCTTCTACTTGACAGGCTGTTTACAAGTTTTGAAGTTTTTCTTTGAATATGTCAATTTCATGTTGATATTTGTTCCACATAATTGTAAAAATGTCACATGCAGTTGGCTTTTGCTAATGAACATGGTACTCGCTATCCCTGAGGCTTCCCTGGTGGATCCCTAAAGTCTCTTCGATCTCTGAATGATCATTTTGAGATTATGATCCCTTAATCAATGCAACTGTTAAATATCCCCAAAAGCTGACCCAGACTGAAAGTGAACAGCGAGGTAACTAGAGGTAATAGGAGCTGCAGATGCTGGAGAATCCAAGATAATAAAATGTGAGGCTGGATGAACACAGCAGGCCAAGCAGCATCTCAGGAGCACAAAAGCTGACGTTTTGGGCCTAGACCCTTCATCAGAGAGGGGGATGGGGAGAGGGAACTGGAATAAATAGGGAGAGAGGGGGAGGCGGACCAAAGATGGAGAGAAAAGAAGATAGGTGGAGCAAGTATAGGTGGGGAGGTAGGGAGGGGATAGGTCAGTCCAGGGAAGACGGACAGGTCAAGGAGGTGGGATGAGGTTAGTAGGTAGATGGGGGTGCGGCTTGGGGTGGGAGGAACGGATGGGTGAGAGGAAGAACAGGTTAGGGAGGCAGAGACAGGTTGGACTGGTTTTGGGATGCAGTGGGTGGAGGGGAAGAGCTGGGCTGGTTGTATGGTGCAGTGGGGGGAGGGGACGAACTGGGCTGGTTTAGGGATGCGGTGGGGGAAGGGGAGATTTTGAAACTGGTGAAGTCCACATTGATACCATTAGGCTGCAGGATTCCCAGGCGGAATATGAGTTGCTGTTCCTGCAACCTTCGGGTGGCATCGTTGTGGCACTGCAGGAGGCCCATGATGGACATGTCATCTAAAGAATGGGAGGGGGAGTGGAAATGGTTTGCGACTGGGAGGTGCAGTTGTTTGTTACGAACTGAGCGGAGGTGTTCTGCAAAGCGGTCTCCAAGCCTCCGCTTGGTTTCCCCAATGTAGAGGAAGCCACACCGGGTACAGTGGATGCAGTATACCACATTGGCAGATGTGCAGGTGAACCTCTGCTTAATGTGGAATGTCATCTTGGGGCCTGGGATAGGGGCGAGGGAGGAGGTGTGGGGGCAAGTGTAGCATTTCCTGCGGTTGCAGGGGAAGGTGCCGGGTGTGGTGGGGTTGGAGGGCAGTGTGGAGCGAACAAGGGAGTCACGGAGAGAGTGGTCTCTCCGGAAAGCAGACAGGGGTGGGGATGGAAAAATTTCTTGGGTGGTGGGGTCAGATTGTAGATGGCGGAAGTGTCGGAGGATGATGCGTTGTATCCGGAGGTTGGTGGGGTGGTGTGTGAGAATGAGGGGGATCCTCTTTTGGCGGTTGTGGCGGAGGCGGGGTGTGAGGGATGTGTTGCGGGAAATGCGGGAGACGCGGTCAAGGGCGTTCTCGATCACTGTGGGGGGAAAGTTGCGGTCCTTGAAGAACTTGGACATCTGGGATGTGCGGGAGTGGAATGTCTTGTCGTGGGAGCAGATGCGGCGGAGGCGGAGGAATTGGGAATAGAGGATGGAATTTTTGCAGGAGGGTGGGTGGGAGGAGGTGTATTCTAGGTAGCTGTGGGAGTCGGTGGGCTTGAAATGGACATCAGTTACAAGCTGGTTGCCTGAGATGGAGACTGAGAGGTCCAGGAAGGTGAGGGATGTGCTGGATGTTCCGCCGCATCTGCTCCCACGACAAGACATTCCACTCCCGCCTCCCCCTCTCTCCCTATTTATTCCAGAACCCTCAACACATCCCCCTCTCTGATGAAGGGTCTAGGCCCGAAACGTCAGCTTTTGTGCTCCTGAGATGCTGCTTGGCCTGCTGTGTTCATCCAGCCTCACATTTTATTAGCGAGGTAACTATCCTGACTTCTTGGGGCTGTTCTGGATTCATTGCTTAAAAACGTTAAAATGAACGTTTGAAGTGACCCCTTAGAATTAGCAAGTCTTCATTCTGTGTAGGACTGTCACTGTTCAGATGGCAGTGCACGACAGGCAGCTACCATCTTTAACTATAATGTGGATCAAGATTGATGGAGGAATGCTGCAACAAAGAAAGATATTCAGGGCTGTCTGAAGCACTTTTGCATGGAATGAGACTGCCAACCATTTTTCACTTGTAGATAATTTGCTTCCTAACTGATGGATTTTGATAGATTTCATCATCTTGATATTTTTCAGTGCTGTTCACCATGTCATTATTAATGCTAATAGGTGAATAATCAATTGCTAATCAGGGATTGACTAATTTTGTCAGCTTGTTTGTTTAAAACAATGAAACACTTTGTAAGGTTAAAAGCAGAAATTACAACAAACTGCACCTAGGTGCATTTAGCAAATCCACAGCAGATTTCTCCTCATCTCAATCCTAAATGATTTACCCTGTATGTTAAGTCTGTGACTACTGCTTCTGGACTCCGCCACTATCAGGAAGGTCCACCTGCATCTGTCTAGTTCTGTCCGAATATCATGGTTTTTATATAAGATCCCCCTCATTCTTCTGAACCTCAGCAAATAATGGATCATAGGATCTCTAACTACAGATAGAGGCCATTAAGCACATCAATTCTGTACCGACCATTAAAAATGCATCCCACCCTATCCCTGTAACTCCATATTTACCACAACTAATCCACCTAACCAGTGCATCCCGTGGGAGGAAATTACAGCACCCAGCAGAAACTCATGTAGACATGGGGCGAATGTGCAAACTCCACCCAGATAGTCACCCAAGGCCGGAAACTAATCTGGGTCCTTGGCGCTGTGCAGCAACAAGGCTAACTGCTGTGCCACTATGGCAACCGCTTCTCATAAGTCAAGCCTGCCACTCCAGGCTGCTGTCACTCTATAGGATGGACATCCTTAGTTAAGGAGACCAAAACTGTGCGCACTGTTTCAGGTGTGGTCTCATCAAGGCTCTGTTTCGTCAAAAGCAAGGCCCCTTTGTTCTAAATAAAAACCGAAAGAACTGTGGATGCTGTAAATCAGGAACAAAGGCAGAAGTTGCTGGAAAAGCTCGGCAGTGCTGGCAGCATCTGTGGAGAAAAAAATCAGAATTCGTCTTTCGTGTCCAGTGACCCTTCCTCAGAACTGTTCGGAACATCGAGCTGGGCTTTTCCAGCAACTTCTGTTTTTTTTTCCTCTGTTCTACGTCTCCTTTATGGTGAGGCCAAGTAAATGTGTGTCCTCGTCCAGTCTGGAAAAAGGGAAAGTGGGTTGACATATAATCTTCCTGCATGGTTAGAGAGGAGGTCACAACTGCACGCCCTCACTTGCTTGAGGGAAGAGCTGGGATTAAAATGGATGAGAGTTCTGACCTCCTTCTGTTATTAAAATGGGAAATGGGTTAGAGAATGTTATTTTAAGCAGATACTCCCAGCTACATGCTCCGTGGACTTGATGAGAGGTGAACCTGTTCAAGGAGCTAAAGGGTAACCTGACGAGGGTTCTAGGAAAAGATAACCTTGGGTTTGTTAAGGTCTGATGGATATTAAAAAGCCCCATCATAAGCCCGAGTGTATTTTCAGAGATCTCCAAAGTGCAAGTGGACGACCTGGTAGGAAGAGAGGGAGGACTAGGATACTATGTTTCCCTGAGTTTCAGGTGCTTTTTCTCAAAAGAACCCCAGCCATTTGGTCATAGCAGATTAGATATTCAGAGCAGTAAAACATGGACTGTTCTCAGTTGATTCATTCAACTAATGCAGCCTAGGGACAAGTCCATAGTAACCTTACGTGAACACCCACAAAAGCTAATGTAGCAGATGCCAAAGGTCCAATGCCTGGTTAGAAATTTGTACCATTCAGGAGCTTGCTGTTGAGAAGAGCTCACCAGTGCACTGTCTCAAATGCTCCACCCACTATGTTCCTGTGGATGCATAATGGGAACTAATTGTAACAATAAGCACTGCTTACTTGTGTCACCTGCACAGTTGAATCTCTGATGGGTCAAGCAACAGTTAGAGAAACTGGAGGCAGCAATAGACACCATGGAAATTAGTAAGTTGTTAGGTTTCAAAGAGTTATGCAGTTAGATTAGAGAAAAGAAGATTGAGAGGATGTTCAAGAAGACACTGCAAATCACGATATGGAAGTAATCTCTCCCTAAGTAATTGAGAATCAGAGGACGCCATTAAGGTAATTAACAAAAGAGACAATGACAAAATTGGGAAAAATCTTTTTAAGCAGTGACCATTTAGGTCCTGGAATGAACTGCCTGAGAATGTGCTGGAGACAGATTCAACAGTGGCTTTCAAAGGTGAATTGCATAAGCATCTGAAGAGAAAATAATTTCCAGGGCAATGCAGAAATGGCAGGGTCATGGGACTAAGTCAGCTGCTCTTGCGGATTTCTGGCACAGATTCAAGCAGCTGACTGGCCTGCTATACTGTGCTAAATTTGATGGTTCTAAACTTGGAAAAAATGTACCTCATTTTGAGTAATCCAAAACAGTAATAAACAGGATGAGGCTTGGATTAACAAAGATAGTACAGGTAACAAGGGCATTGTCCAGAATGCTGTGATGCTGATGATGATGAGAGGCATGATTTCAAAGGAAGCCTGTCTGATATTTTCTTTCTTAGTGTGGTAGTATGCCAGTACCCTCTACTCCTCCTCTATCAGAAAGCTCTGACAGTACAGCTGGGGATCAAATCATTTTCCGTCTGGTCTGTATTGGCTTAACTAATGATTACTTAAAACCAACTCGACCATTGGGAAATACACTAAAAATAGTTTCACTGTTGGGTCAGCCACACTACTGTAAAGCCGCCAAGTTTAAACATTTGAGAAATACAAACAATTTTAAAAAGATGTTTTCAAATTGGAATCTTTATCAGCATAGATTCTGATAAAGATCACATTAGAAGACTTAACCTTTCATTACTGACCATCTCTGCAACTGCTGCGTCTTCTGTCTTTATGTCAGAAAGGTAGAACATGCAGTTTTTCTTTTTATCCATATGATGCTCGTCTTGTTTGAATGGTTATAGCAAGGGTAGGAATTTTGAAAACTAAATTTCAATTGTGAATGAAAGGGATGTTCGTGCTCATGTTGGCAGCACCTAAAGGGGTTATCAAATATGTCTTTTCTCTGCTGCATCTAAAGGGTTTATTAATTGGGTTTTGAAAGAGTTATCATTTGCCCATACGAGGAGTTATCAGTCTAGATATGCTGACACTTGCCAGATGGAAAGCCAATGATAGCCACCCTGTGGTGAATCCTATTGCTGTTCTGTGTTCTTATTGAAATTATCTCATCACTTTTCTTTAGAAGTGGTTTGTGCCGGGAAAAGCACAGAAAGATAAGATGAAATTATTAAACGGGGCTACAGACTGAATAAACAAGTAAATGAAAATGAAAATTTCTGTGGTGCTGCTGTCAAAGTAAATTCGGTGTCTTCTGGGATTAAAAGGTAATTTAATTTAATTTAATTTAATTTCATTTCCCCCCAAGAAGAAAGTATTTACAATTTACTGTTGTCTTCCTCGACCATTATTATATTTCTTTAATGAGGAATTTTTTTTGTGTGTGTATCCACAAAGCATACCAGAACTCCTGGGTGGAAAAAGAATAACATACTTGTGATTTATAGGTAGATTCTTCTTTGGCCTACTTATGGGATTTGTTCTCATTTTTGATATTCAACACATTGAAGATAATTAAAAACATCCACATTGAAAAGCATGTATGCTAGGAAAAGCCATTATGAATCTTCACTCACCGGAATGATAGCAGAAGAAATACTTTAGGCACCAAAGATTAGTTTATAAATTATCTTTTATCATGGAGGTTTGCTATAACCAACAGTACTAGTTTGCAGCTTTGAAAATTTTGAGAATTTTTGTCAATCATTGATCCTTTTGTCAATTTATTACCTATCAATAGATTTTCCCAGTTCCTTTCAGATCATCCATCTCATTCCATTAAAATCAACCTTGCATATTTCTAGAATTTTTGGACTGGATTTTGCTCTAGGTTTTAGGATCCTGGCGTTGCAATCAAATGGTAGCTCTGGGCCCACACTTCATAGAATCACAAGAAGTGTTGCAGCACAGAATTAGGCTATTCAGCCTATCCTGCCTGTTCCTCCTGTCAGTGAGATTGGCAGCAGAATCTTCAGGAGGGGGGCTTCTGATTGACTGCAATTCCAAACTTGTTAAGGATGATGACAAAGTTATTGATGCTTAAGGCTAAATCCAAGTGCCAACAGCTCTGGGCCCCTGTAGTCACAGCAGGACCAGTGTACAGCAAATCAAAATTTGGGTCAATCAGTTTCATAAGAATGGAGGGATGCCCTTCCAGAGGAACAGATTCAGTTGAGATGGTAAATTTTCTTAACTTCAAGCATCATTGAGGTCTCTAGCGTTCATGATTTCCAGGGAGGTTGACAGTATTGAGCTGACAACATTGGTACAGGCAGGAGCTACTCCATCAATGGCAAATTGACAGCAAGGCCACAATATCACTCCTAATTGAATAACTGTAATTGTCAGTCCCAATAGAGCTCTGTCCTACTTTTCCAACCCTGTAAACCAATGGTACTCAGTAAAAGCGGGTGAGGCTCTGGTCAACCACGTGATGGAAAGAAAAAATTAGAACCTCTACCAGCACTGTTCATAGCTCTGGATTGCAACAAGTGTATGTGAAAATGTGGTCATAACAACTTGGACTCTTACGTGTAGGTTGAAAGTTTGGATATTGCTTGTTCAGTGGATAACTGGTGTCACTGAGATTAGTTTCCCCAATACGGAATGTTCCTCTCCGGAGGAATCCCCCTCAAATGCTAGTAAAGGCTTGAAGACCTGTGAAATTGTATAATATAGTTATAAGTTAAAGTGTGCCACTAAAGTAGGTCTTGTAGTCCATTGAGTTGGCTATCTGTAGGAGCAATTCAATGAATCCCATTCCTCTATTCCATGATTGGGATATTGACACCAAATGTGATATTTCCAAATTTTCAGATGATATAGAGTTAAGCAAGAATGTGTGCTTTAAGGACACAATTAATTGGTTTCAGAAGGATTTGGGCAGACTTAGTGAATGGGCAAAAACATGGCAGGTGGAGTATAATATGGAAAAATGAGAAGTTATCCACATTGGTAGGAGAAACAGCTGTGCAGAATTTTTTTTTAAAATGCTCAGAGGTAGGTAAGTGTCGGTGTGCAACTGGGCATGGGTGTCTGTGTTAGTACATCAATAAACACTGACGCGTAGGTTCAAGCTAGTAGGAAGGCTAATAGAATGTTAGCCTTTATCAAAAGAGCATTTGAGTGTAGGAGTAGGGAAGTTTGCTTCGATTGTATAAGAGTTTGGTTAGCCTGCCCCTGGAGTATTGTGTGCAATTTTGGTCTCCATATCTCAGGAAATATATCATTGCTATAAATAGAGTGCAATGAGAGTTCACCAGATTTATTCCTGGGATGTCAAAACTATCTATGAAGAGAGACTGGTAAACAAGATCTGTATTCAGTTTGAAAAATGAGACATGATCACATTGAAAGCAATAGACAGGGGAGATGCAGGTATGATATTTCCATGTTTAGAACTAGGGTGCAGTTTGAAAACGGCCAGCACCACTTAGGACTGAGAGAAGAAAGTTTTTTTTTTATCAGAGGGTTGTAATTTTTTGGAATTTTCTACACTAGAGGGCCAGGGAAGCTCAGTCTCATTATACTTGAAGTAGAGGTTGGTAGATATCTGATTATCATTGGCATTTGGAGTTATAGGAATAGTATGGGTAAAAGACATTGATGTAATTGATTATGCATCATAGTAGTAAAAGGCAGAACAGGCTGAATAGTCTATTCATTTTCTAAGGTGTACATTTCCTTTTAAATCAGAGATAATGGGAACTGCAGATGCTGGAGAATCGAAGATAACAAAGTGTGAAGCTGGATGAACACAGCAGGCCAAGCAGCATCTCAGGAGCACAAAAGCTGACATTTCAGGCCTAGACCCATCATTGTTATCTATTTCCTTTACATCATTTCCTCTGCTTCAACCACGCTTATATGCATTGAGTTCTAAGTTGTCACCACTCACTATATAAAATTCTGAAGAAGGGTCCAGATCTGAAACGTCACCTTTTCTCCTTCTCTGATGCTACTTGGCCTGCTGTGTTCAAACAGCTCTACACCTTGTTACCTCACTATATAAAATGTTCTTTTTCACATTTCCCTTTCACTCCATCAAAAACACTAAATCAGTTTTTCCTAGATCATTAGTTAATGAGAATTTTCCTCAGAATAGTGTTCTGAGCCCAGCTAGCATCGGCTGCTACTTCAGCAAATTTTCAATCATAAAGTCAGAAACTGGGACGTTCGCTGATGATTGACGTGTTCAGTTGCAGTGGCAATTCACTAAATAACAAAGCATCCTTTGTCTGCATCCAGCAAAACCCAGACAGTATTCAAGTTTAGGGTGAGAAGAGTTAAGTAATGTTTATGCCACACAAATGCCAGCTGGTGACCATCTTCAATAAGAAAGAGCTTAAGCACAATCTCTGAACATTCAGTGATATTGCTATCCTGCATCATCAACATCCTGGGGTCACCATTGACCAGCCATGTAAATTCTTAAGCAACAAAAGCACATCAAAAGCATTTTGTGGTGATGCTCACCCTCTGATGTATAGAGCCTTCCTACTATTTACAAAGTTATTGTCTGCTAAGAGCCAGCACTGACTGCTACTGAATACGTGCTCAATCTGAAAATGCACATGCATGCAATTCCAGAAAAGTAATGTAATCGTATAGAAATCCAACAGTGTCATTTCCAAAGGAGCTGCACAAAAAAGCATGCAGCTGAAATGGAGTTCAGCGAATGGGTGGGTGGGGGGCAGTATAGGAGGAGTGAACAAAGTAGGGAGGACAGGGAGGGAGTGAGAATGTAGATGAAGAAGGGAGGATGGGAGTGCAGCAGGACAGGGAGAGGAAGTGATTATGGGTGGGGGAAGACGACCTCGCGTTATCCTCTCATTCCTTTCACGGGACCTCTCCCACCTCTTCACGACAACCTATCCCTGTGACTCTATGCACTAGTTCCAGTAAACACACGTGCTTGAATTTAAGCGGTGCATAAAGTGTGTGTATAGTATCAAGAGACACAGCCATTTACAAAACACAAGCCATGAGCATGATGGAATACTCTCTAATTGCCTGCGGCTGCCAAAAGTTCCATCAATTCTCAAGATAATGGACACCACAAAGCAATCCAACTGAGTGGCATTCCATCTGTCTTTAAAAAAAAAACTCCCTCCCTGCACTGTGGTTGTAGCACCAACAAGAAACAATGCATCAATACCCTAAAGCTTCCTAACCGTGTCAGGAACGCACATAACTTTTAATTTTTTAAAATATTTTGTACTTTAAAACCATGTCTCCCCATTCTTAATTTATTTTTACAAGTTTTTTTGGGGGGGCTTGCTGTAAGGGAATCTGGATGATTACTTGTTTTAATACATTTGTAAGACCATCAGATACAGGAGCAGAATTAGGTTATTCGATCATGGCTAATATGTTTCTCAAATCCATTCTCCAGCTTTCTCCTTGTAACCTTTGATCACCTAACTAATCAAGAACCTATCTATCTCAGTCTTAAATACTTTGAATGACTTGGCCTCCACAGCTCTCTGCAGTAATGAATTCCACAGAATCGCCAACTTCAGGCTAAAGAAATTCCTTCTCATCTCAGTTCTAAAGAATCATCCCTTCACATTGAGACTGTGCCCCTAGTTCTTAGTCTCTCCTATTAGAGGAAAGATCTGAATAAATTTTAAAAAGTCTTAGCACTACTTGGTGCTGAATTAGATAAAGGGTATAGAAATGCCCTATTAGTACAATGGAAATTTTGGTTTGGATATCTTATGAGGGCACAGTGGAATGACTCTGGGTGTGGTATTCATGGTAAGAAAAAGAAAGATGCTGCTTGGCCTGCTGTGTTCATCCAGCTTCACACTTTGTTATCTTGAAATGGAACACTGTCCACTTTTCCCATGCTGGCATTCCTGTTATGAATCTACGCATAATATATTCCCTACATTAAACAGACTACACTTCAAAAACAATAACTGACTGTAGAATGTTCTGAGAATACCTTCAGTCATGGAAGGAGCTATACAAATGCAAGGTCATTTCAAAAATAACCCTTTTGTAATTTCAGTGGCTATCATTTCTGTATCTTTGCCTGCCCTAGTGCTCTCACAATGCTATCTCAATTACTGTAACATAGCTGGTAGACGACTTCTGATCTTTTTTAGGGCAGACCACAATGGCCTCGCAGAACTCTAGAGTAGTTCTGGCCCAGCAGGCTCAATATTAGACTGTATCAACTTGGTAAACATGGAAGCAGTTTGGCAGAAAGGCAACCATAAGGTCGCTGGCACAGCAGCAGCACCAACGTGAGCACAAGCAATATCATACTGAGAGAGGACAGCAGGTTTGTGTTCCAAGGTGCCATTATCAACCTCTGAGTGATATATCAGTAATCCAAGTATTGTGCTGGAGGGCAGATTACTGGATTACTAAAGTGATAGTAAACTGAGCATACATGACAGTAAAGAGATAACAAGGTGTAGAACTGGATGAACACAGCAGATCAAACAGCATCAGAGGAGCAGAAAGGCTGATACTTCGGGTCTAGACCCTTCAGAAGAACTTCACCTATAACTTCTTGGACTCAGGCCTCTCCATCAAACTGATTGCAAATTTAATCATGCTATGGTCACTGTTAGTCAGGGGGGCCCTCACTATACGGTCATTAATTAATCCTATCTTGTTGAAAATACTCAGTCTAACATAGCATGCTTTCTGATTAGTTCTAGAACGTGCTACCGTAAGAAATAATACTGAAGACATTCTATGACTTATTCCTCTATGTTACCTTTGCACAACTAATTTTTCCAATTTAAGCCAAAAGCACAAGGAAAGAGTGCAGAAAATCAGGGGTGGGGTGTGGGGTAAAGGCAATATAAGAAAGAAGTGTATGTTTTTGCTAATCACAGCTTCCAGATGAGGAAAAACTGTGGATAAGGAGGATATTTTAATTGCAACAATATAATTTATTCATAAAATTGTCTGTAAGTACATACAACAAATCCTAAAACTGTTCAGTAAAGACTATGGTAACAAATAGGAGGCTGGAAGTGCACAGCAAGCTGTGCAGCATCTGGAGGAAAGGAGAAGTCAATGTTTCAGATATTACCCTTCTTCAATACTGGACTTGAGGGTAGGGAGAGCCGCAGATAAAGTGGGGGTACAGGGATAGCAAAATGGTGGTGATAGGTGGATACCAATTTTGTTTCATGGTTTGGTAAAAGAGCTGAAGAGGTCACAGTAGTGTGCCAGTCAGAAAGGGACTCATTCATTCTGCCACTATGACCATTCATTCTATATTGCCCCACAAAGGGAAAATATCTGTTCCATGTCTATTTTGTCAATCCCCTTTAGCATCTTAGGTGGCTCAGTGGTTAGCACTGCTGCCTCACAATGTCAATAACCTGGGTTTGACTCCACCTTTACGTGACTGTCTGTGTGGTGTTTGTACATTCTCCCTGTGTTTGCATAGGTTTCCTCTGGGTGCTGCAGTTTCCATGCACAGTCCAAAGATGTGCAGGTTTGGTGGATTTTCCATACGGAATTGCCCATAGTGTCTAGAGATGTGCAGACTAAGTGGATTAGCCACGGGAAACACAGGTTAACAGGGATGGGATAACAAGGTGTACAGCTGGATGAACACAGCAGGCCAAGCAGCATCAGAGGAGCAGGGAGGCTGACGTTTCGGGCCCAGATCCTACTTCAGAAATTCTGAAGGGTCTCGGCCCAAAATATCAGCCTTCCTGCTCCTCTGATGTTGCTTGGCCTGCTGTGTTCATCCATCTCTACACCTTGTTATCTCAGATTCTCCAGCATCTGCAGTTCCTACTACCCCTTAACAGGGTTGGGGTGGGTCTGGGTGGGATGCTCTTCAGAGGGTTGTTGTGGACTCGATGGGTGCAAATGGCCTGCTTCCACACTGTAGAGATTCTATGATCTTAAATTCAACACGTAGATCTCCTCTCACCCCAACATCTAGCCAGTAAACTGTTCAATATCACTTCATAAAACAAGACTTTTTTCTCTGGAATTTTGAGATTAATGGTGCACTTGGTGGGATGTGGCATTTGAAAATTCAGGCATAGATCTTGACTGGTAAGGTTATTGAACTTCCCTTGAAGCTAGAACCCTGACATTGATATTTGATTCCACTATTTTGGAAAGTTTGTCATGAGGGGTTCTGGTGCCACCTCTGTTATTAAACGACATATTTTTTCCCCTCCATCTCCCGCATCAAGGCCTCCAGTGCAGCCTAGCCTTTGGCACTTTGGTCCATTCTTGTGTCTTCTCCTGACCAGAATTGACTGTGAGACAATTCCATCCCTTCCATTTAAGTCATGCTACCTGAATTTAAAAGATATCTGACTCTAGCTGCTCTCACATAGCTTTGTACTCTCAGATCAAGTGCACAGCAACTTGCTGCTTTCATACTTTTGAATGGATCTCTTTAATGTTAACGTTGATCTCTCTCTGCATTCTGAGCAGCTGTAACACTGTATCCTGCACTGTGTTCTGTTAGCCTGACGCACTAGGATAGTACATCTTCCTGTAAAGCACGGAAGACAACACTTTATACTTCGGTACACATGACACACGTAGATCAAATTGGTGGTGCTGACTGCTGCTGTAATTATTTCAATTTGCAGGCAGCACAAAATGTGCGTGCCACTTTGTTCGGAAGCAATAGGCATCAGTTCATTCAACACTGCAATTGCAACGCCCATTTTCGGCACTTACCGGATTTAGTAGCCAGCTCTTTGAAGACAATTGATGACCTTTCTGTCAGTTTGTGCAATGAATCAATCCACGCTCTTGCGGGCTCATAAAAGCGTTACGGTAGCAAGAGGGCGCTATTGGTCTAGAAACCAAGAGACTTCGATTTATAATAAACAAGAAAGAATTGTTTAATATTTACGTAAAACCCATTGACCGAATTTCTGTCTGCTCATCTACCCATTTATATGTTTACTCGTCTATTTGTCTAATTGGGTCTGTTTACGGTTAGCAGTACAAGCCCGCCTCCTTCTAAGTATTTTGTATGTTTCCACGTATATTTAGAGCCGCATGACTGCTCTTTTGTTTTAGAGATAATGGGAACTGCAGATGCTGGAGAATTCCAAGATAATAAAATGTGAGGCTGGATGAACACAGCAGGCCAAGCAGCATCTCAGGAGCACAAAAGCTGACGTTTTGGGCCTAGACCCTTCATCAGAGAGCTCTTTTGTTTTGACTTGTTTTGACAAACTGGTTATCAGTAGAAGGTTTACGAAACTGTAATTAGTTGTATGTTCTAATGACTAAATGCACGTGGTAATAGAGCCATTCTATTTTACTTTCAATAAATTCCAATCGTTCAGGCCTTTTTTCCCCCAAATTGTAAAATTCAGAATAAATCTTGATGACGCGTTTACAAGATACTATACAACCCGGACGCAGATACCATACGACTGTATCTGGAATAAATTAAGCATGATAAGGAAATGAATAATTCAAATAATATTGCAACTCGTACTGTTATTAGTAGCCTCCTATTTGCAGTTGCAAACATTACACGTTGTATATCTGAAGATTAGGACATCAGTCTATGCCGTTTTCTCCTTTGCAACTTGAGGTAAAAAGAAATTCAGTTTTTAAAAAAAAGTCAATCGCATTTTATATGAGTGGTTTTAAGACTGCTTCATGCACGTTTACAAATTTGCACTTTTTTAAAATCGGTACTTCAACATGTGATTTTTTTGGCGCCCCGTGCGGTTAAATCTATACTACAGATTTTTGTAATTTAGCTAATTTGGAATAATTTATATATCATACGCTTAAATGACGCATCACACAAATGAAATTATTTTACTGATTTGAATTCTGAATTGTGAACTATTTTTAATAAAGTGAAATGAAGTCATCATTAAATATAGAAACTGAAAATTGGAGCAGGAGTAGGCCATTCTGTCCATCGGACCCAGGTACAGGTGCATAGTTCCTTGAAAGTAGAGTGGTAGGAGTTTGGCCCATTTGTCTTCATTGGTAAAAGCATTGAGTAAAGAAGTTGGGATCTCATTTGCAGTTATATAGGACGTTGGTGAGGCCATTTTTAGAATACTGCATACAATGCTCTCGGAATGAGAATATTAAAGGTGAGTGGTGCAGAAAAGATTTACAAAGATATTGTGGGACTAGAGGGTTTGAGTTACTGGCAGAGGCTGAATAGGCTGGAGCTTTTGAGGCTGAGGGGTGACCTTATAGAGCTTTCTCAGATCATGACAGCCTAGGCTGGGTATGTCCAAAAAACTAGAGGGCATAGGTTTAAGGTGAGAAGAGTAACTTTTTCAGGCAGCCGGCGGTGCTTATGTGGAATGTGCTGCCAGAGGAAATGGTGAAAGCGGATACAGTTACAACATTTAAAAGACATCTGGCTGGGTATATGAATAGGAAGGGTTTAAGGGGATACGGGTCAAATGCTGGCAAATGGAACTAAGTCACATTGGGAATGTCTGGTCATGTCAGACGAGCTCGCTTCAGGATCTGTTTCTGTGCTGCATGAACCTCCTCAGCCAGTAAAGCATGGAGCTTATTCCTGTTTTTATTGCTGGTTCTCTGAACTATTAACTGATGTCACGAAATGTGTGAAATTCTAATCGTGTTGACTTATTTAACGAACCTGGTGCGTAGAACATTACTAATAACCAGCTTTATGGTGGGGCATTCGTGTATGTTGTTGGTTTTGTAGCAGTCCGATTTGAGAAGTGGGTGTGCATCACGAAATAGGAATTCCCGCACCCTACGGAAACAATGTTTTCCCCGTTGACTTACAGTTTTCATGTAGTCGAAGTCTAGTTCCCAAGTGCAGTTCAGTACAACAGGTGAGCTGCTGGTTATTACAAATATAATGTTGGCATATCCAGCGGGGTTTTTTTTTTGGGGGGGGAGGGATTGACAGATTATAATTCTGTTTCTCTAAATTCCCATGCGTATGTAGAAGTAGTGGCATTTGATTTCATACACCATCATCGAATTCAGCGATTGAACAAGGCGGCCTGCTCTGAGACAATACTTCATTTCAGCTGTTTAATTTTATCATTGGTATTTACGGCTACGGAAGGCATCGAGATCTCTCCGTATGGGCACGAGGAGCGTATTTCCTTCTTCCTGTGCAATTCTTTGAGTGAATTTGCCTGGCTGTCAGACTCATGGCCTCGGCTGGCTGAACTCGCCTCATTAAACCGTCTGGCCGTTTATCCACCTCCAAAAGCTTCTGTATAATGTCAGAAATACCTATTTAGGCTCCAACCGTCAGGGAGTATTAATAGCAGCCATCACATACAAAGAGAATGACCAGTTCCAAGACACAGAGATAGTATATACACATCAGGAACTTGCAATCAAATTGGAAGGAAAGGTCACATTTGCAATAAGTTGGGGGAAAATGCAGGTAATTGGTTAGAAAGTAATATGTAAGTCCGTGATATACCTTCAAAGGACTCGAACAGTAATGTGATGGATTTGAACACTTCTCATATAATTAATCATTCTTGCATTTATTATTTTCCTGAAGATAAAAGCATGTCTCAATTGTTAAAGCTGCCATTTGTGTTACATACAACGTTGATGAGGGGGCAACTGCAATGTTCTTTTAAATTTTAACTGAGATGTGGCAAGCTGACATTTTGTCTCGGCACCTTCGAATTCACGTGGAAAAAGTTCAGACAGGATTAACCATTTGAACATTTTCACCCTTAATGCGTGTGTTATTAACATTTCAAGGTTTTTAAAAATGTTTTCGAACAAATTCACGAATACGTAATCTGAATAGCGCCGAAATACCATCACATTGCCCTTCGGATTTTGAAGCTAGATTTAGGCCTCCTGTTGTGCTTTTTCACTAATTATCTACACTTCCTCAGTTTATAGGAATTGTAACCTTTCTTGCCTGTTCCCTTCTCAATAAATGAGCCCCAGTAGGCGCCTCGGCCCCTCATTCAGTTAGATAATGATCAATCTATATACCAACTCTATTTAATCACCTATTTTCTATACCTCTTCGTATCCTGAGCAAAGTAATTCATAGAAATCTCAGACTTGGACATTGGAGTTAACACATTATCTACAGCACTGTGTGACATACTGTTTCATAATTTCACTCTTCAATGGTCAAGCTCCAGTTTTAAGAATATTTCCCTTGTTTTAGATCCCCTAACAAGTCAAATTCTGTACACGTCTTATCTAATTCTAAATATGGCAATGCAACCTTAGTTTTAGAAACCTGTGCACTAATTTTACTCCTTGATTCTATGAATGTTTGTTTCCCTTTTTGGAGAGGAGAATATGGTGTACATGACCCCACTGGTGGAATGATTTGCCTATCCATTTTTGAAGTAAGTTCAGATTTTTCACGATAGTAATAGTAGGGCAGTCTCTAGGCCAAAGTGCAAACCTGGCCACTGCAGGCTTTTACAAAACTATGGCCTTTATTTCTTGTTTGGTGACGGATGCAGGTTTCCCTATTTGGACGGTAGTCCATGGAAATTTATATCAATCTTTGCATTCCAGCTGCCTATTTCGGGGGAACTGGTACAGGGCTGTGTCCAGTTCTGTTTACCTTGAGAATCTACATATATTTTCGAAATCAAATTTTGGATTGTGTATTTGTCAAGTTTGCAAACTTTATTTAGTTTTAATTTAAACAGCAGCTTTACCAATATCCAAACGTATTGCAGCAAAACAATTAAACAATTTTGACATAGATTAACGTTTCCTTTTAGAGTGGTCTGGGTCATGTTAAAGTTGGCCGAGATGAAAAGCATAGGAGGCAAGAAATCGGACTTAAAAGCGAGCCATTTTAATCGAAACAAATTGTAGGCCAGCTGCCAGTTTCTTGACGCGAGGTCCTACGAGATTATTTTGCAAGTTGAACCAAGCTAACACTTCATCCTTTAACAACTTCAGATGTCAGGTCTTTAAAGGCTACTTCTAAAGCATCACTGTTTCAAATTTATTAACTGTTTCATTGAAATAAAATTGCATAGAATATAAGCTACAAATAACACATCCAGTTTTCCTATTGTTAATGTGGGCTAATAACATAGATATCTATTTTATCAATCAACACTTCAATACAAAAAAGTTAAGCTAAATTCAGTTGAACTCATTTGCTCCGGTTGTTTTGATGTTTTGTTTTGCACCTGTTTTGTTTTATGGAGCTGATCAGATCCATCGAATTGTATTGAACAGGGACTATGATGTCATGAAAATCTAGGAAGTTATGGATCAAGTAAATTCAAGTCAGGCATAAAAGGGACAATCTGCAGGGTTACGAGGAGAAGGCAAAAACGAAACATTATTGAGCAGCTATTCAAAGAACCGGCGCAGATATGATGGGTTGAAATGGCCTCCTCTTCTATACCGTCTGAACTTTGATTCTAACTGTGTAGGTCGTCTGGCTCATCAAGCACTTTGTCTCCACATCCCAGTTTATTGTGGATTCTTTCCAATCGATTTTTCTGGGTTAAAGAATACAGGTAGATTTTGAAATGCATCTCTTACCTCAAACACAATTTCAATTTTGGTTGAACTACTTGTCACCAATTTATGTGATTCCAGCAGCTCGTGAACTGTTATATTCAACAACGGTACTGGTTATTCCCCATTTCTTACATTTGTGAGATTTCCAACCTAGTTCATCTTAAAGGTTCCAATATACGATGTATTGATGTACTTGGATATAGTAGGAACTGCCAAAGCTGGAGAATCTGAGATAACAAGGTGTAGAGAATTTTCTGAAGGGTCCAGACCCGAAACGTCAGCTTGCCTGCTCCTCTGATGCTCTCTGGCCTGCTGTGCTCATCCAGCTCTACACATTGTTATCATTGATGTACTTGGGATCACTTCCCAAACATCTGCAATTCTGGCCATAATACCGACTACTCTCAAAATTAATCAAATCTTGTAAATAATTTTTCTGTCTCGTCTTAGATCCTCACTTACAGTACAATGGCCCTTTTATCTCTCCAATGTCCATTCGCCCAATTGAAAGCCATTTTTCCCGTTTTAAGTGGATAATCGTAAGGATGCAGTAACAATTAAGATAGCTGAAATACAAGCCTTGTTAAGGGTGAACGTAACTGTTCAAATATTAAGTCCGTCAAAGAATTCTGCGCAAAAAAACTGAAGCTTATGTTGTTCTGCTTTCTCAGTTTATATATAATGGGATCAAGCACCAAAATATCAATATATAATTAATTACATAATAGTAAAATGGATGTATTCGTGTTTAATTTATCCATTTGACCGTAAGATTACACTTTTTCTTTAAAAACAACACGGATATTTTATTTTACTCCAATTTCTGCTCACAATTTGACTAATGGCTGCTCGCGCACTCGCGTGCAGTTTTGGCACAATAGTTAAAACTCCAGTCAATTGTACAGCTTTCTCCCAACTTTATTCATTTTCTCCTTCGAGATAAGGTGCAACAGATCTTAACCATTCTTTATTAGACTCGAGTTGTGCAGAAAGGCATAATTCGAGGTTTATCGCAGAACGATTTTGTTGGATTCTGTAAATTTGCTTCCTGTAAATGGATTGCAGCTTAGGTAAATCAATAACTCTTAAGTAAGTTCATTCTATCCGAATGCATTAGGTGTCATCATCACCTCGTGTTAAGATAATAACAAAAGTTATTACGTTGGAGCACTTTGAGGGAATAGGCCAATACTTGTCTAAATTATCTGTAGCATTGAAAATATGTATCCCATCACTGCCATCGGTAAATCAGACGCCTTACAAAACTTTTAACAGGGTTTGTTGCCCTTTACCTCGTTTGTTACAGAACTGTGGAAACATTTTCCAGGAACTTGACCTCAAACCCTTCAATTTAAAGCAGAACCTTTCAGACTGAGATAAGGAAGTATCGGGTGCGTGCTTACAGCCATGAGTAGGAGTTATCTCAGTTTGACCTTTGCGGATGTTTGAAGGGTTGTTTTGGCACTTGCCTGTATCTGGAGGTCATCGCGGGCATAGAGCCATCTAGCAGCAAGTAACTGTCATAGCAAGAACCAAGTAAGGACAGGTCAGATCAAGTTCCCAACCCAGCCTGTCAGGATCACATCAGTGCGGTCTGCAGGCACCTCTCGCAGAATTCCCCAGGCCTCAGGGAATTTGGAAATATTAGACGAACATTCATACTCTTTCTCTACAGTTTTGTCACTGAGAAAAAGCCGGATCACTCTTTTGTGTACATCAATACCGATAGGCTTAAGGAATATTTGTTGTTAAAATAACCCTTTGACAATGCGAAATACGGTCCATTCGTCTAAGCAGCGCAGACGATTACTAACAAGTGTACGTTTAATCGCACAGTAGTCTTCCAAAATCTTCAGTGAACTCTCGCAACGAACAGCAAGTTCATATGGAAAAGTGCAGGAGGATACTCATTCCTCAAGAGCTGGATGTCAGAAATTGCATGGCTCCCAGAACTGATAAGCAAAACTCTTGCATAAAGTAAACACAAGTTGACGAGGCAGGAACAGTTGAATGGAAACAACTGGCAGATATAATTTTAGTTCCACGTGTGAAGGGCTCACAAACTGTTGTGCTTTAAACTTTGACAGTCTGCGCGCCGATGAATATCGGCTCCAGGCATTCATTCAATGGTGTGGACTCATTGGCATCCAGAGTATTACTGTCCAAACGTTTATAATGCAATTAGCTTACCCTGGGAGAGCAAGTGATTTATTGACAAGCGACTTGCAAATTATGTGATAGCTGTCAGACTTTAACCGCTCTCCCTCCCAACAGATATGACCAAATTGAAGCACGTGGGTAACTAACTTTGAGGTATGGGCCATCTGTCTTGTCCATTATGGTTATATCGGATTGCAAGCACAGATAAAGATGGAATCATTGGGAAGTGCATTTTTAACACACTTCGATTAAAATGACCATTTTGTGGACGGATCACATGATGGATCCCGACGTTTCATATAAACCAGACTGAGTGTATGGCACAAGATTTTTTCCTTTTTTTAAAAAAAGTATAGAAAAATTGAACTATTCGCAATTCTATTTGAAACAGCGTGGATTTATTCTTCGTTATGGATATTCGAGTTTTATAATTAATTTTAGACATACAAATACAGAAGTTTACGCCATACTTCCTTTCGGACATCATCCCGTTTATTTTTAAAGTTCTTAGATTTCAGTAACGCAATACTTCCGTTTGATAAAGAGCGAACAATGGATCTCGTTCAATGACATCAGCAACAAGTTGTAATTTATCAGCACGAGCTTTAAAATTATCGAAGGCTTCAGTTGTCGTCCACGCCAGTTTACTTTATTGGCAAAAACGATAATGATTTATTTAACTTTCGAAGGTCCAGGGCAGAAACCTTTGAAATAAAATTAAAAAGTGCTTGAAATACTCAGCCGGTGAGGCAGCGTCAAGAGGGAGGGAAACAGAGCTAACATCTCACGGGGAAACCTCAACGCTTTGGAAAGTGAAATGCTGCGGATGCTGGATTTTGGAAATAAAAACAGGAAGTGTTAGAAACATTTAGCATGTTTGGTCGCAACCTGTTGTTGCTTGCAACAAAATGGTGCTGTAGTTTTGTTTATGTATAGTTCCTAAAAACACAAACATACAAATTTAGCCAGCTCGAAACTGCACCGCCCACACTGCTGTTATAATCGCTGATTTAATCTGGCATCGTACAGCCACAACAAAAAAAACAGAATCCTAGCAGGGCTTCAAAAAACGGAGTGAGGTGTTGGGGGGTGCCTGCCTTTTCCTGTGCACAAACATCCTCGTGAACTTTTCATTCGTTGCACTCAACGCACAGCTAGCTTCAGAAAACATTACAGAAGTCTGATGCATGTCAAGAAACGTCTTCTAAAAATGCGAGATAATGGATTCTCCCGCATCTGCAGTTCCCAAGATAACAAAGTGTGGAGTTGGATGAACGCGGCAGACCAAGCAGCATCTCTGTAGCACAAAAGCTGACGTTTTGGGCCTGGACCCTTCATAGCTTTCTGCTGAAGGGTCCAGGCCCGAAACGTCAGCATTTGTGCTCCTGAGATGCTGCTTGGTCTGCTGCGTTCATCCAACTCCACACTTTGTTAACGCCGAGCAACGTTGGTGATCCACACTCAGCAATAGATTATTTATGACAACATGCCTGATCCTTGTCCTGCTGTTTATTGTATACAGTTAGAACAAAGTAACTCAAGAAGTAATTTAAATTACAATCCAAGTTAAGGCACTTTTCGAATTCTCGATTGTAATGTTAAATGCCTACTGCCAAAATAAAATGGTATGAGATCAACTTTTACATTGAGCATCCTGATTCACCAGGCGTAATATACCCCGCTCCTTTTAAACTCCAACATCGCTGGGGAGCAAAGAGCTACCAAACGCAAACAAATGAAGTTATGTTGTATAGAAGTCGAAAGGAGAGAAAAGAAGAGCTTTGAGTCAGAGTAAACCACTCATGTCTGCTTTTGTGATCATTAAAAATGCATCTCAACAGGTTGTTTTTCATCTTGTCGTACAAATATGATAGCCATTAACACTACAATTTCGCTGAATGGTAGAATACCTGAGAAACACACGTGGATTAGCAGCAAGAAGTCAAATGCAAATTATCATTATATGTTATTCCATATCATGAGATAGGAATAAAATTCTCAGTTGAGTCCAAGTCTCATTAGTTAATTATTCAAGGTGTACTTAAAACCATACAAGCTTCTTATGGATCCCCCAGTCTCATAAAATACTTAATATGATTGTCTCCTTACCAAGCTGTTTTAATCAGTATAGGCAGTGCCAGAAGTCACTAATATATCCCACTTTTTCTTTTAGATTTTCCTTTGTTTATATCTCAAAAATACTTCAGAAGCAAAACTTTTAAAATAAGAATAATCCCACATAATCTACACAACAGAACACTGCATTTGGTTGGAAAATTTGAAGGAAATATATGTTCCACATGTAAATGATATTAAGGAAATCCAATGCTTCCCCCTATAAACAAAACATTCAGAAATTTGTTTTACCAATGGAACCAGACTGAGGTAAAATATTACACTTATATGCTACATCACCATGCATCATCCATCTGCAAAGAGGAAGGTTCAGTTGGATCCTTTCCCAGTAGACAAGGAAACTCAAACTTTAGTCAAGGCCAGGGACACGTGGACATCCTATTATCTAGCTACACAGGATACAGAGCCTCCAGATATAGTCAATTAATACAGATCAAACAATAAAACCAATATCAGAGTCAAGAAAATCCAGCATTCCAGGTAAACAGATATTCCAATCTCCCACAAACACAGAAAATCTGTGTTCCAGATACAATAATACCAACAGTTTCTATACACAGACACCCTGCACTTCTAGAAGGATAGAAATACAGACGTGTAAACAATGGAGCACAGAGTACACAGGTAATCCAGTATCCTAGATATCCTATGCTCCTGATAATCAGGCATTCCATGTACACTAGAAATCCACTTGGATTCACCGATTATTCAGCATTCTCTGAGTAGACATTGAGCAATCAATTCCAATGATGTAGTTTTTGCAAATTCTAGCTAAATAGCATTCTACATATAAATGCACTCAGCATTCCAAATTCACTGTACAACATTCCAGATTCAAAGACCATCCAGAATTCTAGACACACACACACACACACACACACACACACACAGCAATCCAGAGTCCAGAAGCATTCTAGATTTACAAACAATCTTAAGTAACATATTTGTTCACTGTCAAGTATTTCAAAAATACAGACATCTAACATTCCCAAATCTCAGACACCTTGCATTACAGATAAATAGGAATTTCAGCAATCCAGATACAATGACAACTCAATAATTATAGATGCAGTGATTTCAGTATTCTTGACAAAATTCAAAACTTCTCCTATGGGAATAATACAACACCCAGATCCTCACACATCCCAGCTTTCCACATACTAACAATCCATGGTCATAGTCTGGTTGTGGATGTTTCACTCTCGAATTCAATTTGGAGTAATAGCTGCAGTTTCAAAATACATGTGTCATTGACAGCATTAGTGATGAATTTGTGGTTATTGTGGAGTCTAGGTATGTGCAGTGTGGTGAGATGTGCCTTTAACAGGGGTTTGCTGTGTCCTGTTTCTGGAAATACAGTCTATCCTCATTAGTGACATGGCTGGATCACAGGCAGGAGTGATGCCTACTATGGTTGAAAAGCCATTGGAAAATCAGGCAACCTGTTGTTACAGGAAGCAGATGACAATGATGATGATGATGATGATGATCCAGGGCTTTTTCCTGACTGTGCAGTGTTATGGACCAGATCAAACCTCCCTCAAATATATCAAGGTGGTAGCCTAGACCCTAGCATTATCTTATGTAAAGGCAAGTGTAAGGTGCTATGTTCCGGATTTGATTGTTTTCACTACTCAGCTTTTAGCAAAACATACTTTATTCTTAGTCTACAAAACAACAATCTAAAAATAAAAACAAAAGATAGAAGAATTTTTCAAACTTTAAATTTATTGGAAAACTTAACAGAACAATAGATTATATAACTACTAAACAGCAACTGTTGCAATAGAGTAGCATCATAAACACACTCTTGGCAAAGACAAATTCAGTAAAATAGATTGTCTCACATGCAGTGTTTCTCCCATCCAGGAGGAAAGTACATCAAAAGTAAATTCCGGCAGAGAGAGAGAGAGAGAGAGAGAGAGAGAGAGAGAGAGAGAGAGAGAGAGAGAGAGAGAAGAATAAGAGAGAACTCAAGCATTTTGCTGTAGCAGGGAGAAATGTATGGCAGCTTCCAAAACCCCTACAACGGCAAAAAGCCACACTAGCACCTTGAGTCTGTGGAAGCCTGACTCTACCAGTTCATACTGTGTCTATCGTTCCATCTCTAAAACACCCAGGGGCCTCACAAGCTGCTTACTTAATGGGCTTAGAACAGACTTATATATCTCTGTCTAAACCTCTCTTCATGGAAAAAACGGATAAAATAAACCTCTTAAAGCCATAGTATCATCATAGTGGTAACAAGGTCACAAAGCCACATTTTGAAACAAGAGGTGAAATCAAGGAATAAAGATAAGGAAGTTGAAGTTCAATTGTCGGAAACTATGTTTGATCAAATGGTTGAGGAAGAAAAAACCAAGAACAGGTGGAGAACAAAGTGGATATTTTTAATTCTGAGAAGTTCACTGAATTAAAGTAAAGTAAAAAAAAACAAAAAAAACCAAAAACAGTTGTATCAAAAAGCATATAGAGAGGAAGAATCTGATTGTATCCCTAAATATTATGATCTTAAAAATGAAGTTTTGATGAAGAAATAGAGACCAGCATGTATTCAGGTAGATGAGAACAGGCAGAAGCTCAGGTAATCTTACCAGTGAGTTATGGAGATGAGGTGTTGTGGGTAGCACTTAAGTTACAAGTAGGAGGTCATTTGGGAGTAAGCCAAAATGCAAAAACATTTTTATTGGCCTGGACTACATTAAGATATGCTTGGATTTTGCTGGTCATGTCACATATATCAAATAATAGGAAAATCTTAGGCATTGATAAAACCAGCACCCTTCATACCCATCCCAGTATTTAAGAAACATTTTACAAGAGTCTTAACTGATTGTGTAGAATAGCCAATGCTGTTACTTTGTTTAAGAAGAGTGGCAAGGATAATCCTTACAGGCTGGTGAGCCTTATGTCAGTGGTAGGGAAATAATTGGAGGATTCTTTGAAACAGGATTTACTCCCACCAATGTGAAATCAGTAGGCATATTAGCAAGAGGCAACGGGGTTTTGTGAAGGGGAGGTCGTGTCTTACTAACTTGATTGAGTTTTTTCAGGAAGTAATGAAGATGATCGATGACTGTAGGATGTTGTTTACATGGACTTCAGTAAGGCCTTTGACAAGGTTCCTCATGGCAGGCTGGTACAGAAGGTAACGTCACCCGGGGTCAGAGGCGAGTTAGCAAGATGGATAAAAAGAATGGCTTGTCATAGAAGACTGAGAGTACCAGTGGAAGGGTACGTTTCTAAATGGAGGACTGTGACTAGTGACATTCCTCAGGGGCCAGTGTTGGGACCTTTGAAGTTTGTAATATGCATAAATGATTTGGAGGAAAATGTAACTGGTCTGATTAGTATGTTTGCCATTGGCACAAAGGTTAGTGGAATTGTGGATAGCGATGAGGACCAAAGGATACAGCTGGATACAGATTGGCCGAGGACTTGGGCAGAGAGATGGCAGGTGGAGTTTAAGCTGGAAAAGTGTGAGGTATTGCATTTTAGAAGGTCTAATCCAGATGTAAAATATACAGTAAAAGTAAGAGTACTGATTGGCAGAGGGATCTGGGTGTACAGGTACACAGGTCACTGGAAGTGGCAACCCACATGGACAAGGTAGTCAACAAGGCATAGGGCATGCTTGCCTTCATCGGCTGAAGTACAGAGTTTAAAAATTGGCAGGTAACGTTGCAGCTTTATCGAATCTTAGTTAGGCCAAATTTGGAATATTGTGTTCAATTCTGGTTGCTACACTACCAGAAAGATGTGGTGGCTTTAGAGCGGGCACAGAAAAGATTTGCCAGGATGTTGCCTGATATGGACAGTATTAGCTATGAGCAGAGGTTGGAGAAACTTGGGTTGTTCTCACTGGAATGACAGAGGTTGAGGGGTGACCTGATAGTGGTCTACAAGATTATGAAGGTCATGGACAGACTGGGCAGTCAGCAGCTTTTTTTCAGGGTGGAAGAGTCAGTTACCAGGGCACATAGGTGTAAGGTGTGAGGGACAAGGTTTAAAAGTGATGTACGAGGCAAATATTTTTACACAGAGAGTGATGGGTGCCTAGAATTCACTGTTGGGGGAGGTAGTGGTAGCATATACTATAGCGACTTTTAAAAAGACATTTTGACAAATACATGAATAGGATGGGAATAGAGGAATACGGTCCCCGGAAGGGTAGGGTGTTTTAGTTGTAACAGGCAGCGTATCATTGCAGGCTTGGAGGGCCTAAGGGCTTGTTCCTGTACTGCAATTTTCTTTGTTCTTTTTACCCACAGAATTGGATTCAGGATCAAATTTTACGTCAAACTTACTCAAGTTAGTTATGGATAGCTTTTCAGTAAAACAAATCAAATCTACTGCATACCATCCAGAATCACAAGACCATTAGAATGATGGCATCAAAAACTTTACAAGACCATGTTGAGGATCGTGGTAAAGGAATTCCATTGATACATTTTGTAATTAGGGAAGCAACCAACAAAAATCAGACCGTTTAAATTAATTTTTGGGCATGAGTCGAGAGGACAATTTAAATTAATTAAGGAAAAATTAGTGAGTCAGAGTTCAGGGGCTACGTATTTGGATTATGTGTCAAATTTTAGGGGGAAATTTAATAGAATGAGTGAATTGGATAGACAGCATTTGAAAGTAGCACAGCATGTGATGAAACAGGAAGTGCACAAGACATCAACAATTTGTAAAAACTGAAAGAAGTGCAGATGATGTAAATCAGAAACAAAAATGGAAATCGCTGCAAAGCTCAGCAGGACTGGCAGCATCTGTGAAGGGAAATCAAAGTTAAATTTTTCGGTCGAGTGACCCTTCCTCAGAACTATCAAAAATTTGTAATTTTGCTAGTGGTGATAAAGTGTTACAAGTGGTATTTGAGTGTTTAAAAGCTAGGTTTAGTGTATCTTATCAAATCAAAGGAAATTGAATGAGGTAAATTATTTGATAAGAATGTCAGATAGAGGAACATTCACAAAGTGTGCCATGTGAATCTCTGCAAATGGCATTTTGATAGGGAGGGGCAGCAAAAGGAGAATATGTTACTGGTTACAACTCAAGAATGAAGAACCAAATCCAGATGATTCTGAATTTAACAATCCTCAAATTAAGTTGGACAGTGAAGATGTTCTCAAAAATTTGGAAAATCAAATTGACCAGAAAGTGTTATGTCAAATCACATGAACAGATACACGGGAATGCAAGAGATTTGTTATGTCCTGTTTCTCTTGAAGAGAGGTGTTGTAAAGATGTTCACCTGCACATCTGCCAATGTGGTATATTGTATCCATTGCACCCGGTGTGGCTTCCTCTACATTGGGGAAACCAAGCGGAGGCTTGGGGACCGCTTTGCAGAACACCTCCGCTCGGTTCGCAATAAACAACTACACCTCCCAGTCACGAACCATTCTAACTCCCGCTCCCATTTCTCAGCCGACATGTCCATCATGGGCCTCCTGCAGTGCCACAATGATGCCACCTGAAGGTTGCAGGAACAGCAACTCATATTCCACTTGGGAACCCTGCAGCACAATGGTATCAACGTGGACTTCAGAAGCTTCAAAATCTCCTCTTCCCCCACTGCATCCCAAAACCAGCCCAGTTCTTCCCCTCCCCCCACTGAATCCCAAAACCAGCCCAGCCCAGTCTCTGCCTCCCTAACCTGTTCTTCCTCTCACCCATCCCTTCCTCCCTCCTCAAGCCGCACCTCCATTTCCTACCTACCACCTCATCCCTCCTCCTTGACCTGTCCATCTTCCCTGGACTAACTTATCCCCTCCCTACCTCCCCACCTATACTATCCTCTCTACCTATCTTGTTTTCTCTCCATCTTCGGTCCGCCTCCCCCTCTCTCCCTATTTATTCCAGTTCCCTCTCCCCATCCCCCTCTCTGATGAAGGGTCTAGGCCCGAAACGTCAGCTTTTGTGCTCCTGAGATGCTGCTTGGCCTGCTGTGTTCATCCAGCCTCACATTTTATTATCTTGGAATCTCCAGCATCTGCAGTTCCCATTATCTCAGAGAAATCTGTTTTGTTGAGTTTGCCTTTGTCAAGGATATTTGTGGGCTGCAGCTATATTGGAACAGTTGATGAGCAGTAGTTAAATAACATATTACTTTGTTAAGTGTTTCACAAGAATTAAAGTTATGACAGTTCTTTTTTAGTTTGTATTTTAAAATTAAAGTAGATTAAAATTTTGTTTGCTTAAAGCCTAGTAGTTTAATCAATTCAATCACATCTGGAATGCAGCACCTTACACTTGCCTGTAAAGCAAGCAAAAGTTGTGATCTAGGCTATCTCCTTGATATGTTTAGAGGGGATTTGTTCTGGTCCATAACATTAGCTATCGACACCATCCAGCAACACGTTCCCAATACTGATAGATGGCAGTGCAGTAACATCCTGGATCATGACATTAATTTTCCTGATGCTGATAGTCAAACCAATCTCTTAATAGACATAAGAGAGAGTTTGACTATTTGCTGTTGAAGATGTTCCTAAGATATGAATGCTAATGTGACATGTGTGAAGTACAGGAATTCACTGATGAAAAATTGAGCATATTTGTGATGAATGTCAGGCCAAAAATGCTAAGCAGCTTTCAGTTATTTCAGGTATATATGAGATAACTCTCTCTGAAGGTGAGCTAAGCACATATAGCATTAGCAAATAGGAGAATATACCAAAAAGTGTATCAATGCTAAAGCACGACCACATTTGACCCGACTACAGATCTCAACAGATTCAAATTTTGCACCATCACAGCTGGCCTTATCCATCATGTCACCATGGAAAGAGCAGATAACACTAAGAAGTTTCAGTAGGCAGACAATTTTCCCAAGCAACTTAAATAAACACATCTGTTGACATGGTTAAATATTATGGAGTGATCGATGAAAACAAATATATATATCGGTTTCTTTTGTTGACAGCATTTTCTTTTGCAACTGCTGTACTGCGAAGATCATGCTGAATGTGGAACCTTCTGTTGTGAAACCACTCAGTGATTCAGGCTAATTGACTTCAAACAGGATCTGTAGTCTAACAAGGCCTACACGGTCACCAGAAAGATGCCCCCATGTTGTTACTTCCTTGTATAAGGTCACAGTCTTTGCATGATGCATTTCCTGAGGTAAACCCGTTCCCTTCAGAAAAGACTGAGAGGCTTGTGTGGTTGCCACAGAAATGTTGCTTCCTATGCTTGATTAGTTAGTGATATTGCTTCATCACTTCTTTTGCCATTTCAAATCTAACAACCAGAAGACTTTATGAGAGAGTTATGTTCTAAATTGTGTCATTTAAGGCTAAAATAGAATACCCAGAAATGAAAGATGATGTGAAATTATGCTGGAATCTGCCTAAGTAAGTTGGCTGCTATGGAGACAGGGGCCCATGTCAAGTCTTATCGAAAGTCAGGTGTGAGCTCTAACATCTGAACCCAAAGGAGAAGGTGCCTGTAGAGGCAGCCTGACCAAAAGCAGGTGCTCTTGTACCAGACCGAAGACAAGGACTGCATGTGCTTTATTCATTCTCCTGAACACACTTGAAAGGACATTGAGAAAAGAGGAACTTTGCACAAATGGACATTGAAAGATTCTCCCTGGCAGAACAGGGAGAAGCGATCCTATTGATTTGCTGGAAGACCTTTGAGACACAAATACTAAGAATCTACAAGAATATGTAAATATGATATGATGTTTCATTTGTGTTAACAAGGCACTACAGACTACTTTTTCTATAGAGTAATGGTTGGTGATTTCGTATTGTTCAGTCCATGTTGATTAAGTGTTTGTCAAAGTAAAACATTAAATCTTGTTGTTTGGGTTGATTGCTGGGAAATTCACATCCCTTACAACAAAGGCGACAAGGGAATTTTCGATGAACGGTAGGACCCTGGGGGGGAAAAAAATCAAGGCTCATTTAAGTTGTCAGTACAGGTGGATGAAGTTTCGAAGGCAGCATAATATATCCCGTATTTATTGTTAAAGACATAGAGTTCAGGATCAGAAAGGTTTAGATTAAATCCCCTACAGTGTGGAAACAGGTCTTTCTGCCCAACAAGTCCACACCGCACCTTGAAATATCCCACCCAGACCCATCCCCCATAACCCACACACGCCTGAACACTAAGGCAATTTAGCATGGCTGATCCACCTAGCCTGCACATCTTTGACCTGTGGGAGGAAACTGGAGCACCCGGAGGAAACTCACACAGACACGAGGAGAACATGCAAACTTCGCGCAGACAGTGGCCCGAGGCTGGAATCGAACCCGGGTCCGTGGTGCTGTAAGGCTGCAGTGCTAACCACTGAGCCACCATGCCAGCAAATCAATGGGATCTCTTCTCCCTGTTCTGCCAGGGAGAATCTTTCAATGTCCATTTGTACAAAGTTCCTCTTTTCTCAATGTCCTTTCAAGTGTGTTCAGGAGAATGAATAAAGCACATGCAGTCCTTGTCTTCAGTCTGGTACAAGAGCACCTGCTTTTGGTCAGGCTGCCTCTACAAAACATTGGTTAGGCCACAGTTAGAATATTGTAAAAAGTTCTGGGAGGGGAGAAGATTTACCAGAATGTCGCCTCAGCAGAGGAGTTTCCAGCAATGAAATAAAAAATAGACAGATTGTGATCGTTTTCCTCACAGCAGATTGACAGGAGATATGGTTGAGATGCTTAAAATTATGCAGGGCATAGACAAGGTAGACAGAAAGCAACTTTTCCCCTTGAGGGAGGGATCATTGACTGGGGGCATATATTGAAGGTTAAAAGGGGCAGAAATTATGAGGAGATGCGAGGAAAAGCTTTTTCATCTAGAGGGTGATGGTAATCTATCATCTTTGTAGGCAATGAGTGCTAGAGACAGAAACCCTCATAACATTTATGTAGAACTCAGAAGTGCACATGTGAGCCAAGGCATACAAGGCTATGGGCCAAGCGTTGGAGAATAGGATTAGAATAGTTAGGTAGTCATTTTTGATTGGTAGGGCCCTTTGCAATGCTATAGATCTCGATGACCATATAACTCTTTTCAAAAGTTGTAAGTCTTCAAGAAAATTATAAATGTGATTCCATTTGGTAAGGAGCTCTGCTGCAGTCTTAGTATCTAGTTCTTCCATGACAGGTTCAATCTTTAGGTTTCTAGAGCTTATTCTCTGCCTGTGTACTCCCTTGAGAACTATTCAATGTTATGCTCCACCCGCTCACTTACCATAGTTAATACTGCATTGGAGCCTGTGGGGGAGCAGTGAGTATAAAAGTTTATTTATTCTGATTTTTTTGACTTATTCAGAGGGATGTCACAGGAAAGCACCAAGCTGATTTGCTGGTAAGGGAACTATCTTAAAAGAATTTTCCCTGAATCATAGTTATTTAAAAGCAGTGTAAAATAGAGGAATAAAAAGTTAAGTTGAGCTGGTTAGGCCAAGAAAGTTTACAGAAGACAAATGAAGTTTAAACATGGCTGGAGAGGGCAGCTGAGCAGTATGTGTTTCTTGTCACATGATGGGAGTCACAGACTCTACCAGCAACCAGCATGACCACGTTGCAGGAAGTATTTCCAACTGCACAAACTCAAGCCCTAGTTTTCAGAGCTTAACTAGTAGCTGGAGAGACTGTGGCACATCTGTGAGGCTGACAGATACATGGATAGCACATTTAGGGGGGTGTCACACCACATCTGGAGGGAATGGATGACTACCTGGTAGTCAGAGTGTCAGGCAGGTAGTGCAGGTGTCCCCTATGATCCTCCTTACAAACTGGTCTTCCATTCTGAAAGCTGCGGAAGGCGCTGTACCTTAAGGGAGTGCAGTTGGAGCAAGGTTTCTGGTGCCATAAGTGACCTAACTGACAGGAGTGGACAAAGAAGACGACAGGATTGATAGTGATAGGGGACTCATTAGTCAGGGGAACAACCAAATGCTTCTGACATTGGGGACAGTACAGGCCCAACATGTTCCCTTTAGGGTGAAATGTGGGCACATCAAGCCTAGAGAACCTTAGATATCTTGGAATATTTAGGACCAGGTAAAAAGGATATGTGTTGAAATAATAGGGGATATAGTGGCGATGTGTAAATTTGTGGATGGCATAAAGATTGGCGAGGTGGTAGACAATAATGAGGGATATGTGAGGGGTTTTAGGAAGATATTAATGTATTGATCAGATGGGCAGATTAGTGGTAGATTGAATAGAACCCTGATAATTGTGAGGTATTGCACTTTGGAAGAAGAAACAAGACAAGGGTGTGCTCAATAAATGGTAAGACACTAGCAGGTTCATAGGAACAAGGCAATCCTGGGGTGCGTTAGGAATGTCCATGACTGAGCAGCACAAAATGGCCAAGGCTGTCCATGGCTATTGCAGCAGAAAATGGCTGACAGTAGTTAGAGGGTTAGGGAAAAATATTTGCTTAATGTAGTCTTCACAAGTAGAACAATCGTAGCTCCAGAGACTCAAGTTTACTGGCCTGGGATAGAATGTGCAGCTGCAGTTGCTTAAGCATAAGACATAGATAAGAACATTTCACAATAATTCGTTACTCACTTTGAATTATTTAATCATTCTGTTGTTACAATACTAAGAGCAAGTTTTAGTTAAGATTCTTCAGATGATCATAGATATAGATTCCGAAATAGTTATAGATTCATCTGTATCCAAAAATCAGTAAAAGCATTGAAGTAAAACATTCAAACCAGTTTGACAGTAAAAGCAGCCCCTCCCTACCCCCATATTGTTACAGGGAGAAATGAATCATATGTACAGAAATTAAAAAGCATTGGACCATGGATGTAATGAACACATTAAAACACAAATTGGCAGCTAATGAATTCTAACATTAGGTGTAACCACATAACTGTTGGAATTGACATTATAACAATAAGCAAAAATCAATATTCTTTAGTATCTCCTGTAATAAGGAATTTAAAAGTATCTGATTAATTGATAGTTAACATGGTGCACCTGGAAAATATTACTTGAATACAGTATCCATTGTGAAAAGCCTCAAGGAAAATAGGAAAGTCTGGTACACATCATGAAGGACCGAACATCGGTCACAAGCCTGTTCATCTCTTTATTATTCAGTGATATGATTAACTTAATTGGAAATACATTGAAATTGCTGAGGCAAGCTTGAACTGTATAAGATGTGCACCAGGGAGCCAATTATAAAAGGTATAACACAGCACCACTGACCTATACTAATCAAAGGGTGTGTGTATATGGGGGGTTTGGGCGGTGGCGGTGGGCTGCATGTGCTCTAAGTTTAAGCTATATACATTAAGACAATCTGAAACTTTGTGTGCGCTTTATTGGTCTGAGAAATGAAGCTGTAAACCTCAATAAATATTACCCGAAGCTACCCTGCGATTTGCATTTGAAACTATGAAATCTAACAGGGTGCTTGTCCACAGATCTCTGATGGTGGCAGGACAGGTTAACAGGTCATTAAGAAAGTGTACTGGATGCTTGCCTTTATCAGTTGTGTCATAGATTAGAAGAACAAAAAAAGATGATACGGATCTATATAAAACTTTGGTTAGGCCACAGCTGGAGTGTTGCGTGCAGTTCTAATCGCCACACTATAGGAATGCTTTGATTGCACTGGAGAGACTGCAGAGTAAGTGCACCAGGATATTGCCTAGGACAGGGCATTTTAGATATGAAATTAGGCTAGGTAGTGTTCTGAAGAGGAGTCACTGGGCCCAAAACATTAGCTCTGATTTCTCTCTACAGATGCTGCCAGACCTACTTAATTTTCCAGCAAGTTCTGATTTTGTTTTTGTTTATGATTAATGACCTAGTCTGATGAAGGGACAAAAAAAAACAAACAAAAGTAGGAAGCAGGCGAACCTTTTCCACTCACACACTGGACACATCACAGTGACAAGCTCCTGATTCACAATATCCCATATACACAGGCACACAATTCTAGAGAACAATTGCTTATACAGAAATTACCAGATCAGATCCTCAGGTATTCCAGGTTTACTGAAATCCAGAATTCCAGAAAATCTTATTGAGAAAATCCAGCAATGCACAGATAATTTACCATTCCATGCATTTATGTAATTTAATATTCCAGATCCACAGAGTTATTATTGGGTTATCATCCACAATAACCCAAACCCGACGTAATTTAACATGTCAGGTACATTGAAATCCAACATCTCAGATCCTCAGGAGTTCCAACATTACAGATGCATGGACAATCTAGCATTCCATATACAGAAAGGACCCACCACTTGTACAGCCATCTAATATTACAAATGCACAAATGATCCGATCTCCTAGATCCTTAGTTACTTTGGAAATACAGATACACAAAGATCACAATTTCAGATACATGGAAGAATCACATTTTAGATACACAAAAAAAAAACAATCCAGACTAGAGGCAACCAGGATTCCAGTACACAGACACGTACAAGTCTAGACACACTGTTATCCTGTATACCTGAGGCACAGATGGCCCAGCATTCCAGAGTCATAGGCAACAAATGTTCCAAATGAATAGGTGTCCTGTATTCCAAATGTACAGGCAAATCAATAACTTAATTTAAACTGACATACAACATTCCAGTTACAAAGATTTCCCAATGCAAGCTCAGTCCTGGTTTTTGACCGCCAGCTATTCTGACATGCTGGAACTGGCAGATCCATACTCATCTAGTTTTCTAGATTCTCACACCCATCCTTCAGTATGTAAAGACACCCAGCATTTCAGATACAGATGAATAGATCCAGCTGTCCAGGTAGAAACCTGTTGAGGATTCTTGCTTAACTGACAACTCAGCAGTACGGATACTCTAACATCCAGTATTTCTTAGGTACAAATATAATCCAGTATTCTAGGCAACCAGAATTTCCAATACACAGGTGATCTCAGATCCAGATTTCTAGATTGATATGAAAATGCAGCATTCCTGAGTTGAGACAGTTTAGCATTTAAGAGACTCAGACATTATAACATGTCATACTCCTCAGGTATACTAACAATCAAGATACACAGACACACAGCATTCTGAATGCACAGCAGTCCAGCATTTCAGATGACCAGACTCATTGTATTCCTTTTATACAGATAGCTACAATTCCTAATATCCAACCAACCTATGGTTCTCGATACACGATCAAGAAAAATTCCAGATGCACAGAGATCTCACATTGCAGATTCAGACCGACAGCACTAAAGAATCGCATGCCAATTCAAGGAAATTTGACTGGGTCAGTAACACAAAACATATTTTTTACCTAGAAAGGAGACTAGGATAGTTCAGGGAGTAAGTTTCTTCGTAGCAAGTTGTTTTGTGCAACTTCCAGTCTTTGGTTCAAAATCTGAAAATGAATGAACCCTGAAGAAGTCTGAGCTCTCAGATATATTTAAGATGTGTGGAAGGTGTGCCTACTGCATGTAATATGGATATGTCCAGATTTCAACCAATTCTGCAAGGCATGTGCAGAATATCCCACTGACAGAGACAGTGCACTAGGGTGAAGTCTGATGGCTACAAAGAACCATACACTGAGATAAACAGACCATGCATTAAAAGTACTCTAAAGCTACAGTAATGATCAGCTTGGATGTTGTCAGAAGCATAAACATGAAACGTTTAACAAGTCAGAATCTGGTGATATATTGGGCACATCACAAAGTGGTGTTTCACACTGTCAGTCACATAGAAAACATCAGTATCGTTTGCGAAAATTCATATTACCTGTCCTCTGAACACTAATGACATTTTGTTATTGGCCAAGATTGACAACAGGGCAAATACCAGTATATTACACCTGCGAATGTTGGAAAAGATATGTAGCCAAAGACACAGGAAGCCATGGAAAAATTTATGAAAGTATAACCTTCAGCATACAGATTGCCAGCTGCATGAGCAGAATTAATAGTGCAATAGTGTAGGTACAATCAATTCACCCGCAGTTTGCAGATATCCTACATCATAGACACTGCTGGACCAATAATTCCAGGTACACCAGATCTCTTACCAGTCATAAGCCATGGAGTTGGTCAGACACCAGATACATAACAGAAATTGCAACAGACTATTCAAGAAGCACCTACAGGGATCATTAATGAAACATATCACCGGCTTCCGAATTAATGGAGCTAAAATTGCTACTCTCTGCTGTGAAGTGAAAAATGAAAATTGAAGAGAAAATGGTGAATGGCTAGTGAAAATTAATTGAAGTGTGAGAATGTTATATCTGAGATTATAAAGTTTTCAGTGGATTCCTCTGCTCAGTTTACAAAGGTAAGTGAACTAGAAATGAAAGAAACAAAAGGAAAGAAGCAAGGAAGAAAGAAACACAAGCTTTATATCACCAATCTAATGGAAAGATTGGTAGCTTGAGGAAGATCTGGAGCAAATCACAGATAAAACAGGTCAGGCTCAATAGGAAAAGCACCAGAAACATCAATTTATGTCAAAACAATGGTGGAGAAAATGACAGACCAACAAAAACAGATGGAGATGTACAGTGCACACACAATAAGCAGCAAAAAAATACTCATGGTACAGTTCTTTCAGAAGTTAATTAGAGCAATTATGCACTGGTGTAAAAATACTTGAAGAAGGAGATAGAGTAAAACAACCTTATTCATTCACAGGATGAGGTCATTGCTGGCTAAACAGCATTTATTGCCCATCACTTACTGCCCACAAGGCAGTAAAGAGTCAACCACATTGCTGTGGGACTGGAGTCACTTGTAGGCCAGACCAGGTAAGGAGGGCAGTTTCCTTCCCAAAAGGACATTAGTGAACCAGATGGGTTTTTTCTGGCAATCAGCAATGAATTAGATTAGATTAGATTAGATTCCCCACAGTGTGGAAACAGGCCCTTCAGCCCAGCAAGTCCACACTGCTCCTTGAAGCATCCCACCCATCCCCCTATAATCCACATACCCCCGAACACCACAGGCAATTTAGCATGACCAATCCACATAGCCGGTACATCTTTGGACTGTGGGAGGAAACCGGAGCACCCGGAGGAAACCCATGCAGACATGGGGAGAATGTGCAAACTCCACACAGTCACCCAAGGCTGGAATCGAGCCCAGGTCTCTGGCGCTGTGAGGCTGCAGTGCTAACCACTGAGCCACCATGCCGCCCCAGTCATCATTAGATTCACGGTCATCATTAGATTCTTAATTTCAGATATTCATTGAATTCAGATTCCACCATCCACTGTGGCAGGATTTGAACCATTGAAACAGGAAATGGAAGAGGACATTAGGCTTTCTAAAAACACAAATATTCAGCATTCTAGAGACATAGATAATCAGCATTCAAATTTCAAAGAAAACAGTATTCCAAAAGACAGACATGTAAAAATGTCAGAACCACACACACGACTAATATTCCAGAAACAGACAGTCCTTGCATTCTACAAACACAGAGCCTGAATCAAGAAACATAGATATCTTGTATTCAAGAAAATACAGATTTCCTGGATCCCAGGGGCATAGATATCCAGCTGTTGATCCTGAAAAATCCTCCACGCTAACATCTGGGGGCTGATGCCTCAATTGGAAGAGTTGTCTCATGGAATAGTCAAGAAACAGCCTCAAAGTCATACTCACAGAATCATACCTTATAGACAATGTCTCAGAAACCACCATCATCATGCACGGATATGTCCTATCTCACTGGCAGGACAGACACAGCAGCATACAGTCAGGAGGGAGTTTCTCTGGGAGCTCTCAACATTGACTCTGGAACCCATGAAGTCTCATGGCTTCAGGTTAAACATGGGCAAGGAAATTTCCTCCTCATTACCAAGTACTACAGCTGAAACACACAGAATCTAAGCAGCCTACAGACATAGACAAGCATTCTCAATTCCATAGATACTTTCCCGGAAAACAGAAACCCAGCATTCCACAAACACAAACATTCAAATGTTCCATAAACACTGTGACTGAACAATTAAAACAAACATATTCTCAGTTTTCCAGAAATACAGACTCTGAACACTCTGCAAATACAAAATTCAGCATTCCACAAACATAGACACTCAATGTGCCCGAAATACAGACATACATCATTCCACGAAGACAAATATGAAGAAAATTGTGTAAACATAGACAAACAGTATTCCACAAACATAGGCATGTAAATTCTACATTCAGTAGCATTCAGCCATTCACAAATACAGACACTGAATGTTCCACCAAAGACACCCAATAGTCCACAAATATGTTCATCCAAAATTCCACAAGCACACACTGTAGACACAGTCTTCCACTAGCACAAACACTCAGCAATTCATAAACAGACATGTAGCATTCCAAAAGCACAAGCAATCAGCAATTCACAAGCAGATACACAACATTTGAAAAAACATAGACATTCAGAATTCCATAAACATAGGCTCTCAGCATTCCTTAAACAGACAAGCAGCTGGTATTCCACAAATATAGAATTAGAATTACTTTTATTTTTACATGTACTCAAATGAAAAATGTATAAATTGCCACTTATGGCATCATCTTAGTACAAATCCTTAGGTGCAGCTTCTTCAGTTAGAATTCTTCGAAAAATTGAGAAGTAAAAAGTCCAGCATTGCAGAACACAGGACTGACTTTTAAAATAGAAGAAGAAAAAAGTTCAGTATAATAGTCTTCCAACCCGACCCATGCAGGCACCTGCCTCCCAATGCACTGGGCCTTGACTCTCAACCATGTTGAGTTTCACCTCAGGGTATGGTAAGGCCAGGAGATCACTCTGGAGTCATCTTGAGACTGGAGGTCCAAACTAAGACCATGCCAGGCTGAGAGACTGCTACAATGGGCCACTGAGAGATTGCCATGCTAGGACTCCACCCCAGCCTGAGAGACTGCCACGGTGGGCCGCGACACTGCCATGCTGGACCAAGAGGCCTCCACACAAGGCTAAGAAAACATCTTGCTTGGTCTGCGCAGAACCCGGGAGTTCAGAGGCCATGAGTTCATTGGCTGCAAACTCGGAGGTCAAAGGCCATGAGGTCAGAGGCCAGGAGTTTCAAGGCCATGAGGACATAGGCCGAGTGGTCACCAGGCACTAAGGCCATGGGGCTGGAGGATGGGATTTCTAAGGCCACAAGATCAGAAGCTGGCGGGGCAGGAAGAGAGAAGAGGAGAAATTGAACATTAATTAAACCACATACTCTCAGCTATCCAGAAACACAAACTTAGAGCATTCTGCAAACACAGACTTTCAGCATTCCACAAACATAGATGGTCAGTGTTCCACAAGCACAGCCAATCAGCATTTCGCAACACAGACATTCAGCATTTCACAAACACAAACATACAGCAAAATGCAAATATCAACAATCAACTTTCTGCAAAGACAGCATCTCCGCATTCTGAAGAGAGAAGCACTCAGAATTCCATAAACAAAGATACCAAGTATTTGATAAATAAAGACAATCAGCAATTCACACAGACTCACAGTCATAGAAACCCAGCACACTACAAACACAGACACTGAACAATAAAAGAAAATATACTGTTTTCCAGAAACATAGGCTCTGAGCATTCATTCAACACATTTCAGCATTTGTTAAACACAGATCTTCAGAATACCACAAATGTCAATAGTTTTCTGCAAAGACTGAGACTCAGCATGCTGCAAAGATAGACACTCACTCAGAATACCACAAACACACATACTTAGAATTTGTAAAGCACAGACAATCAGCATTCCCCGCAGACTCATCTTTCCACAAACATACACACCCAGTACAATACAAACACAGAGCAGCATTCCACAAGCACAGACACTGAACATTTCACAAACAAAGACACCGGGTGTTCCATGTACACAAGCAACCAAAATTCCACATATGCAGACTCTCAGCTCGTCACACATGAGTTTGTGGAAAGCACAGGACCTAAGTCATCTTGTATTCCACAATCACGGACTCTCATCATATCACAAACACACAGAGCATTCCACAAAAAAAAGGCACCTAGTATTCCATAAACAGACTCTCAGCATTCCACAAAAACACTCAGAATTCCAAAAACACAAACTCCCTGATTTCCAAATAGGTAGGTGCACAGTGTTCCATAAGTACAGACACTTAGCATTCCAGCTATAATAAAATGTGAGGCTGGATGAACACAGCAGGCCAAGCAGCATCTCAGGAGCACAAAAGCTGACGTTTCAGGCCTAGACCCTTCATCAGAGAAGGGGATGGGGAGAGGGAACTGGAATAAATAGGGAGACAGGGGGAGGCGGACCAAAGATGGAGAGTAAAGAAGATAGTTGGAGAGAGTATAGTTGGGGAGGTAGGGAGGGGATAGGTCAGTCCAGGGAAGACGGACAGGTCAAGGAGGTGGGATGAGGTTAGTAGGTGGATGGGGGTGCGGCTTGGGGTGGGAGGAAGGGATGGGTGAGAGGAAGAACCGGTTAGGGAGGCAGAGAAAGGTTGGACTGGTTTTGGGATGCAGTAGGTTGGGGGGGGGGGGGGGGGGGGGGGGGCGGGGAAGAGCTGGGCTGGTTGTGTGGTGCAGTGGGGGGAGGAGACGAACTGGGCTGGTTTAGGGATGCAGTAGGGGAAGGGGAGATTTTGAAACTGGTGGTGAAGTCCACATTGATACCATATGGCTGCAGGGTTCCCAGGCGGAATATGAGTTGCTGTTCCTGCAACCTTCGGGTGGCATCATTGTGGCACTGCAGGAGGCCCATGATGGACATGTCATCTAGAGAATGGGAGGGGGAGTGGAAATGGTTTGCGACTGGGAGGTGCAGTTGTTTGTTGCGAACTGAGCGGAGGTGTTCTGCAAAGCGGTCCCCAAGCCTCCACTTGGTTTCCCCAATGTAGAGGAAGCCGCACCGGGTACAGTGGATGCAGTATACCACATTGGCAGATGTGCAGGTGAACCTCTGTTTAATGTGGAATGTCATCTTGGGGCCTGGGATAGGGGTGAGGGAGGAGGTGTGGGGGCAAGTGTAGCATTTCCTGCGGTTGCAGGGGAAGGTGCCGGGTGTGGTGGGGTTGGAGGGCAGTGTGGAGCGAACAAGGGAGTCACGGAGAGAGTGGTCTCTCCGGAAAGCAGACAGGGGTGGGGATGGAAAAATGTCTTGGGTGGTGGGGTCGGATTGTAAATGGCGGAAGTGTCGGAGGATGATGTGTTGTATCTGGAGGTTGGTAGGGTGGTGTGTGAGAATGAGGGGGATCCTCTTAGGGCGGTTGTGGCGGGAGCGGGGTGTGAGGGATGTGTTGCGGGAAATGCGGGAGACGCGGTCAAGGGCGTTCTCGATCACTGTGGGGGGAGAGTTGCGGTCCTTGAAGAACTTGGACATCTGGGATGTGCGGGAGTGGAATGTCTTATCGTGGGAGCAGATGCGGCGGAGGCGGAGGAATTGGGAATAGGGGATGGAATTTTTGCAGGAGGGTGGGTGGGAGGAGGTGTATTCTAGGTAGCTGTGGGAGTCGGTGGGCTTGAAATGGACTTCAGTTACAAGCTGGTTGCCTGAGATGGAGACTGAGAGGTCCAGGGAGGTGAGGGATGGGCTGGAGATGGCCCAGGTGAACTGAAGGTTGGGGTGGAAGGTGTTGATGAAGTGGATGAACTGTTCGAGCTCCTCTGGGGAGCAAGAGGCGGCGCCGATACAGTCATCAATGTAGCGGAGGAAGAGGTGGGGTTTGGGGCCTGTGTAGGTGCGGAAGAGGGACTGTTCCACGTAATCTACAAAGAGGCAGGCATAGCTGGGGCCATTGCGGGTGCCCATGGCCACCCCCTTAGTCTGTAGGAAGTGGGAGGAGTCAAAAGAGAAGTTGTTGAGTGTGAGGTCGAGTTCAGCTAGGCGGATGAGTGTGTCGGTGGAGGGGGACTGGTCGGGCCTGCGGGACAGGAAGAAGCGGAGGGCCTTGAGGCCATCTCCATGCGGAATGCAGGTGTACAGGGACTGGACGTCCATGGTGAATATGAGGTGTTGGGGGCCAGGGAATTGGAAGTCCTGGAGGAGGTGGAGGGCGTGGGTGGTGTCACGGACGTAGGTGGGGAGTTCCTGGACCAAAGGGGAGAAAATGGAGTCCAGATAGGTGGAGATGAGTTTGGTGGGGCAGGAGCAGGCTGAGACGATAGCATTCCAGCTAACCAGGCACTCAGTGGTTCTACAAACACAGAATCTGAGCAGTCTACAAACAGACATTCAGCATTCCACAAACACAGCCACACAGTGCTCCATAACAGACACTGAAAATTTCACAAACGTATAGACACAGACAATAAAAAAAACTCAGTTTTCCAGAAACACGGTCTGTGAACATTTGCTAATGAACTTTCAGCGTTCTAAAAACAGATACTAGGTGGCCCACAAACACATTCTCTCATCATTTCAGAAACAAACATTCAGCAGTCCACACACATAGATACTCAACATTCATTTTTCTGCAAAGACAAACTCAGCATTCCTCAACACAGACACAATATGTTGCACAATTGCAGACACTTGAGCATTCTATTAACAAAGTTTCCTATTGCACCACAAAAATGTGCAGGCAACATTCCGCAAGCATGGACTGTCAGCAATCCACAAAAACTTGACTCTCAGCATTCTACAAATACAGACACTCAGCATTCCACAAACACTAACACACTGTATTCCTCAAACACTGACACACAGCATTCTGCAAAAATAGTCACTCAGCATTCCACAAACACAAACACCCTATTCCACAAATGTAGATCCACAGCATTCCACAAAAACAGACACTCAGTATTCACAAGCATAGTTACTCAGTGGTCCACAAACACTTACTCTTAGCATTCCTTAAACACAGACATTCAGCATTCCACACATCAGTTTTGTGCAAAGACAGACATTCAGCATTCTGGAAAGAGAGACACTCAGAATTCCACAGACACAGATACCCAACATTTGATAATCATAGATAAACAGTATTCCATACAAACCTGCATTATTCCAGAAACATACATATTTTGTATCTTCCAGACACAGACACTAAGCATTCCACAGACAAATGCGCCCTGTAATCCACTTACACAGGAACCCAAAATTCCATGGAAGCAGACTATCAGCTTTCTTTATACACAGGCACCCCACATTTCATAAAAATGGATACTCTGTTTTCTACAAACATAGACACTTAACACTTGGAAATGCTAGACGACAGAGGGTCAAACATAAAAGAGGAACTGAAGGAAATCCTAATTAATCAGGAAATGATATTGGAGAAATTGATGGGATTAAAACCTGATAAGTCCTCAGGAACTGAAGCTCTGCATCCCAGAATACTTAAGAAAGTGGTCCTAGAAATAACAGATGCATTGGTGAGCATTTTTCAGTATTCAGTAGACTTTTGAAGAGTTCCAAAAGATTGGAGGGTAGCTAATGTAACTCTACTCTTCAAAAAAGGAGGGATAGGGAAAGCAGGGAATTATAGGCCAGTTAGTCTGGCATTGGTGGTGGGGAAAATGTTGGAACCAATCATTAAGGATGTAGTAACTGAGATTTGGAAAGCAGGGGCAGAATCAGTCCAAGTCAGCATGGATTTACTAAAGGGACAGCATGTTTGAGAAATCTTTTGGAATTTTTCAAGGATGCAACCGGTAGAATAGATAATGGTGAATCAGTAAATGTTGTGCATCTGGACTTTCAAAAGGCTTTTGACAAGGTTCCTTTCAAGAGATTAGTATGGAAAATTAAAGCTCATGGTATTGGAGATAATGTATTGACATGGTTGGTAGATAGGAAGCAGAGTTGGAATAAGCAGGTCCTTTTCAGAATGGCAGGCAGTGATGAGTGGGGGTACCACAGTGCTCAGCAATGAAACCTCAGCTGCTCACATTAGACATCAACAAATTAGATGAAGGAATTGAATGCCATTTCTCCAATGTGTAGATGACACAAAGCTGGGTGTCAGTGTGTGCTGTGAGCTGGATGCTAAGAGGTTGCTGGATGAATTGGGCACACTGGCTGAGTGGATAAATATATGGCAAGTGTAATACAATGTGGATAAATGTGAAGTTATCACTTTGGTCACAAAAACAGGAATGATGTGGAGGTGCCAGTGTTGGACTGGAGTGGATAAGGTCAAAAATCACATGACATCATGTTATAGTTCAACCAGTTTTTGAAAATATGAGCTTTCCTCCTTCCTTAGGTATAGTGTGGAAGACAAGGTAAATTCTGTGTTGGTATAACTCTTCTTCTACACTACACCTGAGGAAGGAGCAGAGCTCAGAAAGTTAGTGTTCTCAAACAAACCTGTTGGACAAAAACAGGAAGGCAAGTTAATGGCTGAATGGTGGCAGTTTAAAAGTAGGTGAGGTGCAACAAGGCCTGGTGTCATGTTAGAACAGTCACTGAAAGTTGGCCTGCAGGTGCAGCAGGCAGTGAGGAAAGCTAATGGTACGCTCTCCTTCATAGCGAGAGGATTTGAGTATCAAAGTAAGGATGTCTTGCTGCAGTTATACAGTGCCTTGGTGAGGCCACACCTTGAATATTGTGTGCAGTTTTAGTCTCCTAGTCTGAAGAAGGACATTTGTGCTATTGAGGGAGTCCAGCGATGGTTCCCCATACTGATTCCGAGGATGGAAGGAGTGACATATGAGGAACGACTGGATCAACTGGGCTTATATTCTCTCGAATTTCGAAGAATGAGGGGGGATCTCATAGAAACTTATGAAATCCTGGTGGGAATGGACACGCTACATGCGGGAAGAATGTTCCCAATGGTGAGGAAGTCCAGAACAAGGGGTCACAATCGAAGAATAAGGGGTGGGCCATTCAGGACTGAGATGTGGAAGAATTTCTTCAGAGGGTTGTGAACCTGTGGAATTCTCTACCATAGAAAGCTGTTGGAGCCAGTTCATTAGATATATTCAAGAGGGAGCTGGACGTGGCCTTTGCAGCTAAAAGGACCAAGGGCAGAAATGGGATACTGAGATTGCATGATCAGCCATGATCCTTTGAATGGTGGTACAGGCTCGAAGGGCTGAATGGCCTACTCCTGCACCCATTTTTCATGTTTCTATGAACATGAAACAATACATTTCAGAAACACAGATGCTCAGCTTTCCACGAAGAAAAGCAGGCTTCTGCTGCAATGAGGTGGACTCATTGCTGCAGAGGCATGTTTGGGATCCTGATGGCATCTGTGTCCAGGGCAGAATCATGGAGATAGTGTTGGAGGTGAGTCTGGGCCCAGTACAAGATCCAGTGGCATCGGCAAATTGGACTCACAGTGGCAGGGAAGATGGGTTTGTGTTGGTGGGGTACTCAGTGGCATCTTCACTGGTGAGCTCCAGTGAGGACTCAATGGCAAGAGTGTGGATGGGGGTGAGACAGTGCCAAGGAGTGACAAATTTTGTTTCAGCGGTGACAGTGCAGCAAAGGGACTCACGGCTGGCCAGTAGGCTCATGACCCATGGTGGAGCACTTACCATAAAGGACTAAAGTTGAACTCTTTCTTTATTCTGCTGCTGTTATATTCTGTGTTATGGTTTAGTTTTCTGTGTTTTGGGATGGCATTGGAGAGTGGTGACACTATTAGTCACTTTTCACTGCATTTTCTAACAAAATACATGTGATGATAACTGAAGTCAAATAAATCCAATAAAGACAAAAACCTAGCATTCCACATGCACAGACACACAACATTTGCAGCAAAACAAGCACTCAGCATTTCACAAACATCAAAACTCTGTTGTTTCATAAACACAGAATCTGTGCAGGGTACCAACATAGACACTTAGCATTCCACAAACACACAGACCCCTATTCCACAAAATGTATACACTCCGCATTCCACAAACACACTGAAAATGAACTTCACCATTCCATAAACACAGACTCTCGGCATTCCTCAAGCACAAAAATAGCATTGCACATTGAAACTCAGCATTCTACAAAGAAAGGCACCCAACATCCCACATAAACAGTCATCTAGAATGCCACAAATGCAAACTCTCAACTTTTCTCACATACAGACAGCCAGCATTTCACAAACAAAGACACCCCGTATTCCACAAGCAAAGACTCTCAGCATTTCGCCAACACAGGCTTTGAGCGTTCGAGAAACAAAGTTACCCTGTATTCAACACATGCATTCCACAAATACAGATGCCCAGCATTATGCAAAACAAAAGACACTTAGCGCTACACTTAGAAAAAACCCCTATATTCCACAAATATAGATGCACTGCATTGCATAAGCACAGCCACTCCGCAATCCACTTCTGGCTGCTACATGGATTGCTAACTTGGCCAAACAGCAAGGGATGCTTGGTACATTGGCCAAATGAAACACCGAGTCTCAATACCCACACACCAGACACTGTAAACACAGCAGCTGGGCGCTAATGACATTAGCATTATATAAAAGGCAATATTTATTCTGCAGAGACCCGCAACAATTTATCCATTAAACAAAAGATAGCCAAGACAAAAAGGCATCGGGTCCAGCTATACCAACAAACTGGCAGTAGCGTGCCATCTAAATAATTGACTCATGTTTTAACTATTCAGTGTATCTCTCTGATTAGCCACAACTACAGAAAATTCCAGAAAACCATTTAAAAGGTATAAAAACAGAGTTCACCTTTTCTTTCCAAGAACCGCTGTTGGAATCATCTGAGACTTTGAGGAGACCAACGTGGGAAGAGACAGAGACCAGCTGACCGTCTGGAGAAAGAGAGAAGGAAAGCAGCTTTACAGACCAACAAGCAGAGCCATAGAGAGAACAACTCTGTAAATCTAAAAGAGATTTGGGAATTATTATTAAGGGGCCAAATAGAATCAGGGATAGTATGTTTAGCATTGAAAATTATTGTAATTTTTGGCCCTAACAAAATGGGACTGTTTTGCTTTGGTACTGGCTTGTGTTTGTATTGATTTGACCGCATTGGTATGGTGGGAGACCTGGCACGTTCATTCATAACATTCTGGTGGGAGTTGTCTCCAACTTGTTTAAAGAGGAGCCAGACAAGATTTGGCATCCACGTTTAAGAGGCTTTGGTTTGAAGCAACTCTTAAGGTCTTCCAAACTGGAACTGCCAACCTTGCCTGTTTCATGCACATGTAGCCTGATCTGGTTGTTGAGAGGACAGCTGCCCTGCGTGAAGGCCAGGGTATAAACTGAACATGAGAGACTCTAGCACTGACCGCAACTGGCCCTTCAGCCACATTTTCTACAACCAGACTGACCAAAGCATGAACTAGAAAAGGGTAATAGGGTATAGAGGGACAGTGAGAAAGTCAGACTGGAGGGGGACAGATGTTTGCCTCTTGTGAAGAAGCACTTGGGACATTTTGGATTCCTTCAACAAACCAAGATAACCTTTTGTTTTTACTGTCTTAGAAGTGTTTGATGGGGTCGATGTGAGGGGAACCTTAATTTATTTATTTTCAAGATAATGACAATAAGAAATCTTCCTCTGAATTTTAAACCCTTGTCCCTGTTCTGGGAGTTCGATGAGGGCAGAGCCGAGGGGATTTTCCTTTCGAGTAATAATGGGAACTGCAGATGCTGGAGAATCCAAGATAACAAAGTGTGAAGCTGGATGAACACAGCAGGCCAAGCAGCATCTCAGGAGCACAAAAGCTGACGTTTCGGGCCTAGACCCTTCATCAGAGAGGGAGATGGGGAGAGGGTTCTGGAATAAATAGGGAGTGGGGGGGGGGGGGGGGGGGTGGGGGTGAGAGGCGGACCGAAGATGGAGAGAAAAGAAGATAGGTGGAGAGGAGAGTATAGGTGAGGAGGTAGGGAGGGGATAGGTCAGTCCAGGGAAGACGGACAGGTCAAGGAGGCAGGGTGAGGTTAGTAGGTAGGAAATGGAGGTGCGGTTTGAGGTGGGAGGAAGGGATGGGTGAGAGGAAGAACAGGTTAGGGAGGCAGAGACAGGCTGGGCTGGTTTTGGGGTGCAGTGGGGGGAGGGAACGAACCAGGCTGGTCTTGGGATGCAGTGGGGGATGGGGAGATTTTGAAGCTTGTGAAGTCCACATTGATACCACTGGGCTGCAGGGTTCCCAAGCAGAATATGAATTGCTGTTCCTGCAACCTTCGGGTGGCATCATGTGGCACTGCAGGAGGCCAATGATGGACATGTCATCTGAGGAATGGGAGGGGGAGTTAGAATGGTTCGTGACTGGGAGGTGTAGTTGTTTATTGCGAACCGAGCGGAGGTGTTCTGCAAAGCGGTCCCGAAGCCTCTGTTTCAACTTCTCCCACTTCCTACAGACAAAGGGGGTGGCCATGGGTACCCGCATGGGCCCAAGCTATGCCTGCCTCTTTGTAGGTTACGTGGAACAGTCCTTCTTCCACACTTACACAGGCCCCAAACCGCACCTCTTCCTCGGTTACATTGATGATTGTATCGATGCCGCCTCTTGCTCCCCAGAAGATCTCGAACAGTTCATCCACTTCCCCTTCCACCCCAACCTCAAGTTCACCTGGGCCATCTCCAGCACATCCCTCACCTTCCTGGACCTCTCAGTCTCCATCTCAGGTAACCAGCTAGAAACTGATGTCTATATCAAGCCCACTGACTCCCACAGCTACCTAGAATACACCTCCTCCCACCCACCCTCCTGCAAAAATTCCATCCACTATTCTCAATTCCTCCGCCTCCGCTGCATCTGATCCCAGGATGAGGCATTCCACTCCCGCACATCCCAGAGTCCACGTTCTTCAAGGACTGCAACTTTCCCCCCCGCAGTGGTCGAGAACGCCCTTGACCGCGTATCCCGTGTTTCCCGCAACACATCCCTCACACCCTGCCCCTGCCACAACCACCCCAAGAGGATCCCCCTCGTTCTCACATACCACCCCACCAACCTCGAGATACAACGCATCATCATCCGACACTTCTGCCATCTACAATCCGACCCCACCACCCAAGCTATTTTTCCATCCCCACCCTTGTCTGCCTTCAGGAGAGACCACTCTCTCCGTGACTCCCATGTCCGCTCCACACTCCCCTCCAACCCCACCACACCCGGCACCTTCCCCTGCAACTGCAGGAAGTGCTACACTTGCCCCCACACCTCCTCCCTCAACCCCATCCCAGGCCCCAAGATGACTTTCCATATTAAACAGATGTTCACCTGCACATCTGCCAATGTTGTATGCTGTATCCATTGTACCCGGTGTGGCTTCCCCTACATCGGGGAAACCAAGCGGAGGCTTGGGGACCGCTTTGCAGAACACCTCCGCTCGGTTCGCAATAAACAACTGTACCTCCCAGTCGCGAACCATTTTAACTCCCCCTCCCATTCCTCAGATGACATGTCCATCATGGGCCTCCTGCAGTGCCACAATGATGCCACCCAAAGGTTGCAGGAACAGCAACTCATCTTCCACTTGGGAACCCTGCAGCCCAATGGTATCAATGTGGACTTCACAAGCTTCAAAATCTCCCCTTCCCCCACTGCATCCCAAAACCAGCCCAGCCTGTCTCTGCCTCCCTAATTTGTTCTTCCTCTCACCCATCCCTTCCTCCCACCTCAAGCTGCACCTCTATTTCCTACCTACTAACCTCACCCTGCCTCCTTGACCTGTCCGTCTTCCCTGGACTGACCTATCCCCTCCTTACCTATCTTCTTTTCTCTCCATCTTCGGTCCGCCTCCCCCTCTCTCCCTATTTATTCCAGAACCCTTTCCCCATCCCCCTCTCTGATGAAGGGTCTAGGCCCGAAACGTCAGCTTTTGTGCTCCTGAGATGCTGCTTGGCCTGCTGTGTTCATCCAGCTTCACATTTTGTTATCTGGGATTTTATCTTTAGTTTACTTGAGTTTGAATAGGTATAGGAAAGTTTACTGTTTTTCAACCCCTTGTTGTATCTACCCTAACAGTGTTTGATGGGGACACAGTCGATAGAAAGTCATTTTTTTTTTAATTTTAAGAGTCAGAGAATCTTTATTTTGAGTTCAAGAGATTTGAGGGACCTTTGAGTTTCAAAGAACCAAGGTAACCTTACTTTTAAGAGAAATAAAATAAAGAACCAATAATATTATAATTGCTAGCAAAATAGGACAAATACCAGGGATAATAGGAACTGCAGATGCTGGAGAATCCGAGATAACAAGGTGTGGAGCTAGATGAACATAGCAGGCCAAGCAGCATCTTAGGAGCAGGAGGGTCTAGGCCTGAAACGTCCTGCTCCTAAGATGTTGCTTGGCCTGCTGTGTTCATCCATCTCCACACCTTGTTATCTAAAATAGGACAAGTGTTCCCTTGTCCAATATAGGCCAACAATCTCTGACAACACCTTTTTAATGGACAGAATTCTGTAGGAGCCTAGTCTAGCCCTGGGCCACAGATTCCACAGCCCAACACATATGGCAAGGAACACATAATAAATTAGGAAAGAAGGCCACTAAGATAACCGCAGCAATAGCATGCAGCCTAGAAGACTCCCGTAGAAAACTGGCTGAGATTAGATTGCTGCAGGAACAATTAGAAATCAATACTGATGAATTAGAAAAGTTAAAACGTGTCATTAAAGAGCAGGACACCAGAATACAGGAAAATCTGATTCATATGGGACATTCACATTTGGAAGAAGCTCATTCTGGTGAGAGGTGGGTCTTTGAGCATGGGAGGCAGCCTCAGCTTACATTGACAAGCTGGAAGAACAGTGTAGTGAGCTCCAAGTGGCTGTATGGGTCCTCCATGCCTGCAACACAGAGCAATATGCATCAGATCCTAACATGGAGTACTTGACATGCCAGGAACAAATACAGTCTCTAGAGATAAAGGTCTTCGCCCAGAATGGAACACTGCATGCTTTTGGCATTTTACCTCCCTTTGGAGGTAGCAAGAGACTCTGAGCTGACTCACCTACATCCAATCTGTCTCTATCCCACAGATGGGGACACCCATTAGCAGCACCCAACCCCAACCCATTTCCTGAACTATACGCCGACCCACAGCCAGCACCACAGCCCATGAATCCAGTGGTCACCCAGCATCACATGGCTGATAATCACATGACATACACCACACCTATCCCAGCCAGCCAGCTGGCAGGCTTTGCCAAAAAAGTGACTTTTTAAATTTCACTTCAGACTCATATACATTTTTTTTTGATAAAATCTATTGACAGTCTGTCATACACAGACTGGACGCTGAGGAGCAACCAAATTAATCATCACATGCTTCAGTCCAGCAGCACTCCCCAAGGACCAACAATTTGAGAAAGGGATTCTTGATGACATAATAGCAGCTGTCCTTACTGTCGTAGGCAGGATAAGGCAGACCCAATAGAGGCTCTGCACAAGTGCCAACAACAAGGGGAACATCCCACCAGCTTTGCCTGGAGACTCTGGGTCCAATTTGTCAGCGTTTCTGGGGACATGAGTAGCACCTCTCTTAGCACAATGGAAAAGCTGGGTCCACACCCTTGTCTCCCATGCCTCAGTAAGGGGAGGGATGCATGTCTGGGATTCAAGCCCTCTGAAACAAGCTTTGGGTCCTCCGCAAATTAATTGCTGTATGGGAGAAGAATTTGAGGACACAACAGCCATCCAGAAAGCCAGTCCACATAAGTGCAGTCCAGACTTTTTATAGCACCCCCATCCAACTTGGAGGAATGAAAGAAGGAGCAGGAAAATACCAAGGAGTCCCAGACAGACTGTCTCTCCAAACAAGTGCCCCACTCCCAGAAGGGGGAACTCCCACAAATGAACGCCAAACCTAATCTGCGCTATAACTGTGGCCAGACCAACCATTTCATTCGGGACTTTTGGCACCTAAAATTCCAACCTGGCACTGGGACTTTTGGAAAAAGGGGCCAACATTCAGGACACCATCCTGGCAGAAACAGGTGGAACAAAAGCAAGCTGTGGCTTACACGTTGAAGATGACATGGGAAACACAGTAATGGCGATAGCTTTAAAAGTTCTCCAGGAATGAGTGCACAAGCTGCTATCCACATACGGGACATATTTATTTTATTGCATTTTTTGTTTTCTTTTAAAAGAAGGAGCGGGGCAAAACTGGTGACAATTGGACAATGTGATAATTTTAAACATGGTACATAGAACACAGTGCGAGATACTAGACAAAGATGTTTCCAGAAATTATTCCTGTGTTTTTTCAGCAAGTGAACCAGTGCGGCTACTCCAAGACAGTAATGCAACCCTTACAAGAGTGTTTATTGTCTGTTATGTATTATTTTAATGACTGTATTCAAAAATGTAATGCGGGCACAAAGGAAAATGATATACCCAGGATACCTGTGGTACAAGCCACCACACATAGAACATAGAAAAGTACAGCACAGTACAGGCCCTTCGGCCCACGATGTTGTGCCGTGGAATAATCCTAATCCAAAAGTAAAATAACCTAACCTACATTCCCCTCAATTCATTGCTGTCCATGTGCATGTCCAGCAGTCGCTTAAATGTCACTAATGACGCTGCTTCCACGACTACCACTGGTAAACTATTTCATGTGCTCACAACTGTCTGGGTGAAGAACCTCCCCCTGACATCTCCTCTATACCTTCCTCCGAACACCTTAAAACTATGACCCCTTGTGGCAGTCAATCCTGCCCTGGGGAAAAGTCTCTGGCTATCGACTCTATCCATGCCTCTCATTACCTTCTACACCTCGATCAGGTCACCTCTCTTCCTCCTTCTCTCCAGAGGGAAAAGTCCGAGCTCAGTCAACCTCTCCTCGTAAGACAAGCCCTCCAGTCCAGGCAGCATCCTGGTAAACCTCCTTTGCACCCTCTCCAAAGCCTCCACATCTTTCCTATAATAGGGCGACCAGAACTGGACACAATATTCCAAGTGTGGTCTCACCAGGGTTTTGTAGAGCTGCAGCATAACCTCACGGCTCTTAAACTCGATCCCCCTGTTAATGAAAGCCAAAACACCATATACTTTCTTAACAACCTTATCCAACTGGGTGGCAACTTTGAGGGAGCTATGCACTTGAACACCAAGATCCCCCTGTTCCTCCACACTGCCGAGAATCCTGCCTTTAATCTCATATTCAGCATTTAAGTTCGACCTTCCAAAATGCATCACTTTGCATTTATCCAGGTTGAACTCCATCTGCCATTTCTCAGACAAGCTCTGCATACTGTCAATGTCTCGCTAAAGCCTGCAATAGCCCTCTATACTATCAACGGCACCTCCAACCTTTGTGTCATCAGCAAACATACGAACCCACCCCTCAACCTCCTCATGCAAGTCATTTATAAAGACTACAAAGAGCAGAGGCCCAAGAACAGAGGCCTGCGGGACACCACTCAACACTGGCCTCCAGGCAGAATACTTACCATCTACAACCACTCTCTGCCCCCTGTCAGCCAACCAATTCTGAATCCAGACAGCCAAATCATCCTGTATCCCATACCTCCTAACTTTACGAATGAGCCTGCCGTGGGGAACCTTATCAAATGCCTTAGCAACCTCCTTTCTCGCTTCTCGGAGCAACCTAGGATAAATGCAATGTGTAGATGTGTAGATCAACCAGCATCAAATGTTGAGTCATTGGTGAAATTAAGACTTTGGCCTTCTGATGTGCTTATAATCGCTGAAATAAGCATGTTAGTCAAAACAACATCAAAAACTAAGTAATTTGGTGAAGTTGTGATTTTTGCCTTCTGAAGAGTTTATCTGACGGAAATAAGCATGGTGCTAGGGATTCCAGTTATCCCTAGTGAGAAAGTTTGATTGAGGACATTTGAATTACTAAAAAAACGTGTTTTGATGGATTACCATGACACCCTCCCATATGCTGAGGAGACAGGGAGCAATTGATAGGGACGACATGAACAAATAGGTCTTACCATTGTTAACCATACACTTAACCATGAATTCAGCTCCTCTCATATCTAGCTGCAGACTTAATTGCAATCACCATGATATATCTCAGGATACTAACAGTCAAGATTGCATGCTGGGAAAGACATATCCCAAAAGATTGGCACGCTCACTATGAATAATGCTGTACATGACACTGGGGCTTTAAGGTGAATGGAACTCTCAGGATTAGCACTATTGTCACTTCTATTTGTTCTGATGACTGAATGTTGTCTAGGCACTACAATCCTATATGGATTATCAGGACAACAGTTTTCTTTTCTTTTGTGCATATAATAATATGATAAGCTTCACCAATGTACACAATGGATTCCACATGGCCATGTATGCTCCCCTGACAACAAACCTAACCAGCTTTTACAATTAGGTTTGAACTTCATTCACATAAACCTTTTTCCATTCAAAACAGGGGGATATAGCAGCCACCTGGCTGCTAAAACACACATAGATTGCCAACTTGGCCAAACAGCGAGGGATGCTGGGTACAATGGCCAAGTGAGATACTGAAATCATAAAACCCACACACCAGACAATGTAAACATAGCAGCTGAGTGCTAATGATATTAGCATAATATAAAAGGCAACATTTATTCTGCAGAGACCTGCAACAACTTATCCACTGAACAAAAGACAACCCAGACAGAAAGGCAACAAATCCTGCTACACAAAGAAACTTACAGTAGCATGCCATCTAAATGATTGGCTCATGTTTCAAACTATTAAGTGTATCTCTCTGATTGGTCAGAAGCATGGGAAGTTCCAGAAAACCATCTAAGGAGGTATAAAAACAGAGTTCACCTGCAAACCGAGATAATGGGAACTGCAGATGCTGGAGAATTCCAAGATAACAAAATGTGAGGCTGGATGAACACAGCAGGCCAAGCAGCATCTCAGGAGCACAAAAGCTGACGTTTCGGGCCTAGACCCTTCATCAGAGAGGGGGATGGGGAGAGGGAACTGGAATAAATAGGGAGAGAGGGGGAAGCAGACCGAAGATGGAGAGTAAAGAAGATCTTCTTTACTCTCCATCTTCGGTCCGCCTCCCCCTCTCTCCCTATTTATTCCAGTTCCCTCTCCCCATACCCCTCTCTGATGAAGGGTCTAGGCCCGAAACGTCAGCTTTTGTGCTCCTGAGATGCTGCTTGGCCTGCTGTGTTCATCCAGCCTCACATTTTGTTATCTTGGAATTCACCTGCAAACCCCTCTCTTAGAGCCGCTCTTGGAATCATCAGAGGCCATCTGATGAGACCAGCATTGCAAGAGACAGATCAGCTGACCATCCAGAGAGAGAGAGAGGAGGAAAGCAGCTTCACAGACCCAGAGACAGAGGCACAGAGAGACCAACTGTGTAAATTTACAAGAGACTCAGAAATTATTGTAACCTTAAGAGGCCAAATAGGATTAGAGATAGTGTATTTAGCATTAAAGATTATTATAATTTTGTTCCTCACAAAGTGGGACTGTTTTGCTTTGACACCTCGTGTTTGTGTTGATTTGACTGCATTGGTGTTGTGGGACATCTGGGCAAGTTATTTGTAACATTCTGGTTGGAGTTGCCTGCAACATGCTTAAAGAGGAACCAGATAACACCACAAACACAGACACAGCATTCTGGAAAAAACAGACAGACATTCAGCTGTTCACAAGCAGAGACACACAGCACTTTAGACTCAAAATGTTCTGCAAACGCAGTCAGTCAGTGAGTGTTTGGAAACGTGGATGCAATGCATTCCACAAAAACAGACAACATAGTTCCCTGCATTCCAAAACTGCAGACACTAAATTTCCACAAACAGGCAATCAGAATTCCACCAGCACAGATATTCAGCATTCCTCAAGCAGAGACAAACAGCATTTTGCAAACACAGACACAAGGTATTCACAAACACAGGCATTCTGCCTTTGGAAACATAGACACAATGCATTCCGCAAAGTTACTCAGTTTGTCATAAATACAGACACCAAGCAATTAAAATAAACACACAGACTCAGTTTTCCAAAAATGCAGGCACTGAGCATTCTATAACCACAGGCATTCAGCATTATACACAGCCTGACTCCCTCAATATATTTTAGAAAGGTAGCCTATGTCCTAACTTTTTCTGATGTTAGAAGTGATGTGAAGTGCCATGTTCCAGATGCAATGCAACTGGTCAAATTACTCAATGTGAAGCAAAATGCAATTTATTTAAGCATAATGTTAAAATGAAAACAAAAGAAAGAAAGAAGAACTTAGAATAACTTAGCTACTGGAAAATTTAACTGAATAAGATATATAGTACCAATTACTAATTAACTGTTCCAATATAGTAACATCCCATAAACACACATCTTGGCAAAAATGGCACAAATTTTCACATGCAGTTCTCCAATGCAGGAGGGAAAAAAACAGCAAGAGAAAATTCAGAGGAAGTAATATCTAGGAGAAATTCACACACAGCATTCCACAGCAAGGACACTCAGGATTTCATAAGCAAAGACGATCTGCATTCTAAATACACAGACACTCGGTGTTCTATGAGTATAGACATGTAGCATTCCATAAATACAGGCAGATAACATTCCATTTCTAATGATAGCCATCATTCTGCAAACACAGAGACTGATTAATCCAAGAAGTAAAAGCATCAAATGTTCCACAAACACAGAGACTCAACATGCCATAAATGTAAACACTCAACATACACAAACGCTGATGCTAAGGTTTGTACAAACATATTCAATCAACATTTACCAATGCAGTCACTGCTTCCAGAAGATGGTTTGCAGAGCGGCTATTGTCAAGTGACTGTTCAGCCCCAACTCTTCATCAGAGTTTCCCTCCCTACCTCCTCCAACCAAAAACACTCTCCACTGTGAGGATCGGAAGCAAAAGGAAAGGTAGAGATTCAGGGAACATCACCGAGGGAAGACCTTCCTCGGGAATTTGCAGTGATAAGTAAGGGTAAGATTGATTAAATTTTCTTAAACAGTGTGATTGGGGATAGAAATGTCAGTCAGAGGGGTTAAGTGCTGCACCAGTGAGATGTAGGAGATGCGTGATGCTGCCTATGTCTTGGATGACTATATCTTCAGGGAGTTCACCCAGTTGTAGCTCCTCACTGACTGCATAGATAGGGTGGAGTGGCAACTGGATGCACTTAGGAGGATGAGATTGGTGTAAAGCATCATACACAGTAGTTTTGGAGATGTGGTAACACCCAAGGTACGGGCAGATAGATGGGTGACTGCTAGAAGGGGCAGGCAGCCAGTGCAGGAATATCCTGTGGTTGTCCCCCTCTCTAACAAGTTTCCCATTTTGGATACCGTTGCGGGGGTTATATCGGGGGATAATAGCAGCAGCTGCCAGACTAGATCCGTTCATAGAATCCCTACAATGCGGAAACAGGCCCTTCAGCCCTAAAAGTCCACACTGACTCTCAGAGCATCCCAACCAGACCCATCCCCTATAAGCCAACTAATCTACACATCCCTCAGCACTAGGGGCAATTTATCATGGCCAAGCCACCTAACCTGCACATCTTTGGTCTGTGGGAGGAAACTGGAGCACCCAAAGGAAACTCACGCAGACACAGGGAGAATGTGCAAACTCCACACAAACTGCCATCCAAGAGTGGAATCGAACCCGGTTTCCTGGCGTTGTGAGGCAGCAGTGCTAACCACTGAGCCACCGTGCCACCCCAAGAAGAGAAGGACAAAGAGCATGAGAGCAGTAGTTATAGGGGACACCATAGTAAGGGGTGCAGATAGGCACTTCTGTAGATGTAAAAGAGACTCCAGGATGGCGTGTTGCTTTTCTGGTGCCAGGGTCCAGGACGTATCTGAATGGGCAGAAAGCATTCTGAAAGGAGAGGGTGAACGGCCAGAAGTTGTGGTACATTTTGGTACTAATGACATAGGTAGGATGAGTAACGATATCCTGCAGCAGCAGTTCAGGCAGGTAGATAGCAAGTTAAAGAGCAGGACCTCCAAAGGTTGTACAGAGAACATAGAACATAGAACAATACAGCATAATACAGGCCCTTCGGCCCAAGATGTTGTGCTGACCTATTATCCTACTAAGAACAATCTACCCTGCATACCCTACATTTTACTATCCTCCATGTGCTTATCCAAGAGTTGCTTAAAAGTCTCTGAAGTATCTGATTCCACTACCAATGCCAGCAACGCATTCCACACGCCCACCACTCTTTGTGTGAAGAACCTACCTCTGACATCTCCCCTATACTTTCCTCCACTAACCTTAAAATTATGGTCCCTTGTAATAGTCATTTCTGCCCTGAGAAAACGTCTCTGACTGTCCACTCTATGTATGCCTCTCATCATCTTGCAAACATCTATGAAGTCAACTCTCATCCTTCCTCACTTCAATGAAAAAAGCCCTAGCTCCCTCAATCCTTCCTCATAAGACCTGCCCTCCAGTTCAGGCAGGATTCTGGTAAATCTCCTCTGCACCCTCTCCAAAGCTTCCACATCTTTCCTGTAATGAGGTGACCAGAACTGAACACAATAGTCCAAGTGTGGTCTAACCAGAGTTTTATAGACCTGCAGCATAACCTCACGGCTCTTAAACTCAGTTCCCCAGCCAATGAAAGCCAACACACCACACACCTTCTTTGTAACCCTATCAACTTGGGTAGCAACTTTGAGTGATCTATGGATGTATACCCCAAGATCCCTCTGTTCCTCCACATTGCCAAGAATTCTGCCATACACCCTATATTCCGCTTTCAAATTCAACCTTCCAAAATGAATAACTTCACACTTTTCTGGGTTGAATTCCATCTGCCACTTCTTTGCCCAGCTCTGCATCCTTTCAATGTCCCATTGCAACCTGCAACAACCCTCCACATTGTCCACAAGTCCAGGAACCTTAGTATCATCAGATGAGACCTCTGTCTTCTAGTTTTGCATCCAGATAGCCAAATTTCCCTGAATCCCATGCCTCCTTACTTTCTGAATAAGCCTACCATGTGGAGCCTTATCAATGCCTTGCTAAAATCCAAATACACCACATCCACTGCTCTATCATCAATGTAATCTCAGGATCGCTCCCTGTGCCACATGCCAGTGAGGCCAGAAATAGGAGGATAGCACAGCTCAACACATGCCAAACAGATGGTGTAGGAGGGAGGGTTTCAGATATCTGGACCATGGGGATCTCTTCCAAGGCAGGTGGGACCTGTACAAGAAGGACGAGTTGCATCTAAACTAGAGGGGCACAAATATTCTGGCGAGGAGATTTTCTGGTGTCACTCAGGAGGACTTAAACTAGCTTGAGGGTGGTGGGGGGGGGGGGGGGGGGGGGGGGGAAGTGCGGTGAGAACAAAAGCAAAAAGGGACTGAAAAGGGAACTAGAGAATACAGCCAGTAAGACTCAGAGGAAGAACAGACAGGGATTGGTTACAAAACAAAATGGGTCTGGTGAACTGAAGTGCCTCTGTTTCGATGCCAGAAGTGTAACTGGCAAGGTAGGTGGGCTTAGAGCTTGGAACTATGATATTGTTGCTATTAAAGAGACTTGGGTAAGGGAGGGACAAGATTGGCAGCTTAATGTTCCAGGATACAGATGTTTCAGGCAGGAGAGAAGAGAATGTAAAAGGGCTGAGGGAGCTGCACTACTTGTTAAGGAGACAATCACAGCTGTACTATGGGAGGACACCTCAGATGGTTCATAGAGCCAGGCAATATGGGTAGAGCTCAAGAACAGGACAGGTGTAATCACAATGTTTGGGGTTTACTATAGGGCTCCCAACAGCCAGTGGGAAATAGAAGAACAGATATGTAGACAGATTTTGGCAAGATGTAAACGTAACAGGCTTGTTGTTGTGGGTGATTTTAACTTCCCATATGTTGACAGGGACTCACTTAAAGCTTGGGGCTTAGATGGGGCAGAGTCTGTAAGGAGCATCCAAGAGGGCTTCTTGAAATAGTATGTCAAAAGTCCAACTAGGAAAGGGGCGGTACTGGACCTAATACTGGGGAATAAGCCTGGCCAGGCGGTTGATGTCGCAGTAGGGGAGCAGCTTGGGAACAGTGATCACAATTCAGTAAGATTTAAAGGTACTGTTGGAGAAAGGTGGGTGTAGTTGTCAGATGAAGGTGTTAAATTGGTGAAAAGCTAATTACAATAATATTAGGTAGGAACTGAACAATGTAGATTGGAGGCAGATGTTCGAGGGAAAATCAACATATGGTATCTAGGAGGCTTTCAAGTGTAAGTTGCTGACAACTCAGGACTGACACGTTCCTGTAAGGATAAAGGATAAGTATGGCAAGTTTAGGGAACATTGGATAATGAGAGGTATTGTGAGCCTAATCAAAAAGAAAAAAAGGATGCATTTATCAAAGCTCAGAATACAAGGCTACACGAAGCAAGGGTGGAATACAAGGAAAGTCAAAATAAACTTAAGCAAGGAGTCAGGAGGGCTAAAAGAGGTCATTAAAAAGTCATTGGCCAATAGAATTAAGGAAAATCCCAAGACTTTATAGACGCATATAAAGAGCAAGAGGGTAGCCAGACAGAGGGTTGGCCCACTCAAGGACAGGGGAAGGAATTGACGTGTGGAGCCAGAGGAAATGGTCGAAATATGAAATGAGATAACACAGTGTGGAGCTGGCATAGGTAACATAGCAGGCCAGGTAGCATCAGAGGAGCAGGAAAGCTGACATTTGGAGCTCTTCTTCAGAAATGGGGAAGGTGTAAGGGGGCTTTGAAATAAAAGCAGAGAGGGGGGTAGGCCTGAGGAAAGTAGGTGGGATGGTGATAAGTGAGTGCAGGTAGGCAGTGTTGGGGATTGGTCAGTGAGGTTGGAGGATTGGATAGGTGGGAGAGAAAATGGACAAGTCAAGGATGCAGGGATGAGGGAAAGGGTTGGTCATAGGATGAAGCCAGGGGTGGGGAGATTTGAAGCTTGTAAAGTCCACTTGCGATTATTGGGTTGTCAGCTCCTAAGGTGGACTTTGAGGTGCTGCTCCTCCAGTTTCTAGGTGGCATTGTTGTGACACTGGAGGAAGCCCAGTATGGACATACTGTCCAGGGAGTGGGAGAGGGAGATGAACTGATTCGTGACTAGAAGTGTTGTCATTTGTCGCGAACTGAGTGCAGGTGCTCTACAAAGTGGACTTGGAGCCTCCGCTTGGTCTCATCAACAATCGAGGAGGCCACATCGGAAGTAACAGATGCAATCGACCATGTTAGTGGAAGTGCAGATGAACATCTGTCTGATTTGGAAGGCTTCTTTGGGTCCTGGGATGGAGGTGAGTGTGGAGGTGTCGGGATAGGTGTAGCACTTACTGCAGTTGCAGGGAAAGGTGCCAGGGGTGGTGGGGCTAGTGGGGAGCGTGGAGCAGACAACGGAGTTGTGGAGAGAATAGTCCCTGCAGAAGGCAGATAGGGGTGGGGAGGGAATATATATCCTTCATTGTGGGATCAGATTGCAGGTGGTGGAAGTGGCAGAGAATAATGCGTTGAATCCGGAGGTTAATGGGGTGATATGTGAGGACAAGGGGGATTTTGTCTCCGTTTTTGTTGTGGGGAGGGGGTGGTGGTGTGAAGGCAGAGGTGCAGGAAATGCAAGGGATGTGGTCAAGGGTGTTTTTGACCACAGAAGGGGGACATTACGGTCCTTGAAATACGAGGACATCTGGGATGTTCGGGAGGGGAACGCCTCACCTTGCGAGGAGATGCAGGAGATTGCATTCTTGCCGGAAGGTGGGTGAGAAGAGGTTCAGTCCAGGTAGCTGTGGGAGTCAGTGGGCTTGAAATAGATAGCAGTTTTAAGGTGTTCACCAGAGATTGATTCAGAGGTGTCCAGGAAGGAGAGAGAGGTATCAGAGATGGTCCAGGTGAATTTGAGTTTGAGTGAAAGGCATTAGTAAAGTTGAAGAACTGTTGAAGCTTCTCGTGGGAGCGTGAGGCGACACCGGTACACAGTCAGTCAATGATGTAGTGGAGGAAGAAATGGGGGATAGTGCCAGTGTAGCTGCGAAATAGGTCCTACGAAGCGGTCTGCTGTGTTCCTCCAGCACCACACTGTTATTTCTGACTCCAGCATCGGTAGTTCTTAGTATTTCTGAGATATTAAATGAGTACTTAGCTTCAGTATTCACCATTGGTGGAATGTAAGTCTGGGATAGGGTGTGTCGATTGCTTGGGTCATGTTGAGATCAAAAGGGTGGAGGTATTGGGGATCTTGAAAAATATGTAGGTAGACAAGTCTCTCGGGCCTGATGTGATATACCCCAGAATACCAAGAGAGGCAAGGGAGGAAATTGTAGGGACCTTGAGGGAAATCTTTGTATCCTTACTGGCTACAGGGGAGGTCCCAGAGGTTTGGAGAATAGCCAATGTTGCTCCTTTGTTTAAGAAGGTTGGCAAGGATAATCCAGCTAATTTCAAGGCAGTGAGCCTTACTTCAGTGGGAGGGAAATTATTGGCAAGGATTCTTTGCGACAGGATTATTCTTACTTGGAAACAAGTGAGTGTATTAATGAGAGGCAATGTGGTTTTGTGAAGAAGAGGTAGTGTCTCAGTAACTTGGTTGAGGTTTTTTGAGGAAGAAGTGACGAGGATGATCGATGAGGGTAGGGCAGTGGATGTTGTCTACATGAACTTCAGTAAGGCCTTTGACAAGGTCGCTCATGGCAGGCTGACACAGCAAGTAAAATTGCACTGGGTCAGAACCGATCTTGCAAAATGGATAAAAACACTGTCTTGGTCATAGAAGGCTGAGGACACCAGTGGAAGCGTACATTTCTGAATGGAGGGCTATGACTTGTGGCATTCCTCAGGGATCAGTGTTGAGTCCTTTGTTATTTGTAATATATATAAATGAACTGGAGAAGAATGTAACTGGTCTGATTAGTGCATTTGCTGACAACACAAACGTTGGTGGAATCGTGGTTGGCGATGATGGCCAAAGGCTACTGCAGGATACAGATCGGTTGGTGACGTGAGCAGTGAGATGGCAGATGCAGTTTAATCCATAAAAATGAGAGAGGTAATGCATTTGAGAGGGTCTAATACGGATGAAAAAATGTACAGTAAATGGCACAACCCTTAAGAGTACTGATAGGCAGCAGGATCTGAGTGTACAGTTGCACAGGTCATTGAAAGTGGCAGCACAGATGGAAAAGTCAACAAGGCTTACGGCATGCTTGCCTTCATTGGCCAGGGCACTGTGTTTAAAAATTGACAGGTAATGTTACAGCTTTATAGAACCTTAGTTAGGTCATACTTGGAATATTGTGTTCAATTCTGGTTGCCCCACTACCAGAATGATGTGGTAGCTTTAAAGACAGCACAGAAAAGATTTGCCAGGATGCTGCCTGGTATGGGGGGCATTAGCCATGTGGAGAGGTTGGAGAAACTCGGGTTGTTCCCACTGGCACGTTGGAGATTGAGGGGTGACCTGACAGAGGTCTACAAGATTATGAAGTACATGGACAGACTGGACAGTCAGAAGCTTTTTCCCCAGGGTAGAAGCGTCAGTTACGAGGGGCGATAGGTTTAAGGCGCAAGGCGCAAGCTTTAATGGTGATGTACGAAGCAAGTTTTTTTTTAAACACAGAGGGTGGTGGGTTCCTGGAATTCTCTGCCGGGGGAGGTAGTGGAAGCAGATACGATAGTGACTTTTAAAGGGCGTTTTTCAAATACATGAACAGGATAGGAATAGGAGGGATACAGCCCCCGCAAGGGTAGAGGATTTTAGTTGTGATGGGCAGCATTTTGGTGCAAGGTCTGTGCTCTAATTTTCTCTGTTCTTCGTTCTTTTTATATGTACCCAACATTCCACAAATGTTGTGGACTTGTGGGAGAGGCATTGGAGATTTTGAATTACTGATGATTGCTGCAGTGACAAGGTGTTCCTAGTGTTGAATCACGGCTACATCGGCGGAGATGGTTTTGGGTTCCTGGCGGCATCTGCATCCAGCGCAGATTCATGGGGTTGGCATCAGAGGCAAGTTTTGTCCCAGTATGTGACCCAGTGGCTTCCGCAGTTGTTGTCTCATGAGGTGGGCTGAGGTGGACTCAGGGCAGTGGTAGGCTCAGATATGGGCTCGTGTGGTAACCAGTGGCATGGGGTGGGGGGGGGGGGTGTGGTGGTGATCATTGGCGAGTTGGTACAGAAGAATGGTGACTTTTCATTTCAGTGGCAGCAGTGCAGTGAAGTGAATTTACGGTTCATGGCCAATGGTGGAGCACTTAACAAAATGGACTGTAAAGTTGAACACTTCTTTCTATATTTCTTTGTATTTTGATTTGTTTTTCTGTATTTTAAAATTGTGCTAGTGAGTGGTGACTCCATACAACACTTTTCACTGAATTTTGTTACAAAATACACATTATAATAACTAAATCGAATAAGACAAATGCTCAACATTCCACAAACAGATACTCTGATTCCACAAACACAGAATCTGAAAGTTTACATACAGACTTTTGGCATTCGACAGACACAGCCTGCAAATTCCACAACTACAGATGCTCAGCATTCCATATACACTATCACACTATATTCTTCAAACATTGACAGTCAGCACTCCACAAACACAAATACCCTGTATTCCACAAATTTAGATAGACCTACAGCGGTTGGACAGCATTCCACAGAAACAAACTCTCAACATGTGAGCCTTCAGTGATTCCACAAACAGAATCTGAGCAATCTACAGACACAGGCATTGAGGATTCCACAAGATCAGCTTTCCATAAAGACAGACACTCAGAATTCCACAAATGCAGTCACTGAGCATTCCAGAAGTACAGTCAGCATTTCACAAACAAAGAGAATTCCAGAAACACAAGTGCACATTCCAAAATCATAGACACCCAGCATTCCACAAATGCAGGCACTAAACATTTGGAGACATAAGCACAATACAGTCCATAAACACAGGCTCCTAGCAGTTAAAAAAAAATCACAGACTCACAGCTTTATAGAAAGGAAGAGCATTTGACCATTCTGCCACCATAGACATTCAGCGTTTCACAAGGAGAGAGAGAGAGCCTCAGCACTCCACAAGCATAAACACATACCATTCCACAAACACACATTCAGCATTCCGGAAATGCAGGTACTCAGCTCCTTGCAAAATCTCACATCATTCCACAAACAGTACACCACAAATATAGACACTAGCATTGTGCAAACACAGACACTGAATGATATAACTCTACGAAGGCCAATACCCCAACACCAAGTCACTCTATTCACACATGGATAGTATACGACACTGACCCAGCTAGCTCAGGCCCAGCTCCTAAAGTCAACAGAACACCTGGCATATCTATTTACAGACATTGAGGGGTGACCTGATAGAGGTGTACAAGATTATGAAGGGCATGGACAGACTGGACAGTCAGAAGCTTTTTCCCAGGGTGGAAGAGTCAGTTACAAGGGGCGATAGGTTTAAGGTGCAAGTGGCAAGCTTTAATGGTGATGTATGAGGCAAGTTTTTTTTTTACACAGAGGGTGGTGGGTTCTGGAACTCTCTGCTGTGGGAAGTAGTGGAAGCAGATACGATAGTGACTTTTAAAGGGTGTCTTGACAAACACATGAATAGGATGGGAATAGAGGGATACACTCCCGCAAGGGTAGGGGATATTAGTCGTGATGAGGAGCGTTTTGGTGCAGGCTTTATTTATCTATTTATATCTGTCAGCCAGACTGCCTGTTTGGACCTGGCTAACAGCCTCAATCAGGGAACTTATATTCTCTGATATTTACTTGGCTGACCTTTGCCAATCACTACGTCCCTCTCCTTCTAAGGGCTGGGATGTGGGCTATTCTTTTTCATGTAGCTTCTCCTGGGGCATTTTTGCACTGGGTTCGGTTCCACTGCCTCTGCTTCAGATACTGGTGGGATGTACCAGACCATAGTCTGGTTCGCGTGCCCACAGTACCTTGGCTCAAACTCATCTTCTTCAGGTGGTAATGATGTTGAGGCTGTAATACCTGTTGTATCCATCTTGTCCTCAAGAGGTTTCTTCAATGCTAGGCAGAGAGGTAGAAAAGAGAGGTTCTCACAGCCTGGCCAGATGTTCTGATGTGCCACATAGGTTTTGCTCCCTCCCCATTTGCGAGGTTGCAGCTTTCATTTGGTCTACGTGCTTGTTTAGGACCATTGCACCTCCCTGAACTTTGTTCACCACAGTACCTGACCTTGCATCAACCATGCTTTTTACCCATTCCTGTGGTTTTGGCACCAAACTTCATCCTCTGAAGTGAACTGCCTCTCTTGCTTATAGGAGTCTTGTGTTCGGCATTGACTTTTCTGATGCTGTTTCACCCTCCTCTCCCCAGGTCTGGGAAGATCAGATTTAACCTGTTGCGGAGTCTTCTCCCCAGAAACAAGTCTGCTGCAGTTGTGATAACAAGGTGTAGAGCTGGATGAACACAATGGGCAAAGTTTGGGCTGCTCTTTCTGCCAGACCATTGGATGATGTAAAGCCAGCTCCATACTATCCATGTCAAATAGTATTGCAAAAGATGCTTGTAACTTTTCAAACATCACTCCCGTGTTTGACAAATAAACTTTATGTACATCCAACCACTTCGAATGGGTGTCCACTATGGTAAAAACATACAGCTCATGAAAACTCTGGCATCATTGATATCTAACCAAGTCTAGAGTTCACCTGGCAATTCCCACAAATGTAGGGGAGCCGCTGGCAACAATTTTTGTTCTTGTTGGCATTCTGGACACTATCCCACCAACGTGGCTAAGTTGGCAACCAATCTTGGCCACGAGATATAACTTCTCGGCAACATTTTCATTTTCGAAACCCCTGATGAGTCTCGTAGAGTTCAGCCAGTATCTGGCGGTGATCTTTGCTCAGAACAATCACTCTGGCTCCCCATAATAAAACGCCATCCTTGCCGTGGTCTGATCTCGCCAGGTCCAGGAATGTTTCGATTCTATTTGTGATGGCTCTTTTGCTTCCCCCATCCCCACTAATTGTTTCAGTTTTGCACCTTCCTGTATCCATTGTCGGATATTATCAGTGGTGACCTGAAGGGTGTCCAGAAAGTTTAAAAACCAAAATGGACTCTTCTAATGGCAGGACCTCCAGTAGTGTATTTGCCATTTGGAGGGGGTTCAAAGTATCTGCATTTTCCACTTGGCCTCCCAGACAATGTTCCAACTTGTAATCGTACACATTCAGAACAAGCACTCACTGGTGAATTCAACCTGAAGCTATGAATGGCTAGGCCCTGTCCTCTTTAAGTAGCCCAAGCAGGGGTTTATGGTCCATTACAATTACAAATTTACATATGGAAAGGAATTCGCGAACTTTGTCACACCAAAGATGACCACCAAATCTTCCTTCCCTATCTGAGTCCATCTTTGTTCGGTTCAGACAAATTCCAGGAAGCATATCCATTGTTCCTTTCGAGTGGGCCAGTGATGAGCCAATACTATTCCACAAGCATACACACACACACACACACACACACACACAAATGTAGACACTCAACATTTCACACACGAGGCTTGCAAATTCCACTTCCACAGACATTCAGCTTTCCACAAACACATATAGTGATCAATCCTAAGCCCGAGACACTCAGCCGTCCACAAACACAGAAACCCAGCATTCAACAAAGGCAAGTGGTCAATACTATAACAACACCGACACTGAGCAATCCAAAAACATAGACAGTGTTCCAGAAACACAGACTCTGAGCATTCTCCACACACAGACATTTAGCATTCAACAGAAACAGACACACTGAACTCCTCAAATTCTGACGGTCACCAAACATTGACACAGTTTTCTACAAAGACAGAAACCCAGCATTCCACAAATATAAAGATAACAAAAAGTGTGGAGCTGGATGAACACAGAGGCCAAGCAGCATCTTAGGAGCACAAAAGCTGACGTTTCAGGCCTAGACACTTCATCAGAAAAGGGTTGGGGTTAGGCATTCCACAAACACAGAGAGCCAATCAGTATTCCGTAAAAACACGTACTCAATATTCCACAAACACAGACACTTTGCAATCCAAAAACAGTGTCCCACAAACAAAAACTCCAAGTCTGACACACATCGTTGTACAATCAAAGCCACACAGCATTCCACAAACACAGATATTCAGCATTCCACAAACACAGATATTCAGCATTCCACAAACACAGATATTCAGCATTCCAAATACAGATATACAGATACTCAGGCACTCTCTGTAAAGACAGCCACTGACACACAGAATTCTGCAAACACAGGTGCTCTGTTCTCTATAAACTCGGACGCTCAGCATTGCACAAATACAGGCACTTGCCATTGAAAAATATTCCAAATTCCTCAAACACAGAGGCTGATCATTAAAAAGAACAACATTCCACAAATACAGAGACTCAACATTCCACATGCACAGACATTCAGCATTCCACAAACTCAGCCATTCAATATTCTGCAAAGACAGCACTCAACATTCAGAAAAGATTGATTCTCAGAATTCCACAAACACAGATGCCCAGCATTCAAAGAAACACAATCATCTCACAGATTCTCATCATTGCACATACATACATGCACTTTACACTACAGACACAGACACCAGCATTTACCAAACACAAACACTGAACTTTCCACAAATAAAGGCACACAATAATCAATAAACAGACACTCAGCATTCCACAAACAGGCAGCCAGCTTCCTGAAAATATAAACACTCAGCATTCTGCAAACACAGAAATAGCACTCTGTGAAGGTGAACCGTCAGAAATTCACAAAATTATAGAACCAGCATTCCACAAAGACAGGCACTCAACATTCCACAAATGCAAACACCAATTATTTCATGAATACTGGCACTGAGTAATTCATAAACATTGGCATTCAGTGTTCAGAAACACAGACTCTGACCATTTGGCAATCACAGACATTCAGCATTCAATAAAACAGATACTCAGCAATCCACAAACTTAGACAACCAGCTTTCACCAAACTACGATGCATAGCATTGCATTAACACCAAACTCATCATTCCATAAGGACAGGCACTCAATAGTCAACAAGCTCAGACATTCAGCATTCCACAAACATAGAAACTCTTATTTTCTAGAGATACAGGAGAAAGGTTATAAGAGATAGGATTTATAATCATCTAGAAAAGAATAATTTGATTAGGAATAGTCAGCACAGTTTTGTGAAGGGTAGGTCGTGCCTCACAAACCTTATTGAGCTCTTTGAGAAGGTGACCAAACAGGTAGATGAGAGTAAACCGGTTGATGTGGTGTATATGGATTTCAGCAAGGCGTTCAATAAGGTTCCCCCACAGTAGGCTATTGTACAAAATGCAGAGGAATGGGATTGTGGGAGATATAGCAGTTTGGATCAGAAATTGGCTTGCTGAAAGAAGACAGAGGGTGGTGGTTGATGGGAAATGTTCATCCTGGAGTCCAATTACTAGTGGTGTACCACAAGGGTCGGTGTTGGGTCCACTGCTGTTCATCATTTTTATAAACGACCTGCATGAGGGCGTAGAAGGATGGGTTAGTAAATTTGCAGACGACACTAAGGTCGTTGGAGTTATGGATAGTGACAAAGGATGTTGTAGGTTACAGAGAGACATAGATAAGCTGCAGACCTGGGCTGAGAGGTGGCAAATGAAGTTTAATGCGGCCAAGTGTGAGGTGATGCACTTTGGTAGGAGTAACTGGAATGCAAAGTACTGGGCTAATGGTAAGACTCTTGCTAGTGTAGATGAGCAGAGAGATCTCAGTGTCCATGTACACAGATCCTTGAAAGTTGCCACCCAGGTTGACAGGGTTGTTAAGAAGGCATACAGTGTTTCAGCTTTTATTAATAGAGGGATCGAGTTCCAGAACCATGAGGTTATGCTGCAGCTGTACAAAATTCTGGTGCGGCCGCACTTGGAGTATTGCGTACAGTTCTGGTCACTGCATTATAAGAAGGATGTCGAAGATTTGGAAAGGGCGCAGAGGAGATTTACTAGGATGTTGCCTGGTATGGAGGGGAGGTCTTACGATGAAAGGCTGAGGGACTTGAGGCTGTTTTCGTTAGAGAGAAGGTGGTTGAGAGGTGACTTAATTGAGGCATATAAAATAATCAGAGGGTTAGATAGGGTGGATAGGGAGAGCCTTTTTCCTAGGATGGTGATGGCGATCACGAGGGGGCATAGCTTTAAATTGAGGGGTGAAAGCTATAGGACAGATGTTAGAGGTAGTTTCTTTACTCAGAGTAGTAAGGGAATGGAACGCTTTGTCTGCAATGGTAGTAGATTAGCCAACTTTAAGTACATTTACGTCGTCATTGGACATGCATGGAATAGTGTAGGTTAGATGGGCTTCAGATTGTTGTGCCGGCCTGTCATACCATCGAGGGCCGAAGGACCTGTACTGTGCTGTAATGTTCTATGTTCTATGTACAGACACTGAGCATTCTACAATCACAAATGTGCAATATTCAACAAAAACAGGCATACAGCATGCCACAAAGACTGAGATTCAGCATTATGTGAAAAAAACACACAGAACATTTCAGAAACATAAACACTTAACGTTCCACAAACACAGACACAAGGTATTCCATAAACATAGATGCAGAGCATTCCACAAAAACAAACGCATAGTATTCCACAAACATAAAACATTCCACAAACATAGATAGTGTTCCAAAATTGTAGACACTCAGCTTTCCACAGGCACTGACACCCTATATTCCAGAAACGTAGACCATCAGAATTCACACAAATTTTGCTTCCACAGATATTCAGCTTTCCACAAACACAGAGGTGATCATTCCACACAGTCTGACAACTAACGTCATGCCAACTATGACACACAGCATTTCACAAAAACAGGCATTCAACTTCCTACAAATTTGCCACTCCAACGCCAAAGTTTGCCAGGATTGTGCAAAACCAGGCACTGAACGTTTCAAAAATCAAAGGGACCCAACATTCCACAAATGGAAATCCAACATTCCACAGACACAGATTCTGAGATTCATATGAACACAGTTATTCAGCATTTTGTCAAGACAGAAACCCAGCACTCCACATACACAGACACTCAGTTTTCCACATACATAGGCACTCAGCATTCTACAAAAGACTGACATTCATCTTTGTGCAAACAAACACACACAATCAGCTTTCCACAAACACAGATAGTAATCAGTCCACAAGCAGAGACATTCAGCAATCTACAAGCACAGAAACCCCGCATTCCTCAAACAAAGAGACTTGGTATTCCACAAAGACTGATGCTCAGCATTCCATAAAAATGATGATCTCTATATTACACAAACACAGACACAGACACAAGGCAATCCAAAAACACAGACACTCAGTGTTCCAGAAACACAAAGTCTTATTGATCGCCACACAAACATTCAACAAGAACATGCACACTGAACTCAAAGTCTGAACACATCCTCACACAATCAAAGACACATAGCATTCCATGAACACAGATATTCAGCATCCCACAAACACAAAGACACACAGCATTCAACATACTCAGACAGACAGATTTCCATGAAGACAGCCAGTGAGCATTGTGCAAACACTGCTACATAGCATTCAACAAACACGAGCACTAACCATTCAAAAAAAACTAAGGCACAAAACATTCCACAGCCACTGAGGGTCAACATTCTACAAGCACAGTCATTTACTATTGTGCAAAGACAGGCACTCAGCATTCCAGAAAAACAAAACTCTGAAAAGACACTCAGGAATTCCACAAGCACATATACACAGCATTAAATGAACATAAACATTCAGTATTTCACACAGACTCACATTATTCGACAGACACTCAAATAGTATACTATAAATGCAGACACCAGCAATGTGCAAACACAGACATTGAACTTTCCACAAACAAAGACACACAGTATTCAACAAACACAGATACTCAGCATTCTGCAAACACAGACAAATGCTATTTAGTAAGGATGAACTCTTAGCAATCCACAAAGGCATACAAATTCTATAAACACTGAAACTCTGCTTTCGAGAAATACAAATCGTCTGTATACTGCAAACATAAACATTACACAACACAGACACCTAGCATTATACAACCACAGACCCAGTATTCCCATGTGATACTTAGCTAGCTTGCAAAGATCACAGATGTACAGCTTTCCACAAAAGCAGTCACTCAGCATACATGTCCTCACTCAGCATTCCAAAAACATGATCTATAGCATTCCAAAAATCACAAACACACAGCTTTCCACAAAGACACACACCCCAAATTCTAAAAACACATACCCAGCATTCCACAAACATACAGAGACATTCAGTTATTCCACAAACACCAACTCTGAGCATTCTACGAACAGGAATATTCCATGAAGACTTGATAATCAGCATTCCATAAAGAAAGAAGGGCACCCAACATTCCAAGAACACAGGTAATCAATATATCCGTCCAACAATTAGCCAGCATTCCAAAATCACAGACGCATAGCTTTCCACAAACAAAAACGCTCGGCATTTGTGTGTCATAATTAGGCAGCAATACATAATTACAGATATACAGCATTCCACAAACAAAGGCATACAAATTCTGTAACCACAGATATTCAGTTTTCCAAAAAAAAGTCAGCATTCCATAATGTGAAGCTCTCAGCATTCCATAAACACAATGTAGTAACTGGAACCATAGCCAGGTGGGTCTCATTGACAAGGAAACTCTTGATTGGGGTTGTTAACCTGGTCTAATCACAGAGCCCTGGTTTATAGATATAAACAGGACATGTGGTGTGGACTATGTATATGTTGGGTGTGGGTGCTTGCACTTCCCATTGCCCGCACCAAATAGCACTGTGTGGGTCTTGGAAAAGTGCAACATGCAAAGTGGTCTTGGCTCCTCTGATAATCCTGGAAGGCTTCTGGGTAATTAATTTGGACTTTGCTTAGGCAGCCATTTTTAATTGGAAATCTTTAAGCCAATCTAGTTGAATCTCTTGCAACCAATTTCACCCCATTAAGCTTAGCTGTGAGCCTTTTACTGCTATTACTAATAAGTCAATCAGCTGTTTTTGTAAGAGACTGGAACTGAACTGTACCCTTAGTCTTTAGAAGTTCCCTGGTATAGGTTAGAATCATAGAATCCTTACAGGCTCCTAGCATTCCACACCAACAGACATTCAGCAATCTGGAATCATAATTAATAAGAATCCCATAATTGCAAACAACCTGCATTCCAAAAATATGTGTCCTTTGCAATTCAGAAGTGCAAGAGTGGAAAGAAATAACAAGCCACACCGTCAAAACTGTCTCAGAATTTTACCTCAACTGACAGTGAACGAAAGACCTGCCTTTATCTCATGGAATAGAGTCAAATATGAGTGACACAAAACCTTGAAGAATGAGAAATGAGCAACTCATTGAATAAGTGCAAAGAAAAAAATAATCTGAACCAGATTAATAACGTGCACAAATTTCACAATTTAGTTGAGTTACAGAGGTATTTTGAATATAATCAATTTCAAATGATCAGTTTTTGTATCTCTGAGTCCATCAATTTCTTGCAGATTCACAAACAATTCACAAGTCCAGATAGATATGTGATTCAGCTAACATGAATGAAGAATCCAGCCCCAGCGCATATGCTATTCAACCGACCAAACTCACAGACAATAGAAAACTAATTTGTTCAGACAAAAAGAACATCCAGTGACATGAAAGTACCAGCAAAATTATACTAGATAAAATTGGCAACAGAGCAATCCAAAAGGAGGAAATGCACTCTAGTAACAGGGAAACTGACAACCATTGAGGAAACCTATTAGTCCAGGCACAAAAGTAATGCATCATTCAAGTTGCAGAAACCAGTGGCCCAATCCCAGATCTCAGATGCACAGATGTGACCTCACTGAAACAGAGGGAGACTCTCAAAAAACTATTTCCCTCCTCTTTCCATTTCTCCATCTCTTCCTCTTTCATAACTGTTATCTCTCATTATTTTTAATTTATTGTTCTCTACCACAAAAAGAAATTAAAAGAAATATATAATTTTGATACATCAGAATTCATAATGAATTGCTTCTACATTGTTTAATTCACACAAGTCATTTTTGATTTACCATGGGCGAAAGGGGAAGTACTGTAATATGTCAACTACACGTTTCACTATAAAATCAACTTGTTTTCATGCATTCAAAGAAAATTGGGCATCATTGGTTCAGCCAGCAGTTATTGCAATTGATAATTGACCTTGGGATGGAGGTAGTGACCTGCCTTCTTGGACTGCTGTAGTCTTTCAAGTGTGGGTACTCCACAATACTGTTGCTGAGGGAGTTCAGGAGTTTAATGCAGTGACAGTGAAGTAATGACAATACAGTTCTAATTCAGGATAGTGTATGGCTTAAAAGAGAACTTCAAGATCGTGGTGTTCCCATGTATCTCCCTCACTTTTCCTTCCTGGTAGTAGGTATCAAAAAGATTGAGAAAGTGCTATCAGAAAATCACTTGTGAGGAGCCTTAATAATTTAGACCAATTTTTAAATGCATGTTAACTGTCTGAGAAATGGTACTATTATATACTCCTGCATTCCATCAGCAATTGCAAATAACACTAGTTGCTATTTGTAGAGGTTTAAGGTATTAGCATGCACAATGCATTCAATATTGTTATGTTCATATGGCATTATGTTCTACTTGTGAATGATCATATTTCTCCTAATTTCATGTTGCATGCCACTTAATAGTTGGAATGCAAAAATTAAAGTGGTAACACCCCAGAAGTATGCGTTGACATTCGTCTTTTGTGTTATCTAGGCCGGTCCTCCAAATAGATCTTCTTTAAATGGTCAGCAAAATGATTGTTGAAAGTATAAATGTGTGGTGATTATTTAAAAAGAAATCTAGCTTTCAGTGTTTGTAATGCACATGCATTTGCAGCCATGTGCGCATTTGCAGACGTGTAAATTTGGACAGATTTCTGAAGGCACACATCTAACCATATTGTTTGGCTGCATGAGACATGCCCACCTTCTATTGTTGCCAAGGTAACAGTAATGTCCAAAGTACAAAATGAGTCTGACTATAGCAGAGTAGTACACACGACCGGCAGATTTGAGTTACACCAACACATTGCTAATAGAAAATAAAGCATGAGAGAAAATTATATGTGTGAATGCTTAGGAATATTAGTGCAGAACTCTTCCTGCAGCATCCAAATGTCAGTTACATGTTACAATTTGAGAACTGTTGGAGAACAGGACGATTTGTTGAAATAAAAAGATAACAATGAAGTTATTAAAGAATTATCTCTGAACTTTAGGAATTTCTTCCTAACTGCTCTAAGTTATATTGCAATGATTTTAAGGTGACATAATCTGAGCCTTGTCACAAAGGGTTGACATCATCCCCCAAATGCAAATTAGATGGTTTCATAAACAAGATATATTGTAAATCTTGAAAAGATAAAACCTTTTATCAACACAAATTGTGAAGAATAACTAGTCTATGTTGACTAAAAGCTTGCTCTATAAAAACAAATATCACCAAGTTTGTTATTAAAGAGAATAATTTTAAATGCAATACAGTAATTCCATATTACAGTTGCAAAAGGAAGGCCAATGTCTTACACAGTATGACGCAGAACATATATGCTTATGAATTAAGAATAGCAGTAGGCTACTCAGCCCTTCAGGGCTGCTCTGACATTCAAGAATATGACTTATCTGATTACTCCACATTTCCAACTATGACCTTTCATGCCCTTTGTTCCCCAGAACATATCCCTTTGTTATACCTGAAGTGTAATGCTTTAGGGTCAGAATACAGAACCTGAGAGCAGGTTGAAAGCAAGTGCTCCATGAAAACTGACTATTCTCATTAATCCTTTCTTTGAGTGTGCAAGTGATTAAGTGAATTCCTATTTTTTTCTGTATTTCAAGCCAGTTTTGATCCAAAATTCTGTCTACATAGAAATAATAACTTCAATTCATTTACTGCCTCAGAAAGGTAAAATAAGAAAGAAAGCAAAAATTTACTTTGGTTCAGTCAGAAATGTCAAGGATCCTGCAGTGTATATGTCCTACATTGTTCTTGAAATCGGAATTATGTGACTAAGGATGCATGTGACAGTGCATATGAAATCTATTGTATGATAAAATGAATTTCAGTTGTTCCACACTTGTAAAATGAGGTTTGTATGTTTAAACCTAATGTACTATGTATGCACAATGTAAGTCTTAGATTTAGATTTATTTATGTCACGTACTAAGTACACAAGTACGTGAGCACAGTGAAAAGTGCACGAAGTCACCATTCACTGGCACCCACTTGGTTACAAAAATCAGAATTAAAAGATTTTAACAGAGCCAAAAGGTAAACGACAGAAAAAAAGAAAAGTCAAGATCTCAAGAGTCCCAAGTCCCATCTCCACAATGGCGCAGACTCTGCTCCAATCACTAGGGCACCCAGGAGACCGCTACTACCGCCTTACTGGCCCGCTCTTGCCGCCGACTGCTGCCTTCACACCAGGTCGGGACTGACAGCTGCTGCTTCACCGGCCTGTTCTTGCCGCCAAACTGGCCCACTCTTGATCCGTTGCACTGGCCCATGCTTGATCCACTATTGCTGCAGGACACGGTCCATACAGTTAGCTCCAAATGTGCGGTTCCTGGTCGCAACTCGACTCCTTTCGGACTCTTTAAACAGGTAGTTAAAACGGTGAGGAGTGGGGTGGGTGTGGTTGAATTACTGCAGAGAGGAGAGAGAAGAAGAGAAAAAGAAAGGAAAAGAAGAGGAAAGTGGTGAGCAGAGTGGAGCTCCAAATGGAGTGACCTACCCTGCCGCCATCCGACTGACATTAGCACCAAAATTAAATTTAAAAATTTGCAGTGCAGTAGAAATCTAAGTGGATAGTTTCCAATTGTACATCTGGAATCATGGGGTTTAAAATGTTCAGCATCTGCAGGTGGTGAGCTTGGAGGAAAGAAGAGCATTTAAGCAAGTGTGGTGGTAATGCTCCCTTATCATGCCACCATTCTGTCTCCAGTCACCACCCACCCACCATCCAAATCCTTGAAGTAGTGATGGGTTTAGTTGCATCATTTAATGAAAAATGCTTATCTTTCCGTTTGATTTAAATACTTTATATTTCTCATCTACGTTATTCACTTTTCCTGCACTCACCACAGATTTTTTCTCTCGTGTCATTGTTGTAGCCAGAGCTGCAAATTGCTCCGCGTATTTTCCCTTTGAGCTTTTTTTTAGATTCACAGTTACAAACCCCACTCAGTCCTATGGGCTTCCCCACAAATTTCAGCATCCTGAACCACTTTATTACTAATGGAAACTTAACCCTTTGATTCTCACCTTCACATTCAGCATCTTCCTTTCTGGTTTGAGGAGGGGATTTTCAAATATTCCCAACTGCCCTTCCTTTACACGGGCTGCTTATTTTCCTCATTCTTAAGTTTATGAGGGTGAAAAAAAGGGTTTAGTTTTGTGAATCAGTTCATTAATTTCAGCCACTTTCCGACCTTTCTAGCTCTCATGTTCAGCACTGGTTCTAATTCCTAAAATAATGAGTTTTAAAATTTTTCCAAGTGAATAGATTTTTCGAGAGCTGACCCTAACCCTAACCTATCACATTTGTTCATAATGCCTATGCCCAATTGTCAAAATGGTTTAATTTATATTTTCAAATTCAGTCTGGGCTTTCCTGGCTACTTTCTCAAATGTCTGTATGGTTGCCTGAATGCTTCAGGACGTTATAGATATGTACGTAAAATATTCTTTTTTACTGGATCATAATCCAAAGAACTGTTCCTTGACAGTGATATGTATATTTCATGTACATTTCTTGTCAATTTGTTTTGCAGAGACAGTTTTCAGTTTTCCTTTGGCCTTTCATCTGTTTTACTATTTTTTAAATTATCTGAAGAATGCCTCCATGTACTTTCCCTGAAATGTTTATGCAGTCTTCATAAATTGTAACATTTCCCTACTGAACTGTAAATTATGATGAGGACTTTCCCTATTAGAATTTTTGTTGGCATTTGATTTTTTTTTAAATGTGTCTTTTAAAACTGAATATCTTTTTTTTCCTTTCTCTGAAATTCAAGGCCAAATTTTCTGATCTCCACCTCCTGCTTTTTAAATTTCCTATTCCTTTTTTAATTACAAATTCTTGTCTTCTACTTGCTGCTTTATCTCCTCCTCATGATCAAGCTGTTTTAACTGTAATTAAATCCTTGCTGACTATTATGAACTTACGACTTGGTCTGACTTGTTGCCAATTAATTTTTACCCACACCAAGTGTTCTGCCAAAATTTCAAATATCTTTACCTTAGCTCAATCAGGAAATTCAATTTTGTTTGCTACATCTTGTAAATCCAATAGTTTGAAATGTGGGACTGTTCTGTTGCTTCTAATGACATTCTATTTTAGAGTGAAACCTAGTATCTATAATTTTATCGTCCTCCACTTACACTCACACCATGTCCAATCTTACATTGTCCTCATTCAAACAATTCTGGACTCTGGGCCCCTAATCTTTTGACATGTGTTAAAGTGGGAAGAATCCACCGATAACAATGCCCAACTGTACCACAAGTCATCAAAAAATGTAAAGTATAAAAATACCTCATGCCATGAGAACATCAAAATGACCAATTTGCCTATTGATTCTAATTAGGATTAAATCAATTTACACCAATTTTGTCAGTAACATAAAAATAACTCTTTATGATTACACATTTAAATTTAACAATAACAGATATAAAAAAAGAACTACTAACCTATTACAATGCAACTTAACTATTCCCCTTCAAAATCCCTAAATACACACACACACATTGAATCACAATTAAGACAGACAAAATGAAGCCAAATGGTTCAACACGTATGGGTGGAAAAAGAACATAGACCAGGTAAACAAGCCTCAGAAGATCAAAAGTCCAGATCATAAGATGGAAAGTTATTTTGTGACAATACTTTTAATTTTAACAATGATATCACACTACAGTCTATTGAGTGACAGTTGTTCCATGATTGATCAGATAAACCTAGGTCTTTTCTTGTTTTAGATCTCCAAGTTTTCTTGTTTTTCATTTTCCCACATGGAGAGAGAGAGAGGGAGAAATGGATATGCTGTATATGCAAGCTCAGGATGCTTTTGCTACATTGCTGCTGCTCTGGCACTTACAGCTATTTAATACTCTGCAGCTTATCAATAAAAGACGTGTTGTGAAGCAGCAATTCCTAAATTTGTAAGATCGTCAATGCTGTTCAGTCTTGAATGCTCTCTTTTACTGCTTCCAACATCAACGTTGTCTTGCACAGTGCATAAATATGCAACACTTTGTTTCTTTTTGAATGACAAAATTCTCCTGGTATTTCAGCTACACCAGTCCAACTTTCATTTCTGTTTATAATAAGACAAAATGAAAATATACAGTCTCTTATTTTTATGGCTGAATAATGCAAATGAGCTATGTCTTTGGTAGAGATATCACTCTTGGTTCTGAATCAGAACTCAACTCTAAAGCCTTGGGAAAAAAAAATTGTCTCACCCTTCAAAACATTACTGAGGAATGGTTGCACTGTTGGAGGTGCCGTTTTTAGGATGAGACATGAAGTTGAGGCCCAATCCACCCATTTAGGAGTAGGTAAAAGGTACCATGGATGCAAATGAAGAAGAGATTGGGAAATCTCCCTAGTGTTCTGGTTGATATTTTACTTACCACAAAGGAGGTTATCTGCTCATTTATATCATTGTATCATTCGTAGAATAATCCTTTGTGGACATTGACCACTGTACTTCTCCAATGTCACTCGTGAAAACACTTCTAAATAATTTCAATAGGTGTAAAGCTCTGCGGGATACCTAAGGGATCTGAAGATCAAGTTCATGTTTCTTCCCTATTCTTCCACTTTTCTTCATATTTTTGTTTTTATATTTACTGGACCACATTTTAAATTTGAAATAAGTAAAATATACATAAAGAACTTCAAGACTGGCACTAAATTTTGAAAAATGGCCAATCAGAAGAGAACAGAATCTATGGTCAATCCTGGTGACATTTGAAAAGTGCAGCAGGGACAACTCTGCAACATCATTTCCATGATGTACTGGATAATCCCAGACATGAAATAGATAGGCCTTAAATACCCAAAGGCGAGGTTGATGATTCAATTGCCCATTTGGCTTGCTAAGGCTGCATGGTGAGATAGACCTCTTCCTGAAGGCTGAGGTTCTTCCATTTGTGTCTACATAAAACTACACACCAATAACATAAAGGACTGCATAATTCTAGTGGACAAGAGTGGAAAGCTCACTGTTACTCTCCAGTTAAATCACAGTCATGTTCCAGAACACATTTAGGGATGTTCCCAGTCTTGACAGTAAGATCTCTGGGCTGAAACTGTGATACATATCCCCCAAAGAAAATTATTATATTTCATACAGAGTAACTGAAATTTTGTGTGTTGGCATTTCTAAATGGTTCTGTATGGGTACTGTGAAGCATGATTGTAAATATTTCTGACAGCAAATGTGAGCTATATTTTATGTTTTTATATGTTATTAATATGAGACAGATCAATGAAATGCATGAGCCCCATTTCTAATTATTATGTAGCAATGTGCAATTTTTGGTCAGCACTTTATCTGTTGCAATTGCAGAGCAAAATATAATTGTGACATTATGCTTCATCACATTTTGGGGCCTTTGCTGTGTGACTTTGGGTTATTAACGGACGATTAATGACATAGCCTAACAGAAAGGTGAAAGGCCACTTCAGATCAGTGAAGTGAACTGCAAATTAAAACAAATGTTTAGAAATAAGCAGTTTGCTTTTTGACAGGCGTTTAATGACAGAGAAATGAATTGGAGAGATCTTTCCGTAGAAATAATGTGATTAGATAATATTTTCTTTTAGTTAATCGAGGCATGTTTTAAGTATAGTCATCTCTATGTGCTGCAGACCTTAATGATCAAAAAGCTATTTCTTTTATAACTAGACTTGCATAGATTAGATTATACCAGTATTTGATGGCACCGTTTATCTTAAGAATCATGGGTTGTGCCCAGAGTACATTTAATGCAGTACTGAAATTAGAACAATGAAGACTTGCTAAACATTCATTTAAATCAAGAATTTATTCAAAGACCATTTTCAAACAGATTAAGTTGACCGTTCTTGGTTTCTTGGTGTCCACTCTATCTGTAATGGCACAATGTGTGTGTGTGTGTGTGTGTGTGTTGTGTGTGTGTGTGTGTCTGTGTGTGTGTCTGTGTGTTATGTAGTCTTGGCGTTGCCAGCTAAGAAACTGCTATATTTTTGCAATACTTTTGGCTTTGCTTGGAAGCTGCCCATTTTATCGAGATATCTTCAAAATAAACACAGGTATTTTAGTTTTCAAGCAAAAAATTAACTTCTGTAATTCGTTAATTTTCATGGTGAACTGGTCATCATTTTGCTGTAGTGACCTCTCGAAGGCTGCGTATTGACGTGGTGCAATATTTAAATCTTTCAGCATTTTAGTATTCATCCACCAAATTTCTTTTCATATAAAATGTGTGATTGCATTTTATTTTAACTGTAGGCATGATAATTGTACAATGTTTGAAAAAATAAATATGCATGTCATAAATCATAAATATTCTCACATGTCAATTATTTTTAAAGCTTAATTGGTTGATTTTCAAATGTCGTTTAAGTCTGCCTTTTACAAATGAGATGGTGTTGTGTCAGAGTCTATTACCTCGGCTGGACATCTTTCTCTAAGTTAAAAAATAGAACCATCAGCAAGGGTTTGAGAGGTCGATAAAGCTTTTAGATTTTGAGATGTTTTCAGGGAGCCCATTTCCTGCGGCTAAGAGTTGTTAATGGAGCTTAAGGAATTATCTTATGACTCTCTGTTTGAGAGCCGTTATTTCCTTGCTTGTGTTCCCTTGTCGAGGCTGAATATGCTGCTGTCAAACTCGGTTAATGAAAAGTAACGCGTCGGTGATTACAGTTTTATTTGGGCTCTATGTAAAAAGCGCTGTTAATTTAGCATCCCCTCCTCTGTGTGTTTGAATTTGCCACGGCTGAATGATTTAGAGTACCGAGCGAAAGCTGATTCCTTTTTTTCCACCCTCAGCACAATCTACCTTTTCAATCCAATTTCAACACAATTGCATCTCCCCACCTACACCGTCTAATGGCTACATTATCCAGACTTTGTCAGTTACATTATTTTTGAAAATTATTTAGTTGTCTAAGATTTCAGTTAAAGGCTCCGGCTAGCCCAGACTGCATTAAAATTCATCATACTCCAGCCTCTAGCTGTACACTTTCCCCTGGAGAATAGACTTTCGCTATTACTGTCAAGTACCCTTGACTCTTTTTTTTGCCCTTTTATCTATTACAACTAATTCTAGTTCGTTTTGCCCTTTCAGCGAAGACGTGGCCCACCGTAAAGCCTAAGCTGCCTTGGAGAGCAAAGGGTGCAGAACCTCCAGAAACTGAGGGGTTAGTGTCAAGATGAAAATTTCACTTCAAATTATCTTAGCTGTTGCACATTTGGCGGCCAGAGCTCTTGTCAGGATCTTTGACATGCGAGTCTAGCAAATAACAACATTTGTGATTGCGACAACATCGTCACAGAGCAGGGAAGTTTAATACAGTGACAAGAAATGTGACTACATAAATCCTTACTGTAGTAGATCTGGCTCACGTAGAAGACATTCTGTTCACCACCGTAACTATAGGATGATAGATTGGGTTTTCTTCTTTATGCATAATTTGTGTCAAAGAATGGTATAACATATTGTGTTTACAAATATATTTGGCATTGTGGTTCTTTTTGAATTTTTGCCATCACAATTAAAAATATAGTCGTCAAATTCAAGATATTTTCTTATTCAAGTTAATGTTTGGATTTTTTTTACATGCGCAACATATCAAACTAGCTGGAGTAGAAAATTGCAGAGCAAATTAAAAGACTGCATCCTGAATAATGCTCTCAAGACTAGCCATTTAACAACTAAATACAGTCCACTTGTGCATCATAACTAAATTGCAAGCTATATTTATAAAATGTTCAATTTCGCTGAGAATTGCAGAGATGTGAAGCTGATTATGGTTGTTGGTAAACATTCAGAACAACACTTATTATGAACTGGCAAAGAGGGTACAAACATTTTTTGTTAATTACTCCCGAAAATTTACAAAGTTATAGAAAGTGGGAAGTAAGATGTTTATTAAAAAAAATTTATGAAATGAAGTGTATTGTTGATAAATATATACTGCATAACTTCTCTGATATCAAAAATAAATTGGAAATGGGGCAACAAATTTAGCACTTTGCTCTCAAGCTTTACATTTTTAAGCAATGTTATGAACTGAATAAATAATTTCTGCAGCTTTGCTTGTCCCTCAATGCATGAAATGTGTGATAAATTTATGTATTGTTTAGTGTTTTGAAGACTTTTGTTTTGTTTTTGAACCGGTGAATAGCAGTGTCATTGCCATTTCAGGCCTTTTGTTTTTGCCCAGTTAGATTTGGCATAAAACTTTTTTTTTCTGCATTTAATACATTTTCCAGTTGGACAAGAATATGTAAACGTGCTGTGCCTATCGATAAGAAAGTTTACATTACCTGGCCTAAACCTTCTTTCCGCACATTCATGTCTAAACTTAACACTGTTTTCCGCTACTGGGACTATGGTCGAAAAGTGATACTTATTATTTTAATTTTATACAAATCCGACTGGAACACAAATCTGTTCCAAATTTTGAGAGGCGAATGAGTAATCTTCAGAATTTTAGAATCAAACAACTGAATTGCTGGCTTAATCAAATAATTGAAACATCGCGACCATGCGTTGAAACAAAATTCAGCGTACAAGTGTTTCTGGAGGAAGCAGCTTCTTTTTTCAATAACTATTTATAAATTAAAGGAATTTTTCTAACGAGTCGAAAGTGCATGGCACTCTGCTATACGCCACATCAAGCAAAAGCTGCGGTTATTTTTCACTAACTCAAAAAAGGAAGGCATAGAATATGGCTTGTAGAAAACTAGCGTGGAATAACGCTAAACTGGAACATTTGAAGCAATGTTGCTTTAACACAACCTTATGTATCCAGTTTATCTGTCCATAACGTACCAGACAACACTCATTAGATACCTCTAAAAAAGCACATTTATTTCAGTGCGCATGTTAAACATATATTCTCGTATCTTTTTAAAGCCAAAGTTTGTGCAATGGTGTAAACTTTTAATGTGTTGCATGTGATTCATGGCCAGAGCATGATGTTTAGCATAATTTTTTTTCAAAACTGGGTTTTCGGGTAATTGTATTTGCATGCTTTCAAGCAGACTGCGAATTCCTACCCAAGACACCCATTTCTGCAGTCTCTGGGATTGTAAACGTTACCGATATGTCTATACTATAGTTTAGACATGCTTTCCAACATGGACTTGAATAAATTACAGAGTCACTAGTCAGTTAAAGAGCTCTTGAAAGAACTGGAGTTATTTTGTGAAACGCTTAAAAGAGTGGTGAAACATAGAAAGTCTAATAAAAGATCGCTGGGATTGTGACTAGAACGTCTTAAAGTGAAAGTTTGCCTCTTAGTCCCATCAGCAAGGCTCCAGAGAGAAAAAAAAATCCATACCATTTGATTTGTTATGAACAAAACATTTTGTTTCCTGTTTTGGGAAATGCTGCGATGTCCTTAGTAGTTTCATGTTGGGGCAAGCCTGTAATCTGTCCTTTAATCATGTTTGTAGGAGTTCCCAAAGAACGCCCCATTGCCTCTGTATCCAAGATAACACCTTTGGTGGTAGCCCAGGAAACGGTGGTGTTGGTTAGTGTCTGGTTCAAAGTGTTATGTCTGAGTAGCGGATCGTGGAATACCCCATCCACCCAATTCCTGAGGGTGGCTACTGGGGAATCTTGTCTATCCAACACGCTAGCAGGCATGGAAGCCAACGGAGGCGTGGAGGAGAGAGCCTGTTGGTGCCTTTTCAACATGCAAGATGGATATTCAGTTTGGCTCAAAGAAGTTGCGGTTTGAGCTAGGGACCAGATGCGAGGCTTATTGTCAAGCATCTGCTGACTGTGCTGTTGTTGCTGGAAGCAAAGCTTCGACTCACACCCTCTCTGTCTTCCTGCCATTAGGTCTTGCTCGGAATTTGCCATTACTCGCTTAAGACAGTCTTTGACCTTTTCTGAATGGCGATCTCCCGGTGTTGGCAGGGCTATCTTTAAAGAAGCCTTCTTACATTGGTCAGTCGGGCAATCGGAGACCCTGATCTGAGTGCTGTCCATCTGCTGAAATGGGCCTTTCAGTTCACACTCATCACTTTCAGTCTCAATCCCATCAAAGTCATCAAGGTCACTCAGCTGCAGTTCTTTGTCTTCTTTGCATGTGGTATCTGTCAAAAATACAAATTCAGAAATGTGAATAAAAGTTTTGAAGGTACGTGTTTCATTGATTTGAACAGTTTATAATTAATTTGCATTAATCAACAACCCACTAGGCATTATGACATTTTCATCCCTATTTTATGATTATGTATAGAAAAGATGACAACGTCCTTGTGTGTTATTTTCCCAGCGGTATTTTCTTATCTATGCGAGGCACAGCACTAACTGTAAAGCATTAAGTAAATTATTTACTGTCAGATCTAGGTTATAGCGCTACCGGATTTTGTCTACCGAAGTGAATACAGCGAAAGCGAACCATCATTGTGTTTATCTTCCGGGCTTTTATCGTTTGGACTTTCATCTTCTTCGTCTCCATAAGTTTTCTTGTCATCCGTACATTTATTCCTGGGTGACCAGGTCATTTTATTCTCTTTCTTGAGTCTCCTCCTGGCATTGGCGAACCAGGTGGAGACCTGGGTCAGAGTCATCTTCGTGATGATGGCCAGCATAATCTTTTCTCCTTTGGTCGGATAGGGGTTCTTCCTGTGCTCTTGCAGCCAAGCTTTCAACGTACTGGTCGTTTCCCGTGTTGCATTTTTACGCCTGGCTCCTGAATCCACTGCACCATATCTGAGATAAAAAGCAGCAAATTATTAAAATGCAGACCATATTCAGATTTGAAATTCGTCTTTATAGTAAAGATTCTGAAAGCTGTGGAGTGCCATACTATTTTACTCTTGAGTACGTCATTGACAAGCTCTGTTGTTGGTCAGTAATTCGTTGATAAACATTAACGGATTTTAATGAAGTAACAATATTAAAAGATAACAAAGCAATACATTTCTGGGAAATTGGATCTGTGAAAACTAAGGATTTCACTTCATCGACCCCCCTGTTGTTTAAGTATTATCGCTGCCATATTATTCTGTCTACATTTTACTATGTCTTTAAAATGATAAGATTTAAATGTTTCATTTGATTTAACCAATAAGTGCAATATAGCACATAAGTAACTCACCTCTGCCTGCCATGTGTAAAGATCATGGGTAGCGCACATTTACTTTCACTTAGGTAATTTAGCTCTAATGTCTGACAGTGGCTCTTGAAACATAATATTGATCCCGTTGTGATAAAATATACGATTGAACGGGCGCCAACTAAATTAAGTGAAAGCCTAAAATACTCATGAAATAAAAAAATGCTGGTTGAATAAGGGTTACAGTGATGAGTGCAAGGAAGCGGAGAGTTGAGGAGGAAATGTGGTCAGTCAGGTCACCGCCTCTGTCAGTGTGCTTTCGAGAGCATTCACATCCCTAAATCTGTCGAAGAACTATCGTTCATGCCACATACTTTTAGTCCAATCGCCCAAATACAGCCCAGCGTATAACCATGTCCTCACTTCTCTGATAAAGCAGCCAAAAAGAAAGGAGTTTAAATAAAATACGCACATCCACTTCAATATTTAATATAACAGGCGGGAAAAGTCGCACACTATTGAAGGTTAAAGTGACTTAATTTTTGTTTGACAATCTTGAAATCAATACCTGTACAGATATATCCTTTTTCCTCTATATATAAAATGTGTAAGCACGACTGTAAGAAGGGAATTTCAAATTGAGAAGTTTTAATCAAATCAATAAGTAAATCACGACCAACTCAACACCAAGGCAGGCACACTTCTGGCTGTTTCGTGGTAAGTGGTTTTGGTGTTTAAATGTACTGTCCATTTAACTACACTTATTAGCCTGCATTTTTGGCAACGTCAAGAAAACAGCTGATTTTATTTTAACATTGGGTATTTAAAAGCAGTTTAAAAGGTTACGCACATCGACACAAACGTACGTTTCTCAGAAATAGCTATTGGCGTATGTTTCCAACATCGTTTTTTTACAAGAAAGAATGTATTATTACTAGGGTCCCGAATACTTCGATTGTACGCTCAGTGAACGGGTGCTCCGTGAATATCATCTTGCGCACCTGTCATACTGATACTGTCCCAAGTTCGGATCATATGGATAATAGGCAGCTGCCTGGGTGATTCCCGCATGCGCAGATCCTCCTGCATCCTTGGTGTCGAAAGGACTCTGAAAGAGACATGTTGGCATATCTTGACTTCATCGCCAGAACTTTTATTTAATGGAAAATTCTGCACTGATTTTTCCGATCAGTAAAAGGAAAAGAGAGCATCAAAACTCTACAAACAACAGCAGGCTACAACTAGATAAACAATAAAAATGCAGTGACTACCTAACATTTATATGCACGGCATTTTTAATGTTTTAAATTCTGGTGTTAATCTTTTTCAGGTGTAAAAACAACCTGAGACAAAGACGTAAACTGTGTACAAAATTAAAACAGCTTATTTCACATTCTAATGCTTCACTTTTGTCACCGTAACTCAATTTCTGGGATGCCTTTACTTGAAGATTAATAGATCCTTACATCTTACAAGGAAACCTCTTCATTTGGGAAATGATCCACAATGCCACGTCCAATTACAAATGGGCGTTTCCCCCCCTGGCAGCTATGTTCAAAACCTAATTGAACTATGTTTTCAGTACATAAGTGGGCTTGAGGGACCGAAGATGCTCTTTGCTAACACACTTGATGAAGCAAAATGCACTGACCACAAATGTTTCCAAGTTACGGATCCGTATTCGAACTCAACAGCAACGTTCGGTGAATATTTCACAGACCCAAACATATAGTAGTGAACTATAGGCCCTTCACTTGAGAATTGCGAAATCTAAGTCAAAATTGGTATATTTGTGTTCTTATGACCTAAAGCAGCCCCTTCAACCAACATATTTAGCGTTTGAAGATAATAGCAAAAATGTTAATAACATTAACAACAAATTTTCAGCGTTTTGCTCGCAGACAGTATTGTTTAATAATGATGGAATGTTGCCTGACAGTGAATGGTGTAAGTTAACTCTTGGGAATTCTCAATTTTACTTTGAGATCAAGTTACTCGAGACCATCACGACGTGACACGTTGAATACATTTTGCTTACATCCAACTCTTGCAATTTATAATGCTGACTTAAATATTTGCTCTGAATCAAAGGGCGATTATCTCAGAAGTCTATGGGCTGACCTGACAGTAAAGCCTTCATTGTTGAAACATAGATATTTTAGTTCGCCCAACCCTAATTGACAGTGATAATGATAGTGATCGGCGGATTACTTACCAGTGAATAGAAAGCAGAGGGTTCTGTCCCATAGGTGACATAGTTGCCATATCCCTGGTTAGTGGCATACGGGCTCCCATACATTCCGAGGGCAGCAGCTGAGTTGAGCTCATGCCTGGCTGTGGCCAGCAGCCTGCTCTCGTACATGGGACAATAGACAGGGGTTTGAGCAGAGGCGGCAGCCCCTGAATCAACCAACGTCCTGCCGCTTGACTCACAGCACGTAGTCAGGGGGTTGGTAGTCATCAGAAACTATATAAAAAAGATAAATTAAAAAAAATTGGGATCAGTTTTTCTGACTATCTCGTTGGAATTCTTTAATATTCCTCTCAAGCGAATGGTTATTTTCCCTTCCCCCACCCTCACCCCCAGTATTGAAAGACCGTCTCTTTAGATCAACTTCGCTCCTTCAAATCATGCATTTATTAAAATGGACAGTAAAGTTAACGCACGTCACATTTTGTCCTTATTGAAGTGAATTCAGGATCAGCCCGCGGGCGCAGCAGCATTGAAAAGCCGAAACGCGCGCTAACAATCAATTAGTCCGTGGAATGCCATCTGAGCAACTGAGGGATCGATAGGACATACCTGAGGTGCTGATGTATAGGGATATCCGAACTGTGGGTACGACATTGTCCAAGGCTCCCGACATTCAGGAAAGGGAGAGAAAGAGAGGGAGAGCGAGAGCTCTGCCTGTTCTCCACGCGATTGCAGCCGGCTCGATCTCACTGTACCAATTGATTGGCAAGCGCACACAGGCTCCTAGATGCTCGATAGGGTGAAGCAAAACGGCACATTTAATTTATTTACATAAAGCTTCAAACTTTTCTTTCTCCCCAGTGCTGTCCTCCTCTAGCATCTGTACCTCGTTTTGCAAGATGAGTGAACGTTGCAGTTCGTCGGGGGTGGGTTGGGGGGGGAGCTGTGTGAAATGGGGGTGGGGGAATCAATCGTTTTGATTTGCGGGGGAATACACAAAGATAGCGAGACAGATAGAGAGAAAGTGTTCTGCCACTGAACTTAGTTCATATCAGGAGGCATGACGTCAGATAAAGCCAGCTTTAAAAAAACCTCCAGTCTAACTCCAAGACACCTTCACGGAGGGTCGTGGCGGGGGAGGGGGGTCGTGTGGGGAAGCAAATGCTTCAAATGCAAAGCAAAAGAACAGCCCTACAGTTTGGTATAGCCTCAATATGAATCCTAAAGTAATTGAGCGCAATGTGATATTTATACTAATTTAGTCCCGACCATCGTTACAATCGTGTTACACATTGTGGAAATGGCCGCTCGGAATGTGATCCATATTATTGGGTTCATAGTTGTTCTCTGATCGCTGGGGATGGCGCTGCATTTAATTAGAGACATCTTAATGAACAGCTGCAACTTGCGCTCCACCCGTTTGTAACAGTAATAGAGGGTTGGAAAGTCAGTAGTCAAACCAAAAGTGAGCTTCGCAATATTTCAATGGACCTACACTGGCCACTGACTACTACTAAACCAGCAATTATTCATTGAACTGCTATCATGACTGCAAAGGGAAGAGATCAATTCTTGATGTGTTAGGCAAAGCATACGTGTTTATATATGAAGTATTAAGTTTCAACCAAGCGTCAAACTCGAAAGCTACAATAGGTAAGTATCGTCATGTCCCTTAATATAACAATTTCCCGGAAAGTAGAAGATTTATGGGAAATAATAAATAACCGCCACCCTTGTACATTTTTACAGGACTCTGTCATGTCAGTCTTTTATGGAACATTGAATTTCCAGTGCCTTTTATATGAATTGAAGGTAGAAGTTTCTCCTGCGTATGAATAGGAAGGCACAGATACTTGACGCTGTCACTGAATAAACACGGGAACTCCTGAATATTATTCACCCGGTTGCTGTTTCAGGATGTTGACAGAAACATTATGAACGAACAATATTTTAGCATAAGGGTGACCCTGCGCTTTTTTGTACTCGCTCTTTAGCTTTGGGATTGTATCTATCTGAACCTATCTACGGATGCGGTTATGTAGACAGACATATCTAACTTCCAGCAGCAGATAAACGCGAAAAAGGTCTCTTCCAGTTTAAATCGTGTCTTGCTTTGGCTGTACTGTAGAGTACATTTCTGTACAAACCCATGGTGTGTAGACTTGCTCGAGTCTTCATGGGTTCAGACATGTGAATAGCCGCGGGGTCACACTCTAATTAATGATGATGTTCTACTATTCTCCCCAGCTGGAAGACTGCCTCTAAGAAACGAATCTGCTCGCTTTGACAGCTCGATAGTGGGTGATTGATGACTATCCAGAGACCACAGTCTACATAATATAATATCTTCTGCATAATTGCTTCAATTTACAGATGAAAGTATGTGTTCTCAAATTGAGTTAGCCTTTGTAAAACTGCATTTTGAAATATTAGTTTCTTTTTAAAAATGGAAGAATACCTGCAGTTAATATATCCAAATGGCTCTGTGACCGTGGAGTTTTACAGTAAGAAGGCACGTGAAGTTGAATGCCTCAAACAATACAGATTGCTATCTTTCGCTTAGATTTATAGATGATCTGAAGGAAGCTGAAAAGGTCATTAAAAAGTTTTAACATACGCTTTCCGTTACGGAAAATAACTAACAAATGCCATTTAAAATGATTAAATTACAGGCATAACAAGCTAGAGTGTGAAAGTAAAGTAAAATCACTCAGTAAATTGAACCGGAGTGGTCAGATATGTATTATAATGTCATACCTTACTCAACATAAGAATAAATTTCTACAGGTACACAACTGGTTACCACTTGCGTATCCATCTTTGCAAATGTTTATGTACCTTCTCCAACGTGTCCTGTTATCATTATTTACCTGCATACCATGGGTCATTTAGGCAACATAATATATCCCAAAATAGTCCATTAGACTTTAATGGAATTCACAGTTTTTAAGAACATATTTCAAATACTGTCGCCCGGAGTTCAGTTCTGTTTTCTTCAGTGGTCGTCTAACAGTATGACCATTAACTATTATTAACGTGTTTTTAACCCTGTGTGATCCGACACAGATCTCAGTAAGATAATATTATTGAATAAAAACACATCAGAATTTAAAAGAAAAAGTGAATTGCTAAATGAGAATATTTTTAAAACTGGTGACGGAGATGGTTTCTGTTCGAATTATGAGAAAGCCAATATTCTGAAATTGGCAGAGAGAGAGAGCGCGCAAAGGGCAAGAGGTGAGACAGCATTTGGTGGCCGCCTGCGCTCAGGGATGGCAAATATCTCTTGACGCCTCTTAAAAGTGATGGTCCGGAGAAGGTTCCAAGATACAATCGGCTACTAAACTGCGCAGCGACCTGTTAAAAATCTATTATCGATGCACGATTGAGGACACGAGATCCTCCTAGTCATGAAACATATACGCGTTTCAGAGCGCAGGTCAACCGTGTCAAATGGTTTCCTATCAAACTGTTTTCGTAAACTGGCGGGACTTAATGATACAAAACAACAAAACCAGAACATTTGAAATCGGCCTGGAGATACAATATGAGAATGAATAGGTATTGAAGAATTAACAATGTCCATCAAAGTCACTTTTATTATTGATTCACATCTTGCCCAACAGAAATAGAACTTTTCTGAAAATTGCTTCCCTAATTGTTGTAGTGCCATTAACGTGAATGTACATAGAACCAATAAAGAATACGCAAATTTAACAGATTTTTGTTGTGCCTAGTTCCATCTTAGGCAAATGTTACCATGTTCTGAAATCAAAGTATTAAAAGCATTTGTTCTGTTAAAATTTTGGTGCGACTCAATGGAATCCTAACAGCCTGATATGCAAGAAGCGGTGGCCTTTCTCAATCTCCTCGTTATACGGTGTTAGTGAGGAAGCCTATGAAATATTTTGGGACATCAGCATACGTTTTTATGCTAGGCTAACACCAAGGGCTCCTCCAAATAGAAGCAGGGTTAATCATTTTTTTAAAAAAAGCAGGGTTATTCATGTTAAAGATTCAAAACAAACGTGACACTTGCTGACAAATATAGTGAGCCGTGCATGTCCATTTAGGACTGCGATACGGAATTGAACGTCAAGCCGACATTCAGCTCTCTTCCCTTACAGTCTTCCTCCCTTCCGGGACATTACATTCATCCCATGCACTTAACATTACCTCTCCTTTTGCGCAATGAATCACAAAGGAGCAGCGAAAAGGAGTTTAGCCACTAAACGTATTAAAAGGAGACAATAAAGCTCAAAACACATGTAAACCTCCACTTAAAACTAATAGCACTAAATTTCAAAATAATGGCCTTTAATAAGTCTTTGGTCTTTGGAGTTACTAACCACTTAAAAACAAGCTTTCTAAGGTCAAGTTTTCATTTCTTTTAAAAGGCAATAATCAAAATTGATAGTCAATGTACCTGTGGCGATATCACAATAACAACACTGTGTCATGTCAGTTTTAGTTCTTGTCCAGGCATCTGGACGTCACTTACTCTGTACTTAAACTGCGGTGGGCGCCCCTCTCAGTGTAACTGACTTACTGTGTGAAGTCAGAAGTTACCAGTAACGTGATTCGTGTTTAATTAGATGATATACCTGATACACCAGAGCGCTGTATATAGACAATGATTGTGGTATAGAATTTACCTGATGCAGCGGGACTTTAATAAAGAACTACTTAGATCAAGTAGTAGGTTTTACAGCATAAAACCAATTGCAAAAGTAAAGACCATTTCGCTTTCATTTGCTTTCATTTTATTGCTATAAATCCCAAATTCTAAATAATGACTATTTTCAACAATTTTCAACATTCTTTTCCGACACTACTTACGAAAGAAAGTCTATGTTTCATTCCTGAAAATATACTACTTTGTAGCTGATCAACACATCTTTCAAGAACTTTACAAATAGTTCATTTTCTAAACATTTGGGCAAGCAGCAGGGAATAGATAAACTCGGTCAGGGGACAAATAAACGTTTCTCCCTTTGTGAGATTATCTATCCCTACTTTGGATTTACCGATCTTAACGTTTCCACTGGCACTCGGGTTCTATCTGAAGACAAAGTTGACGTGTGGCTGCGGGCCGTGAGTGAGGTTTGCGGGTCTCGCCCAGTGATATTTCCATGGACAGAGCTGTTGCAGGCATCCTCCACTTCCTTTCGAACTGTTTCAAATTGGGAAACGTCTCCTGCTCCTGAGCTCCACAAACATATCAATAAAACAATGACGTACAGAAGCTGCATAGCTCCTTGCCTCACTCCTTAAAGATACAGTATGCCTTTCCAGGAGCTCCCGGCGTTCCGAATAAGGCGCACTTTTGTTTATTTTACCTATTATAAACAAAAACACGAGGAATTAAAAGACATGTTCCTGCTCATCAAATGAGACTTAAAAATAATAAGGATGTTATCTTCTTAATCCGCGATTAATCCAAATGGATCCAAACTTTGTGAACTTCATTGTCCCTTCCATAGACCTTTGCCGCCTTTTTGAGTGCACTCCCTGACCAGGAATGAATCATTTTCTTTGGTATTCATAACAGAAACAATGACATTTAGACAAGGCAGATCAATAGAATATTGTTAAAATATTAATCCACGATTCAAACAGCGCTGGGGTTTACCTCCGCATTATCCGGTCAATATTGTTTCTCATAACTGTCAGCAGTGCCAGCAGTCTGGTAATTCAAACGAATTTATGAAGTATGCATCTCAAATAAGAGTTTTTTTTTGAAAAGGACGTCTTGATGACTTTACATGACTCCTTTGAATTAAAGAGTTAATGTGTAATGTGACTGGATTTCCCTTTAGCAGGCAATTTTGGCTTTCAAATTGTTTTGCCTTGGCATGTCAGACCAGTTCTTGTTAAAATTACTTCTCATGACAATTCACATGTCACTCTGAGATATGCTAGTCACTTCTTTGCGGATATTATGGACTATACTCTTAAAAATATAAATAAATCTAAACTGTGGCACTATTTAATAGTTAAAATAATATTACACATGGTTGGCTTGCAATCACTGTTTTTGCTTCTCGATTGTGACAGCTTGCATATGCTCACTGTTGGCTGCATAATACAGCGAGTTGCAGTGTGAATATATGCAAAGCAGTTATATCAGGCTGCCCTGCCAGTCGGGAATAAGCAATATCAGTTCTTTTATTCTCAGATAAATTGTGTTTAGACTGTGTGACTCTGCAATACCTCTACCCGCACGTTCCCGTTCTCCTCCCCGACCTGGGTGCCCGGTCCAGCGGTAACACTCTCTTGTTGCTGGCATGATTCATGCTGGTAGAAAACTTATGTTCATTGAGTTCTGGGGCAATTTCTTTACTGTTGGGACTTCATTCATTTGTAATAAATAGATCTTCTAGCCTCTTTAAATGACGGACTGCCAATGCTTCTAACTGATTAATGCAGATTTTGAACATCTTAATACAAAAAGACTAAAAAAAGCCCCTTCACTTTTATTCAGCCTAATACTTTTTGACTCACCTTGTTAACCTTCAGAAAATCAGATTTCATTATTAAAAAAAACCTAGAACCTTTGTTCGTACAAATTGATATTCCTCTTGTCAACACTTTGTTCCATAATTTGAAGGATATGTTTCTGCAAATATGTAATTAAAATCAATTTTTAAAAGCAGAATAGTTTCTGTTGTTTGTACAACTTATCCAGAACACCATTTATTTTGATTTTGTTTTCGATAACTTGCAAATTAGGATTCCACCGTTGGAAAAGTAAGTGATGAGTTGACATCGAAACAGCGGATTATACTGAAAGGATCTAACGTTTGGAAGACTCCAACTTTATGTTCGGTGTTTGGAAACAGTACAAAATGAATGAATTGTTATGACATAGGAAATTATTGGCCACCGATTAAGTCGTTTAGTCGATGGCTATAAACTCCGGATGACAGAATTAAATGTACGAAACAACCGAAACTGTGCACTGTTAAAGGATGCATGTGTCATAAAGCACGCGTACATACTGTAGGAAACACACTTTGCACAATGGCGATATCTGTCAAAAATTACCAAATCCTAAAGCTGTAACAATTTCACTGAATGGTTGTAATTCACATAAAGAAACGAGTTTTTAAACTTTCAATCGTAGATACATAGTACGAAATATCTTTGCAGCATCTTAGCATTAGGCCTGCGAAGGCAGTGTAGTCAAAAAAGCAGTAAAACAGTAACCCCTCCAACTGCATCAAAAGAGCAATGATACTTGTTGGCAATGGTTAGGAGAAATATTTGTACTCTAAACAATAAATTCTACATCTACACTATTCCCAGTACTCACAGGACTTTACAACATCAGTTACTATTAATCTTGCCAAAACTACTTTCAACAAGAATTAGATGTACTTTGAAATATTCTCACTAAATAGACATGTAAGTGGAAAATAAATAAAACAAAATAAATAAAAGTATCTTGGCCAAACAGGTGCTTAATGTGGTATATGCTTTATAGTGCATCAGAACCCTGGACTGATACAAAGCAATCCACCCAGTATCACTTGCAGTGCACACATGATAATTATTAAGGCTTATCCAGTCACCTTCTGTGAACGTACATGAGAAAAGGTAGTTTTTCTTATTGCCAATATCCAGACTATGTTTGTTGAATGGCTGTACAGAAGTTGAATCTTTGTCAGACTTCATATCATTTCAAAGAATTGGACCTAGCTTGACATGTTCCTCTGCTTTCTTTTTTTTTCTACACTGATACAGTGATCCCAAATGTAATTACAATCATAGTGAATGAACCAACTGTCACATCCATGCTGTGCAGCCAGCTCCTGGGTTCACTAACTCTGAAACATTTGCATGATGGTTAGTTTAATTACAAGCTCTGTCTGATTTGCACATGTTCCATAAATTCAATGCAGGAGTTTACACTTCTGTTTGGAGTTAGTGGAATGTCACTATAACGTCCATGAAGTCACATCTCAATCAAAATCTTCCCACAATGACACTCTTGTGATTGAAACACATGACAATAATGATACAACGTCCCATCATTTTATACATTGTGTCCGTTATAGTCAGGTAATGACTTGGCCTTCAATACCTCTAGGTCAGTCCTGAGAAACTACAACCGCATGTATGCCCCACCCCGCCAGTCAGATGGCACTGTAGTCTCCAAGTTCTGACACATCCCTCCTCACTGTCAAGCCCCATAAGCCATGTTCCTTGTACACTGTCAAGATGATGTCCTCCCTGGGGGTCAATCCCCACAAAATGGTTTCCTTATGATCAGTGGCCTTGGGAATAATCATTCTGAATCAAAAGGCTATTGGGGAAAAGCACTTCATGCAATATAAAGATACATTCAGAATAGTTTGCAGTACCTCAAGATCAACAATACTTGGAAAAATGATTCATATGACTGAGACTTCATAACAAAGCACTGACCATTCTAAAAAAAATTCAATAAATGAAGGAAAATGTGAGTATTATTTACAAGACTGAACAGTAATATAAATTGGTACTTTTAAATGAGGTAGTTAATGGGATGTGGACATCATTGGCCAGACCATCATTAATTTCATGTTCCTAACTGTCCTAGAGAATGTGGTGATGAAATGCCCTTTTCTTTAAAGATTAGATTCCCTACAGTGTGGAAACAGGCCCTTCGGCCCAACAAGTCCACACTGCCCCTTGAAGCATCCCACCCAGACCCATCCCCCTATAACACACACACCCCTGAACACTACGGGCAATTTAGCACGGCCAATCCACCTAGCCTGCACATCTTTGGACTGTGGGAGGAAACCGGAGCACCCGAAAGAAACCCACGCAGACACGGGGAGAATGTGCAAACTCCACACAGATAGTCGCCCAAGACGGGAATCGAACCCGGGTCCCTGGCGCTGTGAGGCTGCAGTGCTAACCACCGAGCCACCGTGCCTCTTGAACCATTGGAGCTCACGTGCACTCACAATATTGTTGGGAAAAGAGTTCCAGGATTTTGACATAGTAACAGTGAAGGCAAAATGTCAGGAATATATGTGGCTTAGAGAGAAATGTTGAGGTGGTGCTGCTCCCAGGTATCTTATAGAATCCTGAAAGTGTAGAAGCAGGCCATTTAGTCCATTGAGTCCACACTGAGCATCTGAAGAGCATCCCACACAATCCCTTTAACCCTACATTTCCCATGGCTAATCTACCTAGCCTGGACATAATGGATAATTTAGCATGGCCAATTAATCTAAATTGCATATTCCTGGACTGTGGACGAAACCAGAGCAACTGGAGGAAATCCATGCAGTCACAGGGAAAATGTACAAACTCCACTCAGACAGTTGCTTAGGTCTGGGATTGAATGTGGGTCCATGAAGCTGTGAGTTAACGCAGTGCATCTTGTAGTTGGTACATACTGCTGCCACTATGCATTAATGATGGAGGGAGTGAAAGTTGTTGGTGGAGGAAAGGTACCAAACAAGGAGGTTGCTTTGTCATGAATAGTGACAATATTTTAAACATTGTTAGAGTTACAAGCTTTCATAGGAGTGGAGTCCTTACTTATGCCTTCTTGATGGTGGATGGGCATTGGGAGACAGGAGACGAGTTCCTTGCCACAGGATTTCTAGCCCCTGATGTGCTCTTGTAGCCACAGCACTTATAACAAAATTGATTCACAGCTTAATTTCTTGCTAAAAAGTATCAGAATTCTCCAGAGCATATTTTGCTTCATCATTCCCATTCGTTATTGTTATCATCACAATAACAGTAAATTAAAAAACAAATCCTGCAGAATGTCCAGGGCTGTCATATCTTAAAGTGAGAGAAATCGAATTGGGCACAGCAAAAGGAATGGATGGAGTAATTAATACCACAATCCTTGTGGCACCTACTCACCGAAAATCAGCTCAGTAATTCTTATCTTCAGTTACTTCACAGCTTCAGATGTATCATGGCATGGTCTAATGAGTTAAAGGAGATTAAAATGAAAGGAGATTGCAGCTCCTTCTGATATCAGGGCAGCATTTCACTAAATATACCATCATGAAGTTCAAACAGAATTGCGTCCAGTTAAGTTCAAAAGGACAACTTTTTAATGGTTGAAGTTACACTTAACTCTCAGTAAGACAGTTGTGGTTTTTGAAGGCCAATTATTGCAGCCATACTTAAGGGGCAATGTCCTTGACCTAAACATCTTCAACTGCTTTACCAATTACCTTCTCTGTAACAGAAATCAGGAATAGAGCTGCTTGCTGCCAATTTCACATGTTCAGTCTCATTTACCATCTTTGGATAATGAACAGTCCATGCCTGACTAGTTCAAGTCTGAGGACAATGCCTATGCTTGATTCCTCAAGTGAATGGCAACAAGCATTATAAATACAAGATAAACCCTCCAACATGAAAAAAAAACCTTGTTCCAGACCTTGATTGGTGGTCCAGTTGTCAAATATTTCACCATCAACTTGTGGGAATACAAGTCAAGTGACCAGAGGTATTTAACTAGATTAGTCATGCCAACAAAATCAGTACAGTAAATAGGAAAGTGCAATAGCAATCCATGATAACTGGATAATATCTTTATGATAATATCTTCATAGTTCATCATCATCATAGAATCCCTACAGTGTGGGAGCAGGCTCTTCGGCCCAACAAGTCTACACAGACCCTCAGAATATCCCATCCAGGCCCATTCCCCTATAATCGACACCCGAGAAAATCTACACATTCCTGAACACTATGGGCAATTTAGCATGGCCATTCCATCTAACCTGCACATCTTTGGACTGTGGGAGGAAACTGGAGCACCCAGAGAAAACCTGTGCAGACATGGGGAGAATGTGCAAACTCCACATAGACAGTGGCCTGAAGGTGGAATCAAACCTAGGTTTCTGGTGCTGCGAGGCAGCAGTGCTAACCACTGAGCCCCATGCCACCAAACTGTTCCTAACTGTTGTAGAGAATGTGGTGATGAGCTGCCCTCTTGAAACATTGGAGCTCATATATGTACACTCACAACTTTGCTGGGAAATGTGTTCCAGGATTTTACACAGTAACAGCGAAGGCAAACGGTTCATAAGAACATAAGAACTAAGAGTAGAAGTAGGCCATCTGGTCCCTCGTGCCTGCTCTGCCATTTAATAAGATCATGGCTGGTGTTTTTCAGACTCAGCTCCAGTTACTCACCCACTCACCATAACCCATAATTCCTTTACTGTTCAGAAATTTGTTAGCCTTGCCTTAAAAAAACATTCAGTGAAGTAGCTTCAACTGTTTCACTGGGCAGGGAATTCCACAGATTCACAAGCTTTTGGATGAATAAGTTCCTCCTGACCTCAGTGCTACCTCTGCTTCCCTTTATTTTGAGGTGATGCCCTCTCGTCCTAGTTTTACTTGCTAGCGGAAACAACTTCCCTGTCCCCACTTTATCTATTCTCTCCATAACCGTATGTGTTTCTATAAGATCTCCCCTCATTCTTCTGAATTCCAAAGAGTATAAAAACTAAAAGAACTGAGTTTGCTGTAAATCAGGAACAAAAAGAAAGTTGTTCTGAGGAAGGGTTGCCAGACCCGAAATGTTAACTCTGCTTTTTCCTCCACAGATGCTGCCAGACCTGCTGACCTTTTCCAGCAACTTTGTTTTTGTGCCCAATGAATATAATCCCAGTCTACTCAGTCTCTCCTCATAATCCAACCCTCTCAACTCTGGAATCAACCGAGTGAATCTCCTCTGCACCCCCTCCAGTGCTAGCATATCTCTTCTCAAGTAAGGAGACCAAAACTGCACACAGTACTCCAGGTGTGGCCTCACCCAGGACCCTATACAGCTGCAGCATAGCCTCCCTGTTTCTAACGGCATCCCTTGAGCCATGGCAGACACAATCCCATTTGCCTTTTTAATTACCTGCTGCACCTGTAATCCCACCTTCAGCGATTCATGCACAAGGACACCCAAGTCCCTCTGCACAGCAGCGTGCTGCAATTTTTTATCATTTAAAATATAGTCCATTTTGCTTATTCCTACCAAAATGGATGACCTCACGCTTATCAACATTGTACTCCATCTGCCAGATCTTTGCCCACTGACTTAGACTATCTATATCCCACTGCAGACTTTCAGTGTCTTCTGCACACTCTGCTCTACCACTCACCTTAGTGTCATCTACAAATTTTGACACACCACACTTAGCCCCCAACTCCAAATCATCAAACAATTGAGGTCCCAACACTGATTCCTGAGGCACACCACTAGCCACTGACCGCCAACCAGAAAAACACCCATTTACCCCTAATCTTTGCTTTCTACTGGTCAACCAATCCTCTATTCATGCCGATACGTTACCTGTAATACCATATAACTTTATCTAATGTAGCAGCCTTTGGTGTGGCACCTTGTCAAATGTCATCTGGAAATCCAGATACACCACATCTACAGGTTCCCCATTGACCACAATGCAAGTAATGTCCTTAACGAATTCCACCAAATTAGTTGAACATGACCTACCCTTCATGAACCCATGCTGGGTGTTCCCAATGGGACAATTTATATCGGGATGTCTTGCTATTTCTTCCTTATTGATAGATTCAAGCATTTTCCCCACTACCAAAGTTAAGCTAACTGGCCTATAGTTACCTGCTTTTTGTCTACTTCCTTTTTTAAACAGTGGCGTCACATTGGCTGTTTTCCAATCTGTAGGAACCACCCCAGAGCGCAGTGAATTTTGGTAAATAATTACCAGTGCATTTGCTATTTCCCACATCACCTCTTTTAGTACCCTGGAATGCATTTCATCAAAGCCAGGAGACTTGTCTACCTTTAGCCCCATTAGCTTGCCCAGCACTGCCTCCTTAATGATAATGATAGTTTTTAGGTCCTCACCTGCTGTAACCTTCTTGCCATTAGTTTTCTGCATGTTATTTGTGTCTTCTACTGTGCAGACCGACATGAAATAACTGTTTAATGTCTCGTCTATTTCCTCATTCACAGTTATTAAACTGGCCTTCTCATTCTCTAAAGGATCAATGTTTACCTTTGCCACTCTTTTATGATTTACATATTTATAGAAACTTTTGCTGCCTGTTTTTATATTCTGATCTAGTTTACTCTCATAATCTAACTTATTTTTCTTTATAATTTTTTTGTGGCTCTCTGTTGGCCAACAGTTCCTTATCACATGAAAAAGCGCAGGTCAGAAATGTAATGGAATATATACCATACACCAAGACAAAATTATTACATCAAAGCCGTTAGTTCTGTTGCCATCTAATAGCCCGATCCCTCATTGAATCCATAACATATTGTTTAAGGATACTGTCCCAAATACACACTATGAGTTCTTCCTCATGGCAATTTCTGTCAATCTGATACCCAATCAATCTGAAGAATAAAATCATTCACGATTAATGTGCTAACTTTTTCACATGCCCTCATTGTCTTCCCATTTATTCTCTTCAGCCATATAACTACTGTTAGGCAGCCTGTAGACTCTGCATACCAGGGACGAATTCTCCTTTTTATTTCTTACCTCTAGCCCGAGCGACTCTACATCTTCTGATCCAAAAAATTTCTGATATTGTATTCATTCCATCCTGTACTAGCAACACTATCCCACCATCCTTTATTTCCTGCCTGTCCTTTGACAAAGTCATATACCCTTGAATAGTTAATTCTGAGTTTTGATATTGTAATCATGTCTCTGTAATACACATTAACTGGTATTTGTTCTGTTAATTCATTTATATTATTCTGAATACTATGCACATTCAAGAGCCATTAATTTGTTTTTGCAGTTCTTTCCTTTTCGATCTTATTTGCTGTTGTTTTTATGCGTTTGTACACACTGTCCCTACCTGTCCCACACTGAACGTTGTTATCTTATTACAGACTCCGAATTGCTGCCATATCCTCTTATTTTGTATGCCTATGTTACCCATTTCCAAAACTTTCCACCCTAATTAGTGGAAAGTTGTCTCTAGAGGCCTTGTTAACCAATTTGCCAGGACTACTGGTCACAGCATGTTTCAAGTGAAAAACCCATCCTACCAGAACAGCGCCCTCTCCCTTAGTTCTGATGCCAGGGCCCATGAACTGAATAAAAATCGAAAGAACTGCGGATGTAAATCAGGAACAAAAACAAAGTTGATGGTAAAGCTGAGCAAGCCTGGCAGCATCTGTGAAGGAAAAACAGAGTTAAGGTTGGTTGGCTTGCCAAGCTGGTTTGTTGTTTTGCAGATGTTTCATTACCATGCTTGGTAACATCCTCAGTGCAGCCTCCGATGAAGTGTTGGTGTGTTTCCCGGCCTGGTTTTTAAACTCTGGGGTCCGTTGAGATGGATCGCCTCACTTCCAGTTTTCCTTCGTAGCAGAATGTATATGGCGTTGAGTTCAATGTGTTTATTAATGGCATGCTTCATGGAGTGCCATGCTTCCAGGAATTCTCGTGCTTGTCCCTGCCTAGTCTGTCCCAGGACAGACTCGGTGAGTCGGTGAACCAACCAACGTAAACACCCACAACCTGAGCTACAGATCTACTCCAGAACCTTAGAAACAGAGTTAATGTTTCGGGTTCAGGTTCTGTGAAGGGTCACTAGACCTGAAACTTTAACTCTGTTTTTTCCTTCACAGATGCTGCCAGACCTTCTGAGCTTTTCCAGCCATTTTGTTTTTGCCCATGAGCTGAAACCCATTGAATCTAATCTAATTTTTGGGCTACACATTTAACTTTGTAATTTTATTTATCCTGTGCCAATTTGGCTATCGTTCAGCTTTTAATTTAGCTCCAAACCGTTTAAGATCTTTCGGAGAATCTCCTTTCCACCCCTATCAATGTCATTAGCATGAACATGGTGGATGACAACTAAATCTCTCCCCTCTCAGTCCAAGGACTTCTCTAGACATAAGAGAATTCCTTAACTGGCGGGCAGCCCAGCCTTCAGGACTCCTATTCACAGTTTCAGAGAACAGCTTCTATCTCTTTAATTATACTCTCCTCCACCATTACTACATTCTTATTTCCAAGTTGACATGTGAATGGCATCCTGTTTCATGGTGCTGTGGTCAGTTTGATCATCCTCTCTGCAGTCCAAACTCTTGTCCGCACAACTTACAGGAACCTTGCAATTGTTGGACCATTACACGAACCAAGATGGGATGCAAGGAGACCGGAATGGATGACATGTTACATTTAATGGCCTATTCCTTTGCCATATACAATGATCTATATAAAACTCCATAAAATCTATTCAATTTTAAAATGACATATTCCAAACAGTTTACAATGTGCAATTATACTGTCTCTATTTCCTCCGTCTCACATATAGTCTACCATGTTTCTTTTGATATTATAATGATGTTATTTATCCTGGTGTTTGTGATAAATAACCAAATAAATATCCATGTGAAATATTTTAAATTTGACATCAAATCTGCAAGCTTAAGTGACTTAATCCCCTTAATTTTGTTTCTTGGTCAGTTGTCCATTCAAAGGGAATCACCCAGGAAATGTTCATAAAAGTTTGCGGTTGGTCATGTGGCACCAGAAGGACAATTAGAAAACACTAACAGATCAAACTGGAATAAAATCTTAGACAGAGTTGTTAATTCCCAAGACTTCCATTCCAGCGTAACTGAAACTTAAATTTGGTGAAAGAAGAAGACAAAGGATAGTAGAAGTCTGGAGTTTTGCTCTTGTTCACAAATGTAAGTGGATAGGTGACATCCCAAAAATAATTAGAAATAATGAGAAGACAGCACCATCAATTCATTTACTTACGTTTTAAACTTTTACTGACCTTAAGAAAATATTCAACTATTAAAGCAATTGTCCTTCTGTTTTCCATGATTAAATTAGACAGGATAGGACTAATCCCACATCTGTATGTAGCAATGTTGAAAAACAAGTTTCCGAGTACTCTCATGATTGAAATTCAATCTGAGCTGAAAGTTTAAAGAGACCAAGAATATGTTTACTTAGCCTACCTTTGATAATCTCTGACCAAGAAACAATATACAGAATGGAAAATATCAAATTAAAAAATGTATGTGCAATCTGTCATAGATTTTTAGAATGCTTGAATCACATTGTGTAGTGATTGGAACCAGGTAGACTTTGTTGATTACAAGGTCCTTGACTGGCATTGTTCACCTGGGTCGATCAGGAAGCCCTGGCTGACCAACATAAACAGCGAATTTAAAAAAAAAATTTTGCCCAGCACCTTTGTTGCGCATATGCAAGCGTGAGACATAGTTAAAAAAAATCAGGAGACCAGTATCTCCTCATTTGAGGACTGACTCTGAGCTGACTGGCCACAGCCAGTGTATTGTGCAATGGGAAATAAAGGGTGACTTGGTGACGGGACCCAGTTTCTGCGCAGTTATTTCAGTGGTGGTGAGAAGAAACACAACGTGCCTCAAGAACATCTGCTTGCAAAAAAATCCTCGGAGATCAGAATCTCCTCAGTTGGGGACTGATTCCGAACAGGTTTGTCACACCCATTGTACTGTAAAAAAAGAACAAACAGGGGATAAAAGAAGAATAAAAGGAGAAAAAAAACCCAGCAGATTAGAATATCTGCAAAAAAAATATAAATGGAGGATTTGGAATCTCCTCAGTGCAGGCAACTGACTGAGTTAGCTGGGCCCTGCTAGTCTATTGTGCACAAGAAAGTAAAGGATGATCGGACACAGCAAGAACTGCAGATGCTGGAGTCAGAGATAACACAGTGTGAACTCAGAGGAGCACTGCAGGCCAGATCGCATTAAACGAGTGGCAAAGTTGATATTTCGGGTCGGGACCCTTCTTCAGAAAATCTGGAACATCAATTTTCCTGCTCCTTTGATGTTGCATGGCCTGTTGTGTTCCTCCAGCTCCATGCTGTGTTGACTCTAAATAAAGGATGACTTGGTGACATGATACCGGCCTCAGTGCAGTTATTTCAGTGGTGACAAGAGTGGGATCAATGACATAACCACGCAGAAGGACCTGTTAGCTGAAGCCCAATTGGACTTCAAAAAGGCAATACAACTGGCTTTGTCATTAGAAAATGCGGCAAGTGGCGCATGGGAATTACAGGGCATCTCAATAGAAGTGGACACCTTCATCTGCCCAACTGAGCTTGGGAAATACTACTTGAGTATAGGCAATTGCAGAGCTTCACCCAAGGAATATCCTGAGCAGACAGAATGTAGGCCAGCCCACAGCTGAACCCTACGACTAAGCTGAGCCTCTGCTAATTGGCTAAAAATTTCTTCAGGTTCTGGGCTGGCAAGCCATTGTAGTTGCTGTTAGTATATGGACTCGATTCAGCAAAGGAGGCCTACAAAACCTAATTTGAAGAGGAATACTCGTAGGCTGGTACCCAGGAGAGTGCACACCTTGGGAAGTCCCCCACATATGGTTAGAACAATTCAATTTCTTAGTGACATCCAAATTAGAACCTATTAAAATTAATGTTTGGTTAAATGTTCACCTTGTTAGCATGGAGGTTGCTGTGGGTGTGGCTGTTTCTGTCTTGCACTGTGCTTAAGTAGACTTGCTTAGGCCTCCAATCCTTGAGTTTGTGCAAGACCTGAGCGAAACTAAGAACATACATTGGGGAACTGTTGCAACTTAAGGGTATGACTTCTGTTCCAGTCTTCTAAGAGAAGCAGTTGGTGCACCTGCTACTGATGATAGTAGGAAGGTTCAGGCCCAGCCTATTGGGGTAGAATTGGTTGAGAAAAATTCACTGGATTGGCTCAACATTTTTTGATTAGAAAATGGCTGCCTCAGTAAAGTCCTAGTGAAATACCAGGAGATTTTGAGGAAGGCCCTGGGACTAAGAAAGGGGCCAAAGCCACTTTACTTGTTCACCAAGAAGTGATTCTGCAATTTTGCAAGGCCCACCCAGTGTCATTTGCTTTTGGGCAAAAGTAGAGGAGGAAATCAGGAGGCCAGAAAGCGAAGGAGTCATCAAACCAGTGCCGTTTTCAGAATGGGCAGCATCAGTCATGCCAATTGTGGAGCCTGGTGGCTCAATTTGCCTTTGTGGCGATTTTAAGAAAATGGTAAACCGCTTCTCACAACTGGATAAATACTCAATCACTTGAGGACTTGCAAAATTGGTTGGGGTGCTGTCCTTTACAAATCTAGCCATGAACCACACCTACCTGCAATTGTGACTGGACAAGGAGTCCCAGAAGTACACCACAATTAGCACTCAGAAGAGTTTATGCCAATATTTAAGACTGTCATTTGGGGTATCATCAGCCTGTGCCCTTTTCCAGCAGATGATGGAGAACATTTTACAAGAGCTACCTGAGTTGCCATTTATCTGGATGACATACTAATAACATGGAAGACCAATAAATCGCACTTGAAGAACTTGGACATAGTGCTTAAACATTTCTCCCAGGCAGGTACATACCTTAGAAGTGTTCCAGGCATCCCAAGTGACCACCTGGGTTACAGAGTCCAAAAAACTAGATTTTTCTTTTTCTTTATTCATTAACAGGATGAGGACATTGCTGACTCGGCAGTATCTACTATCCATCCTTAGTTCCACAGAGGACAGATCAGACTCAATCACATTGCTGTGGGTCTGGAGTCATACGTAGGCCAGACCATCAGTTTTCTTCCCTAAAGGACATTATTGAACCAGGTGTGTTTTTCCCATCAATCAACAATGGATTCATGGTCATCACTAGATTTTTAATTCCAGATATTTTTATTGAATTCAAATTCCACAATTTGCCATGGTGCGGTTTGAACCTAGGTCCTCAGAATGTTACCCAAGTCTCTGGAATAACAGTCCAGCAATAATACTACTCGGCCATTGCCTCCACTATTACACCTACTGGAAGTTAAAGTGAGGACCATCAAAACAGCCCTGGCTCCTACATCTGTACCGGAGTTTCTTTGAGTTAGTGATAATGGAAAATTCATACGTAACCTGGCCTCTATTGTGCCACCCTTACACCAGTTGTTTGAAAAGGGTCAGCTTTGGAAATGGTCATGTAGCCAATAACTAACCTTTAGGGAAGTGCAAAAGCACCTTTCATCATCTAAGGTATTGGCCTAGTATGATATGAAATGAGAAATGGTGCTGACATACAATGCCTTCCCGTATGGTATTGGGATATAGTTGGCTCATCAGTCGCCCAATGGAAAGGAATGTCAATAGGATATGCTTCCCAGACTTTGGTTGATGCTGAACACCAATATGCCCAGATAGAGAAGGAAGATTTTGGCAGTCATCTTTTGGTGTGAGGAAGTTCCACCTGTACCTTTACAGATGTGAATTTGTCTTAGTGACAGATCACAATCCGCTGCTAGGACTACTGAAGGAAGACAAGGCAGTGCTGCCCATAGCTTCTGATAGGATTCAGCATTTGGGGGGAGGGGCACAGTGGGGGTGGCGTGCACGGTGATGGTGCCTTATTCTCAGTGTGTACAAGTACAAGTTAGAACACTGCCCAGGAAGCCAAGTAGCTAACATAGATGCCTTGACCAACCTCCTACTGGCAGTTACTCTACCGGTGGTGCTTTCTCTGGAAGAGTCTGTTTTAGCTTTGAACTTTCTGACACCCTTCCAGCCATCACTAACAATATCCCACTGTGGACACGTAAAATCCTGTCATAGTGAAAGCTGGTGGTGATGGGGGAGACAGAAAGGTCATCGCAACTGGGACTGAAACCTTTCTGGACCTTACAAGACCAGACCACTGTTGAAGATGGTATATTAGTTTGGAGAGCAAGACTCATTGTCCTGAGTAAAGGTTGCAGCCAGATACTGGCCAAACTTTACCAGGGTCATCCAGGAGTTTTCCAACATGAAAATTCTGGCGAGAAGCTTTGTCTGGTTGTCGAAGTTGGATACCGATATAGCTGCATTGCTTGGGCAATGCCCAGAGTGCCAACAGGGACAAAGTCTGCTACCAGCAGCACCCCCACATTTTTGGGAATGGCTTGGTAAACCCTGGACTTGGTTACACATTGACTATGTAATTCCTTTCATGAGCGCTATGTACCTGTTTATTGTGGATGCCCATTCAAACTGGTTCAATGTACATAAAGTCCATTCTGCAAGCTCAGGGATGACAGTTGAGATGCTGTGGGCATTGTTCGCCATGCACTGATACCCAGAGTATTGGTTAAGGACAATGGGATGTCATCTACTAGCAGGTAATCTGAGTATTTCCTGAAGTCAATTGGCACATAAGGTCAGCTCAATACCATCAATGGTCTAATAGTCTGACAGAAAGAGCATTCCAAATCTTGATGGCAGATTTGGAGAAGCAGCCTAAAGCATCACCTGATACCAAACTGTCCTGGCTCCTTTTCAGTTACAGAACCACATCGAATGCAACCACAGAGATAGCTCCAGCAGAGCCGCATATGGGGAGAAGACTTCACACCAGGTTAAACTGGATATTCCAAGACCTGGGAGGTGCAGTGCAGTAGCAGTAGGAATGCCAATGCTGATCACATGTTTCCTCTAAGAGAGAGAAACAATATAATTCAGGAGGTGAAGTTTGGAGCTGGAACCATGGAAATGGCCCTGTATGAGTACCAGGTGAGTTGATGTGAGGTTGGTACTTGCGACTTACAAAGTTCAGGTAGGTGAGGCAGTCCTGAACAAACACATGGATCACCTGAAAGCTTTTATCTTGCAACAGAGCAGGGACAAAACAACCCTGGCCCCTCAGAACACCAGTAGGCTTGTCAGAAACTGTAGATTCTCCCCCTCTCTAGTGTTGAGGAGTTTGAGATGGATGAAGCCTCGATACCATTACCATCAGAAGAAGAGGAGAAAACTGTCTCAGACACAAGAACTGGCCTACAGTCCAGTACATGCTGCCAGTGTAAGAGTCTGAGTTAGAGGAACCGTACCTGGGGCGAATATGTCACAGGAAAATCTATAATAGAAAGACCATGCCTACGTCTCCGGACATAGTGAGGGAGGGATATAATGATTGGAAGTCGGTGGAATTAGCTCATTGGCTATGATGTTCCTGATTGCTAATCTGGCCCAATCAGGAAGCCTTGTCTGGCCAATATAAACAGCAGAATTAAATCCCCCTTAGTTCAGAGGATTGATCCTTGGCTGGCTGGCTGGCTGGCTGGCTGGCTGGCTGGCTGGCTGGCTGGCTGGCTGGCTGGCTGGCTGGCTGGCTGGCTGGCTGGCTGGCTGGCTGGCTGGCTGGCTGGCTGGCTGGCTGGCTGGCTGGCTGGCTGGCTGGCTGGCTGGCTGGCTGGCTGGCTGGCTGGCTGGCTGGCTGGCTGGCTGGCTGGCTGGCTGGCTGGCTGGCTGGCTGGCTGGCTGGCTGGCATTGTCCCCATTGTGGACCACTAATCAGCATTCACATGTTAAATTTATCCTTCTTGAAGAAGCCATGATTATATTTTTGTAATTTTGCTTTAGAATAATTTGTTGCAGAAAGCAACATCACCTCTCAAACACTCTGTAATTCCCAAGTGAGACTTTATTTCTGTTACAATTGGGAATATTTCAAAAATAAAGATAATTCAAAATCTAAAAAGAATTTCCACTGCCAATTTACCCACTTCAGAGCATGTCACCTTCCACTGCAATGCTAGTGGCAGAACAATTTACATGCAATATAAGGCAGCCAATTGACGGCTCCTCATGTGCTCTACTGATGCTCACTCACTTTGCACCTACTTGGAAACTCGTGGTATCCCTGCTTTGTCCTTTTTTTGTATGTTCCCTGTTCAGTTGGATCTTAAAGGTTCATAAGACTTTTGCTGTACAACACCATGTTATATCAATTTTATGCCTGCACCTTTTGCCAAATGTATACGTGCCAAAGGCAATGCATGTGCCTCAACTAAATAGCCATGTCTCAACTGTCTGTGTGGAGTTTGCACAATCTCCTCTTGTCTGTGTAGGTTTCTGCCAACTGCTCTGGTTTCCTCCCACACTCCAAAGATGGGCAGGCTAGTTTTCAGGGATGTGTAGGTTAGATGAGTTAACCATAGGAAATGCAGGGTTACAGGGTAAGGGAAGGGGAATGGGTCTGGATGGGATGCTCTTCGCAGCGTTAGTATGGACTTGTTGGGCTGAATGGCCTGTTTCTACACATTCAATGTAAAGTCTAAGGGGAGTAGTCCTTAGTCAGGTTAAGTGGCCTGTAAAAAGTGTATCATGGGCAGCCTCTCATATCATTCCAGGGCCTTGGGCATTGTCATTGTGCCACTCAAGGTGGGCATGGTCAGGATCCTCTCCTCATGCAAGCCGATGTGCATTCTACCATGAGTCTTGGCTCTTACTGCCTGAGAAAGGAAGGAATTGAGTGAGCCAAAAGATTGTGGCACAGCTGTTAGTGCTGATGTAGGTGGGTAAAGGTGATGAGCTAAACCAAGTGAGTGGGTAAGTGGCACAGCAGCCATCAAGGTCTGTGTGGTGAGGGCAACAGCGAGAGTAATTGACCAAGAGCCTTGTTGGGAAGTGGGCACGGTAGCAGAGATAGATTGAATGCGATGTTGCAGTGAGAAGATGGGAAGAGCAGAGGTCATTGACTCTCATTATACACCACTGGGTGTTCCTTCAAATATCTGAAACCAGGGAACTGTGATGCAACCTCAGAACAGGCTGACTGGGCCTGGAAGTGTGGTCTCCTTTCTGGAAGTGTGGTCTCCTTTGCTGGTCATGGGGGCAAACGATGTGCATTATCCCATCCACCAGGACTTCCATGTCCTTGTCTGCAAAGCACGACACCAATCTTCCCTTATCTGCCTAGAATCCCCTGCTCACTGCCAGCCAAGCTATGTCTTGTAGCTTGTTGGAAAGTTCTGGTGATGAGGCATTCTGCCAAATTACTTTAACAGCCTGTTCACAGACTCACCCTTACTTTTCCCACAGGATCCCAAGGATTCTACATGCTGATCACTTCTTGATGGACTTGTGGTCAAAAGTGTTTTTCTTTGCAAGTTATTACACAAGAGACAGTTGGTACAGAGCAGTCCAACTACTAGGAAAATTCTACAACAATAAGACCAGGACCATCCTTTCTAACAGTTGGGACAAATAAAACCCCAGTTTGTAGTGACACTTGGTGTTTGCATCCTGAGTGTCTACATAAAGCTTGATGCAGCCACACACAATGGTGGCCATCAGGATGAGGGAGACATTAGGTACTCTCTTCGCCCCTTGGCTAGAGCTTTGTATATGCTGGCCCTGTGAACACAGTCCGTATTTGATCTCCAGGTGAATTGGAAGGTGGCTTGGGTGACTGCGATAGCACAAGTTCAGGGAGTGGGCCAGATTTGTACCACATATAACAACACTGAGAGTACCTCATAACTGATGACCAGGTTTTTATCCACAATGGAGAGGGAGCAGTGCTCCTAAAAGCCCAGTTTCTGCCTCACCTTGACGATACGGTCTTCCCAAGTTTTGGCACACACCCCGGCCACTTGGAATCATATACTCAGCACACTGAGTAATCTGTCATGATGATATAGGAGATGAAGTGTCGGTCAGCCCAGTTGCCAAAGAACATGACCTCGCTCTGGCCTTGATTTACCAAGGCCAGTTCAAACTGATCACAGATACTCATGGATGTGTGCACTGACAGCACATGTGAATAGAAAGCTGGTCATGTCATTAATGTGCAGGGAGGCTGTGATCTGTAGGCCTCCTCTGCCTGGAATTATCACTCCCTGCCAGGCTTGTATCCTTCCTAATGCGCTCAGTGAAAATTTACAGGCAAAGCACAAACAAGGCAGCTGAGAGGGTAGCTAGATCTGATTGGGAAGCTATCTGATTCCCATCCATTGACTCAGAGTGCATTACTGATGCTTGCATGGAGCAGTCAGATCCAGTTATTGATTCCCTCTCCAAAATGTGTTTTGGAGAGGACTTCCCAGATGTAAGAGTGTAGTATCCTGTCAAAGGACTTCTTCTCCTGGACTAGGCTGCTGAGGCAGGTATCCAAACTCTATCCTGCATGCAGGTCATTGTATTCCCGAGAAGCGAGAGGATATCTGAAATCTTCCGACCTGACACAACATAAGTTTGTTGGGGTGAGTCAGTGATCCTAGAACAGACATCACCCAGTTTATTATGACCTTAGACAGGATTTTATAATCCACATTCAACAGAGAAATTGGGTTCTAATTTCTAAATTCCTCCCTCTCCCCCTTCTGGTTGTTGGTGGGGTGCTGAAACCCTTCCTCATGGGTTTACACATGCTCCATGACAGAAGCATAGTGTCTTACACCTCCAGCATTTCCTGATCAATCAAATCCTACAGAACCAAATACAACTCAGATGATACGTTGTCTCTTCTGGGACTTATATTATTTTCAAAAGTTTTGCGGGTCTTGGTCATCTCATCCAGAGATAATGGTGTGTCCAACCTCTCCAGCATGCTGCCATCTAAGACCAGCATGATGGAAGACAGTTACAACTAAGATGCTGGGCTTTCTGTGGACTTTGTGTCACATAGACTGGTATAAAAGGGTTTGCTGATCCTCAGGATGTCATAACGAGATGATATTCCTGAGCGCCCACATTTTTGCTGATCTCAAAGCTCTCCTTGTGCACCTTCTGGAACAATAAATATGAGCACATCAAACCCTGCTCCATGAAGCACAACCAGAACTGAAAGTTTACTTGGGGCTGTGAGGCAAAGAGGCTTGTTGGTTGCTCTAAAGCGCAGTATTGAAGTGCAGCAACACACAGTAAGTGGATCAGAGATGTGTCATGATGATGCGGTGAGGCTAATATGTATTAGATGCCAATGTCCATGAATGTAGGTTGCTGCTTGTGAAGCATGTCCTAAGATGCTGGTGTTGGATATCCAGAGGAGCAAGCAGTGAGCTGGTGTCACCAGGTAACTGGTCTGACTTTCATATTGGGAATTCTTGGTATCTTGTCTCTATCTGACTGGTAGAAGCTTGGGCATCTGAATATTAATGAAGTGAGATTTGGAAGTAATGAAGGTCATAATGAACAGTAATCAAAACAAATAGGCTTCTTGCTACTCACTAGTGATAATCCTGTCTTGCCATCTAACACTTTGTTTGAAAATTGTACCTTTTCATTTCAGTGTTGGGAATGCCCTTGCTGGACAACACACCTACTTTTCCCAAAACTTTCTCCATGGTCTATGCTATTCAAGGGACTGGAAAATTCCACCTACATACTGATTTTTGTATCTGACTTGTGGATGTTAAGTCTGTTTCCATGCTGGAGAAAAATAGCCAGAAATGAACAATAAAAATGGAAAAATATTGTTAACACTATGTCCTGTTAATGCACAGCCTGAATTGATGCACTTTGAGCCAGTTCTTGATCATAACAATTCTTATTACAAATAAAAATGTGTGTTACCATAATCTGGAGTTAATTTGTCCATGAATTCTTGACCATTTGACTACCATCAAAAGTGCTAAAGTTGGCAAAAAAGATAGACAAATGACATATGTCATTACCAGGTGAGAAGGTGTGTATTGACTTCCCTCTTTTCTACCTGCTAGATTGGCCAAAATAATGATTAACTTCTTTTTAGCATGAAGCAATACATTTTTATTCATTAATAGTGCAGTTAACTATCTTTACTGTAAACAATAAGGAGCCAAGCACAAAGTTTTCTTAAGCTAAAGAAAAATAGTGTTATTAGCAGCTGAATCTGAGAAAAATAATTAAGATGTGACATTAAACAGATGACCTTCATGTGATTACTTGGGGACTCACAGGCACAAAATTCAAAGGTAAAGGCTTCAGTACAAAGAAAGGCAAACGAGTATGTATAACTTGAAATTCTTTGGGCGTCCTTGAGAGGTAAGGTTTTAACCTGAGATAAAGTTAATTCATTTTTTGGAAGCAGTAGCAAATGTTGCAGCTTTTCCCACAGTCTCAGTTTTTTGATGCTTTATCCTGTCAGCACGGTCAACCGTTTTTCTTTTTTGGAGATGCGACCCCTTGGCATATGTTTTGTACTGCATTTTTGATTCCATTTCTCTTGGCTTGTCGAAAATGGCCTTGAGGTAGGGAGCTATTTGTATATCCTGTGGTGACTATTGTTACCAGGTAAGTAACTGCAGTTGGTGTTTAATCTTTGAGACATAAAGTTTCTTGAAGCGGTGTGAATAGGGGGCAAGGGCCTTTTCATGCTTCTGATGGAGATGGAGGTGAGGCTGACTGATTTCATAATCCTTGGAGAAAAGTTAAATTCAGCTCACCCAGATTTTGATTTAATTCAGGCCAGTTTCATTAAATTTGGCCATCCTATGTAGGTCAGGTGATCCTGGTAGCCATTTAACATCTGTGTTTTGGTCCCAGGTATAAAATTGGTAGTTAAAAATCAAACTACAATGGTCTATATTTTATGTCACCATGACATAAATTACAGCAATTATCTTTTGCAAAACGATGAAAATTTCCTTCATTAGCTCCAACACAAGGTTTTGGAAAGATATCTTTTTTAACAGTGGCATAGTAAGATGTTTCATCAGCAACATTATCCAAAAACGTAATGTTAAGTCCCACTGATAAGCTAATGATTCTCAGCTCTATCTCATTGCCTCTTCTCTTGACAATTCCACTGTCTCTAATTTGTCACGTACTTGCATGACATCAGTTACTGGATAAGCAGAAAGAATGTTGTTCTGATTAAATATTGGGAATTCTGACGTTCTGGTGTTTTGTCATTTTGAAATTGGACATCATTCCCTTCTCAGCCAGATTTTCACCAAGGCTCTGGTGTTAATGTGATTTTTTTTAATTGAAGTAATTGAAGCTGAAAATATGAGCAAAAAAGAATAAGTTTTTAGACTGTGCACAAAACAGTAATGAGTAAATTAATTAATACAAAAGGCCAGTGCTTCAAAGCATTTCAAGATTGGCCAACCCCTCATGGTCTTCCCATTGAAAAAGGTACCATACCCATCAAAGGGCTGCATATAACACTCACTATATAACTGCACAAGTAACTGAGTAATAAATTGTATCTGCACCATAACTGCTAATGCGTAATCATGGTGTATGTTAAAGAACAGAGAACAAAGAACAAAGAACAAAGACAATTAGAGCACAGGAATAGGCCCTTCGACCCTCCAAGCCTGTGCTGATCCAGATCCTCCACCTAAACCTGTCGCCTATTTTCCAAGGATCTGTATCCCGCTACTCCCTGCCCATTCATGTATCTGTCTAGATACATCTTAAATGACACTATTGTACCCACTTCTACCACCTCCGCTGGCAACGTGTTCCAGGCACCCACCACCCTCTGCGTAAAGAACTTTCCACGCATGTCTCCCTTAAACTTTTCCCCTCTCACCTTGAAATCATGACCCCTAGTAACTGAGTCCCCCACTCTGGAAGCAATATTTTAGGAAAATTAATTGCTCAGAAGTCAATAGGTTGAAAATTAATCCTCAAATCACACTATCCTTTATAAATTAAAACAAAAGTAAATATTAAAATTTGGTTGATTACTGAAATATTGATGAGTGATTTTAGCCATTGTAATGTATAGAAACATACCCATCCAGAGCCCATACCACTTCAACTGTCAGCTTGAATGTCTTACAATTGAGTTTATTTCTGGCAATGAGTTCCTGGGATATATCTTTGCAATCCCCTTGCTTCAAAGAACATATTTGAATATTTTAATGAATCTTTTAAAGATTGGTTGTATTCCATTTGTATCTTACATGAATATAGCTGTGGTTAAGTTTGTCAAAAGGTGAGGCCACCTTTACATTAAAAAAAGCACCATCACATATAGGTAACCCGTAAGATTCATATGCAGCCCAGAGGTAGGAACAGTACCACTGTGTCACAAGAGCTCCCTCCTTGTGATATTTATATGCTTATAATTAAGTTACAACAATGAGTGGCAATGTGGAAGAGATATTATCTATCTGACACACATAGAATCATGCAGGTTATAGCATCGATAGAAATTATTTCACTTATTCTACCTTGTGCCAGCTCTTTGATAGAGGAACTCATCTAGATCCCCCTTAGCATTTTTGTTCTAGCCCAGCAAATAATTTTGACTTCAAATAATTATCCAATTCTTTTTGAGATGCCATAAATAAATCAATTTGGCCACAATCCTAGGTGCAGCTTTTCAGATCATAATCATTTAATGTGTAATAAATGTTTTCATTCATGTCGCCGTTACTTCTTTTGCCAATCATCTTAAAAGTGTGCCTACTACCTCTCACTTTTGTCCAAAACATCTAATAAATCTCCTCCTACTCTTTTCTTCTCCAAGGAAACCTACCCTTCCATAAATCTCCTCCACCACCCTCCCTGCCCCCAATCTAAATGTACATCTGAAGTTTCACAGATTAGAATCCTTCTTGTGGATGTGATAATTTCGGTGAAAGTGTAGTGCCAGATTTGAATACAGTACCTTAATGAGTCCAGACTAAGGCAGGCTTATCACACCTTCCTTTTCAATGCATGTTCACACTTGTCTATAGAGTTTAATAGCCCATATACTTCATTAATAACCTATTTAATCCACCCTGGACCTTCAACATTTCAAATGTAGGGTGACATGCCAGAAGACTGGATAATTGCAACCATTACAAGCTTGTTCAGGAAAGGTTGTAAGGCTAACACCAGCAATTACAGAGCAGTCAGTTTAATTTCAGTACCAAACACAGAGAATACTGGAGAAATTCATCAGGACTGGCAGCATCTGTGAAGAGAGAAATAGAGTTAATGTTTCATGTCTAGCATGGCTCTTCTTCAGAACTGAAAGGTATTCAAAAATAGATAGTTGTCTATATTTTTAACAGAGACAGAGAGGAGCAAGCAGGTCGATGGTGCTGAGGCTTAGTGCAAACAACAAAAGTGTCGTTAATAGTGGAGAAAGAAAAAAGAGATATAGACATAGATATAAAGAAGGCAAAGGGAAAGAATTGCAAAATAAACAAGACTTAAACTAGATAGACTGTTGGGGGGTGGCGGCAAGGCGTGTGCTTGAGGAGATGTGGAGACAATGAAAATGAAATAGAGAATAAACATAGTACAGTCAGTTTCTGAAGTTATAGAATCCAATATTAAGACATCAAAGATTGTGTCCAGTTCTGGTCACCCTATTATAGGAAAGATGTGGAGGCTTTGGAAAGGATGCAAAGGAGGTTTACCAGGATGCTGCCTGGATTGGAGGGCTTGTCTTACGAGGAGAGGTTGACTGAGCTCGGACTTTTCTCTCTGGAGAGAAGGAGGAAGAGAGGTGACCTGATCGAGGTGTACAAGGTAATGAGAGGCATGGATAGAGTCGATAGCCAGAAACTTTTCCCCAGAGCAGGATTGACTGCCACGAGGGGTCATAGTTTTAAGGTGTTAGGAGGAAGGTATAGAGGAGACGTCAGAGTGAGGTTCTTCACCCAGAGAATTGTGAGCGCATGGAATAGTTTACCAGTGGTCATGGAAGCGGAGTAATTAGTGACATTTAAGCGACTGCTGGACATGCACATGGACAGCAGTGAATTGAGGGGAATGTAGGTTAGGTTATTTTATTTTTGGATTAGGATTATTCCATGGCACAACATCGTGGGCTGAAGGGCCTGTACTGTGCTGTACGTTTCTATGTTCTATGTTTTATGTTCTGTGTAAAGTGCCTAAATAGAAAATGAAGTGTTCCTTGACATGCAGTATGTTCATTGGAACATTGCAGTAGGCCTAGAACAGAAATGTTATCATGAGAGGAAGATGGTTTATTGAAATGGCAAGCAATTTGGAGGTCAGGCTTGTTCCTACAGATAAAGTGGAGGTGTTCCAAAGTGATCACCCGAACTACATTTTCTTTTGCTGGTGTATGGCGTTTACATTGTAAGCAGGGACTGCAGGAGTCTAAATTGAAAAATGTACAAGTGAGATGCTGCTTCACATGAAGGGTATGTTTGGGGCTTTGGACAATGAGAAGGGAGGTGGTGAATGGGCAAGTGTTACATCTTCTGAAGATTTGAATATTTTATTTTGTATTGGCTCCCTTCTGTCTTCCTACCAAACTGAATAACTTCATATTTTCCTGCATTAAATTTGTCAGCCTCTGCCCTGCCTACTTCAAAATCCTATGTTCTCTTGAAGTCTTATTACAGTTCACAATATGTTCAAGTTTTATTTCACTTGAAAGTTTTGAAATTTTGCCATTGGACCAAAGGCTATGTCTTTAAAATAGATCAAGGTTAACAGCAGTCCTAACATCAATCCCTGTGGAACTCAGCTATGAGCTTTGCTTCAGTCAAATAAAAACTGTTCAAAGTTAAGTTTAGATCTAAACTGACTGGTATGGCCAATCCCAGATTCTTGAAAAGCTAAGAAAGTTGGACTTACTGTCTTTAGATGCAAAAAGCATTTTAACATTATGAAGATGACAACAAAACTAATCTGGACAAACTGTTTATTGCACTGAATAATTCAATTATCAGCAAGCAGTTTTTTATAAAAAGAAAATTAGAGGTGAGAAGGAAAGTGAGGGAGAACTTGTCTTTGCACAAAGGATCTATGGATGAATGGAACATTAATAAGTTGATTTAACAATTTTGCAGTATTGGAGAAAGAGAGATGAAAGGGCAGTTTACTGAGATTGAGATTGCTTATGAATATCGTTTGTTGAATTTTGTGACATTTCCACAGGCTCCAAAATGTTCAATATTTGAGTTTCCATGCATGAGGTCAGAATGTTGAACCCATCTTCTTTAAAAAAGAGCCCCTGCGTGCTTTACTGCATTAAAGAAAGGGCACTTAGATGGATTCAGGCCTGCTACCTTCAGAAGTAGTTTTTCAGCAGTCACAGAGTGTGTGTGTGTGTGTGTGTGTGTGTGTGTGTGTGTGTGTGTGTGTGTGTGTGTGTGTGGAAAGCCTGCTTCTGCTCTCTGGGACTTTAATGTTCAAGTGCATTAAAGGCTATTGGACCTTCTAGGTTTCACCCCTCACATCGCCTCACCCTGCCACCAACTCATCATGCCCTCTAACACTCTCCATGCCCCAGCACAACCCAGACAAAGGTCAGTCTGTAGAATTTCTGCCACAGAATGTAGTTAAGGCTAAAATATTGACTGTTTTCAAGAAGGAGTTAGATATCCTTCTTAGAACTAAAAGGATCAAATGGAGAAAATGGGAATAGGGTATTGAGTTAGATGATCAGCATGGTCATATTGAATGGCACAGCAGGCTCAAGTTTCTGAATGTGCTCCTATTTTCTACGTTTCTACACAGCTTACATTTACCTTATCCATTCCAAGCTCCCCATGTGATTTCAATAGCCACACATCCAGGAACCATAATGGGGAGATTTCAGGGGCTATGAGGACATTAAAAAAATTCTGGCAATCCAGTAGACCTTGGACTCATCTACCCATGATACAGAAAGGATGCTTATTCACAAAACACATGGAACAAAATGTATGTTTATTCATTTGCAAACAAAAACATCAAAGATATATAATCTTTAATAATGTCTTTAAATTGTAAATAAAAATGCAAAAATGTATCTATACTGCCCTCTGCTTGGATTAATGGCTCTGAAACTTTTGAAATCCAGATCAACATTCATAATAAGCTCAAGTATAGTAAGAAATGTTGAAAAACATTAAAAAAAAGTCAAATGCTATTGCAGAAAAAGATTGCTGAAGGATTTTTCTGACCTACATCAGCTGTCATATCAAACAATGCACTCCAATGGCTGCTGTCTTTATTTACTTTTGAGTGAAACATGCAAACATTTCTTTTAAAGTTTAAAGGGCTGAGGAGTTAATCACTTTAGACCATTGCATTCAGGCCTTTTATCCTCTGTTTACAAGAGTTCATACGTTTTCTAAAAAATTGTGATTCCCACAGTGCAGGTTGAGCCCACTGGAGCAATAAAAGTTGGTTTTGTTAATGGGCAACAATCAAATCAAATGGTTTGCTGAGTTTGAATTATCCACCGGTACAAATCGCATCCTATTCCTTCAATGTCTCAGCAAGAATGGGAATTTCCAGAAATTCAGGTGGAACTTTGGTGACCTGATTCTGCCTATTGTCTTAAATGTCTCAGGAGTTGTCCTAACTTAGTGAAACTCAGAGTATGGATTGTTATTTTTGCATTTGCTCATTTTTAACAGATCTGTGAATTGCTATCAGTTTTCTCAATGCTCAAAATTACTTCATCGGATGCCAACTATAGGCACTGCTCTGAAATAATTTATAAAGTTGTCCATATCTTAGAATTTTCATGTCAAGGAATGTATTATGGGTTGAGGACATAAAGATAAAATCTGAAAAAAAATGAATAAGATAAAATTCCCCCAAGATATTGAGTCAGAAGAAAAGCGTGAGTGAGTAGTGACCGTATATTATTTCTAGGTGTGCTGAATTACTGTTGCCATAAATCACTGAGAAATGGCCTCAGGGACTTCCATGACTTTCCGAAAGTTTTGAATATTTTAGTAATATTTAATGAAGTCAAAGGAAGCAGATAGAAGAACATGTGCTTAAGTAGGTAAAAGCACCCTAGGGTTTATAGCTGGCTGTGAACCAATGAATTGAAAAGCTGGGGATAAAACTTAGCATTAAAAATCACATTAAGGAACTGTGTTTCTCTTACTTTATTTTTGTTATTTCTGCTTCCTGCTATGCTTTTGATTATTTTCTTTAAACAGTTTATGTATTAATGAACTGACTAGAAAGATAATGCAGGTAAGAAAGAAGAATAGAAAGAAAATTGACAAACCTGGAGTATCAAGTTTGAGACATCATTTTAAATTATACAAGGCAAGCAGCTGAACTTACTTTATTATTCAGGAGATTGAGAATGATCAACTGCATTGTTGACATGGAGCTTTTCTGAAAGGGTGTAAATGATGTTCGAAGAAATGACAGGATGGCTCATTTGAAAATCATTCCATTTTCATTCAATTGTGTTTTCTTTGGACACTAATGTTTCTTTATAATCTGAGTACTTCAATAATTTAATAGAGTCAGAAGAATATGAAATGGAAAAAGGCATATCATAATATATATGGATATTGTATTTATGATATCTAGGCAGGTGACCAGACTTTTCCATTAGCCTAACTCTGAATGAATAACACTGTCCAAGCTATTATTCTAACAATGAAACCAAATGCAGATCTCATCAGTTAATAATAATTCACTCATTCAGATAATTTAGTGCATTGCTTCAAAATTCTGGCCTAAATTTAATGACTTGTTATCTAATAACACAATACTAAATACAAATGATATTAGGTGTGTATTCTGGTGAGTTTGAGAAAATCAAATGTATGAATGAATTTTAATGGATGCTGCGTGTTTCATTACCACCTGGAATCTTTTTGTCAAGTTGTTCTTTGTACCTACTTTAGCTACAAAGTTAATACCCAGAATTCCTTCTGAAAAATAAACTTTGATATGCTCACCCTATCAGAATGTATCCCGCAGAAAGAAGCAATGTATGTAATATTTCCAAACAGTTGAATTTATGAACATAGGAAATTATTATAACAAGTTCAGGAAACATCTCGGAATAATGATTTAAAATTGCACATTTACTGAATAAGCTTTCACTGTTCTGTAAATGTGAAGAGTTGATGGTTTTAGCATTCTAATATTGCATTCTTTATCCTCTAATTCATACACAACATGAAATTTCCAGGGCATTTTGATCTTTAAATTCATAACATAGACAATTAAAGAATATACAGATAGTGAAGTTATCACAAGAAATACTTAGGCAGATTATTCTATTCATGAAGGCTGTTTCCACTCCTATTGTCTACATGTACGTGCTGTCAAGCATGTGTTGCCATATTGAAATTGATGTGGGAACCCAGGTGACATCCCTAACCTTCACCAGTTATAACTGTCCTACCATTCACCGCTCTAGGTGATAGCACATCAAAATCTAGTTATATACGTTACTTCAACATTTTAAATAATGTTCAAATTTAAAGTAAAACCGTAAATGATGGAAATACTCAGCAGGTATCACTATCCTATGCATTTCCATTGACCAGAAACTGAAATAGACTAGGCATACAAATACAATGGTGACAAAAGCAGCTGGGAACCCTACAGTAATTAACATGCACCCAACAATTTACAAGAAAGTTAGGTATGTGGTAGGAAGCAGCTTCAAAAACACCCAAGAAGCTTACCACTATCCAGGACAACAGCCTGGTTGATTGGCAACATGACCACAAACATCCTCTCTGCCCACCACCAATACATACGAGCACCATTCTCAAGATGCAATTCATAAGTGCACGCAGGCTCTTTTAAAAGCACATTCCAAACCCATGAACATTAAGGGAAGCAGATTCACGGAACACCACTGCCTGCAAACTCCAGTCCGAGGTGCACATCAACCTAACTTGGAAATATGTTGCTGGGTCTAAATCACGGAACTTGTTCCCTAAAAATATTGGGATGTATCAGCACAAAACAAACTGCAGCATTTCAAGAAAACAGCTCTCCACCAGTTTCTCAAGGACATTTAGAGAGGGCAATAAATGCTGGCCCAGCCAGTGGTGTCCACATCCGATGAATGATACACACCAGATTTGGAAATCCTGCCCAATGTCTGAAAGTTTCCATTTCGTTAGTAAGGGAAAAGGGGTAGGACCTGACTCATACATGAGAAACCTGAACTAAGCAGGGCTTTTTGAATGCAGTGTTCAAATTGCACCCGTATTTTGCTGCAGTGATGTGTTGAATGTATGGTGAATTGGGAGTTATGAATCTTGCTCTTGAAGGACAGTGCAGACTTTTGAGCTGGCATGCTGCAGTTATCGAAATATTTATCCTTTTAAAAATTGGCCATGTCAGTGAGGTATCAAAAAGAAGTTTGCTAAATTATTTAAGACCCAAACTCTTTAAAACAATGCTAAAATAGGCTGCTTGTGTCAGTCTTGAGTAAAAGAAAAAAAATACTATTCCAACAGTTACAATAGTCATTTGTTCATCTAAGCACTATCATTAAATCACCATAAATTCTTGAATGCTTTCCACAACTCATCGTTGTCAGGATAAGGGTTTGTAAATTTTAAGGACTGCACAAAGAAGTGAACAAAGTATGTTGGGTCATGATATAACTTCCTGTTTTTCTAATAGATTATGGCTGGGATTTTCCATTTTCGAGGTAAAATATGGTGCTGAGTGACTTAAGGGTCAGCACCTATGCCTTGGTCCAGGATACATTATGTGTTTTTCATCTCAATATCTATGTAAGCAAGATTTGCATGTGTGATGCTGTGAATCATATGGAGCTGGCAAGCAGGAAGTTCTCCCCCGATGAGACACCCAACTTCACTGAAGATGGCACCCAAGAAACAGAAGCTCAACCCCCCTTTCTGAGACCTCCTTATAGGTGTTACTGGATGGAGTAAGGAAAAACGGAGTCCCTTTTTCTGGTGGATGGCACAGGGATGTCTTCTTATTGAAACCATTTGGCCTAGAGTGGGGTAGCCTTGAAGGTCTGCGCTACCTATTTTCTGCAGTCCACCCAGTATGGTGCCAGAAGAATTAGGGTGGCACAGTGGCTCAGTGTATGGTATTGTTGCCCCACAGCACCAGGAACCCAGGTTTGATTCCATCCTCAGTGACTATCTGTGTGGAGTTTGCACATTCTCCCCATGTCTGCGTGAGTTTCCTTCAGGTTCTCTGGCTTCCTCCCACAGTCCAAAGATGTGCAGGTTAGGTTGATTGGTCATGCTAAATTGCCCATAGTGTTCAGGGATATATAGGTTGGGTGGGTATATTAGGGAAATGGGTCTGGGTGGGATGCTTTGTGGGTTGGTGTGGACTTATTGGGCCAAAGGGCGTGTTTCCACACTATAGGGATTCTATGATTCTAAAGTTAAGATCTGTAGTGCTCTGTAAGCATTTTCTTTCTGCCAGCACACATTCACAGGGGCATGACTCAGGATAAGTCTGCCAGTGTACAAGCCTCATAAGATGACAGCTTGCAAGCCTCAGCGTCACATATATGTTGCACACTGAGGGATTCACATCCATCTCACTCTCTCAAGCTACCAACCCCTCCTGGACACTGTATTTCTTATTGATTAATTGGGGATGGCTGTCTACACGGTATGGTTGTGCATGTTCACATAGAGCTCATGCACTTGTTGCCATCTTACTCAGTCCTCTTTGTCTCATGACTTGGGGAAAACTTTGAATATTTCTACGGTGATGGGTAGACAGCAATGTTCTAGGAAGCCAGGAGGCAACATTGTGATCTGCTTTTCTTGGATGGAGGCAGACACACTGGTCTGCAGAAGTTATAGTGTATCTTCACTAACTAATTCTTTCTCTTCTCTTCTACAGGCATGAGCAACACTAGAACTCAGAAGGGTGCAAGAGGCTGGAGGATGAAACTATTGGTGTGAGCACTGTTTCTGAGAAAAAAGACTGTGCACCATAACAGGGCGTATCAGCAAGGCATTCACCTGTGCCCTCTACTAGGGCAGAGACAATCACCTCAGTGGGGAGTCTAAGATTAGATTTGGGGATACCATGTCGTGAACACATCACTGATATGGGCCTGCAGATGATCCAGCATCTTTCACAATTGATAGGATGTGTATTATTCAATCATACAGTAGCAATTCTCTCCTAATCAGCAAAATGAATGACTATTGATTTCCTCATCCATCAGGAGACAACACAGCTGTCAATTATAGATTGGAATCAAGGAGCTCCTGATTGCTTTAAATGACAGTAATGCTAGCAATAATGTTTGAGGGAGGATTCAAATGCTAATGGCTACTTCACATGGCAATCTCTCATTATTTTAGAGCCAAGTGGAGGGAACAGCTCAAATTTTTTGATACATAGTCACAAAAGCTTTGTTAAATGAGAAAGGTTACATTGAAGGATTGTTGCATATTGCAGCACTACAAGGAAAGTGAAGGCACACATGGAACAGTTTCAGGATATGGGACAAACAGGTCAGCTGACTCCATGTACATGTGAACAACAGCTTAGGTTGAAAGGTGAGCTCCATATCTAATTTACTCAGAGCCAGCCCTAGAAACCTCCTCAGCAAGAGGCACGGGAATAGCTCCATTCAAATAGAATACAACTTGCTAGAAAGGTGGAAGCTCTGAGCCACTGCTCTTTTCAACTGAAGGGGGGCTGTCAAGAACTGTGTAACCCTAAATAGATATTGTGTTGCAGCATACAAAAGTTAAAGCTCAGTGACAAATTGTGTACTGAAGTCCAGCGCTTGCAAATACCTAAATGAATACTTATGATCCACTCTGTTGATTGCCTTCTCCTTATCAATGGAAAGGAGGGTGGATGACAACCGAATCAAAAATAACAAAGAAAATTACAGCACAGCAACAGGCCCTTCGGCCCTCCAAGCCTGCACCGATCAAGATCCTCTGTCTAAACCTGTCACCTATGTTCTAAGCGTCTGTATCCCTTCGCTCCCTGCCCATCCATGTACCTGTCCAGATACATCTTAAAAGACATTATTGTGTCTGCATCTACCACCTCCGCTGGCAACGCGTTCCAGGCACCCACCACCCTCTGTGTGAAGAACTTTCCACGCATATCTCCCATAAACTTTTCTCATCTTCTCTTTGAACTCATGACCCCTAGTAATTGAGTCCCCCACTCTGGGAAAAACTTCTTGCTATCCACCTTGTCTATACCCCTCGTGATTTTGTAGACCTCAATCAGGTCCCCCCTCAATCTCCATCTTTCTAATGAAAATAATTCTAATCTACTCAACCTTTCTTGATAGCTAGTGCCCTCTGTACCAGGCAACATCCTGGTGGACATCCTCTGCATCCTCTCCAAAGCATTCCACATCCTTTTGGTAATGTGGCGACCAGAACTGCACGCAGTACTCTAAATGTGGCCGAACTAAAGTCTTATACTGCTGTAACATGCTATGCCAACTCTTGTACTCAATACCCGTGCGATGAAGGAAAGCATGCCTTCTTGACCACTCTATTGACCTGCGTTGCCACCTCCAGAGAACAATGGGCCTGAACACCCAGATCTCTCTGGACATCAATTTTCCCCAGGGCTTTTCCATTTACTGTATAGTTTGCTCGTGAATTAGATCTTCCAAAATGCATCACCTCACATTTGTCTGGATTGAACTCCATCTGCCATTTATCTGCCCAGCTCTGCAATCTATTTACATTCTGCTATAATCTCTGACAGTCCCCTTCACTATCTGCTATTCTACCAATCTTCGTGTTCTCTAGGAAACCTAGATCAGATTCTGGACTAAGTAAATTGAGATGGTATGACATAATTTATTAAGCAAATTAAACCCATTGAATCAAATTGCACCAATTTAAATGGGTGTATACCCCTTGTATGAGCACCACAGTAAAAAACACTTGTTCTAATTTAAATTAACAAAGCATAAATTAAAATGTTATTTTGAGTGGAGATTAGCTACTTTAATCTCTGCAGCATCAACCTACCATGGAAGGTCTCAAGTATACCACTGGACCACTAGACTCCATGTGCGCTCTCACCAAGACACCCAGATATGCACAAACCCATAACAGAGGTGGAAGCAGCCTAGTCAAATGGCTCCCTGGTATATTTATGGTCGCATTGGTCAGGGACAGGAACAGATATATGAGGACATCCTCTGATCTGTTCCCTTCCATATTAGAAATGAGACTAAAGTGACATAAAATTTGAAGGTCACGCCCACAAAGAGGACTAATAACAGAAGCCAGCCAGTGAAGACATAGAATATGAATTACTTGAGGTCACACAAAGTATAAATGCCCTGACGGACCATGAACAATTTATTCTTCTATTGTACGTGTTTGCTGAATGCACAACCCTTCAACAGACAAAGGGAGCACTCCTATGTAAAGACCCTCTCCCTGAGTGCCCAAACAGCTCTGGGCAGCAGCATTTCCATTTCTGTGAGATAGCTAAAAATGTGGGCTCCTGATGGAGCTTTCAGGACCTGGGACTAATGTGATATCCTGCCTGAAAAGTGGCCAACTCAGATGGGAGTGTGCCATGCACTTTAGTCACCTTGACACTACAAATGTTATCAGGACAAAGTGTCATGGTTTAGAGCTGCAAATGTCATAAGTTGGTACTAAACAGACATCTACTTCACCATACAACATATTCCCAAGTCAGGCCATTCAATATCCTGAAGTCACTTCTTCACCAGATGCTAAAAGAAAACATACCGCGGAGGTACAGATTCATGACCAGCAGCTTGTGTGGAGGGAAACTCAAGTGTGAAGTAGCAATCTGGGCCAGATCTTGGTAAATGCCAGATACTTCCTTAAAACATTATGGAGACCTGAACAGTCTACAGATGAGATGTGCATGTCATAACTGAGGCAATGCAACTAATGGAAGAAATATGTTGCCACAATGCTGGAGATAGTGCGATATAAATGCATATATAAACGGATCATTGCAAATTCTGAAGACTAATAGTCATTATTGTTTGCAAGGGCGCCTTATCACCTTCCTTGAGCACAGAGGTGGTATGAGCTATGTGGACATGCTGCTTCACTGAGAATTGAAGGCATGCATTTAACATTAATTAGTGACTGGATTCCTGATTTCTGAAATAGATTTTCACTTGGCCACTCATTTCAGCCATTAACTCTGCCCCTTTCTGAGAAAATGTCACTTAATCCTTTTATTTTGAGTACAGCCTTTTCAAATCAAAAGTACTGTGCGCTGTTGAATTTTTGGATCAACTTGTTGAGCCTTAGGGTTTGTGCTAATTGTAGTGCATTGCAGGCTTCACTTGTGACCTATGATAACCCCCACCTTTCTGTGCCTCCCACTCTGTTTCATGATCCTTGTTTCCCTCTTGACACTTCACCTTCCTCCTGTTTCATTAAGCCCTTCTGCATCATTCTGAATGTCCCTGCTTTAATCCTAGAGCACATCAATGCCCTCGCTGACATTTATCTTCCCAAGATACAAACTAGAATCACCGAGTTTCCTTGATGCTGTATTTGAGACTCATTACAGTATTCATTCTCCTCCCTTACCCTTTTAGATTCCACTGTATTTCATTCACTTCCTCTCATGATTATGTTAACTTCGTCAGCTAGTCGATACAATCAAACCAATCCTCAGACCTCAACTACCCACAGTTTGTAAATGCCATGCTCCTACACCCTATACCCCCGCTCTACAAACAGGTTAAACAAGTTAACACTATCCACTTCCCAATTGATCCTTGCTCATAAGACTAACTGATGAGCCAAGGCTAGATGATTTTGACTCAACTTGACTTGATCATTGCTAAATGCCCAGACTGAAATTATGCCTGTCTCCAGTCCTGCATTGGTCCCAAACACCCATCAGATTTCGTCCAATTCCCCACACTAGAAATGGCCTTATCCTTGACTGATTATTGCAATACCCCTTGACTGAGAAGAAATCCACCCCTACTCCAAGATTGATTCTTCCTCTTTCCTGTTCATCTACTTTATCCACATGTACTGCATTGCCTCTGACGTTGATGCATCAACATGCCCTTCAGTCACATATAATCCCTTCGCATTGACACCGCCTTACTTTTGCACTAAGCTTCTGCATTGTCATTCCCCAGTTTTGTACTGTTTGCACCAACATCACATCCTCCTGTCATCCCCATGGATGTATTTTCTGCAGTTGTATGGTTGACAGCAAAAGTGAAGTCAATGAAAAGGTGTAACATTTTGTTAGAGTGAAATAAAGCAAAGAACTTACCACGACTGTAGTCTGAAGACTAGATGCACACTTACTTTTTGTGGTCCCATATTTGAGGTGTCAAGTATTTTGATTTGCCACATGTAAATTGGAAAGATAAAGTTACCGGTGAGTTGTGCATTTAATGAGATTCAAATGAATGCTTTCATGATCTCCCTAACTAATGGTAAGAAGATCAATCTTTTGCTAAATTTAACTTGATGTTAAGACTTTGATATTGGATTCTCAGCTGATTAAGTCATCACGCCTACAATTATTCTCACTTCCAGGGAGAAGAACATCAGCCCCTTTGTAACTGAAGAAGTTTATATGTCTTGAATGAACTTTCCTAATAGGTTTTCTTTTAATATTGAAGGGTGTAATAGATATTTAGAGCTGTATTTTATTTCATTTCGGCATGACTCCTGAAGTTTTGCCATGATGCATACTGGTTGAGTTGGCACGGAGACTGTAAGGGCAAAAAGGTGGTGCATGGATTGTCATTGCTTGCCACAAGTTGGTATTAAGTTGCCGTATGAGTTGTGAGGAGACACAGTGTATTATGGAGGCATGAATGGCATGAGTTGGCATGAATTTGGCAGAGGAGATGAGTGGCTATTGGAGTAGGTGAGGCAGAGGTTTGGTATGAGTTGCTATTCTTGGAGCATAGGATGAAGTTTGGTGTATGAGAGGCCCTGAGGTGCTCATGTCTAAAGGGTTAAATGCTTAATCAGACAGCTAGATGAAATCTCAATAATAAGAGGATGGTCTTTTAAACCCTTAGCCCTTGGCAGCCCCATCACTCTTCCAGTCTGACTCTATATTACCCACCCCCATGCCTCCACTACATCTGGAATGAAAATTCCTCAATTCAGGTGAGAATCTCTGAGGTGAGTGTGAATGCCAGAGTTAATAATGGCCTATCATCAGAACATGTTGAGTCCTCATGAATGTTCAACCATTTGAAACGTTAACTATGTTTCTGTCTTCACAGATGCAGTTTGGCCAATTGAGTATTTCCAGCATTTTCTGCTTTTGTTTGCAATTTCCAGCTGCCACGTTATTTTGCTTTTGTCTGTTCAAATTTAAATAACATGCTATTCAAAAAAATAGAATTGCATGAAATAGAAAATTCAATCCAAAGCTACAGGCATAGATCTTACTCAGTCCAAAATGTACCCTTAGTTGAAAAACTTCAGAATGATCGATAAGCTATTACCTGCACTTGTTCTGTTTTTAAAAAAAATTGGGGGAAAGTCCATTTACTTTTTTCCAAATAAGAAAAATTTACAAAAAAGCTGAATGAAAATGTGCAAGTGTATTGTTCTCTGCTGATAGCATTTATTAACTTTGCACTTCAGGAATAGCTAAAGCTACAATCAAGGTTGTCCTTACAAAGCTTCCATTGACTGCTTAATTTCATCTCTTTATTGTAAGCCACAACAAAGAAATTCATCCCCTCTTCACCTTTATAAAATGTTGTTGTTGAAACCCAATAGTGGGCCATCAACTAAACTTAAATGCTTAACCAGAATCATGCAAGAAAAAAAACTCAAGATGGATAGAGTATATCTCTATTTACATTAAACACGATAACCCTGCTTTAACACAGCAAGAATGTTGTTAAGCAACAATGTCAACGTTTTAAACCAAAACTACTTGCACTTTGTAAAGCCTATCATTAACCTTCAGTGAATCTTTTCTTTACAAGAATAATTTCTTCAAAAATGCCCACGTAAAGCTATTTTACCATAATGTAAGGATACAGCCCAGCCAGTGTTACAGCATTAATTTCCTTGTAGAAAAGGAACATGATATTTTATTGAAAAGGCAAAAAGGTCTGGCAGGCCAGTGGATGATTGATGCACAATGTTTCAGAACAGAATGTTCAGATCAAATATCCAGTTTTCCCTATCAAAGCCAAAATGCGACATTTGAAAACGGTTTTAATATGAAAGAGCTACTTCAACGGCAGCAAAAATCCACTCACGATGTCAAAATGCAGAATTAAGGTCATAATCAGCAGGATGGGAGGTTTTTTCTCTTCTAATATGTATGTGTGTCAAGATATACAGACCAAGAATATTCTAATGAAGCTTTCAGTCTCTTCACTACAAGTACCCAGGTACAATTACAACTGTGGAAAAATCATGTCATGTTCAAAACTGCCACCATTATTCCAATTTGACCTAACAATTTTTACTGCCTAGCAGAAGAGGGAAAGGCACAAAGAGCAAGTACATTTTAAAAACAGAATAACATTCTCTGCATTGTCATCTTTTAATATTCAAATATATTTACTTCATATTCTGATTGAAATAACTCACAATTGGGTTTGCACATATCAACCTGTCGTGGGCAGCACAGTACTTACCTTGATATTAACATAAATCTAGCACAAGTAAGCAACCAATTTACTGGCCAAAGTGTTGGGTTATCACAGTCAATAACAGATTAAAATAAGGTTTTCTCTGCACAGGCAACAGTGAGATTTGAAAAGTATGCTTATAACTGGTGTAATTCTAAGCACTTTCTAAAATAAACTTCAAGATATGGTCTTATTTAGGAGATGAATCCAGACCAGAAAGACACAAATTATCACCTTTCTTTTGTCACTTGAATTAACATGTTCATACTCTTACTTCCCATCATGTTTTTGTCACAGTTCCGAACTGTACAATGCATCATCATTACCTTTCAGTGAAATATCTTACATTAGGTACACTGTTAAATTTGGCTTTAACTCTATTTGTTTTATTTGACTTGTTTTGAGAATTAAACCTCAGGCAGTCATGCTCACCTTTCACAAATCTCCTGGAGCTGTGTTTAATTTTGTTTGAGAGAGATATCATATACTGAAGTAGGGAGTCAAACTCATCCTATCTTTACAGGAGGCTAAGTCAAACAGCTTCTGTAGACATTCACCTTATTAATGTTTGATGGAGGATGCTGTGTGCTGATTGGCTGCCATGTTGGTCTGAATAGCATCAATGAACATAGCTTACAAGTACTAGATGTCAGAAGGGCACTATAGAATGTCCAAAGGACACGATTTATATATACTATATTATTATATACTATTAATACTATAAATATACTATGCAAATACTAGTTCCTTTGTTCTTGCTAATTATAAGAATAGATCACGGACTTAATTTCAGAGATCGCTTGGGTCAAAAAAAGCTACCAAGTATAATAATATTGTACTGACAAAAACGACAACTGAATTGATATACTACTTGTTTGAGGGTTATTTGAACATTGCCCTGGGGCTTTATCAAGTAACGTTTGAGACTAAAAGAGATAGATAACAGAACAAATTACCTAAATAAGAGATAACCAGGTGTAGAGCTGGATGAACACAGAATGGCAAGCAATATCAGAGGAGCAGGAAGGCTGGTGTTTTGGGGGACTAGATCCTTTTTTTGAAGAAGACTCTAGGCCTGAAACGTCAGCCTACCAGCTCCTCTGATGCTGCTTGGCCTACTGTGCTCATCCAGCTCGACACGTTGTTATCCAGATGCTCCAGCATCTGCAGTTCCTACTATCTCTGAAATTACCAAAATAGTTGTCAAAGAGGTACAGAGGGACGTGACTAGGCTGTTCAGTCTGATCTGCCGTTTAATACAGTCATGTTTGTTCAAACAGTCCAATGTCTTTCCCTTATCCTGCTAAACCAAAATCTATCATACTCTACCTTTAAATACTGAAGGATTGAGCTTCCATATCCTCTATGGTAGAGAATCCCAAAGTTACTGCTGTGGATGATTTCCCATTTGCAAGTTCATTTTGACTTGCCTAGCCAGATCATTATCAACCACTTGTCTACTTATCCCATCCTTTTTTAGAAACATGGGTTTGAGCAATTTGCCTCCTGTTGATGTCAGGCTAGCAGGTTCATTGTTTTCTGAAGAAAAATAAACTCCTCATTTTGGAACCATGAGGTACCTGACTTATTCTTATGTTGTTCTTCCTGGCTGTAGATTCTCCAATCAGGGAAAACATCTTATCTGTGTCTACCTTGTGAAATTCTTCAAATATTTTGTTAGTTTCTATGAGACCACCTTGTGTTCTTCCAAAATCGAGAGAATATCAGGCCAATCTCTCTTCATAAGGGAGTCCTGTCATCACAGGAACAAATCTGATTGAACTCATTGCACTCCCTCTATCTATAGATAAGACTAAAACTACATACAATACTTTATGTAAGGTCTAACAAAGCTCTTATGCAATTGAAACAAGACTCCACTATTCCTGTACTTGATCCATTATCCTTCCTAAACATTTGTTTCACCTACATGTTAACATTCAGTGACTTGCTGGCAAAGACACTTAGGTCCCTTTGTTCATCTACACTTTTCAACTTCTCGCCATATAAGAAATAATCTGCACTTCTGTTTCTCCTACCAAAGTGGATAACCTCACAATTTTCCACATTATAGTCCATCTGCCATGTTCTTTCCCATTCACTAACCCTGTTCAAATCTTCCAAAACCCACTTTATATCATCCTTATAAAACACATTTCCACTTAAATTTGTACCATCCGTAAATTTGAAAATATTATGTTTGGTGACCACCTCTAAATCATTGTTATATATTGTGAACAGCTGGGGCCCAAGTACTGAGTATTATGGCACGTCACTGGTCGCATTCTGGCAATGCAAAGATGACCCATTCATTCCTCCTTCCACAGCAGTAACTTTGGGATTCTCTACCATAGAGGATATGGAAGCTCAATCCTTCAGTATTTAAAGGTAGAAGGTTTTCTGTCTGGTAGCTAATCATTAATCCATACCTGTATGTTGTCTCCTAGACTTTGTGCTTCAATCTTTTTAACAAATCTCTTGTGGGGAACTTTATCAAAAGCGTTCTGAAAATCCAATTGTACTATGTACGTTGCCCCTCTTTCAACAATTTTGTTAGTAACATTTCACAAAAATTGAACAAGTTCATCAACCATGATTTCCCATTTGCAAGTTCATTTTGACTTGCCTAGCCAGATCATTATCAACCAGTTGTCTACTTATCCCATCCTTTATTAGAAACATGGATTTGAGCAATTTGCCTCCTGCTGATGTCAGGCTAGCAGGTTCATTGTTTTCTCACTTGACCCCTTCTTAAAAAAATGGTGTCATATTTGGTCTCTTCCAAACTATAGGGATCATTCCAGAATCTACAGCAGTTTAAAAAATGATCACAAATGCATTGACTAGCTCCATAGCGATCATTATTCTCAGATGAAGATAATAGATCCTGGGGATTTATTATCTTCCAGCTGCTTTAGATTCTCCTGCAAAATTTCCCTCAACTCCTTCATTATCTAGAGCCACTTGGATCTCTAATTTTGGAGAATTCTAGTGACTTTCTCAATGAAAAAGAACAAAATACTCTTTTTTTGCCATTTCTCTATACCCCATTGTAAATTCACTTGACTTTGCCTTAAGGAACATTTTAAATTTGAAGTGAGTATGGAAGGATATAAGATAGGGCTTTCAAAGTTTAAGGCTTAGTATGAAAGGATGCTCCTTAATAATTTAGCAACTAAATTAGATCAAAAAGTCATAATGGGGGAGCAAAATTAGTTGATGCCATGAAGTTGGTTTTAAATTGCATTTGTCGTAAAGCAGATATGTCATATTCATGAGGTAATGTATGGCACTACAATGGAGACATTGATTCACACTCAGAGTTCACGAGGGGAGAAGTAGAGTCAATGGCTAGGGAACAGAGTTTGTGGAGGAAAGCAAAGACTTTAATATTCTTAAATTTGCTCAGCAGAAATTTGTGCTCATCCAGCACCGGATGTCAAATGAATAGTCTAACAAATCAGTGAAAGTGAAGGAGCTGTCAAAGTTGGTCTTGAGTGTATACGTAGGAGCAAACGTTGAGTTTTATGTGATGATGTGTAGAGGTGAAAAGCAGGAGAGGACCAGATGTTTGGTGTTCCAACTGTTTGGGAGCTTATTATTATTATTATTATAACATACTTTAAATACATTTTCATTAGTTCCATTCTTTTGCTCTACTTCCACATTAACCATCAAATCTTAGAATAGTTACAGAACAGAAAGAAGCCATTTGAGTGTTAGCTGTTTGCAAGAGCAATTTAGCTAGTTCAACTTTCTCAATAGTCCTACAATTTTATTTCCCTCCAAGTGGTGCTGGATGCTTTTAAACATATAAAGGTGGATAAATCCCTAGGTGTACTCTAGAACTCCGTGGGAAGCTAGGGAAATGATTGCCGGGCTGCATCGATAGCAGCAGGTGAGGTGCCGGAAAACTGGATGTTGGCTAACTTGGTGCCATTATTTCAGAAAGATGGTAAGGAAAAGATAGGGAACGTTAGATCAGTGAGCCTGATGTCAGTAGTGGGCACATTGTTGGAGGGGATCCTGAGGGAGAGAATTTACATGTATTTGGAAAGGCAAGGACTGATTTGGGAGAGTCAACATGGATTTGTATGTGGGAAATTATGTCTCACTAACTTGATTGAGTTTTTTGAAGAAGTAATGAAGAGAATTGATGAAGGCAGTGGTGGATGTGATCTATATGCACTTCAGTAAGGTGTTTGACAAGGTTGTGCATGGTAGACTGGTTAGCAAGGCTTGATTACATGGGAGAACTATTCATTTGGATACAAAACTGGTTCGAAGGTAGGAGAGAGAGGGTAGCAGTGGAGGGCTGTTTTTCAGACTGGTGGCCTGTGACCAGTGGTATGCCACCATGATTGATTCTGGGTCCACTGCTTTTTGTTATTACATAAAAGATTTGGACGTGACCACTGAAGATATGGTTAGTAGATGGCAGATAATACGAGAATTGACAGTGTACAGGACGGCAAAAAAGGTTAATTCAGAGTACAATCGGATCTTGATAAGATTCGCTAACGAGCTGAGGATTGGCTGGTGGACCTTAGTTTAGATAAATATGAAGTGCTGCATTTGGAAAGGTAAATTAGGGCAGGGCTTATACACTTAATGGCCATGTCCTAGTGAGTATTGCTGAACAAACAGAATTTGGCATGCAGGTTCATAGTTCTTTGAAATTCGAGTCACAAATAGACAGGATAGTGAATAAGGCATTTGGAATGCTTGCCTTTATTGGTCAATGCATTGAGTATAGGAGTTAGGAGGTCATATTGTGGCTATACAGGACATTGGTTGGAGCACTTTTGGAATACTGTGTTCAAGTCTGATCTGAAACAAATCAGAGTTCTGAGGAAGGGTAACTGGACCTGAAACATGAACTATGCCTTTTCCTTCACAGTTGCTGCCAGACCTGCTGAGCTTTTCCAGCAACTTTGTTTTTGTTCCTGATGGTCTAGGCCCGAAACGACAGCCTTCCTGCTCTTCTGATGCTGCTTGGCCTGCTGTGTTCATCCAGCTCTACACCTTGTTATCTCAAGGATTTTGAAAATATGTACAAGGATGTTGCTAGAGTTGGAGGTTTGATCTATAGATAGAGGCGGAAAGGGATGGGGGTATTTTCCCTGGAGCATTGGAGAATGAAGAGTGACCTTATAGAGGTTTAAAATGTCATGAGGGGCATTGATAGGGTGAATAACCAAGGTCTTTTCTCCAGGGTAGCTGAGTCCAAAACCAAAGGGTATAGGTTTAAGGTGAGAATGGAAAGACTTAAAAGGGACATAAGGGGCATCTTATTCATGCAGAGGGTGATGCCTGTATGGAATGAGCTGCCAGCGTAAGTGGTAGAGGCTGGTACAATTACAACAATTAAAAGGCATCTGGATTGGTATATGATTCACAAGGGTTGGAGGGATATGGGCTAAATGCTGGGAAATGGGACTGGTTTAATTTAGGATATCTGTTTGGCATGCATGAGTTGGACCAAAGGGTGTGTTTCCACGCTGTACAGCTCTATGACTCGAAGTACTTAGCTAATTCCTTTTGATAGCCACAGTCAAATCTGCCTCATCATCCATTTCAGGTAGTGCATTCCAGATATCACACAGAAAGGAGCTATGACATTGTAGAATTTTGTAAAAAAAAACCTGATATAACTAGTTAGGCACATGGACCTGAAGAAAAATTGCTGTGAACAGCCATCAGACTATACACCTGCAACACAGCAGCAATCTCTAAGTGATTTATGTAAAGACATTTCTTGACATATACTGATGATTGAAATTTCAGAGTAATCAGACAGATGATGGAAGTGTGAGAATTAAAGCTGTGGAAAGAACGACAGATGAAAGGGAGAATTTCATAAGGACTCAAGCATAATTAACTTCTTTGCTCTGTAGAACCCTGATATCTCAAAGTTAACATGCCACCATTTTGACCTTGGAACAGGAAATGCGAGAAAAAAGCTAAAAACTGCCAGAGTGCTGAACTTCAATACAAAGATTTCAAGAACCTCCAAAAGAGGGAGAATTTTGACTGATAAAGGACTAAGTAGTTTCCGGAAATGACATACAGTTCACTGAATGAAAATCAGGCAGTGCAAAGAAGTGCCAAAACCACAGATCGAGTGAAGGACACCACATCGTTTTTCTCCCTGAAAAATCTGCCGTCTCACTGATTCACTTGTGCAGAAAAAAGCTTACTATTCAGTTTCAGAATCCATTTCATTGCATAATCCTTTACTGGATCTGCCATGAAGTGTTTACTTCTTTACTTCAGCTACAGTGAACTTAACCAATGGGTCTCAACAATATACCAAATCGACGCATGAGGAATTTCTTCTTATCGATATTCTTATCACTCACTGTGCTTGTTTTAGCCTTAGTATCTGTAATTTTTAGCTAATTGCTTTACTTCTTTATTGGTAAGTTGCTTTCAGACTTTGTTTGGAATAAAGTAATACTTAAACTGCATAGTAAGAAGTTTGATTGCTGGTCTACTTGAACTCATCACATTCTTTTCAAAGTACAGTGCTTAGAATTAGTCACTATACTTCAATTCTTTCTTGATGTTCATCAAACAATGATTACAACTCATCTTACCTATGCCATTTAAAATATTAGTAATGTTTACTTGAGCTTCCCACTTTCATTACCCTAGGTATAGGATATATTTCTTTGACATTTTGTCAAAACTCATTCTTTCAAGGCATGAAATTGGCATAGATTAGGTTCAGATGACTCTTTGTATGTCAGTCATGGAAAGATTCCTTTTGGCTGATTCTTTGGAAAAATGTATTTCTAATTTAACTTTTATCCTATAGGTTTAAGAAAAATATTCACTCCCCAACTCTTAACAGTCCAGTTTTACTTTTTAGAAAAAGAATTTAATTAGTTTTTTTTTAGAAACAGCATGACCATTACAACCTGTAAAATACCTTAATATATTTTGGGTATTGAATGGAACTAAGCATAGTAATTCAATGTTTATACAAAAAAAACTTTTCATAACAACGCTTTATCCTGCACTTTTCCCATTTGTATTTAGCTAAATGTTAGCCAAGCTTTCATCTTTACATATATGAACTAGTAAAAAAAGGCTTGTGTGTATAAAAGTGATACTTTATGTTGCAGTAGGCTGACATGATAAGGAATACTACAATTCATAGTAAGTAATTAATAAATGGCTTCTACTCGTAAAATGCAATGTCATGCTCCTTTGGCCTGAAGCTACAGAGTCATCATGTAGAATTTTGTGTGACTCATTCCTTCATTAAGTTTTTCTTCAGAACAGATAAGAGTCTCTTATTTAAAGCAGGCACCTGTCCAACCCACTCAAATGTGAATATCCAAAAAGCAGGTAATTTGAGTAATAAAGAGTTCATTCTAGTTCATTTTCAAGATTAAATTTTGCAAGCGCTGACACCTCAAACTAATTTTAAGTATTTTCCATGCTAATTCTTTTTTTCACAGTTTTAAATTTTTCAAAAGCATTTGTTTACACATATTTAAGTCAGTATGACTCCAGGATTTTTTTTTAAATCATAGTGCACAGATCCAAAGTAGAACAATTGGTTCACAAAATTTTTATCTGACATATGAGTGATATCCTGCCAAGTGGAGCTGGTTGCTGAGTAATTAGCTCCTTGCGGCTGGTCTTGGGAGCAGAGATTGTTGTTGGACTGACTTCCCTCCTATTGGATATGGCGACTCTGTGAAGGCACCTCTGATGGTATTTTCTCCAGAGGTTTGAGCTTTGTAATATTTACTTAGGTTGTTGAACTCTCTGAAACATATGGGAATGCAGTGATGGATAAACCATGAACTTCATCTCAAATTTGTAATTTTAATCCTCAAGTCCTATTTTCCTCAGCCAATGAGAGGGTTGGCACTTTGGAGGCGATGATGAATTTGATCTTCATTCCTACTTTGTTTGGAGTAGGTTCTCAAGATATGGGAAATGGTCAATGTTGCAATTCTGCTTAGTTTTCACCTAACTAATATGATAATACTTCCAAATTTACTTATGATTCATCTTACTTTTCACTTAATTAATATAGTAATACTTCCTTCTCCACTATGACCCCAAATTCTTATGCATTTATACACAGTCTACAACTTTTCTATTTCTTCATGCTGGTGCCCATTCATCTGACTCTTTCATTTAAACAATATTGTTGGGATTGAAGAAATCTTGCGATACATCATGTAAAACAAGAATACATCATAAGATAGTGATCATGCTGGGCAGATTTTTGTTATTCTTTCCCTTTGTGGTAGCTTATGACACCACTAGGCTCTGTTTATAACAACTACTTTAACAACAGAAAAAAATCGAATATGACAAAACTTGAATTAATTTCCGTAAAGCAACAGGATCAATTCTTTTCATGATGAGAGTGAAATTCCAGTTGCTTAGTTCTACACCTTACAAGTCAGGTAGCTGAATGTGATGGATCACTCAAGTTCTGTATCTAATCAATTTGAAGAGATCAAGGGAACTCACTATTTTTGGCATAATTTCAAAAATTGTTGTGTTTTATTATGGGAACTGCCAGGAATTCTATTCAGAAAATGAAAATGTGTTGAGTTCTTCAGAATCTAGTCAAGTACAAGTGCAATTTTATTTCAAAGCGAGTAAAAGTTTGTGATCCTTTCACTTGCTGCTCAGTGCCATTTTAGAGCTTTCCCAATGCTCAAAGTTTGCTGCATGTTAACTGCAGGAGTGCAGATAGCTTAAAGCTCCAGAGAGCCCAGATCTCAGGCAACCCAATCATTTTTACTTAGCAATCCATAAACCACTAGGCAACTTATACACAGAACATAGGGTGAAATTTTCCCCTCCTTGGCTGGCAGGGGCAATGGTAAGCAAATTTGGAAAATATTCCAAAAAAGAAATATTCAGCTTCTTAATGTCAAGAAAACTTTTGTGATTTTCTTCTCAAGCTTCAAATGATGACTACAGAGTCTTATTTCCATACATTGGCTCCTTAATAAATCCCAATTCATCTTTATTTATATGACACTTCCAATTCCTTTCTCCTTCACCCAGAAACTAGATGGCACAAACCTCTGAAGTACACATCAGAGCATGTACCAGGTATCTGCAATTGCCTGGTCATCAACTCATCGTGCCTTTACAGCAGCATCCCCGCATGCTCCACGGCAACCATCCTCCTTGACCCTTTATCCATGCTAATTGGCAGCAGCAAACTACCAGGCTCTCTACATCATCATGGTTTGTCTTAGATCTGCTCACACACCATTTCAGCCCTTTAACATTTTATGTTGGCACTTAAGGATGCCTGCAATTTATATACTTCTGTCCAAGCCTTTGTGTGCAGGGACAAACGCACATTTTAAGCATCTGCACGAAGAGAATCTTAAGAGTCTTAGCTTGCTTCCTTTGTGGTTAAGTCATTTTGGGAACATAGAACAGTGAATGGCATATCATTGTATGACACCGATCTACATTTATGCCATATCGGCAGCTTGTGCCATAACGCCACATGACCATAACATATAGGAACAGAATTAGGCCATTTGACCTATTGAATCTGCTCTGTATTTGATCATAACTTATATTTTCTCAATCCCATTGTCCTGCTTTCCCCGTGTAATCCTCAATCCCCTTAACAATCAAGAGCCTAGCTATTTTTGTCTTAAATACACTCATGGACTTGGCCTCCATAGGCATCTGTGCAATAAGTTCAACAGATTAACCACATTCAGACTGAAGAAATTCTTCCTCATCTCAGTTCTAATGGGTCGTCTCTTCAATCTGAGGTTGTGCCTTTGGGTCCTTGTCTCTCTTACTGGTGGAAACATCTCCACATCTGCTCTGTCCAGGTCTGTTAGTTTATGTAGCAAAAACACTGCATATACTGCAAGCCTCTGGCCCGGACAGAAATCCATTACTTGGGCCCTTACTTGGGTCAACAGGGGATGCAGTCAATCGAGGGTTACCACCCCATTAGGTTAAGGAGCTGGTCTGATTGCATAATGAGTGTCGGCTGTTTTTAGTATGGTGCTTGGACCTACCAGAGTCCTGGAATCCATGCTCTCTGGGGATTGAACCAGAGTAATTCCTGCTGGGCAAATGTATCCATTCTGGGAGCTATCCAAGGCTAGTTAGAATACTGGGAATACTTCAGTCCAGGGGCTGAGTCATGCTCTGCTGGGACCATCATGCTAAGTCAGTCCACGGCCCGGGCAGCAATCAGTCCACAGTCATGTGCTAGACTGGGGTTACAATGGTTAGCCACTTTATTCGACTTTGGAGATACAATGGGCTGAACAACCTCTTTCATTATTGTAATTTTCTTATCTTCCTATGGTCATAAAACTTGTACTAAGAAGGACTGGGTGGCTATCCAGTATAATTGGTCACAAATGCACTTCATTTTTATAACAACAACTCATTTGAAGGAGCAACTGAGGACCTCTGTGGCATCTCCGAATCCTTGAATCATAACTTTTTTCAGGAAAGTAACATGTCATTTTCTCCAAATTATAGCTGTTCATGTCCTTCCTCCATGAAGAGATGAGTCAAGCAGCTCAGGGAATGTGATTCTCCATACAATTGCTGGCTGCCTCCACATTCTCTTTATGAGAGAATGCAGCCACATTGCTTTGAGAGCATCCTACCACCAACCAGTAGAGTACAGCAACAGAAAAGTTCTCCTTTTCACCAATGTTCAAACTATTTGTGACCATCAATGCCAAAACTCGGACATCTGTGCCAGATGTCCTGGAAGTATCTCATGACTTATCTTATTAGAGAATCACAGATTCATGCATCATTCTGATTGATAGAATGATCCTTTTTTTCAGAAATGTGTAGAATCATCACTGAATCCATGCTGTCACTCTCAAGATTGGTATAAATGTGGAATTACGTGTGCAGATTATGCCTTATACAACCTTTGCAAATTGCATTCAGTTTCAATGTTGTCCACATCAAAGTGCAATGCCTAGGTTGTAATACCCGCAATTGAAGGATTCACAATGTCTGAGCATTCTGCAGTCAAAGAGTCAGTTGTTTGATATGGACAATGTTTGGGTATTACAAATTATTTCATTCTTGCTCATCTCTCACAGGTTAAGCAGTTCCAACAATGAAAATACACTACAGCAGAAATTATACGAGTGCAATAAATATACATTTATAAAATTGCAATATCATTTACAATTATATGTCCCCGTATGCCATTTATCTGCCCTAAGATATTTTCTTCTTCTCCCTTCCACAATGTCTAAGTGATATTCTGCTTTCTGTAGTTGTGGCCAAGGAGGCTTGCTCCATGGTTGGTCAATGAGACTTGGCTGATTGTTGACAGAGATGTTTGGACCTAGAGGGCCCAGGCGTGCTGAAAGCTTCATACCCAGATAAGCTCACCCTCAATCGTTTCATCTTCTGCAGGCTTTGTAATCACAAACAGAGGAGGTGGTGGGGTTGGGGGCTGGCTGGGCGCAGGTGGGTGGTACAGGGTCCGGGCACCTCTATCTTGTCTGGAGAAACAGCTTCTGGAAATCCAGTTTTTGGCTTCTCCTCCCTCCATTTATCTGGTGACACTATCCAGCTTCTGTGGGAAGAAGGCGTCCTAGAATTAGACCGGGGTCACTTGTCTTCTGTCTGGGCTTATTGGCTGCTTGCTGTCCAGCAATCCTGTCAGGGCCAAAGACCTGGACAATTCTTCAAATTGTTGTGGACATATATTAGCAATATGCTCACCAGATTGTGTTCCTGACCCTTACATTCGTAGGGTACCCACTGAAGGTGAAAGCCTCTGAACTTGTGATGGGTGAAGGTGAAAGACTTGCTGGTGATCCTATGAGGGTTCAGTGGTTTCCTGCTCAGAAGTGGGGGTAAAGTTATGTTCTCCAGTAGTGGCATCTTTCTGGAAAATGTTTGTTGTGTGTCACTAGCACTTGTAACAAGAGGAGGGACGGATTAGTTGTGTAAGAAGTATAAAAGCTTTGTGCAGTTTAAGAATGTGTTAATGCTAGTTTTAAGAGGAGATAGCATAATACTGTAAAATGAAGCTTATTGCATTGGTTAGCGATTGAGGTATCTCTATCCCCATTTGTACAACCCAATCTTCTCAGGATAGTTTGAGAATTTCCTCCATATAGGGAATGAGGCGTTTGATGTTCACCACTGATGAGAACGTGATGCATGCAATAGTGAGATCTCTATGATTTATGATTCAATAGTCCATGAGCTTTTTCGAGGTGAGTGCACAGTGGCAAAGTTAGAGAGAGTGATGGCCCTGTGAGTCAGAGGTAGCAAACAAAAGGTGATGGCACTTCACCTTGAAAGTGTAGAAGATTTCTGCTGGTAGTTCCTTTTAACCCAGGGAAAAGTGCTAACCTGAACCAACTTGGCTGTTTGTGTCTGGTGATGCAGCCTCCTCTGCTGATCAGCAGGAGAAAAGATAGCCCTCCTCTCCAATATCCAGCACATTAGTACCTTCAGGTCCCTGTCTGCAAAGTAGGAAGTAAGTTTTGCTTTTGGGAAATGTCCTCAGAGATAAAAGTGGAGCAACTGGGTGTGAGGAGCAGTTCCTTGCTTGTAGCACATGAAGTGGTCTTGCAGTTGTACTTTAAATAAGACACTCGCAGTAACAACACCAAAAGGTCTCTATGGTGATGAGCATGTCCTCCAGCATGATATCACGAGTAAGGTACCGACTGGTCTGGTTATGTTATTAATAAGATAAAGAGTGGAAGATTGTATGAGAAATGATGCTCCAAGCCATGGCAGATCAAGACCATAAATCTCAAATGCATCAATTGAAAATAGGAATACTCCACCATAGTAAAGGGTTTCTTGTGGCAGCACAAGTATTCAGTGAGAATAACTTTGCTCTCTTATCATTCTTTATTAATTGCATGCCCTGGCTTTTCCTTTCCCCTCTCTTTTCACTCTCTTTCCTTCATTCCATTTCGTTAGCCGCTCATTCTCTTTCATTTTCTCTCCCTGTCTGCATTTTATTCATCTACTTTTTCTGCAGTTATTTTTGAATTGATATTACTTTCATGGATGAAATGACACAGAAACAATAACATCTGAGATTGTCCAGACAGTTCTGGCCTATAGGTTTGCAGGTTGGGAATCCTTTTTAGGCAGCATTTCATGGGTTGTTGAAGAAACCCAGGCTGAAGGACTTAACTGGGCTGGGAAATTATAGGTTTTAAGGAGAAAGGCAAGTTGGCATCTTGCAGAGTTAAAATCTGGCCAATTCTTCAGTCAAAAATGCCCTTTTGTATATAACAATAATGTGTAAAGAGGAGAGTAGTGATTGTATTCACCAGGAGTAAGGTTTACATATGGGAATTGTGCATCATTTTGGTTACAGTGAGTCAGTCTGTGCAATTTAGGTTAACAAGAGTGGTATTGTAAAGTGTAGTGAGAAAAGTATAAGTGATGAAATGTTATACATCTAAGCATGGCTTGCAGAAGACATTTGGTTAATTTTGCATTTTTAGGATGGGTGGAACTTAACATTTATTGATGTAGTTTTGGAGGCAAAATGGAAAATGAACTGTCTACTCCATCCTGCCCCTGCAAATCTCAAACCATTCATTCAACTGCAGAAGGCAAATTACCAGTTCCACTGCTTTTTCCCTGTTTATTCCCTACCTTCTCCATTTCTCTTTTCTTTCTGATCCTTTTTCTTTCAATTATAACTGAATATAAATCAATTTGAACAGTGACACGTCAATTTCAGGTTTCCCTTCTTATAACTCTACGTGGCAGATAATTACTTCTAACATTTTAATCATATGAGATCTTGCTTTAATTTCTATCAGCACCTATCTACTAAGTGTAACTTAAGTCAAAGATTTCAAATAATCTACTATTATATCTCTACTTCCAGAAAAGTCTTGGCAATAGTCACAGCCATTTGGATTTGGTTTGATTTATTACTCTCACATGTATCAAGGTACAGTGAAAAGTTTTGTTTTGTGTGCACGACAGGCAGACCATAACGTGCAAAGATCATAGGGTAATTGAACAGATTGAGGAATACAAAGTTACAGCTGCGAAGAAGGTGCACATAAAGCAAAGTTGATATTAAATTTGAAATTTGAGAGGCCCATTCAGAAGTTTAATAATTTCAGGGAAGAAGCTGTTCTTGAACCTGATGGTACATTTGCTTAAACGTTTGTATCTAATGCCGGACAGAAGAGGTTGGAAAAGATTATAACCAGGGTTGCGGGGGGGGGGGGGGGGGGGGGGGAGGGTGTCATTTGATGATGTTGGTTGCCTTCCTGAAGCAATGAGAAGAGTAGATGGAGTCAATGGATATATTTTTTTCAGATGAAGGGTCTAGGCCTGAAACATCAGCATTAGTGCTCCTAAGATGCTGCTTGGCTTGTTGTGTTTATCCTGCTCCACACTTTGTTATCAATGGATATAAGGTTGGCTTCTGTAATGGACTGAACTGTGTTCAGAACTTTCTATAGTTTCTAATGGTCCTAGGCTGAGCAGTTGTTGTACCAAATCATGATGCATTCAGATACAATGTTTTTTATGGTGCATCTATAAAAATTGGCACGAGTCCTTATGGACATGCAAAATTCCCTTGAAAAGAGGCATTATTGTGCCTTTTTGACTACAGCATCAATGTGGGTCGTGTAATATAGATTTTGGTGATCATCATGCCTGGGAACTTGATGCTCCCGACCATTTTCACCTCAACTCCATTAATGTAGATAGGGACATGCACTCTAACTTTCTTCCTGAAGTCGATGATTAGCTGTTAATAGCTTTGCTGACTTTGAGCGAGAGATTATCTTTGTACCGTGCCATCACCACTCTGTCTCTTTTCTGTATTCTGTCTCATTACTGTTTGATGAGTGGCCTACAATGGTGTTGTTGTCAGCGAACTTGTAGATGGAATTCAGGGGAAATTTGGGCACATTTTGAAAGTCCAGTCATAGAAACATTGAAACTAGGAGCAAGTGCTAGCTACTTAGCCTGTCAAGCCTGCTGTAACATTCAACATGATTATGACGGATCCTCCATCTCAACACCATGCTCCTGTTCTCTTTTTGTACCCCTTCATACACCTAGTCTCTGAAAGTATTTACGTTTCTTAAACATATTCAATTATTTGGTCTCTGCAGCTTTCTGTAGTAGAGAATTCAACAAGCTTGTGATGCTCTGAATGGAGACATTCCTCCTTATCTCAGTATGAAGTAATCTAACTCACATTCAGAGAATGTTACCCTTTGCTCTGGATCCTCAACCAGAAGAAACATCATTCCTGCATACAGTCACTCCAGCCCTGTGTAAATTTTATATATTTCAATGAGATTCCCTCTCATTTTTCTGAACTCCAATAATATAGGCCCATTCAACCCATTTTTTCTTCATACGACAAACCTACCATCCCAGGAACTAGACTAGTGAACCTTTGCTGAATCCCTCCAGAGCAAGTATCTTTTCTTTGGCAAGGAGACCAAAACTGCACACAATAAATATGTAATAAAACTTCCTTAGTCCAGTGCATAAATACTTTCCAAGGAACATCAATGAATCATGTGCCTTTTTGACTGTTGCTACAAGTACGTGCTTGCTTTCAGTGGCCAATGGGCAAGGGCCCAGGTTCCTTTGTGCATCAACATTTTCCAATCTATCAACATTTAAATAATACACTATCATTCTGCTTTTATGACCAAAGTGAAAACACTTATCCACATTGTACTCTATCTGCCATGCATTTGCCCACTCACTAAACTTGCCTGAATTATCTTGAATCTTTATATCCTCCTTACAACTCACAGTCCCAACTAGAGATAACAAGGTGTAGAGCTGGATGAACACAGCAGGCCAAGCAGCATCTTAGGAGCAGAAAAGTTGATGTTTTGGGCCTAGACCTTTCATTAGAAATGGGGTAGGGGAAGAGGGTTCTGAAATAAATAGGGAGAGAGGGGGAGGCGGATGAAGATGGATAGAGGAGAAGATAGGTGGAGAGGAGATTTTGAAGCTTGTAAAATCCACTTTGATACCAGTGGGCTGCAGGGGTCCCAAGTGGAATATGAGATGTTGTACCTGCAATCTTCAGGTGGCATCATTGTGGCACTGCAGGAGGCCCATGATAGACATGTCATCTGAGGAATGGGAGGGGGAGTTGAAATGGTTTGTGACTGGGTGGTGCAGTTGTTTATTGCGAACCGAGCATGCGTGTTCTGCAAAGGTCTTCACAAGCTTCAAACTCTCCAAGCCTCTGCTTGGTTTCCCCGATATAGAGGAGGCCACAGCGGGTACAGCAGATGCAGCATACCGCATTAGTAGATGTGCAGGTGAACATCTGCTTGATGTGGGAAGTCTTCTTGGGGCCTGTTATGGGTGTGAGGGAGCAAGTGTGGGGACAGTTGTAGCATTTCCTGTGGTTTCAGGGAAAAGTGTCTGGTGTGGTGGGGTTGGAGGGGAGTGTGGAACGGACAAGAGAGTCACAGACAGAGTGGTCCCTCCGGAAAGCAGACACGGGTGGGGAGGGAAAAATGTCTTTGGTGGTGGTGTCGGATTGCAATTGGCAGAAGTGTCGGAGGATGATGCATTGGATCCTGAGGTTGGTGGGGTGGTACGTGAGGATGAGGGGGATTCTCTTTTGGTGGTTATTTCGGGGACGGAGTGTGAGGAATGAGTTGCGGGAAATGTGGGAGACATGGTTGAGGGCGTTCTTGACCACTGCAGGAGGGATGTTGCGGTCCTTGAAAAACGAAGACGTCTGAGATGTACAGGAGTGGAATGCTCATTCGTGGAGCAGATGTGGTGGAGGCGAAGAAATTGGGAATAGGTGATGACATTTTTTCAGGGAGGTGGTTGGGAGGAGGTTTATTCTAGGAAGCTGTGGGAGTCAGTGGGTTTGAAATGGATATCAGTTTCTCAGTGGTTGCCTGAGATTCAATGTGGATTTCACAAACTTCGAAATCTCCCCTCCCCCTACCTTATCCCAAAATCAGCCCAGCTCGTCCCCACCTCTCCAACGTGTTCTTCTTCTCACCTATCCCCTCCTCCCACCTCAAGCTGCACCCCCATTTTCTACCTACCAACCTCATCCCGCCCCCTTGACCTCTCTGTCCTCCCTGGACTGACATATCTCCTCTCTACCTCCCCACCTACACTCACTTTTACTGGCTCGATCCCGATTTTTTAACTTGTCTATCTCCTCTCCACCTATCTTCTCCTCTCTCCATCTTCGATCCACCTCCTCCTCGCTCCCTATTTATTTCAGAGCCCTCCTCCCCTCCCCCATTTCTGATGAAGGGTCTAGGCCCGAAACGTCCGCTTTTTTGCTCCTAAGATGCTTGGCCTGCTGTGTTCATCCAGCCCTACACCTTGTTATCTTGGATTCTCCAGCATCTGCAGTTCCTATTATCTCTGATAGAGTCCCAATTAGTTTGTGTCATCAGCATTATTACATTTAATTCCCTTCTCCACATTGTAGATAGCTGGAGCCCAAGTACTAATTCCTGTTTATCACCACTTCCACTCTGACAAGAACTATTTATTGCTACTCTCAGTTTCCTTTGCTGGCCAATTCTTAGGCAATATTATGCCCAATACCATGCGCATTAATATTGCACTCTAAACTCTTAAGTATGACTTTATGAAAAGCATTCTGAAATTCAAAATAAATCACATCCCTCATTGTCTTTCAACTATTCCACTATTTACATCATCAAAATCGTCCAATAGTTTTGTCAAACATGATTTCCCTTTCATAAATCTGCATTAAGTCTGTGTAATAGAGTTAATATTTTTAAAGCATTCTGTTATCACATCTTTTACAACTGACGCTAACATCTTTCATGGCCAAAGTAATACTAGATGAGCCCATTGGCAATTTGCTGGGTTTTTATTCTCACTCATTTTTTGGCCACATTGGCCACCCTTCTGTCTGTCAGGACTGTTCCAGCATGTGCAGAATTTTGGGTGAAATAAAGATTCAACCCTTCTTCCCAGAAATATCTTTTACAGGCATTCAGTCCTGGTGAAGTATTTCATTTGTCTTCATTCATTAACTTCTTATTCAACTGACAAGATCACAAGAGTTTCCTTTTGACAAACTCTGCACATTCACAAATGTGATTCTCACCCTAAGATGCACAATATCAGGCTAACACACTGACAATTCTCATTAAACACTAAGAAAAAAATCACTGTGCTTTCCAGTTACTTTGACTACAATGAGGCCGATAAACAGTATACTTGCTGGTGTGGATCTTTTCTTCCGAACTGAATCTGCTCATGGGCTCTTTTTCTATGTTGTAAAAGCTCAACTTCGCAAACTTTTCAACAATTATTTCACCAGTTAGTATGTGTAAACATATAGCTCAAGTCACATGATTTCTTGGAAATGCTACACAAAGGAAAAAGAACAAAGAACAATACAGTGTAGGATAAGGCCCTTCAGCCCTTCAAGACTGCACCAACACATTTTGACCTTCCATCCTGTCTTCGGTAACAGGATCTGTATCCCTCTATTCCCTTCCTATTCATGCATTTGTTCAGGTGTTTTTTGAATGCTGCTATTGTGTCTGCTTCTACCACCTCTGGCAGTGCGTTCTTGGCACTCACCATCCTTTCTGTGAAAAACTTGCCTAGTACATCTCTATTAAATATCGACCACCACACCGCCACCTCCCCGCTGCCTCGCACCCCCCATCCCACTGCACCTTGAACCTGTGTCCCCTAGTAATTGACCCCTCCACCCTGGGAAAAAGCCTCACACTTTCCAGTTTACCCATTCTATTACACAATCTCAAAAACATCCGTCAGGATGCCCCTCAACCTCCTGCTTTCAAGTGAAAATAAACCCAGTCTGTCCAACCTTCTTTCATAGCTAAAATCCCCATACCAGAAAGCATCCTGGTAAACCTTTTCTGTACCCTCTCCAAAGCATTCACATCCTTCCGGTAGTGTGGTATCTGAATGCAATATTCCAAGTGTAGCCTAATTAAAGTTTTATAAAGTTACGGCATAACTTGCTAATCGTTATGCTCAATGCCCCTTCTAATGCAGGTAAGCATGCCATTGGTCTTTTTTACTACCTTGTCTACCTGTACTGCCACCTTCAGTGATCTGAGGACCTGCATACTCAGATCCCCTTGCATTTCAATATTCCGAAAGAATTCTGCCATTCACCGTATAATTTCTACCCATACCTGACATTCCAAAGTGCATCACCTCGCATATGCCCAGATTAAACTCCATCTGCCATTTTTCTGCCCATGCCTCCAAATGATCTGTATCCTGCTGTATTCTTTGACAGTCCTCCCCACTATTCGCAACTTGACCAATCTTCATATTGCCCACAAACTTACTAATTAGACCAGCCACGTTTTCATCCAAGTCATTTATGCAGCCCATGAACAACTGAGGTCCCCACACTGATCTCTATGGAACATAACTAGTTACAACCCTCCATTCCGAAAAGCGTCATTCCACTGCTACACTCTGTCTCCTGTGACTAAACCAGTTCTGTGTGCACTCTGCCAGCTCATCCATGATACCATGTGACATCATCTTTTGTACTTGTCTGCCAAGTAGGACCTTGTCAAAGGTTTTATTGAAGCCCATGTGGAGAACATCAACTCCTTTTCCCTCATCAATCATCTTCATCACCTCCTCAAATTAGCGAGGCATGACCTCCCCCCATATAAAACCATACTGTCTATCATTAATAAGCCCATTTGCTTCTAAAGGCATACAGATTTGTATCTGAGAATCCTTTCCAATAATTTTCCTACCAATGACATGAGGCTCACAGGCCTGCAATTTCCTGGTTTATCCCTGATCCCTTCTTAAAGAATGGGACTATTTTGGTTATTCCTCAGTCCTCTGAGACCTCACCTGTGGCCAAAGAGGAGAGAAAAATATCTGTCAATGCTCCAGCAATTCATTCTCATGCCTCCCGCAATATGCTGGGATAGATCCCATCAGGACCTGAGGACTTATCTACTTTAATACTCTTTAAGACCCTCAATGCCTCTTCATTTTTCATAGAAAATTGGCTTAGAAATTTACTTCTCCCTTCCCTGAGATCATCCTCTACCAATTCCTTCTCCTTGGTGAATACGGACACAAAATATTTGTTTCGGAACTGCTTTTACTTAATGTTAGAAAAATGATATTATTTTTGAAACAAATCTCCACAATTGTAAAGCACAAAAACCCATTACCTCTAATTAAGAACTGAGGTTCACAAATATAGTAAACTTTGTTTTAACTAGCACCTTATGAGCTGGCAGTCTTCATAAATTGGCAGAAATTATATATCTTAAGCATCATAAAGTTTACTGCTTCACACTGTCCAATTATTTAATTTTAAAAAAAGATTATCACAATGTAAATATACTTGTTGAATTGAATGGCCCACAAAATATCAACAGTTGATTCAATCTTGAGCCAAATCCTCCTCAAATAATGTCCGATAAGTCAGTTGAGGGTGCGAGTAAGTTTTATTTAAGTCAAAATTGCAATATTATTTGATTGATTTATGCTGTAAATAGAGTATAACAGTGATGTGTATACCACCTGCATTATGTTTCTATTACTTAGTGTTTGTCTTTGCAGTGATTATGTGGACCTATTATCTGGAATATTTGATCAACCGACACACTTCTGGCCCATTAGGTGTCGGTTAATAAAATGTTTGCTGCAGTAATAATCTAAAATAGACATTTATCACACTTACCTTCTCTAATTTCTGAGACTGTTGTGAAATTGTTGCATTCTTGATTCAATGTCATCACTCTGCATTTTATATTTACATGAGGTGGGTTGCTGCCCGCCTGATTTGCAGCTACATAATTCAACCCTACAACATAGTTATAGATGTGATTTACAAAATTCATGGATTTTGCAAGGCCTCATACTACTGTTACAGTGACAAATCACTGTCATTCACATCAGCATACCATTGAAACTATGCTATGCATAGTACTTTGTAAGGTTTGCTTTATGCTTGATAAATTGCATCCATTATTGAAATAGTGCCAGACGACTGGAGGATAGCAAATGTGGTTCCCCTATTCAGTAGAGACAACTCTGGTAATTATAGACCAGTGAGCCTTACCTCAGTTGTTGGTAAAGTGTTGGAAAAGGTTATAAGAGATAGGATTTATAATCATCTAGAAAAGAATAATTTGATCAGGGATAGTCAGCACGGTTTTGTGAAGGGTAGGTCGTGTCTCACAAACTTTATTGAGTTCTTGAGAAGGTGACCAAACAGGTAGATGAGAGTAAACCGGTTGATGTGGTGTATATGGATTTCAGCAAGGCGTTCGATAAGGTGCCCCACAATAGGATATTGTACAAAATGTGGAGGAATGGAATTGTGGGAGATATAGCAGTTTGGATCAGAAACTGGCTTGCTGAAAAAAGACAGAGGGTGGTAGTTGATGGGAAATGTTCATCCTGGAGACCAGCTACTAGTGGTGTACCGCAAGGGTCGGTGTTGGGTCCACTGCTGTTTGTCATTTTTATAAATGACCTGGATGAGGGCGTAGAAGGACAACACTAAAGTCAGTGGAGTTGTGGATAGTGATGAAGGATGCTGTAGGTTACAGAGTGACATAGATAAGCTGCAAAGCTGGGCTGAGAGGTGGCAAATGGAGTTTAATGCGGACAAGTGTGAGGCAATGCACTTTGGTAGGAGTAACTGGAATGCAAAGTACTGGGCTAAGGGTAAGATTCTTGGTAGTGTAGATGAGCAGAGAGATCTCGGTGTCCACTTACATAGATCCTTGAAAGTTGCCACCCAGGTTGACAGGGTTGTTAAGAAGGCATACAGTGTTTTAGCTTTTATTAATAGAGGGATTGAGTTCTGGAACCAAGAGGTTATTCTGCAGCTGTACAAAACTCTGGTGCGGCCGCACTTGGAGTATTGTGTACAATTCTGGTCACTGCATTATAAGAAGGATGTGGAAGCTTTGGAAAGGGTGCAGAGGAGATTTACTAAGATGTTGCCTGGTATGGAGGGAAGGTCTTACGAGGAAAGGCTGAGGGACTTGAGGCTGTTTTCATTAGAGAGAAGAAGGTTGAGAGGTGACTTAAATGAGACATATAAAATAATCAGAGGGTTAGAAAGGGTGGATAGGGAGAGCCTTTTTCCTAGGACAGTGACGGCGAGCACAAGGGGGCATAGCTTTAAATTGAGGGATGAAAGATATAGGACAGATGTCAGAGATAGTTTCTTTACTCAGAGAGTAGTAAGGGAACGGAACGCTTTGCCTGCAACGGTAGTAGATTTGCCAACCTTAAATACATTAAAGTCATCATTGGACAAGCTTTGAGAACACTGTGTAAAGCGGCACAAAACAATCCTCCAGATACACTGATCCAGGGTAATTTCTAAGATGGGGATGGATTTTGCCGCCTGACTGACCAAAACTTCCACCAGTTAGAAGGTTAGGTCTCTATTGACTTATGAATGCATGCCTCGGAGAGCGGTGAATGGAGAAGGGAGAGCTGCAGTAATTGTATCAAGGTCTGTTGAGATTTCTCTTTTGATAGAAGGGAAAAATCTCAAGCTGACGGCAAAAACCCCTACAGCAATAAAGGAAATAGTCTTTACACTTCCTTGAACAACAATCGACTTCATTGCACCACAGCTTGTTTGCTGCACCTCCAGCAGGTTAGATCAATTTTCGAGAAGAAAAGTTATTTACTTATTGACCTCTTGGTGACAGTTTCAGTATTTAGAATGCAATGCAAGATTTACCTCTTCTCCAGTTTCTATTCATCATTAAGTTTAGTCATTATTCTATTTTCAAACTAGCATAAATCCCCATCACTTTAAGTGCATATTGCTGCACATTTCCTTAGTTAGAAGAAAAGAACTAGAAGAGATATTTTACCACTTTGTAATGGTTACTTACAACTATACAACAATGATAGGTCTTCAGCATTAATGACATAGAACAGAACAATGGTCAACTAACGAGAATGGTACAGAAATTAAGAGATGAGATATAGAACCATCAAAATATGTAAAATTGCTTACATTTTGGAATCAAGAGGAAGAAGCCATCTTAAAAGACAATCACATTTTATGCACAATTCAAATAATGCTATGAGGGATTAACTTGAAATTCACCGATAAATTTTGTGTATAGGCTTCACGTCATTGTAGATTTCTCTGCTCGTGACAATCCAAAGGATTAACCAATTAATCATAGACACATGAAAAAACAGAATAAATATCCACTTAAACTTTTAAGTGTACTTGCAATATATGGTGTTATGATTTGTATAACGACTGATAAGAGGTATTTGAATTCCCAATGAACAAGTGAAAGGAATTCCAAAACAAGATGAGATATTTTAAGTCTTTTAATGTCGGAACAAACAAAAAGCATCAGTGGCTGAACATTAAGATGAAACAAAGAACTGTGGATGCTGGAAATCTCTGATTAGCTCTGGTTCTCTCTCCACTGATGCTGCCGGGCCTGTTGCGTTTCACTAGTGTTTTTTAGTTTTCTTAACCAATAAATATTACTTAGCAGGCAACTGATACTCTAAACTATGGAAAAGAGAATACTTTTTGATATTTCAATGTGACTGTTAACTCCACACTGCAAAATTATTGCTCGCTTGCTATAGGAATCAATTCACAGATATTCCCACTTACATCTGCCCATTTTACCAAGTTAGAAGACTGAATAACAACCTGTCTCAGTTTTTAAAGCATTTCTAAACAAACTACCAGCAGTAAAGCCCACTTTGGCAATTTCACTTACCAGCTTCACTAAAGCAAATATGTCAAGTTCTTTAGACTGCTATCTGCTGCATCACTTTCACCAAAGAACTTCCTATCTCTTGTGTACTGCCTGACAGCTCACTGAGGCTTGCAGCTTTGCTGACCACTCCAGTTACAGTACTTTACCTGTCTGAGATATATCTTTTCATCTTTTGCACGACAAAGACCAAAGTACTGTCTACAGTTTGACCACATGCTCTTGCTTCTTTTCTCTGCTGTGAACATTTTACATCCTGCTCCCAATAAATCACAGATAGCACAGTGTGGAGCCGGATGAACACAGCAGGCCAAGCAGCATCTTAGGAGCAGAAAAGCTGATGTTTTGGGCCTAGACCCTTCATCAGAAAAACCCAAGTCTGCTCCTATTTCTTATGGTCTTATGGTTTTCAGGAAAGGTGGGCATAATTTATGATCAGTTTCTGCCTGGTGTCTCGGAGGCAGGCACTATGGAAGCATTGTACTTGATCAATTAAAGATTACAGTATTCAACTGAGTGCAATTTGTGCTGTTGGCTGGCTAAGCACCTACAGAGAACTCAGCAGCATACATGACTACCATGTGTTACAACTGACCTGCATACCTTAAATCAGCATAAGTCTCTGAAGGGGAATGGCCTGGTTTGAAATTTACACTGAGGATAGAATTTCTGCTCTCTTGGCATAAAATTGGGCCTTAGCTTGATTGAGGCATGACTTCACCTCCCATTTAGAGAGGAAATCCAGCCTCTGAGAGAAGCAAAGCTGGCAGCTTTCCAATCCTCAGAGTGACTCATGGGACTGCGTTATTATGGCTCCAGAAGAAGGCCATTCATCTCATCAAGTCAATGCTCTTATTTATTCAAGGGATGTCAGTGTTGCTGACTCAGCCTGTATTTTTTCCTCATTTTTAATTGCTCTTGAGAAGGTAGTGGTGCACTGCCTTTTTGAACTGCTTACACCCACAGTGCTGTTAGGAAGGGAGCCCCAGGATTTTGACCTCATGAAAGAGACGTCGATATATTTCCAAATTCAAATGCTATGTGCCTTGAAAAGGATTTTAGAGCTGGTGATGTTCCAATGCAACTATTGCCCTTAAAGTCTTGGCTTTGAAAGTTGCTGTCAAAGGGCAACTTATTTAGTTTCAAATACTCCGTCCTTCCCGGTGCTTCCATTTCCTTCAAATGCCCATTGAATTTCTTTTGGAAATCATTAATCCTTCTCCTTGTCTATCTCAACTTAACTTGTCATAATCTTGGTTGCCTCCATCCAATCTTCCCTCAATCTCATATGGTCAAGGAGAATAACTAAAGCGGAGGTGAAGTCATGCCTCAAGCTAGCGAAACCAATTTTCAACCCAGATGGTTCCTCTTTGGAGATTTATGGTGTTTTAAGTAGTGTAAGTAATTTGCAACACATGGTAGTCATGTATACTCAGAGATAGCAAGAACTGTCGATGCTGGAGTCAGAGACAACACAGTATGGAGCTGGAGGAACACAGCAGGCCAGGTGGCATCAGAGGGGTAGGAAATGTGGTATTTCAAGTTGGGATCCTTTTTCAGAAAAAAAGCCATGTGTGCTGCTGTGTTCCCTGTTAATTTCTCAGCCAGCCAACAAACTAACCTCACAATTAAAATCCCACGTGACTTGAACAATTCTGGTAAATCTCCTCTGTACCCTCCAAAAAATTGTCACACCATACCAAAAGTATGGTAACCTATGTTTGACTAGTGATTGTATTGAGCAATCAGCAGAGCAATACAAATCATTTGCCATCTCTCATGCCTGTGAGCAATGCAAACAATTCACTCTACTCAGTTGATCCTTTCAAAACCACCATGACACTTTAAACTACCTATGCTCTAGCCCTTTCACTCCTCGCCATCTTCCATGTCACTGCCAACCTTCCTTTCATTTTAGCATGTTGTGAATTTATCAATTCCCAGGTCACTGCCCATCACAAACGGACTTGAGGCTGATTGTTCATGAAACACATAAAGCTAGTGCACAGGTGCAGCAGGTAGTCAAGAAAACTAACGGAATGTTATTTCAAAAGGTAGTTGGAGTAAAAGAATTGGGCAGTCTTACTGCAAAGGTACAATACGCTAGTGAGACCCCATCTGGTGTACCGTGAACAGTTTTGGTTCTTTTATTTGAACTTAATTGGAGATAGTTCGGAGAATATTCTCTAGGGTGATTGCTAGTCTGGAGAGATTATTGTACGAGCAAAAATTAAACAGGTTGGCACACTACAGGGGCGGCACGGTGGCTCAGTGGTTAGCACTGCAGCCTCACAGCGCCAGGGACTCAGGTTCGATTCTAGCCTCGGGCGACTGTCTGTGTGGAATTTGCACATTCTCCCTCTGTCTGTGTGGGTTTCCTCCGGGTGCTCCGGTTTTGTCCCACAGTCCAAAGATGTGCAGGCTAGCTGGATCGGCCATGCTAAATTGCCCGAAGGGTTCAGGGGTGTGTGGGTTATAGGGGAATGGGTCTGGGTGGGATATATCAAGGGGTGGTGTGGGCTTTTTGGGCCAAAGGGTCTGTTTCCACACTGTAGGGAACCTAATCTAACCTAATCTACTCATCAGTGTTGAGAAGAATGAGAGGTGATAGGATTCTTAAGAGGCTTGACAGGGTAAATGTTGAGAGGATACTTCCTCTCATGGAAGAGTCGTGGACTGCAGCACATAGTCTCACAGCAAAAAAAAGAGTTTTAAGTACAGAATAGCATTTCACAATGCTTTAAAATATGTTGGCAATCAATATTTCAAAGTAAATGTTTTCAGCTCATTCTTCTCAGGTCCTTTCTGAAAGTTTCTGTTTAATTTTCCGCTCAAAAATCCAGGGCTAATTAATCAAGCACTGTTGCCATGAGTCAACTGGAAAGAACGCACTGATAAGCCCGACCAACAAGTCATCACAAAAAGCGTATAATACCAATTAGAACAATGAGATGATCAATTTGCTTGACTGACTGACATTTAGGATCAAAATCAATTCACAAGAGATTTTATTATTAACAGAAAATAACGAAGAATGGAAAGAATTACAGATTGATTACTATGTCACTTAAACTACACTACTTTAAAACCCCAAATCTACAGAAGTTTCATATATAAGACAGATAAAAGAAACACCATTTGACATAGATATTATGAAATGAACATATTGACAGGTAACAGAATTCTGAAGATTAAAAGTTCAGATCACATTGGAGGTTTAATTGTCATTTTTTTGTTTGCAACAATTGTCATAATGTTGTTCATACTTTACTTTAAGAGTTGATCTGACAGATCTAAGTCTTTTCTTTTTAGAATTATCTCTTTTCAGCTTTCATGATTTTTCTGTCTTTTCACTCATACAGAGACAGTAGAAGAGGGACAGGAAAATATGTTCAGTTCAGAGACTCTGGATAACTCTGGTTGCCCTGGACTTACAACTTGCAACTCAATCAGTTGTAGGGCAGTCATCAGGCTGACTTGCCACAACTCAAAGACTGTTGCTGGCACTCAGTCTCAAAGTAATGATCTCTCTGCTTCAAAAAGTAAAAACTGTCTTTTGCAGTTAAAATAAGTACCATTTGATTTTTCAAATTTGCAAATCTTTACTAGTATTTCGGCTCTGCAACTGTCCAACTTCCATTTCAGTTAGTAAGTGCACCTATCCACTCATTCCTTCTCCCGCCCCATCCCTCATCCCCACTTCTGATTGCATTCACTCGATACTCTCATTGGCTGGTAGTGATGATTGGTGATGCAGTAGTCAGTCTGAAGATGTAGTTCTCACTAATCTCTTCAAATTTAACATGGTAGATTCAATTTTGACTGTTGAAGTTTCCTCGGTTATATTATTATCCTCCATGAGAATTTCTTCCCTGATTTGTGGAATTGAAATATTTTCAATTAATTGGTCATGAAACAGTTTATTAGCACATGTCCCAAGTTTACATGTCGAAGTCAATTACCACACTGCTGTCACATATTGTTTCATGGGATCACCTTTTCTTTGAGAGCACTTACATGCACATCTAATATAATGTTTTCTCCTGTGATTAGGCCTAGTGTTTGCTGGTCTTTTGTTCTGAGACAATGTATCACCTTCTCTGGATATCTGCTACATCTGGACTGTTCATCCCTGTAGTGAGGAAGTAAATTCTCAATGCTGAATTCCATTGATCGCGTAGAAGAGCAAGATTTGTTTGGATGTAGAGAACATAGACTTAGAAGTAAGAGATAGCCACTTGGCCTTTCGAGCCTACTCAACTGATTATTAATATCATGGCTGATCTGATAGCAGTGTCCACTTTACCTTCTTGTCTGTCCCTTACAACCTCTGACTTCCTTGTTTAGCAAAATTCTATTGAAGCCAGTGGCAATTTCAATGATAGACTGGTCGTAAGGTTAGATCACCTGGAATACAGGGAGAACTAGCCATTTGGATGCAGTGCTGGTTCAAAGGTAGAAGACAGAGAGTGGTGGTGGTGGGTTGCTTTTCAGACTGTAGGCCTGCAACCAGTGGTGTGCCTCAAGGATCAGAGTTGGGTCCACTGCTTCTTGTCATTTATATAAATGATTTGGATGTGAACACATGTGATACGGTTAGTAAGTTCGCAGATGACACCAAAATTGGAAGTGTAGTGTATTGTGAAGAAGGTTACCACAGAGAGCAACGGGACCTTGATCAGAGGGCCAAATGGGCCAAGGAGTGGCAGATGGAGCTTAATTTAGGTAAATATGAGGTGCTGCATTTTGGAAAGGCAAATTAGGACAGAACCTATACACTTAATAGCCATGTGCTGGGGAGTGTTACTGAACAAAGAGACCTTGGAATGCAGGTTCATAGTTCCTTGAAACTGGAGTTGCAGGTTGACAGGAGAGTGAAGAAGGCACTTGGCATGCTTGCCTTTATTGGTCAGTGTATCGTGTTTGGATTTGGGAAGTCATGTTGTGACTAGACAGGACACTTTTGGAATACTGCGTGTTCTTTAGGGATGGAAATTTCCATCCTTACCTGGTCTGGTCTATATGTGACTCCAGGCCTACAGCAATGTGGTTCACTGTTAACTGCCCTCTAGGCAATTAGGGATAGGCAATAAATACTAGCTTGTGAATGAATAAAGAAAAAAAAAATTCTGGTCCCTTTGTGAGAGGAAAAATGTGAAACTTAAAAGGGTTCAGAAAAGTTTTGCAAGGGTGTTGTCAGGGTTGGAAGGTTTGAGCAATAGGGAGAGGCTGAATAGGCTAGGGCTATTTTCCCTGGATGCTGAGGGCTGTTCTTCTGGAGGTTTATAAAGTCAGCATGGATAGGGTGAATAACCAAGGACTTATCCCTGGGGTAGGGGAATCCCAAACTAGAGAGTTTAGATTTAAGTTGGGGGGGGGGGGATTTAAAAGGGACCTAAAGGGCAACTTTTTCATGTAGAGGGTAGTGTGTGTATGGAATGAGCTGTCAGCAGAATTGTTCGAGGCTGGTACAATTGCAACATTTAAAAGGCACCTAGATGAGTATATGAAAAGGAGGCATTTAGACGGATATGGGCTAAATGCTGGCAAATGGGACTAGATTTATTAGGATATCTAGATGACGTGGATGAGTTGGACCGAAGTGTCAGTTTTTATGCCGAACAGTTCTATGACTTTATCAGGCTCCACTGTTTTGTAGAAAAGAGAATTCCACAAACTAATGACCATCTCCATCGTAAAGGTGAGAGCCTTTATATTTGAACTGTGCCCCGATAGTTCTAGTCCTAGAAATAGTAACATTCTATTAGGGCTACCCAGGGCTGAAGCAGCATAAAATGGCTGAAAGTGGTTGTCAGTTGACATAAAGTGACTGAGGAAGCTGTATTAGCTAAAAAGCAGTTTCCACAGTCTGATGTTTGAAATTAAACTATAAACTAGAATAATCGTAGTCTTCATAGAAAGAGTATATTCCAAGTTAACAATATTAAAATAACACACAAATGGTCTTGCCAAATGCATTCAAAAGTTCTTGTGGAATGGAAGTAAAATGCCACTTCTGATTGTATAGAGACAGTTTAATAAGGAACATCATTGAAAAATAACAAATGAAGCCTCCACACCAGGCTGATCAAAGCCTGTTATTCAGCATGGGATAGAAGGAAAGAGTCGGACCCACACCAGTTAAGACCCCTAGACAATTGTAACTACCTGTTATATATCAAAAATGGAATTTTCAATATACTGGCATTAAGGGACTTAAATGTAATCCCATTGGAAGTGGACCTGGGTGTCAAGTGATTGATATAGTCATTCTACATGAAAAATGCCCTACTGATATTCACTCTGCCTTAAGACAGGGCAGCACAGTGGCTCAGTGGTTAGCACTGCTACCTCACAGTACTAGGGCCTGCATTCACTTCCAGCCTTGGGTGACTGTCCGTGTGGAGTTTGCATGTTCTCCCCAAGTCTGTGTGGCTTTCTTTCCACAGCCCACAAGTGTGCAGGTTAGATGGATTAGTCTTGCTAAAATTGACTCATATTATTCAGGCATGTGCAGGCTCGATGGATTAACCATGGGAAATGTAGAGTTGCGGGAATAGGATGGGATCTGGTTCTGGCTGGGATGTTCTTCAGAGAGTCAATGCAGACTTGATGGCTGAATGGCTTCTTTTCACACAGAAGAGAATCTGTACAATATATTTTAATTAAGATCAAATTTCATTCTTTTAAAATCCAATGGCTTTAGGCCATACCTTTCTTCATAACACAACTTCATCAGATGACTAAGTTGAATGAACAGTGTCTAAACTGCATCTAACACAATTGGCATCCTACTTCAAATAAGGAGACTAAAGTCATACACAGTACTTCAGCTGTGGTCTTACCACATTCCACTCACCTCACTTATCACCTGCTGCATCAACATGCTAACTTTTTGTACAAGGAGATCACTACTCATTCTGTACTACAAAGTTCTACAATCTATCAACTCTGTCTATTTAAATATATTACCTTTCTATTCTTTCCACCAAAGTGGATAATTTCACGTACTCCAAAACTAAATTTCATCTGCAAAATTTTGCAAATTCATTTAACTTATCTATATCTCTTTGTATGTTTTTGACCTCTTGATGAATAGGTATATAATTTACATATATTCTAATCTTATTTCTGGAATTTAGATTTTAAAGTACCTTTGTACCTTCCAGAAATGTCCCAGACACCATCCTAGGTATGTCCTGTCATACTGGCAGGACATATACAGCTGAGGTGGTGGCACAGTGGTATACAGTCAGGTAAGAATTGCCTTGGGAGTCCTTAATATTGAGTCCCATGAAGTTGCATGGCTTCAGATTAAACATGGACAAAGAAACTTCCTGCTGATTAGCATGTACTATCCTCCCTTGCCTGATGAATTGGTATTTTTCCATGTTGGACAAGACTTGGAGGAAGCCCTGAGGGTGGCAAGTTGTAAAATGTACCGGAATTGGGGGATTTCATTGTCCACCACCAAAAGTGGCTCAGCAGCAGCAATGCTGATCAAGCTCGTCAGTCCTAAAGGACATAGTGACTAGTATAGATCTGCATCAGGTGGTAAGGGAACAAGTAAGAGGGAAAAAACACACTTGATCTCATTCTTATCAACCTGGAAGCTGCAGATTCATGTGTCCTTGACCGTATCACGAAAAGTGACCACCACACAGTCCATGTAGAGACAAAGTCCTGCCTTCACATTGAGAATATTCTCAGCAATGTTGTGTGCTAAATGGGGCAGACTTTGAACAAATCTAGCAACTCAGGTTTGGCATCTGTGAGGTGCTAGAGATCATCAAAAAACAGCAGATTTGTACTCCAGCACAGCCTTCAACCTCATGACCTGGCATATTCCCTACACAACCATTACCATCAAACCAGGGGATCAAACCTTGTCCAATGGAAAATATGGGATGCCATGCCAGAAGCAGCATGAAACATACCGAGAACTGAGGTGTCATCTGTAGAAGGTACCAAACAGGACTACTTGATGCCAAATGAGCAAATGATAGACAGAGGTAAGCATTCCCACAACCACTGGAAGAGTTCCAGTTGTGAATGGTCGTGGTCATTTAAACAACTTACTGGGGTAGGAAGCTCCACAAATATCACCATCCTCAATGATGGAAGACCCAACATATCAGTGCATAGTTAAGACTGAAGCATTTTCAGCAATCTTTAGTCAGAAGTGCTGAGTGGATGATCCAGCATGGCATCCTCCTTCCTGAGCATCACAGATGCCAGTGTTCAGCCAACTTGATTCATTCCATCTGATATGAAGAAATAGCTGGAGCCACTGGATACTGCAAAGGATATGGGCTCTGACAACATTCCAGCATTAGTATTTCCCCAACCAACTCTTCCAGTACATTTACCAGGCTTGTATCTACCCAACAATGTAGAAAATTACCCAGTTATTATCCTGGACAAAGCTAATCTTCCAATTATTGCCCCATCAGTGATAAAAGGTATCATTTACTGTGCTATCAAGCAGCATATGCTCAGCAATAACTTGTTCACTGATGCCCAGTTGGGTCCTGCCAGGGCCACTCAGCTCCCAACCTCATTATAGTCTTGGTTCAAACATGCACAGAAAAATGAATTCCATAAGTGAGGTAAGAGAGAGAGCCCATGTTACCAAGTCTGCATTCAACCTAATGTGAAGTCAAGGAGTGCTCGCAAAACAGGAAACAATGGGAATTAGGAGGAAAGCTCTCCACTGGCTGGAATCACACCTGGCACACAGAAAGATGGTTGTGGTTGTTGGTGATCTTAATCCTCTCACTCCAGGACATCTCTGTAAGAGATCCTCGGGGTAGTGTCCTTGCCTAACTGTCTTCAGTTGCTTCATAAATTTGCCTTCCACCAATCATTAGATCAGAAGTGGGGATGTTCACTAATGATTGCACAATGATCAGCAGCATTCATAACTCCTCAAATACTGAAAGAATCCATGTTTGACTGCGACAAGTTCTGGACAAGTTTTGATGCAGGCTTGGGCTGATAAGTAGCAAGTAACTTTTGTATAACACAAACATCAGGCAATGACCATCTCCAATAAGAGAAAATCTAACCACTGCCCCTTGACATTCAATGGCTTTAACATCACTGAATCTCCCACTATCAACATCCTTGGGTTACCATTGACTGGAAGCTCAACTGGGCTCATTATATGAACACAAAGGCTACAAGAGCAATTCAGAGACTGGAATACTGTGGTGGGTAACTCATCTCCCCAAAGCTTTTATTTATTATTCACTCATCACAAGTCAGGAGTATGTTGGAATACTTCCCATTTATCTGAATGGGTGCAGCTTCAACAAAACTCAAGAAGCTTGACAACATCCAGGACAAAGCAGCCAACATGTTTGGCATATATATATGAGCTTCTTTTCCCTCCAACCCCAGTGATCAGTAACATGAGTATGTAATATCTACCTGATGCTCTGCAAACATTTACTGTAGATCCCTAGACAGCATTTTCCAAACCCACAACAGCTTCCATCTGGAAGGATAGGGGCAGCAGATACATAGGAACACCACCACTAGTAAGTTCATCTCCAAGCCACACAACATCCTGATGTGGAATTCCTTCACCATTGCTGGGTCAAAATCCTGGAATTTAATCCCTAATGACATTGTGGGTCTACCTCAATACGTGGACTGTAACGGTTCAAGAAGGTAGTTCACCATTACCTTCTCAACTAGAGGGCAACTAGAGGAGGGCAGTAACTGCTGGCCAGCCAATGATTCCCACAACCTATGAATGAATGACAAAAAGAAGGCAGATATGCATTTGTTACTTATATGAATAATTTTCTTTTAGAAATAAAACAATGTCAGAGAATCCTTCTGACGCCAATTCAACATTTGTCAGAAAGCAGTTGAGTACAAACATCTGTGATTTTAAGGGAGAGATATTTATACTGATGGGTTTATGACAAATAGGGTTAAACGTGCAATCCATTGGTCTTGCTTTCAGCTCAGAAGAACTTAGGTTTTAAGTTCAGTTCTTTAAAAATAGATTGAGTTCAGAAGTCAATTTAGTTTGTTTTTTAAGAGGAGTTCGGTATAGTTCAGGAAACCTGTTAGAGGGTTTATTTTATAAATCTTTCAAACCAGGAGAATTTGGTTAGAAATCTGAGATTATTAAAAATGAGAAAGCTTAAGGTCTCAGGCAGCAGACTGTCATCGGAAATGAGATTTAGCTATAAAGTTCACTCAAAGAAAAGAATCAGTTTAGTAGCTCAATTTAAAAGTAAGGGGATGCCAGAGAGGTCCAAGTTGGGGAGGTTTTTTTTGTTTAGAGATTTGTGAACATTTAAAAATATTGACCATGGAGGACTTTGGAGGCTTTGTGCTCAAATATGTTCAAGGTAGAGATTGATAGATTTCTGACTACCAGTAGTGTATAGGATTTTGGAGTGAGTAAAAGGCATTGAAGTGTTCAATCAGCCATTATCATATTGAATGACAGTTCAGGTTCAACAGGCTGAATGGCCCACATCTGTTCATGTGTTCCAAAGTTAGGGAATTGAGATTGGGTTGCAATATCTCTCGATATGAGTCTCTGTAACAGATAGTGCTGGCAAATAGTTTGAAACTTTGTTTTGAGTTGCACTTTAAGATAAATCTAACTGTCACCTATATTTGGCTAGTTTGGTTTTATAACTAAATAAATAAATGATCAACCAAGTGAAGTTTCATTCTGACTTGCCCAGTCATCTCATTAGTTGGGATCATTAAAACTTCTTCTTGAAAACTTACTTTCCTTCCTATTTTGGTGTCAGCAGCAGATGTTGCTATAATACAGTTCATTCCTTTTTACCAAATCATAAATAAAAAATGCAAATATTTGAAATGCCAGTGGTGATTATTGTTACAATTTTCATTATTTACAAATTACCAACCTGGAAAAGAGGCATTTATCACTTCGCTCATCTTACTGCTCTGTGGCCAATGCATTATTGATGATAAAATATTACCCTTACACCAGCAATGTGGTTGACTCTTAAATGTCCTTTGGGCAATTAGGGATGGGTAATAAATGCTGCCGAGCCAACACTTTCATCCCATTAATGAATAAAGAAAAATATGATTATTTTGTGTAATGACCTTTAATGCGGCAACTTACTTCTTACTTCCTCAAAGACCCATAATAAATTAGTCAACAATAAATTAGTCAACCACAACTTTCCTTTCACAAAACCATATTGATTCTGTCACATCCCACCATTATTTTCTAAACCTCTCTATAACTTCATTAATAATGGATTTGAGTCATTTTCTGGCCTATTGAGTCTTGCTTTCCGTCTCTCTCTTTTCTTGAAGAGGGTTGTTACACTGGATATTTTCTAATGCACAGGGATACATCCAAAATCTGTGGACTTTTCAAAGATTACAGTTGCTGCTTCTACAAATCTGTAGTTACTTCTTTTAAGAATGCAGGACATATTTTCCTCTGACTTATTAACATCTTAGATTTAATTATTTCTCTTCTATCTTTTCCCTGGTGAAGGTGATTGTTTGAAGTTCCTTCATTCTGAACAACTCTAGATTTTTAAGTACATTTGGGAAGTTTCTCAAGTCTTATACAGTGAAGAGAGACATGTAATACCTGTTCAACACCATTTCCATTATTAATTTGTTGAACTCATTTTCTGGATGAATCAATGCTAGCTTAAGTTACTCTTCTAGAATTTAAATAATTATAGAACTGCTTACCATCTGTTTCTATTTTATAATCTAACTTCCCCTCATCGTCTACTTTTTCCCCCTTTTAGTCTTTTTACTCATTACTTTCTGGTTCTAAAAATCTGACCAAATATTTGACCTTTCCGTTTTATACAATGTTTATTTTAATTTCATGCTATCCTTAGCTTCCTTATTTAGCCACGGATGATATGTCCTTGTCAAAAGTTGTTATTCTAAACTGGGATAAATCTTTACTGAAAGAGTCCTTAGAAGCCTGCCACCACATTTCAACCGTCCTATCTTTTAACCTTGTTCCTCAGTTCACTTTAGCTAGTGTTGCCTTCATACTGTTATAATTACCTTTTTTAAAGGTTTTAAACATTATTTTTGTACCTATGCTTTTCTTTTTCAGACTGAATGCAAAATTCTTTCAAGTTAAAGTTGATGACACCTGGAGAGACTCCTTTTCTGTCATGTTATCGGCCAATCATGACTCATTGCTCATTCCCATACCTATAATAGACAGTTTCCTGGTTACTTTAGGTTCAACTACAATAATACATTACCCTAAATATACTTCGTGAACTCATTTTCCAGGCTAATGTTGCCATTCTGATTCACTTAATCTACATTTAGATTAAACTCACTCATAATTATTGCAATACAGTCTTAGATTCTTTCAATCACCCATAAGACATAGGTGTCATAGGCTGACCGGAATTTATTGTCCACCCCTGGTTCCCCTTAAGGAGGCAATGGTGAGTTGCCTTCTTGAAAGGCAGACAATGGCCGAGTGGTATTATTGCTTGGCTATTAATCCAGAGACCCTGGTAACGTTCCGGAGATCTGAATTTGAATCTATCATGGAAGATGGTAGAATTTGAATTCAATTTTTAAAAATCTGGAATTACGAATCTACTGGTGACCGTGAACTCACTTGTCAAATCAATTGTCAGAAAATCTCTCCTGGTTCACTCAGGTCCTTTGGGAAGCAGATTTGCCATCTTCACTTGGTCTAGCCTAGATATGACTCCAGACCCATAGCAATGGGGTTGACTCTGAGTTGCCCTCTGAAATGGCCTAACAAGCCATTCAGTTGTACTAATCACTACAAAGTTTCAAAGAAATGAAACTGGGACAGATCACCTGGCATTGACCTAGGCACCAGAAAAGACAATGGCAGAAATAGCCATGTTGACCATGCAAAGTCCTACTTATGAACATCTGGGAGCTCGTGCCAAAATTAAGAGATCTGTCTCATGGTCTAGACAAGGAAAAGCCTGACAAAGTCAGACACACGGAATCATACCTTTCAGACATGTGCCAAGCACTACCATCGTGATCCCTGCAAATGTCCTGTCCAACGGAAGGACAGACCCTTTAGAGATGATGGTACAGTGGTATAGGGTCATGAGGAAATTGCCCTAGGAGTCCTCAAGGTTGACTCATGATCCCATGAAGTCTCATGATTTTAGGTTAAGCATTGGCAAGGAAAGCTCCTGCTAATTGCTACATACTGCCCGCCCTCAGCTGATGAATTAGGACTCCTCCATGTTGAATAACTCTTGGAGGAAGCACTGAGGGTGGCAAAGGCACAAAAGATACTCTGGGTGGGGGATTTCAATGTTTACCATCAAAAGTGGCTTGGCAGCTGTACTACTATATGAGCTCGTTGTGTGCTAAAGGACAAAAATGCTAGACTAGGTCAATGGCAGTTGGTGAGGGAACTCAACAAGAGGGAGAAACATATTTGACCTTATCCTTACCAATCTGCCAGGTGCAGATAGATCTGTTCATTGCAGAATTGGTAAGAGTAACCATGACACATTCCTTGTGGAGACGAAGCCCGGCCTTCACAGTGAGAATAATTTCCATCGTGTTGTGTGGCACTATCACTGTGCTAAAGGGGACAAACTTCAAACAGATCTAGCAACTCAAGACTGGGCATGCATCAGGCTCTGTGGATCATCAACAGCAGCAGAACTGTTATACAGCACAATCTTTAACCTCATGGCCCAGCATACCCCCTACTCAACCATTACTATCAAGTCTAGGGATCAACTCTGGTTCAACAGAAGGTGCAGGAAGGCATGCCAGGAACAGAAGCAGGTATTCTTGAAGATGAAACATTAGCCTGATGAAGCTATCAAACTGGACTACATGCATGTCAAACAGCAGAAGCAGCAAGTGTTAGACAGAAATAAGTGACCCCACAATCAACTGATCAGATTTAAGCTCTGCAGTCCAGTTGCGAATGATTAAACAGCTTACAGCTCAACAATGGAACAGCCCAGCATGTCAGTGCAAAAGGTAACATTGTAGCTTTCACAGTGGTTGGAGACTATGCCAAAAGGTTGTCAGGGCCTGTAAGATTTGCAGTATCCAATGTCTCCAACCATTTCTTGATATCATGTGGAGTGAATCGAATTGGCTGAAAACTGCTATCTGTAATGCTAGAGACTTCTAGAGGGGAATGAGATGGATCATCCACTCGGCACCTCTGGCTGAAGATTGCCGCGAATGCTACAGTGTTACCTTTTGCACTGAAATGCTGGGCTGTTCCATCAATGGGAATGGTGAGTTGTTTAATCATTCACAATTGGACTGCAGGACTAATAGCAGGACAAGTCCAACTTGGCCAATTCCTGCCCCATCAGTCTGCTCTCGATCATCAGTAAAAGATGGAAGGTGTCACCAGAAGTGCTACCAAGCAGCACACTCCCAGCAATAACTTGGCTCAGTGTTGCCCAGTTTGGCTTCCACCAGGATCACTCAGCCTGTGAACTTGTTACAGCCTTGGTTCAAGCATGGTCAAAAGAGCTGAATTCCAGATGTAAGATGAGGCCTTTGACATCAATGCTGCATTTGACTGAATGTGGCATCAAGGAACCCTGGCAGAACTAGAGTCAATGGGAATCTTGGGCAATCTCTCCAGTTCAAAGTTTTGGCAAAGATCTGTAGCTTGGGTTGTGGGTGAGGCTTTTGCCTTGCTCACCGAGCTGACTTGTTTTTGTTCAGATGTTGATTAGATTACCTATATTGTGGAAACAGGCCCTTTGGCCCAACAAGTCCACACCACCCTTTGAAGCATCCCACCCAGACCCATCCCCATATAACCCACATAGCTCTGAACACTACGGGCAATTTAGCATGGCCAATCCACCTCTCCTGCACATCTTTGGACTGTGGGAGGAAACCAGAGTGCCTGGAGGTAACCCACGCAGACATGGGGAGAATGTGCAAACTCCACACAGACTGTCACCCGAGACTGGAATCGAACCTGGGTCCCTGGCACTGTGAGTGCGGTGCTAACCACTGAGCCACCATGCCGCCCCACCATGTTTTGTCATCATACCACGTGACATCATCAATGGAGCACATACAAACCCATACAGATCAAAACCTGAAACGACACTGCTCACCATAATGGACCAAACAATATAAATTCTAAGTTGAGTAGAATAACACCGCTTCATCGAAGGCTCCACGGATGATGTCACCTAGCATGGTAATGAAATGTCTGAATGAGAACAAGTCAGCTCGGTGAGCAAGTGAACACAGGAAGATAGTTGTAGTTGTGAAAGGTGCTGTCTGAGGATCTTTGGTGATTTTTTGCAGTGCATCTTGTAGCATTGGTGGTGGAGGGGAGTCATCTCAACTCCAGGACATCTGTGCAGATGTTCCTCAGGATAGTGTCCTTGGCCCAACCATCTTCAGCTGCTTCATCATTTACCTTCCCTTCATCATAAGGTGAGAAGTGGGAATGTTCACCAATGATTGGACAATATTCAGTACCATACACAGTTCCTCAGATATTGAAGCAATCCATGTCCAAATGCAACAAGATCTCAATAACAGTCAAGATTGGGATGACAAGTGGCAAGTAACATTTGTTTGACACAAATGCCAGACTATGACTATCATCAATGAGACAGAATCTAACCCTTGCCCCTTGACTATCAATGATGTTATCATCAATGAATTACCCATTGTCAACATCCTGGAAGTTACCATTTACCAGAAACTCAACTGGACTCACCACATAAACACAATGGCTACAAGAGCAGATCAGAGGCAAAGAATACTAACACACCTCGTTACTCCCCAAAGCCTGTCCACCCATCTACAAGGCTCAAGTCAGGAGTGTAATGGAATACTCTCCACTAGCCCGGATGAGTGCAGCCCCAACAAGAAGCTTGACACCATTCAGGACAAAGCAGCCAGCTTGATTCGTATTTTATCCAAAAGGATCAACTCCCCTCCACCACCAATGCTACAAGATGCACTGCAGAAAATCACGAAAGATCCTCAGACAGTACCTTGCAAACCCATGACCAGTTGCAACAAGAAGGACAAGGCAGCAGTTACACGGGAACACCATTACGTTCAAGGCCCCTTCCAAGCCACTTACCATTCTGACTTGGAAATATAACATCATTCCTTTACCGTCACTGAGTCAAAAACCTGGCATCCCCTCCCTAATGGCATTATGGGTTAACCTACTGCAGGAGGATTGCAGTGGTTCAAGAAGGCAGCTCATCGCCACATTCTTAAGGGCAACTGGGGACTGGCAATAAATGCTGGCCATTTATTGGAAAAAATGAATTAAAAAATGACCTGCTGGAGTGTACATGCTGTAGGTTGACCCACAATACTCTTAGGGAGGGAATTTCAAGGTTTTGACCCAGTGACAGTCAAGGGAACAGCAATATATTTCGAAGTCAGGAAATGAGTGGCTGGGTGGGAATTTTCAGGTGGTAGTATTCCCATGTATCTGCTGCCCTTATCCTTCCAGATAGAAGTTATCATGGGTTTGGAATGCACTGTCTTGGGATCTTTGGTGAATTTCTGCAGAGTATCTGGTACACACACATGCAGTTGCTACTGACCATTGGTTGTGCAGGAAGTGAATGTTTGTGGATGTGCTGCCTGTCAAGTGAGCTGCAGTGGCCTGAAAGGCTATTGGTTAAACAGAAAAAGGTAATTGGGCTAGGATACTACATTGAAGAAGTCCTGTAGCGATGCCTTGAAGTTGAGAATACTGACCTTTAATAACCATAACTATCTTCCAATGTGACAAGTATAGCCAGTGGAGAGTTTTCCCCTTAAGGTCCATTGATTCCATTTTTCCTAGGGCTCTTTGTTGCCACATTTGGTGAAATGCAGCCTTGATGCTAAGGGTGGTCACTCTCATTTCTAGAATTCAGCGCTTTTGTTCATGTTTGAACTAAGGCTGTAACGAAATCAGGAGCTGAGTGGCCCAGATGGAATTCACTGCCAGTGAGTGTTGATGACAACTCCCATCAATTCCCTCATCAATGAATTATTTGTTTCCTTGTAAACTTGCACTCAATTGGTTTCCCCAATGTAGAGGAGGCCACAACGGGTACAGCGGACCAAGTAACCACATTGGCAGATATGCAGGTGAACATCTGGTTTATGTGGAAAGTCTTCTTGGGGGCCTGGGATGCGGGTGAGGGAGGAGGCATGGGGGCACGTATAGCACCGCCTGCAGTTGCGGGGGAAAGTGCCGGGGGTGGACGGTTTGGTGGAGAGTGTGGAGTGGACAAGGGAGTAAAGGAGAGAGTGGTCCCTCCAGAAAGCAGACAAGGGTGGGGGAGGAAAAAATGTCTTTGGTGGTGGGGTCAGATTGCAGATGGTGGAAGTATCGGAGGACGATGCATTGGATCCAGAGGTTGGTGGGGTGGTACATAAGGATGAAGGGGATTCTCTTTTGGTGGTTATTGCGGGGACAGGGTGTGAGGGATGAGTTGCGGGAAAAGGGGACTGCTTTGCCGAACACCTATGCTTGGTTCGCAATAAACAACTGCATCTCCCAGATGTGAACAATTTCAACTACCCCTCCCATTCCTTTGATGACATGTCCATCCTGGGCCTCCGGCAATGCCACAACAATGCCACCCGACGGTTGCAGGAACTGTAACTGATATTCCACTTGGGAACCTTGCAGCCTAATGGTATCAATGTGGATTTCACAAGCTTCAAAATCTCCCCTCCCCCTACTGCATCCTAAAACCAGCCTAGCTCGTTCCCCACCTCCCTAACCTGTTCTTCCTCTTACCTATCCCCTCCTCCCACCTCAAGCCGCACCCCCTTTTCATACCTACTAACCTCATTCCGCCCTCTTGACCTGTCCGTCCTCCCCAGACTGACCTATCCCCTCCTTACCTCCCCACCTACACTCACCTCTGCTGGCTCCATCCCCGCCTCCTTAACTTATCTGTCGCCGCTCCACCTATCTTCTCCTCTATCCATCTTCGATCCGCCTCGCCCTCTCTCCCTATTTATTTCAGAAACATCTCCCCCTCCCCCATTTCTGTTGAAGGGTCTAGGCCCGAAATGTCAGCTTTTGAGCTTCTAAGATATTGCTTGGCCTGGTGTGTTCATCCAGCTCTATACTTTGTTATCTCGGATTCTCCAGCATCTGCAGTTCCTTTTATTTCTGGTACAATTGTTGTTGTATCTGTTTCTTCTTCATGAGGAAAAGAGTAGCAAACAACAAATGACACAGTATTAATCATTTATCATTCATTCCAGGCAATCTTAGATCACCTGGCAGGCCCTGCAATTGTCCTTTGAAGTTATTATGTCTCCTGATGGCTTTTCTTCTTTGGATACTGGTTTGGTGATGGTTCCCCAGGGGAGTGCAGCTGAGCTAAATCTGTTGGGTCTTGGATAACTCAACTGTATGGGGGAGCTGGGTGATGTGTTGGGGGAGGAAAAATGGAAGAGGAGTAGTGATCAGGGATTCCAGAGTCAGGGGATCAGACAGGTATTTCTATGGCAACAAAATAAATTTCAGAATGGTGTTGCCTCATTGTTTGCCCCATTGACAAGTAATAGCAGACTGCAGAACATCCTTCTGGGTGAGGATGAAAATTCAGAGTTTTTAATACACATTAGCTTCAACAATATAGAAACAATTATGATGAGGTCCTGAAGGCAGATTTTAGGGAGTTAGAAAAGAAATTAAACAGCAGTAATTTCATGATAGCTTCCAGTGCCATGTGTTAGTGGCTGTGGGTTTTGGGGATTGATTGATTGAACACAGGGCTGGTGAATTGGTTTGGGACAGAGGCCATCATATTTCTGAGGCATTGGGAATGTACAGGAGCATATGGGGTCCATGCCTATACCTATAACCCAGTTGGGTTATATCCTAACAAGAATAGGACTAATATTCATGGAGGGAGATTTGTAAATGGTGTTGGGTAATGTTTAAAATAGCTTGTCAGGGAATGGAAACATGGGTGCTAGCTTAAATTAGAAGGAAGTAAAACTGGTGACTAAAGCTAAGAAAGGTAAGTAAAATGAAGGCAGGTATCAAATAAGCTCAGAATTTAAAATAGGATCAAAAAAGCAAAGCAAAGAGCACTTTAGTTGAATAAATGCATTCACAACAAGATAAATGATGCACAAATAAGGTCATGATATAATTGCTATTCTGGAAGCATGGCTGCAGAGTAATCAAGGTCAGGAGCCTAAACATTGAAGGATATTCAACAGTAAGGGAGGACAGGCAGAGAAACGAAACAGTGTTACTCTGATAATAAGGGATGTAAGTGAAGATTCCAGGTTGGAAGAACAAAACGTGGATTATATTTGGATAGAACCAAGAAACAACAAGGGGCAACAACATTGTTTGGATGTTTATAGGTCAGCAAGCAGTAATGATAGTGTGAGGCCTGTGAAACAGGAGATTAGGGGAGCATGTAGCATGGCTAATACAGTAAATGTAGGTGACTTTCATACGCCTTTGAACTGAGTAAAGCTAATATGCACATGTACTGTGGAGGATGACTTTTTCGAGTGTTAGCAAAGAAACTTCCTACCACAATGCGTTCAGGAACCAACCGGGGAACAGGCTATTTTAGGTCAAATATTATGTAATGATGAAAGGACATTTAATCATCTTTCTGTAATTTTTCAGGATTAGTGACCAAAATATAATAGAAATGTGTAAGCTGTTTGACACTGTAATAGATCGATCAGAAGCAAGATTTGAATAACGGAAATTTTGAAGGTATAAGGGGCAACATGACTACAACAGATAAGACCATAAAGACCATAAGAAATAGAAACAGGAGTTGGCCATTTGGCTTCTCAAGCCTGCTTCGCTATTTGCTAGAATTATGGCTGATCCAACATTCCTCACGTCCACTCTCCTGTCTTTTCTCCATAATCCTTGATACCTCTAATATTGAAAAAGCTATCTATCACAGCTTTAAATATACATAAGAGCACTGCCCCACAGTTCTTTGAGACAAGAAGTACAAAGTATTCACAGGACTCTGAGAGAAGATGCTCTTTCTTATCCCAGTCTTAAATTTGGAAAATGTGCTAAAACTATGATGGTTCATCAGTAACATATAGTCTTTAAAGAGTTACTGTACAGTTTACAGCAATTCTATATTTCTTCAAGACAGTAAGAAGCCAAAATATGTCAGTCAACCTTGGCTAACAAAGGAAGTTAATGACTGTATAAGATTACATTTAAAAATCCATAAAGTTACCTGAAACAGTAGTAAATCTAAAGACTGGAAGGATCTTGAAATGGAACAAAGGAGAATCAAAATAAAAGAATAATGTAAATGAAGGTACATTAACCTAAAAACTCACAAGACATGGAATGTAAATGCTTCAAAAGCTATATGAAAGTATGTGTTGGCGCAGGCACATGTATGTCCACTGTCGTTACAGCCAAGAAAATTTATAATGGGGACTAGAGAAATGGCAGACAACCTAAAAGATCATCTGTTCCTGTCGTTATTGAGAAAAATTCAACAGATCCCAGAAAACAGATACAAAGGTTGAGAGAGAATGAAGAAGCGAAGGAAATTAGCATTAGTGAGAAGGTTGTATTGGGGAAATTAATGGAACTGAATGTGAAAAAGTACCATACCCTGAAAAATATCCATCCCTTCAGTGGGAAGAAGGAAATTGATGCTTTGATGAACATTTTCCAAAATTTTGGTATGGTTCCTGCAGATTGGAGCAAAGTAAATAGCACTCACTTTTGAACAAGGGTGGAGTCACACATCTTTTCGCCTTACATCAGTAGAAAAGAAAATGTTTGACTCTATTCTAGAGGATATGATGAGTGATTGAACATGTTCAAGAGGCAGCTAGGTATAGCACTTAGGGTGAACAGGATCAGAGATTATGGGGAGAAAACAGGATTAGGCTATTGATTTAGATCATTAGATATGATTGTGATTAATGGCGGAACAGGCTCAAAGGACCAAATAGCCTCCTCCTACTCCTATCTTCTATACTTCTGTGAATGGATCATTTGTGCAATGCAATAAGTAATTGAGCCCCAGCTGTTCACAATACACATCAATTACTCAGAGGTGAGGATGAAATGTAATATATCCAAGTTTGCAGATGACACAAAGTGAGGGAGAAATGTGTGAGACAATACAAATCAGCTTCAAGAGAATTTGGACAGACTTGATGAATGGGCAACAACATTGTGGATGGAATACAATATGGAAAATATAAGGTTATCCACTTTGGTGAGAGATACAGATGTGCAGTGTATTTCTTAAAAATGATCAGAAATTATAAGGTGCAGCTGGCTAATATATGTTAACCTATATTGCAAGGGGATTTGAGTACAGTTAAGCTAGTTAGAGTTTTGGTTCATCTGCAGCTAGAATAGTGTGTGCAATTTTGGTACCTTTATGTTAGGAAAGATGTTGTTTTTAGATGAAGTACAACAAAGGTGTACCAGACTTGCTTCTGAGGTGACAGGTCAGCCCAATGAAGAGAGATTGGGGAAACAGGGCCAGTATTCTGTAGAATTTCATAAATCAGATCTAACCGAAACCAGGAGAATATGAAAAGGATAGGCAGGGTATATGCAGGTAGTGTATTTCCTCTGCTGGGGAGTCCAGAACCAGGGGACACAATTTTCAAATAAGGGGAAGCCAATGCTGAATAGGGTGAGGAAATTTTGCTTTTACTCAGAGGGCTGTGAATCTTTGGAATTCTTTGTAGTAGCTCAGTCGCTGAATATATGTAAAGCAGAGTTTAACCGTTTCCAAATAAGCAATAATTTCAAGGGATGGAGTTTCGTGTGGATTAAACAACATTGAAATGACTGATCAGCCACGATCATATTGAATGGTTGAGCTGGCTGAGCCGCTTGAATGGTATATTGCTACTCCAATGTTCCTATATAGTCTTAGCAGTACAAACCATGTCAGATATGACTGTGTTATGCTTGTACAGCTACTTACTATTACATTTCTATGACATTCAGAAAAGTTTTAGTACAAAGGCAAAAGAAAAATGTTCTCATGTCTCTCCCTCTCGAACACCAGGGGCTTTGCATGAGGCCCGGAGGATGTGTAGGAAATCTGAACACGACTAATTATATTTTTGTAGAGGGGAAGAGTTTGTTAAATAGCAAACAGTTTACTCCTTCCAATTTAGGAATAAGAACAACAACGACTGGGTGGATAAAATAAGAAAAAGTGAAAATTTAACACTACCAATTGTAAGTTAGAGAGCACCATTTGAAACAAAAGCATAAAAACGTAATAAAATAAGCTGATTTTTCAGAGGAACACATATGTAGTGTTCTGGAAGCAATAATTGGCTCAATGGACTAGATATTCAGTTTCCTCCCAAACAAGGGTTAAAATCAATGGAACCAATAGCTGTCAGCAATTTGCATTGGTGTATGATCTCAGCTACGCTGAGAGCATCGTCTAAATGCTGTTAGTGAGCTTCTAGTACCAAATGAGTTTTAATGCTGCTGCTGTTTGTTTCAGAAGACTCGCCCCATGCTCCCTACGCCCAAATTTAGCTAGATTTTTCTTGTGGGCCAAGGAGAGATAGAGGAAGCAAAAGCTCCAAATTTCCTCAGTCATTTGTTAAGGAATCTCCAGCCCTCTGCCAGTTTGTGCTCAAATTTTGCAATTAGAATTATTCAACTGGTGAACGATCCCAATTTGCAATTTTTAAAAGTTTGTTCTGATTCTTTTCAGGGGCCCTGAAATATTTGCAAGACTGTGAAAAAAAAACCTGGAGTTTAAAACTAATTTTTTGACCCTTTCGACGAACTAGCACAGGGGAAGTGAATAATGCTGCAAAATTTTACAGTACACTTGTTTTTTTCTTATTAAATACAGGCCCTTCTAAAATCAACTTTGAGTGGGCTTTGGATGTTCATGGTTCCAATTGTTTAATCGGGCAAGAATCTGGCTGTTATGAGTTAAATTTCTTTCCATTATTTGATTATATATAAAACTGGCAAACAGGTAAGTAAATAACTCAAATAACTGTAATCTGATCAGAATTATGTAAACATGTGGATCTACAGTAACAAACTGCATTTTTACTTTATTAGTTCTAGATCCAGTACCACAAAATATGCTCATGAGGGGCTGCAAGTAAAGATGGGAATGAACACAATGTTAAGGGGAAAGTTTAAAGAAGTTTAGGAATGGGAATTTGCAATCACGGCAAGCAAAGTAGTAACATCCCCAAAGCATATAAAGTGATATATAGTGCTATTATCATGCAGTAGTAGCATCGCTAACTCTAAGCCAGAAAACCTGGGTTTAAGGCCTACCTGCCCTGAATGTGTGTTATAACATGTTTGAATAGGTTGAATCAAAGTCACTGTAAAGTAATAAATGGTATGTCGGTGAGGTCAACAAAGAATATTTCTACAAGTTAAGCTATGAAAGTCAGATCAATTGGGGATTTGTAAAATGGAGAGTAAAACAATACAATTTGCAGCTAGAAAGTGATAAATATGTTGAGTCATTTGTCTGCTAGAATAGTAGTGGTTACAAGGTAGAAATATGGCTAAATGTTAGTATAGGTTAGGTTATAGAAACGAAAACAGAAAATGCTGGAAAAATCAACAGGTTTGGGAGCATTTATGGAGAGAAAACAGAATAAATACTTCAGATCCACTAACCCTTCTTGTTCTTGGAACTTGGAGTTGAATTCAGGTGGACACAGTGTGGGCAAATGCCAAAACTTCCACTTTCCTACCATACAAATTTTGACCATGTGACATTGATGTGATTTTAACTGTCAGGTTTCATCTTGATATAATCGGATGAAGAGGGGTCGACCAGTTTTCTTCTGTTCCCCCTTTTTGTTTTACTGTAACATATTTTAAAAGTTCTAAAAGGGTGCTGGATTGTCAGTTTATTTGTCTGTGAGTGGTCTTGAAATAAAGTTTCCAGATAAACATCTAAGGAGTTAGTTTTACAGCTAATGTTCACTTCAAGTAAAAATATTACTTTGTCCAAATCGTTAATGTGTAATGTAAATAGTTGTAGACCCAACACTGAACCCTACTGAACTCCACTAGTCACCAGCTGTCTTCCTGAGAAAGACCTTTTTATCCCTACTCTCTGACTTCTGTCAGCCATCCAATTCTTTATCCAGGCCAGTACTTTCCCCCAACACCATACACTCTAATCCTATTTAGCAGCCTCCTGTGTACACTTTGTCAAAGATCTTCTGGAAATCAAGTCGATCATAACCCTTGGCTCTCCTTTGTCTAAATTTCTCATTATCTCCTCAAAGATTCTAACAAGTTTGTCAGGCATGACCTCTCCTTGATGAAACTCTGATGACTCACCCCTATTTTACCATGCACTTCCATCCTTGTAATCTCATCCTTAATGATGGACATCAAAATATTCCCAACGATCAAGGTCAGGCTAATTGACATATACTTTCCCATTTTCTACCTCCCTCCCTTTTTAAACAGGGGTGTTACATTAATGACTTTCCAGTCCTCTTGGACCCTCCCTGGCTCCATAATTCCTGAAAGATCATCAACAATGTCTCCACAATCTCCTCAATTTCCTTCTTCAGAACTCGGGGATGTAATCCATCTAGTCTGGCCAATTTATCCACCTTCAGGCCTTTCAGCTTTCCCAGCACCATCTCGTTAGTAATGGTCACTACATTCACCCCCTGCCCCTGCCTCTCTTGAAATTCTGGTATGCTTCTGGTGTCTTCCACCGTGTTATTATCTAGCTTACCTTCCTATTTAATCTTTTCTTCTCCCCACCCCATTGCTATTTTACTGCTGCTCCAATGTTGGTTCTTAAAGACTTCCCAAACCTCTGGCTTCCTATTCTTCTTTATCACAATTTATACATTTTCTTTGGCTTTCATGCTGCCACTGGTTTCCCTGGTCAGCCATTGTTGCCTCATCCTCCCCTGAGTATGTTTCTTTTTTCCTAGGGACATTGATCCTGTGGATCTCTCCATCTACAAACAAAGAGATGTTACAAAAGGCAAAATATTGCAGAAGCTGGCAAAATGAAACAAACAAAGAGAATACTGCAGAAAGTCAATAGATCTGAAAGCATCTGTAGACAGGGAAACACAATTCAAGTTTTGAGTCAGGTATGATTCTTATTCAGATGTTATGTGGCTACACAAAGATGGAAATTAGTTTCCAGGATCTTAGGTTCTTTGCCTTCATCAGTTACTGCCTTTTAAAATGTCCCACTAATGGAAAAAACCCATAATATTACAATGTTACGTTCTAAAAGAGATATCTTTTAGAGATAATCTGCCTACTGTCAATCAGCCACTCTGAAAAAGTCAGGAAATGGAAGTTTACCATTGGCTGGGAGTGTAACTTCTTGTGATAGTAGGCCACTAGTCAACAGCAAATGGAGTCTTTCAGACAAGAGCCATGTCAAAATCAATGAATTTTACAGGGCCTAACAGGAGGAAAGGAGGTAAACAAATCTTGCACAGGAAGAGGCAATTATTTCCTTTGGGAGCTTAGAAAAGTATTGCTCCCTTGTCTGATAGGAAACTCACAACAGCTCTCCTACTCAGACTGTGCTGAGCTTGCATTCAAGGTTCAATCAGAGGGGAATGCTAAATTCAATCCTTATTGACAAAAATTTTACTCTCAATATCTCAACTCCCCTTGAATGGAAAAAAAAACGGCTTCCTCTAGGTTTCTAATCTTTTAAATGCATGATCCCTGAGTGGAATATTTGCAATGAGATTCTATTGCAGTGAATGAGATTGTGTGCTGGTGACAAACTGTATATTTACATATTTTATAAAGAATGCAAACCTGAATTAAAATGTAAATAAACTTACACAATGGATCTCAGAAGTCAAGTAAGTAGCCTTGAGGATTTCCTCTGGCATTGAGGCTAGACTATATATGTAACAGGAAGGTATTACAAGAGATTTTTTTGAATTTCAATGAATATTTCCAAAGGTAAACAGAAATTGCTCGACAATGCCTCCCTGAAGGTGTGAATAGCTCTTCATTGCTCAATTCAGATAGACAATGGGAGCAAAGCTAAAGGCTGACACAGCCAAAAGTTAATTATCTCAACTGAAAGACAATGGATAGATTCTGTGCCCAGGTTAGGCAACCAAATACCTGGTATGGAAGTATGATTCTTCAGTTTTTGGAGAGTGGCTATTTTTCAGTATTGATTGGCATATGACAGGCTGTAAAACAATCATTTTATGTGCAGAGATCTTGAGGGACCATGAGAGAAACATCTTGGAGCAGTCACTGCTTCTCATTATGGACACTGAAGAAAGAAAAACAGCTAACAGACTACAGCACTGAATAAAGTACCCAGGGCAAGAAATTGCTGTTATGATAAAAGTGAACCAAAAGAGACTTCACGAGAGCACTGTTATCAAGTTAATATCCTTTGTCTAACTATCTTCAGTTGCTTCATCAGTTGCTTCCCTTCAACGTGAATTAGAATTAGGAATTAGCTTTAGGTTAGTTTTGGTGAAATGCTCTTTGGAGGGGCAGTGTGGACTTGTTGGGCCATTTGGCCTGTTTCCACGCTAGGGATTCTATGATTCTATGATTTATTGTCATATATACTCAAATGAGTACAGTGAAAAGTTTACATTTCGCCACTTATGGTACCATCTTAGGTACAAAGGTATCTATTCTTTGGGAAAGAGAAAGACAAGTAAAGAAATAAATGTCCAGCATTACAGGTCATAAGAATAAATTAGAAAAATAAAGAAATAAAAGGTTCAGAGTAACAGTCCTTTCAACTAGTCTACGCAAGCATCTAGCCTTTGTATGGGCAAACCTTGAGTCCAAACAGTGCCAGACTTCACCTTGAGGCTCTCAAGGCCAGAACACTGCTCTGGAATCATCTCGAGACTGGAAGTCCACACCAAGCAGAGAGACTGCCACATTGGGCTGAAAGACTGCCACACTGGGCTGCCAAGAGACTGCTATGGCGGGCCACCAAGAGACATGAGGACAGAAGTGGGGATGTTTGCTGATGACTAGGCAATATTCAACACCATTCATGGCTCCTCAGGTATTATAGCAGTCCATGACTAAATTCAGAAAATTTAGTCTGTATCCAGGCTTTGGGCTAACAAGTAGCAAATAATATTCACATCACATGAGTATTATCTCCAACAAGAGAAAATCTAATCATTTACCTCTTGAAATTCAATGGCATAACTGTCTCTGAATGCCCCACAATCAGGATACTGGGGTTACCATTGACCAGAAACTGAAGGGGAATATTTATATAAGTACTGTGGTTAAAGAGCAGATGAGAGTCTGCAGCAAGTAACTCATTTCACCTCACCTCCTGACTCACCAAAGTCTGTTTGCAAGACACAAGTAGGAATGTAATGGAATACTCTCCACTTGCTTGGATGAATACAACTCTAACAACACTGAGGAAGATAGTCAAACCAGAGAAAGAGCCAGATGAGACCTTGTATTGGTGAATGAGCCAGACCATATTTCAATGAGACAACATTTTGGGAACAGTGACCATTATTCTGTAAGTTTTAAGGTAGTTATGAATAAAGATAAGACTGGTCCTTGGGTGAAAGTGCTAAATTGGGGGAAGACGGATTATGACAGTTTTGCCACAGAAACTGGAAAAATTAGATTGGTCACAACTAATCAAGAGCAAATTTATATGTGAAATGTGGAAGTATTTAAAAGACCAATTGTTCAGAGTCTAAGACCAGCATGTTCCTATGAGGTTGAAAGATAGAATAGTAAGATTCAGGAACCCTGGATGACAAGAGATATTGAATGTTTAGTCAAAAGGAAAAGGAAGGATACGTAAAGTTTAGGAAGCTTAAATCAGACAAGGCCCTTGAGGATTATAAAGGGAATAAGACAGAACTTAAACTTGGAGTAAAGAGTACTAAAAGGGGCCACAAAATGCCCTTGGAAAGTAGGATTAAGGAGATTCCCAAGGCATTTTATACATTTATTAAAAGCAAGAGAATAGATAAGGAAAGGGTAGATCCACTCAAGGACAAAGGAGGGAATTTATGCATGCAGCCAGAGGAAGCCGGAGCGACCCTTCAATGAATACTTCACATTGGTATACATCAAGGAGAAGGACACGAATGGTGTAAGATTGGGGAGAGATATGTTGTCATTCTAGGACATGTTGATGTTAAAAAGGAGGAGGTGTTGAGTGTCTTGAAAAACACTACAGGAGCTAAGTCCCTAGGGCCTAATAGGAGCTATCCCAGGATACTGAGGGAGGCAAGAGAGGAGATTGCTGGGGCCTTGACACAGACTTTTTTTCCTCTTTAGCCATAAGCGAGTTCCCAGAAGACTGAGAATAGCCAAAGCTGTTCCCTTATTTTAGAAGGACAGGTTTTAACCAGAAATTATAGCCTGGTGAGCCTGATATCAGCAGGAGGGAAATTATTGGAGAGATTCTAAAGGGATAGGATTTACTCATATTTGAAAAAAAAGGGCAAATTATGGACAGTAAGCATGGCTTTGTGAGGGAGAGATCTTGTCTCATAAATTTGATTGAGTTTTTAGACTGTTGGTCCAGCCAGTGATGGCCACATCCTCTGAGTGAAAATAAAGCTCTTTCTCAGAACCCGTTGTGCTTAAATGAGGTCTATTTTTACTTCAAAGACTTATTTGCAAAGTAGACTGTAATACTCTGGACAGGAAACAAACTAACTGCAAATACTAGATGTCAGCAGTTATTCAAAACTGCAATTGCATGACTAGCCAATGAACTCATATCTTTTTGTTGTTACCCAAGTAAAATTGTTTAAGAGGCTCAGTGTTTCAACCTGATAAGAACTACTAACACATTGCTCTCAACTTCTGTTCCCTCCCTCCACTCACTGTCCAGACAAAGTGATATTAACACTTTCTCCATAGACTATAATGAATTTAGGACATATATCGTAGACAGGATATTCTAATGATCCTAATAAGGGGGCAAAAGACTTGTGGAGTTGTTCTACCACATGTAGTTTACTGTTAATTGTGTATTGCATCTCATGATTGCAGTTACTTTCTTTCTGAGGATGATCTGCAAAACTGAGGGGTCTTGCCTTATAAAGCTTTTCTGAGATGCAAAGGTACTTTGTCATGCCACAATGGGACCCTCAGGCTCTTAGCATGCCAAAATATTAAATTCTGGCCAGAATAGATGCATTTGGGTGGTTTCCCCATCAATCACTCCTACATACTGCATTGCTGTGAGTGACAGGAATTGATTTTATGTCCAAGAATTGTATTATATTTATTGCTTTCTGCTTTCGTGGAGAATCTGGGCTGTTAATCTGAAGACCCAAGTGATGTTCTGGGGACCTCGGTTAAATCCCACATCTGCAGATGGTTGAATCTGAATTCAATAAAAAAGTCTAGAATTAACAGACCAGTTATGATCATGAATCCATTGCTGATTGTTGGAAAAACCTGAATGGTTCACTAATGTCCTTTAGAGAGGGAAACTGCCATTATTACCTGGTCTGGTCTACATTTGATTCCAAACCTAAAACAATGTGGTTGACTCTTAACCATCCTGTGGGCAACTAGGAGTGGGCAATAACTTCTAGCCTAGCCAACGATATCCACATCCCATCAATATAAAACAAAGCATTAACTTTTTCTGGAGAAATGATCCTGTTTCTATTGAAAGAATGTTCTGGTGTATTCTATTTGTAATAGTTCAGAGATTTGATTTAAGTAGATTCTGTTTACTGTTTGTTACAAAATAGACTCTGTTTGCCACCTCGGTACTGTCCCACATTTAATTCGTTGACAATAGTCACTGCAGAAACAGCAATTGTTTTCAGAAAAATGATACCATGTACTCATTATGTAATTGATGTCAGATTAGGGAATCTGTAGGCCAAAGAGAGAAAAGCTGGTGATAAATTTGTGGTTCAATATGTTCCCAAACTACTGTTGGTCTCCAAGGTGGGCAGGTGGTACTTGGAATTCCCCCTTAGGATCAGAATTTCTAACCCTGGGAACAATGGAAGAAAAGGCTAGGGGATAAATGTTCTGTACCAAGTTTGCCTCCTTCTCCTCATTAGGCTCCCAACGTGTTTTAATTCTTGCCTTAGAAATTCAGATCCTGTGTTTACAGCAGGGTTAGAGGAGTTGAAAAGGTATCCCCCAGACAATGGTGAAAATATGCAGTAAGTTTTTTGAGGGGAACTGGGTGGGGGGGTTAATTTTAACATTTATGGTCGAATGAATGCTGAATCATCAGCCTGTTATATACCTCAAGGAAGGAATTGTTGGTTTTTGTGTAAAATAGTCTGTCAATTTACTCTGAGCCATTTTGTAAGATTGTCAAAAAACAATTTCATGCCCCTCCAGTAAGCAACATTTCCAGATTGACAATAATACTGTGTGAAGCTGGATGAAGACAGCAGGCCAAGCAGCATCAGCAGCCCACCACTTCTCACAGCAGTTATGGGAACATAAGTTTCAGTTCACAGGAGGTCAATGTATTTATGGCATTTGGCTTTTTGCTTTGAATTAAAAAAAGTGGAAGGATAAAGCCTAAACTAAAACCAATCTAGATAACCTTTTATTACTCTTTATTTTCTTAATATCCTGATAAAAATCTAATTTTATGATATGCATGTAATAGTAAAATAATTTTATATTTTGGAGAAATTAAACCTGTAAATGTAAATTCATGTAATTCAGAAGTTACCAGAGTACGCTTGGTATTTGCATATTAAAAAACCCTCCATGTGTACTGAAATGATCAGGGTTAGAAAGGTAAGGGCTGTAAGAGCGTATGGGTTTGTTTGCTGGGGAAGAGAAAACAGTACATCTGAGGAGAATTCAAGATAACAGAGTGTGGAGCTGGATGAACACGGCAGGCCAAGCAGCATCTTAGGAGCACAAAAACTGATGTTTTGGGCCTCGACCCTGCATCAGAAAAGGGGGAGGGGGAGAGGGTTCTGAAATAAATAGGGAGAGACGGGGAGGCGGATCGAAGATGAATAGAGGAGAGGATAGGTAGAGAGGAGACGGTAATGGAGCCAGTAGAGGTGAGTGTAGGTGGGGAGGTAGGGAGGGGATAGGTCAGTCTGGGGAGGATGGACAGGTCAAGGGTGCAGGATGAGGTTAGTAGGTAGGAAATGGGGTGCGGCTTGAGGTAGGAGGAGGGGACAGGTGAGAGGAAGAACAGGATAGGGAGACGGGGACGAGCTGGGCTGGTTTTGGAATGCAGTAGGGGGAGGGGAGATTTTGAAGCTTGCGAAATCCACATTGATACTATTGGGCTGCAGGGTTCTCAAGCAGAATATGAGTGGCTGGTCCTGCAATCTTCAGGTGGCATCATTGTGGCACTGCAGGGAGCCCAGGATGGACATGTGGTAAAAGGAATGGGAGGGGGAGTTGAAATGGTTTGCGACTGGAAAGTGCTGTTGTTTATTGCGAACTGAGCAGAGGTGTTCTATAAAGCAGGCCCCAAGCCTCTGCTTGGTTTCCCTGATGTAGAGGAGGCCACAATGGGTACAGCGAATGCAGTATACCACATTGGCAGATGTGCAGGTGAACATCTGCTTGATGTGGAAAGTCTTCTTGAGGCCTGGGATGGGGGTGAGGGAGGAGGCATGGGGGCAGGTGTAACACTTCCAATGATTGCAGGGGAAAGTGCCGGGTGTGGTGGGGTTGGAGGGGAGTGTGGAGTGGACAAGGGAGTCATGGAGAGAGTGGTCCCGCTGGAAAGCAGACAAGGGTAGGGAGGGAAAAATGTCTTTGGTGGTGGAATCGGATTGCAGATGGCGGAAGGCTCAGAGGATGATGCTTTGAATCCGGATGTTTGGTGGGGTGGTACGTGAGGATGAAGGGGATTCTGTTTTGGTGGTTATTGTGGGGATGGAGTGTGGGGAATAAGTTGTTGGAAATGTGGGAGACACGGTCGAGGGCGTTCTCAACCACTGTTGGGGGGATGTCGTGGTCCTTGAAAAACGAGGACATCTGAGATATATGGGAGTGGAATGCCGCATCCCGGAGCAGATGCGGCAGAGGTGAAGGAATTGGGAATAGGTGATGGAATATTTGCAGGAAGGTGGATGGGAGGAGGTGTATTCTAGGTAGCTGAGGGATTAGCTTGAAGTGAATATCGGTTTCTAGGTGTTTGCCTGAGATGGAGGCAGAGAGGTCCAGGAAGGTGAGGGAAGTGTTGGAGATAGTCCAGGTGAACTTGAGGTTGGGCTGGAAGGTGTTGGTGAAGTGGATGAGCTTGTCGAGCTCCTTGTGGGAGCACGAGGTGGTGCCGATACAGTCATCAATGTAACAGAGGAAGAGGTGGGATTCAGGGCCAGTGTAGGTACAGAAGAGGGATTGTTCATATAACCTACAAAGAGGCAGGCATAGCTGGGGCCCATGTGGGTACAATTGGCCACCCCCTTTGTCTGTAGGAATTAGGAGGAATCAAAAGAGAAGTTGTTGAGGGTGAGGACGAGTTCGGCTAAGCGGATGAGGGTGTTGGTAGAGGGGGACTGATTGGGCCTGCAGGACAGGAAGAATCAGAGGGCCTTTAGGCCATCTGCATGGGGAATGCAGGTATATAGGGACTGGACGTCCATGGTAAAAATGAGGTGTTGGGGACCGGGGAATTGGAAGTTCTGGATGAGATGGAGGACGTGGATGGTGTCACGGACATAGGTAGGGAGCTCATGGACCAAGGGGGAGAAAATGGAGTCCAGATAGGTGGAGATGCGTTTGGTGGAGCAGGAGCAGGCAGAGACAATGGGTCGATCAGGGCAGTCAGGTTTGTTGATTTTAGGAAGGAGATAGAAGTGGGCGGTGCGGGGTTGGGGAACAATGAGGTTGGAGGCTGTGGGTGGGAGGTCACCTGAGGTGATGAGTTTGTGGATGGTTTTGGAGATGATGGTTTGGTCCTTGGGGGTGGGGTCATGATCCAGGGGGCGGCAGGAGGAGGTGTCGGAGAGATGGCGTCTGGCCTCAGCGATTATTGTCTGAGAAGAATTGCCCTGTCTTCATTAGAGATGTGAATTATTCAAGAAATTCCTCAGCTTGTAGGGTTCTGGTTTGGACTCAGTAATCTGCTGATTTTTTGGTGGTTCAAATCACCCCCGGATCCCTGGTTCTAGACACTGGAGTTATTTAGGAATGTGAAATGAAGAAGGCAGTAGACAGGAGTTTCAGGACAAAGAACATTTGAATCTATTTAAATACAAAAAGGTAAGTATGACGCAAGAAAATAAAGGTAAATGCAATAAACAATGAAATTACCAGTGTCAATTATATAAAGGATAGTAATTTAATATATCATTAAATTAAACACAGCTTAAACACCATTAGAACTGAAACAGCATTTTCAGTTATAGAAATTTTAATCAAGTATCCTACCCTTGGGTTGTCTTTCACTGTCACCACCCACCTTCCCTGCCGTGCTAGCCAGGTCAGAAATTTTGGGGTCTCAGGAGTTTAAACTCACCACTGGGATACAGTACAGCTGGTTGTTCCCCTCTTAATGTATCCAGTGCATCAATGCAGACAGTGGAGTCTGCTGAAGCAGTAGGATGTCTATTGGATTTATCGGGTGAGCGCTTGGCTTTTCTTACTTTCTGGTGGTTCTGCAGGTGGATTTTTTCCTCAGGATGTGTCTGAGGCTTTGTGGTGGTGATGGGTCAATGGTCTTTGGAGGTTGTCAATTCTTAGGTTGACTGATCATGGGTGGTTGGCATTGGTTCCCCTGAGTTGGAAAGGCTTGTTTTGGTTGTTTTAGGAATTGCTGTTGGGTTTCCCCTACTGGTGATAGCTCTTGGAAATAGCTGTTAGAATTAGAAATAGCTGTTGGAATTTTTCTTCTGGGGATCACTGTTTGGAATGCTTCCTGGGGAATAGCTGCCTGGGATCCCTCTTCTGGAGACAGATTTGGAGATAGCTGCTGGGGGAAATAGCTGCCTCAGGTGAGATCAAGCCTTGCAATTATACTGATTGTGGGCCCCTTAGCTTCATGCCAAAGTTGTATATTTTTGAGAAATTAAATCTGTAAATGTAATGTCATGCAATTCAGAAGCTACCAGACTACCCTTGGTACTTACATATTAGAAGTCCTTCCACGTGTCCTGTTAAGGACAGAATTAGAAAGGTAAGAGCCTGAAAGCACGTGGACTTGTTTGTTGGGGAATGGAGAACAGTACATCCAAGGAGATTTGTATCATCTTCATAAGAGATGTGAATTATTTTTAAAAATCGCCAGTTTTTAGGGTTCTGGTTTGCACTCAGTAATTTGCTAATTTTGGGTGGTTTGAATCACTCCCAGATCCCATGCTTGCCATTGTGTTTCTGGTTGGAACCCTTCTTCAGACATTTCTGACCTGAAACATCAACTTTCCTGCTCCTCTGATGCTACTGGCCTGCTGTGTTCCTCTAGGTCCACACCTTGTTATCTTAGACTCCAGCATCGAGAAGTTCTTACTATGTCATTGTCTTTCTAGTGTTCCCTTTGAAGACAGTTGACTTCCTGATAGTTAAGAGTATGTGTGAATGTATTTTGAATGAATGTATTTTGAAGTTGCATGTCCAGTATCTCTGTGAGTGGATTTTGATTGAAGTTGAATGTTTGGTATCTGTGTAGGCCCCATAACGTCTGTACTGTGTAGCCTGAGGTGAAAAGTTAGTTCCCATCTAGAGTATAAGATAATAAAATGTGAGGCTGGATGCACACAGCAGGCCAAGCAGCATCTCAGGAGCACAAAAGCTGACATTTCGGGCCTAGACCCTTCATCAGAGACTAGACTCCCATCTAGAGTGTTAGGTTAGGCTGAATATTCTCTTTGAGTGGAGGTATAAATTGGAATTCCAGGCTGAACAATAGTCCCATACTGAAATCATTCTGGCTCTGCGTGTATTCTCTGCAGCCTGAAGTCGGGGTTTTGTCCAGTATTTTAGATGGTAAAAAAGTCCAGGGCCTTGTCCAATATTTTAGATGATGGAGATTTCTGCTCAATCCCCCCTTTGATACTCTACAGCCTAGAGAATTGTTCTTGATGAGCAAAAATCATTGAGACCCAAAAGCCAATTTCCCAGATTGCTTGAACCCGAGCACACATATTTCTGCCTTTGAAAGGCAGTGCATTGTCCTCTGAAAGGAAAACACATGGCAGAATTAGGGAAAGTCAAATGCAGTGCACATACATGACACAAGATTTAAACCTTAAATACATGTTACACAGCTGGTTTTTACAAAGGAAAACAAGACACAGCCCCATCAAATGTCCCCCTAGAAATACAAATTTCACACACGTTACACTCTGGCCCATTGTACGCTCTCTAGTGTCAAAATCTGTGAGCTCCATCCCATGCACTTCAGCTGATCCCCCTTGCATTAATATCACTTAATGTGTTTGGCGTATATAACTGCTTGATTCGTGTTCCCCAACTTCTAGTTTTTGGAACCTGTGGAACATTTCTGGGAGTAAGTTTTTGTGCAGTTTCCCTGTCTCCTTTAGGAAACATTTGGGTCAGTGAATCTTCAGTTCAAATTTTAGTGTAATGGAGGCCATTGCCTAGTGATCCCCCCACCACCCCCCCATACCCCATAGAGTACAAAACAATAACCTGATCCCCTGGAGGTGGCAAGACACCTATCTAGTGAAATGTCCCCTTAACACTGAGGCTTACCTGTTTCCCCATCCATAAGGGCAACCCAATAGTGAAAACCTTGCCCATCTGACTCTCCTTCCCTGTTGACACAGAACATAAAGACAGCTCACCGTTCAGCTGTATTAGGCTTAGTATTGCTAAATTCCCACATTACCAGAGCACTATGTACACCACTAACTTAAACTTAGATTTTAATGAAAAGCTGTACTGCATGCAATGCCACCCATCTCTGGCTAGGCAGGCTAAAATCTGCTAGGCCTATTCTTCCTGCAGCCTCCGGGTGGCCAGTATCCCAGGGACATTGCATCCTTGGCTTTGGAGTTTGGACGGACCTCCACGGTGCTCCCTCTTTTCTTAACAGGGTCCTCCCAAGTTCCAGACTACCAGTGGGCTGTTCCATCCTGAATGGGCTTAGGCTGCCCTTGGCTCTGTGCCCTGTGAGACCACAACATCCCCCAGGGGCTCTCCACTGTCAATGGCTGCTGCCTGGTTTGTGGCCACCCATGGGACTCTCACCAGACAGGGTGCTTGACTTGTGGATTCCCTGGGGGCTGTTCAGTGCCTGGGGATGGCGCAAGCTTCCTGTGGCCTTTGGGTATCAGGTACACCAGCGAACACAGTTTTCTTGGCTTGCGAGTCCAGGCAGCTCTCCTCAGCTCTGCCTTCTAACTGAGGATCCTGCAAAGTCCCAGTCTGTGGGCAGGCTAAACTAGCCTGAGAGAGAGCTTCTCGGCACAGGCTCTGCGACCTATGGGTTCCCCAGGGGCTCAAGGGAACCTCCCAAGTCCCAAACTATGGGCCAGCTGACATTGCCTGGGATAGTTTTTGCTCAACCTGGGCCTGTGGCCTGTGGGACTGTGGGTTCTCTTGAGGGCCCATCACTGTCTGGGGCTGCTGTCTAACCTATGGTGTCCCTGATGGCTCTGGGGAACCTAACAAGCCCCAAACCATGGACAGGCTAAATTGCTCTGCGAGGCAGTTCACCAATCTAGTCCTGTGCCTTAGGGCTGTGGCTTCCTCTGGGTGCTGTCCACAGTCTGGTCCTGCTACCTGGTTGCTCGTCCCTTTATCATGGCTCAGAGCACTTGGCAGGCCCATTATTTTGTGCAGGTCCTCTATCTTCTTTTCCCCAGCCAGAGTTCCCAGGAGAAGATTAAGGGCAGGATCCTGTGCCTTGTCCATCCTCAGGTGCGGGGCCAGCGCTACTCTTACAACGCACTTTGCGCACCTTCTATCTGTGACCGCTGCTGTTGTCCGGCCACTGCCCCGAACTGTGGCTGTTGGGCCCGATTCATATGAGTCCCAGAATAACCTCATTTGGATGCCGTTCTTGGCAAGTGTGTTGGTCTGGTGGTTGCCGTCAGCGTGGGTCTGGTCTTTCTTCTCTCTCCCACCCACACAGTCAACACTAGGAATTTTCCTTCCTGCCAGCCCACCTGCACCTTCTTTGGGTTCACCCTGAATCCTTTTTTCCCCATCATCAGTAAGGGTAGGGATTGTGTGGGGTGGTTGGGGCTGTTATGCTAGCCACTGTGGAAACTGTTCCTGACCCTGTGAGTGCAGCCTGGAACACCACTAAAAACTCTTCCAAAAAGTTAGAGTCCTGTGCTACTGGACTCGGTTCCCGGGCATGCATGGGAGAAACTCTCCCCTCACCCTTTTTTTGTGGGTTGCTGCAATCCTTCTACCAGTGCCTGCTCCTGCTGCATCCAAAGCAGTTGTGCCTCTTAGGGGAGGGCTACCATCCCATGGGTACCATTCTTTGTTTTTTTTGGGTGGGCTTCAGTTTGTATACCGAACGCTTGGGTGGCCCTTCCTGCCCATAGCTGTTCCTAAATGCTAGGGACAGCTACCCACCTCACTGGTCTGTGGGTCTTTGGGGTCAACAAAATCTCAGCCTTGGTCCACAACCTTGGTAGGCTGTTGGCGACCAGGGTGCAAGCCAACAGGCCTGGTAATCCTCGCTGGATGTTATCCTGGTTGAGATATCCTCTGCAGGCACTCACACAAACAGACCACAGCCTGTCCATGAATGCCTGTGGGGTCTTATCTGCAATCTGTAGGGTATTCTCTACTTTGGAGAAGGCGCTTCCATGGTTGAAATCCACTGCTTCCAGGATCTCTTCCGCTACCTCTTGCCGTTGGTCAAGTGGGCCTTGTACAGCCTGCTGCCCAGGGAGAAAAGCAGCAACTTGGCCATCTCAGCATCACTGCAGCCATTTATCTCTCCTGCCTGTTCCACTTCCATGAAGTTTATAGACGGGTCCCCTTTATAAGTGAGCTTATCCAGGTGTGCCACCATCGCTTTGAGCTGCTGGATTCCATGTGAGGACACAAAGCGGCTTTCTATATTCTCCAGCTCCTGACCTTCCTGAGACACGCCATACTTTTGCTTCCATATCGAGTATGTGGGCCCTGGTCTCAAACCTTCCCACATTGGCCCTACAGTCCTGCTGACTGCCAGACCAGGCCTGCTCCTACTGTCACAGGTACTGGCCGAGTTTCCACCTGCTGCATAACTGGGCCTGATCCCAGCACCACAGGTGGTAATGCAGAGCTCCCCATTGTCCTGCAGTCTATTCGCTTTTCCTGCTACCACATCAGGCCTCCCCCAGCATGAAAGGTGACTGAGCGACCCCACTCCCACTTCACCCTCTTGTTCTTCCCTGCCTGCATGGGATGCACTTTGGCTTACCAGGCAAACCATGCTTCAGGCCTGGGACAGATCTAGGCTCAGCTTACAGGTCTGCTCCAGGCAGGGATCTTACTCTCCTTTCTGATAGCCTTCACTGCTGGCTGTCTTGTAGTCTGCATGGATGCCCCTGAGCTTCTCCTCCTGCACTTTAACTTGCTCTCCAGATGGCTACTCTCCTCCTTTAGGGTCTGTTCACTACACTTGGCTTCTGTGACCTGACATTGCAGATAATCTAGCTGGTTTCTGTACTTTTCCTCTGCTTGCCAAGTCTCTTGTCACAGGTCTGTGTACAGCATTTCTCCTGCCTTGGTGCTCATTCTAGAGCCTTTCTTTGCCTCCCTCAACTTTACCTTCAGTTCCTTGACTTTCCTATCCAGTGCTTGGACCACTGTAGACAAAGGAGCCAGACTCTCTGTGGAGCGCTTAGGCTCCGTGTGGTAGATCTATTGGGCTGCTGCTTTCCCAGACACTCAGTGTGCAAGAGATCAAGCGTCCAATTCTTGGATACATTTACTTTTTTAACACATAGGAGGATGTCCTCCCCTCCATCAGAGGCCTTGTTTCTGAAAAATCCTCAACCACATCACATTCCTTCTGCCAGTATCCTGTCCTGGTCACCATTCTGTAGTGTTCTAGTTTGCACTCAGCGATTTGTTGATTTTATGTGACTCAAATCACCCCAGACTCCTGATTCTAGACACCATATTTTGGGTTGTGAAATGAGGAAAGCAGTAGACAGATGCTTCAGGGCAGAAGAATCTCTGCATTTATTTAAATTGAAAAAAGTAAGTACAATACAATAAAGTAAAGGTAAATGTAATAAACAGTGAAATTATCAGTGAAACAGAAGGCAGTAATTAAATACTCTATTAAATTAAACACCGATTGAACACGATTAGAACCTAAACAGCAGTTTTAGTCATAGGAACTTTAATTAAGTTTCCTACCCTCAGGGTTGCCTGCACTGTCACCAGCCACTTTCCCCTCCCTGCTAGCTACATCTGAAACTTTGGGGTTTCGGGAGTTCAAGCTCCCCACTAGGTAAAATGTCATTTTGAAGTACAACTGGCTGTCCCCCTTTGCTGTATTTGGTGCCTGGATGAAGACTTTGTACTGTGTAAACCTTCAGTTTGGGTTGAGTTCGCTGATTTGATAGGACGTGTATTGGACAAATAGACATGCCAGGTAATTCCTGGAGTCCTGGTGTTCTATCTGGAGCTCCATCAACAAACGCATGGATTAGATCCTGTGTACAAACCATTGAGAAACAGAACCGGAAGTGGTACCAAACGCTCTAACAAATGGAAGCATGTAAATAACAAGCGGGACAGAACACCAATGCTTCACCAGAGGCACACTGCTGATGTTACATAGCAGGGTTACAAAACATTTGCAACTAAACTCACCGGCTCACCAAGCATGTCTACAGCTTAATATAATATGTTAATAGAGTTTGCTTTTATAAAATTTTTGTTTAGTAAAATGTAAAATCTTGCAACATAATTCCTTGAGTTAATAACTGAGCATTCAAATTTCTTTTAAAATGTAATTGTTTCCATCATAAGACCATAAAGACCATAAGAAACAGGAATAGCCATACAGCTCCGCAAGTCTGCTCTGCCATCTAGTATGATCATGGCTGATCCAATATTCCTCACCCCCACTTTACTGCCCTTTTCCCGTAATTTTTGATTACCCTACTGATTAAGAATCTATGTGACCTTAAATATACACAAGGTCTCTGCCCTCTATGCTTCCTATAGCAAAGCATTCCAAAGACCCTCAATACTTTGAGAGAAGAAACTCCTCTTCATCCCGTTCTGAAATTTGTGTGCCTTCATTCTGAGGCTATGCCCTCTGGTCCCAGAGTCTCCCGATGAGGGGGAGCTTTCTGTCTGCATTTAATCTGTCAAACCACTTACGAATCCTAAATGTTTCATAATTTCCTACAAGGATCAATTCGTAAACCTCCATCTGTATTTATAAATTTTAAATATTTTCTTATTGTTCTCTTTGTCTCTAATTTGGTGACATTATTTAAGATTCTGGCATTTTGCCACAAGACCAGGGGAGACAGACAAGTACTCAAGCCTACCATACAGTTGACAGCCATTGTCCTACAATAGTTCATTAAGGTTTGAAGACTGGAAAATAGAAGTCACACTCCTGATTCTGCACACCAAATGTATGAACTAAATGGGAGATAAAAATAGATCCATATATTTTTCAGAAAGGAGGTGTGCCTGAGCTTATGACAATGTTTTAAGTAATCAGAATATGTTTATTTTAGCTTTCAACTAACAAGATATTTATTCTTATTTTGTAGATTACTACATTTATGGAGGTTTAATACATTTCATAATATTTATTAGAAATATGAAAGGTCATTAAGAACTTGCAGGAGTTTCAAACTGTTCTGCGCCAATAGTGTTAACTTCAGGTTCTGAGTATTGTTCTGAGCCAGTCTGTACCTGGAATTACTTTTATGCAACTCTCTCAGGGCAAAATTCTTTTGCCTTTGTTTTTCTAGCTTGAACTACCAGAATAAGCATATTTTTGGTTAGACAAGATGCCTCCAGGATAGTGCTGACCTATATTTAGTTTTGTTCTGTTGTTTTCTTCTGCAATTATGCAACATTGTCTAAATGTAGGCCACAGGAAACAGTCACGTTGCACCTGGGACTGAAATGCATTTATTTTATTTTAAAAGTGAGCCTAATAACAAGGAATGCAGTTTCTATTCGGCTGAAAAACAGGGACTCTTGTGTTCATTCGACAAATTTGGCGATATCATTGCTCACAACATCTTGGCATTAAGTGGCCAGAATTAGTATCAGGTTAGCCAGAGCATAATGTCACAAAATGGGTGTGTCTTATAAAATTATATTTTGTGGTGGTTTTATCTTTCAGTTTGAATTCTTTACCACCTTGTTAAATCTGAGCTGCAGACACCTTTATGGTTGCATGGATATAGACATCTAAAGTAGCACTAGCACTATTTTTGCAGATATGAAGTGGAACAATAGTTTTGGTGAGACAGTTTTGTCTCAGTGTCTTACTCCTCTGAATTACTCCAAAATGACCAAACATTTGTGTCTAGGTTGCATTAAAGTCAAGATAAGCTTTTTGCAGTTGACGGAGTAATCATACAACATGCCATGTCTGGTAATTAATTTTAAACATTAAATTATCTAATGTCTACATAAATCTTATTTCAGGCTTTAAAAACAACTAAATATCTCAGAAAGCTACATTTAAAGTTAAAAAAAGCAAATTTATCATGCAAATGAGATATAAGCAATTTCAGCAATCATTATGAGGATGAAGTAACATCTTCTCTCTAATTCCATGTGTAAATAAAATAATAAGGGATCATATATCTAAGATCTAATCTATCAATCCTGAGATGCTTCCTGTCATTTTTTGTAGTTATTTCCATATGCTACAATTAGGTAAAGAAGTATTGTTTTACATCATAGTCATGGTCACTCAATAGCAAATCTTGCAATTGATTATTTTGTTAAAAAAAATGTTCCAACTAGAAAAAAGAAAGATGCATGTGACAGCTCAGGGAATCACACCTGCTGGTTAAGGATTCTTCTTCCAGCATAACTAAAGACTGAATGCTGAGGACATGGGTGCCCTTGAAGTTGCTATTCCTCATTAGATGGTACCCTCCATTCTAAATGTGCGTAACTGATCACACCTGAAGCTCTTTGGCAGTTTATGATGGTTTAAAAAAAGTTATTGCAATCTATAACTGTCTATCTTAAGTCCTGTAAAAATAGTTTATCATTTCAGTTTCTGAAAAAGTGCATCCATCACCTCATTGGATGCAATTAGAGATGGCAAACTACTTAATACCAGAGGAATGACCTCCAGTTGCCTGAGGTTGGAATCAAACCTGGTTCCCTAGTGCTGTGAGGCTGCAGTGCTAACCACTGAGCCACCATGCCACCCTATCTGACTGAGATTTGTAATTCTTAACTGGAATGCCATGGTCCAGGGATGCCTAACCTAACAATTTGGAATTTTCAATCACGTTAAAGTTGATTGGTTCTGATCATTATAATTAGCTGAATTGAAGCTTACAGTTCACCCATGCTAAAACTTTACCACCTTGTTAAATCTGAGCTGCAAATACCTTTATGTTTGCATGGATATAGACATCTAAAGTAGCACTAGCACTATTTTTGCAGATATGAAGTGGAACAATAGTTTTGGTGAGACAGTTTTGTCTCAGTGTCTTTCAACTGCGAAAAAAAAATCAATGAGGATGCTTGCTGCTCAACTGTACTTGAGTGTGTGCTGCTGGAAACTGCACATGCTGACTAAATCTGACCGTGTTATTCAAACTATGCCATAGCCTAGTGTCAGTTATAGGACAATTTTGAATGCTTTTGCCTGGTACTACTGAACTTGGTCCAGCTAACACCAGTGATGCACCTGGCTCCATTTTATGTGAGGTTAGTGCTAGGTATCCATTGCTATGCAGGTCTGCATCAGTTCATGGTTAATAGCTGAAAAAATGCTGTCTGATTTTAATTGAATTACTTGCTTCTTGCACAGGATAAACAAGTAACCATGAAATTGGGCTATTCTAGCCTTGGGAACTCCCACCTCTCTGGAACTCACCTAGCTCATGGGAACATGGTTCTGTTTTCAAGCTTTATTCTAGTGAACAATATCAGAATGCCTACTTGGTACCTGTCAACTCACCTGGGGAATTTAAATCAGCCTTGTGCTTAAAGATCACAGGAATCTGTTTTGCTTCAGGAATCTGAAAGCTTGCTTCAGTAAAAGTTTAAATCTCACTGCCCAAATCACGCAGAAGAATAGCCCTTGTATGTGGTAACTGAGGGTTACTAAAATCCAAATATGGCTCTATAATACCTACAACAACAACAAAAACAAAATTGCTGGAAAAGCTCAGCAGGTTTGGCAGCATCTGTGAAGGAAAAATCAGAGTTAATGTTTTGGGCCCAGTGACGTTTCCTCAGAACTGGAAACGCTATCTCTGTTTTTTCCTTCACAGATGCTGCCAGACCTGCTGAGCTTTTCCAGTGACTTTGGTTTTGTTCCTGATTTACTGCAGTTGCAGTTCTTTCGGTTTTTATAATACCTATACTTACATAGTTACAAGTGCCGTTTTGGTAACAAGTTGACTTGAGCTGCATACACATGCTTCTTGTATACCAGATGCCACTTTTGTCAAGGTAATAGGCAGGTCTATGGTGTGCACCAAAAATATGCAGATTGTAATGTCAGCCAGCATTTTTTTTTGTCCGTGTCGTTACAGCTAACATCTCTCTTCCACAAACACACATTTAAATGTATATTCATCAGCAGAGAGGGCCACTGCCATTGGTTCTTCTTTTTTGTTCTTAATCAACTTTTTCAGATCTGTATACACATCTCTGGAGTAAGTGAGACCTGAAACAGGCCCTCCTGAAAGGTAGGGACACTACCACTGTGTCACAAGATCTCTACAGTTTTCATTTTAATATTAACATTTTCTAATCAACTTGTTCAGAGATTTTATTGTACATCTCTGAAATGGACAAAACTGGAACCTGGGCTCCCAGGCTCAGAGGTTACAAAACGACTTCTTAAATAGATTACAAATCACTTCCAGGTTAATTGCTGACAGACTTCTACAAACTTTATTCATACCTGCAGAAATGCTGTGAGCATTTTACTTTGGTTTAGAGTTGATAATGGAAGCTGAAATTGATGCAGCTGTGGAGAAGTTATTGCTTTCGCCTGTACAGGTTAGTTTCTACTCAAGTCATCTGGGAATACCTTGGTCAGATTGACTGTGACCCATCCTTCTTGCCATTATCAGTTTAAGCTAATGATACCATTTGGGAAAGGGTGCCAACAGTAGCTCATCAGTAGAAGTAGGCTCAATCATGATCAGCAATAAACAAGTTTATCACATATTACATCAGAGCTAATTATATCTGAGATCCATGCTAGTCTCACAAGAGACTGTCAGGTTCATTTTAAAGTTAAGTGCACATTGTTACTTTAGTTACATGCTGTGAATACTAAGAACAATCACTAAAGCCCTACATAACCTCTGATAAACACATGCAGAACTCATAAGGTCTAAAGAACTCTAGTTAGCTCCTCTAAGGAATAGTCATTCATATCATTTGGACAAAGCTTATCTTGTGATGTCAGTTAACTCTTTAATATACTGAGTAGTTCATTGGGCTGGACAGTCGGTTTGTGATGCAAAGTTATGCAGGCAACTTGGATTGTTGAGTTCAACTGAGGTCACCACGAAAGCTCTTATTGTGATATTCAGGTTAAACTCACCACTAGCAATCACTGTCTAATAAGAAAGCAGAGTATTTTCTTTAGGGCTATTGTAACTTTCTCTTTCAGGTACTGACTACCTTATGTAACAGTTTTGATTCAAAGAATTTAGATCAAAACACTTTCTCCTAGTGACGGGTGCTATAAGAAGAAAGATTTGCATCAATATGTGTCAGGAAGTCCTAAAGTAATTTATGGACTATGTACTGTACTCACAGTTTTAACATGGGAAATGCAGCAGCCAATTTGTGCACGCCAAGCTCTCTCCATCAACAAACGACTAGATTATCTACTTTTGTGATAACTATTTGCCAAGACTCCCAGGATAGTACTCCGGATCATCCTTGAAGTCAAGCTTCACATTCTGTTACATCTACCGGAGAGGACAGATGTGATCTTGGTTTACCAGCTGACTAATCAGCAGTACACTTGAGTGTCAACTTTGACTCTTTTGTGGTTAAATCCTGAGGTGGAGTCTTGAATTTCAAACCTTTGACTCAGAAACCATAATGTTATCCCTGAGGTACAGCCAGCAAATTTGTACGCATTTTGCAGGATGAAAGCAAGGTTGATCAGATTCAATGCAGAAGGCTTCAGAGGGAGGGTGTAGGTGAGGGAGTTGGGGTCTCAGAAGCTGGTTTTATCCTCTCAGGATCTTTAGGGAGAAAATCTTTTACGTTAACCCAAGCCAGGAATAGTGAGTACATCCTTCTTTCTTGGCAAACGAAGTACTCACCAAGACCCATCCCTTCTCTAGGTAAATCTGCAGCCTTATGTAAAGGCAATGAAAGGTCTACCATTAGTGCTGGAGATGACTATAGCCGAGAATTTCTGTGATTGGCTTCCTCTAAAGTTGGAACAGATGATATTTCTAACAACAAACACTGCTGCAAAATAGAAGAACCTGACAATCTTTATGACAAGAAAGTTGAATACATTGTCTTGTCTCTGAACAAAGAGAAGCATGCATGTGGCCTTGCTAGGCTTCTCCGTGGTATCATTTGCTGCTGATTGCACACTCAAGGTTTTGTGGGTGATGCATCTAAATGCTGAGGTGTACCAAAACTAAAAAGTGTTACCTTTCCTGACCGTGTAGTTGATGAGCCACTGGCTCAGACCATTATGTATATTGCTGTTTGCAAAGTTAATAGGCATCAACATGCACCAATCCATTCTTCCCTCAGTATTCCAGCCACCACATCAGATCAGATGGTAACTTTTGTGCACCAAGGGTCATCCACTTAACACTTGGTTCATGATTCCAGTCTGTACCAGCATACCATCTTCCTCAAGTTCCATTCCAAGCCACTCTGCTGACTTTCAAATACAGCTACATTGCTTTACTGCCACTGAACAGAATTTTGGAACTTCTCACCTTATTGCACTTTGGATGAATTGAGACTACATGGTCTGCACATAACTATAGGTGTCAGCTCAGCACCTCCTCCAAACAAGCAGTCAGTGATAGACAATAAGTGCTATTAAAGTCCAAAATTTAATTGATTAATTAAAAGGCACTTGAAGGTGCATCAACTGACATTGAACACTTGTGTGTGGCCATTAAACTCCTACTTCTATTCTTTGTTTACCAAGCCAGAATGCTTGCCCTGTCAGTGATGCCTGTCTGCATTCATTATCATTGTGTCTTTCTGGAGAGCCTCTTGGTCTCCTATGGGAAACGAAACTCTCTCCTTCTATAAACCTCCAGATCATGACCTCCACTATTGCAGCAGAGGACTGTCGAGCACACTTTCTGCCATGTTTGTCACTTTTACTCTTCCTCCCACTCAGGCTCCCTCCACAAGCACTTTGAACATTTGCTTTTGTCAGAATATATTTTCACAGACTGACTTAAAGTGGTGGTAATCTTGCATGAACATAAGGTCCACACTAGGGCATACTGCTACTTAGCAGTTGTTTTGCACTAAGCTGCACATCACTATCTTTTATGACCAAGCCAGCTAAACTGACATCCATTGGCTTCTTTATAATGTTGCTTAGGGGTGGCACGGTGGCTCAGTGGTTAGCACTGCAGCCTCACAGCACCAGGGACCCGGGTTCGATTCCAGCCTCGGGCTGTGGAGGAGTTTGCACATTCTCCCCATGCCTGCGTGGGTTTCCTCCGCGTGCTTCAGTTTCCATCCACAGTCCAAAGATGTACAGGCTAGGTGGATTGGCCATGCTAAATTGCCCGTAGTGTTCAGGGGTGTGTGGGTTATAGGGGATGGGTCTGGGTGAGATGCTTCAAGGGGCAGTGTGGAAACAGGCCCTTCGGCCCAACAAGTCCACACTGTGTGGACTTGTTGGGCCGAAGGGCCTGTTTCCACACTGTAGGTAATCTAATCTAATCAATGGGAATTGGCATTAGGCTGGATTTTTTGTATATTTTACCCATGGATAAAATTATCAATTGCTAGGAATATTCTGAAATTCAAGGTTTTTGAGAAGATTTGTTGATACGGTCGTTGACTTGCTTGCCAAGCTGATAAGTTTGTTTGCAAAGCTTTCATCACCATGCTAGGTAATGTTATCAGGGCACCTCTGGTGAAGCATTGGTGTTCTGTTATTTATGTGTCTTGGCTTGCTGGAGTAGGTGACATCACTTCTGGATTTGTTTCTTCATGCCAAGCCAAGCCAAGCAAAGACATCAATGATAATTCCTAGAGGCCTGGCATTCAAACCAGAACTCCATTAACAAACATGTAAAACTAGGCCCCATATACCAACCACTAAGGAACAAATACAGAAGTGATGTCACCAACCCCAGCAAACCAAGGCACGTAAGTAGCATGTGGGACAGAACACCAACGCTTCACCAGAGATACACTGATGATGTTACCTGAGTATGGTGACAAAACATTTACGAGCAAAATTGCCAGCGCGACGAGCAAGTCAACAACAGAAAAGTTTGAAATCTTAGTTCATAGAATCTTACAGTACAGAAGAGGCCTTTTGGCCCATCAATCTGTACCACCAATAGAACTCTAAATATGCTCTAATTCCAGTTTCCAGCATTAGGCCCGGAGTCTTAAACTTCAAGTGCACAGATGTATTTCAGTTATTTACAGAAAGAATAAAAATACAATCTTTTACAGTTGAAAGCAAAATAAGTTTTACATACAAGAATCATGCAATGCAAGCACTAAACAGCATTTTGAGTAACTGCTCATATTCTAAAACACACAATCACCACTATTTCAAAACATGAATTAACAAGAAATTGTTTTTGAATACACTTCCAAGTGCCGTCTGCAAATAAGAAAGATCTTACCAACTGATTTGGCAGTCCTTGCAGCATAAAGGCCATCCATCCTATCCACAAATTCCTTTATAAGTCTGCCTTCCTCTGCGGGAACTTCATCTCTCCTTCAAGTATATAGTAATATCTTCAACCAGAGGTAGCACACAACCAACCTGTGTTCAATAGGCACAGACTTCACTTAAAATGCCATTAATCTGTGGAAGCTTCTCAAGTTTGCTTATGCCAGACTGGAAGGCTTAGATACACCAAAGTCATCTTCAAATACCAGAAACACCCTGAGTAAATACAGTTTTTCTTAATCTAAGTTTCTGGTCTTTGCCTCTGAATTCTTTAGCCTGCCTGTACTGCATGACTGGGCTCATCCTCATTTCTTGAACTTCAAATTGATCTGTGTCAGGTGATATGTTTTTTAAATCAGGTTCAATGTGTCCAAAAGATTTGGCTTCTACTCACTGCAGTCTATTCATAGTTTCCATAGCAACTGAGCAGTCAGTTGCCTTTCTCAGTTTGCCTTTTGGCTTCCCTTTTCAAGGTCTGTTTGACCACAAATTCTACCATGCAACTTTTAAATTTATGGAGGTTAAAACTTACATAAAGTGCACTATCATATTTGCTTGCAATTAAGAATGATAATTTCACACCAGCGTATAGATTCATTGTGATTAAGAGAGATTTCAATCATGTCCGTTAAACTGGAGTATTCCTTTACCATAAGTGATAACAAGGTGTAGAGCTGGATGAACAAAGCAGGCCAGATAGCCTCAGAAGAGCAGGGAAGCTGACATTTCAAGTCTAGACCCTTCTTCAGAAATGGAGGAGAGGAAAGGGACTCAAATAAATAGAGAGATGGGAGTTCAATGATGGAAGGTGGATAAAGGAGCAGATAGGTGGAGAGAAGATGGCAGGTCAAGGAGGCGGGGATGGAGCCAGTAAAGGCGAGTGTAGGTACAGAATTGGGATGGGAGTTGGTTAGTTAAGGGAAGACGGACAGGTCAAGGAGGCAGTGAGGAAGCTAGTAGGTAGGAAGTGGGGGTGAGGGTTGGTCATTGAGGTGGCAGGAGCAGATAAGTGGGAGAAAAGATGGACAGGTCAAGGATGCAGGGACAAGCTGGGCTGGTCTTGGGATGAGGTCGGGGGTGGGGAGATTTTGAAGCTTGTGAAGTCTACATTGAGACCATTGGGCTGCAGTGTTTCCAAACAAAATATGAGGTGGTGTTCCTGCAGCCTTCAGATTTCATCATTGCGGCACTGGAGGAGGCCTTTGCCATTTCTTCTTACTTCATTAAGCCTTGTTTGTCTTAGATGTTCACTAGCAATATGTCATTGAGAAACTGAGCTTAAATCAAATACTTGCATGTTGTTGAAATTCAACAGAAATTAGTTTCAGATATGAAGACACTGAAGGAGCCACATTTTACACCAGATCCACAAGACCGAAGATTGGTCCAAATTGAGCTTCAAGCATCATCCAAATAGTGCGAACCAGCTTGTTCGACTCCTGGTTAAAATGTTGATAACTCAAGTATATGCTATGGAGGTGGCAGAATATTAGAGGTTGGCACAAAATCTCAGGAACCCGGTGGAACTGGAAGGAGTCATCCTGCTTCTTCTGGTTTCACCTTAAAACACAATAAAACATTGGACTTGTCTTTCTGTTTGTCAGGCCATCTCCACACCAAGAAAACATGTGCTTCCATCGATCACTGAATTTCTTAGTGTCCCAAAGCAATTATTAGGCTCATAATTAGCATATCCAAGAGATTTAACTGATAAGTATTCACAGCCACTCAAGGCATCAGTTTTTTCAGGCATCAGTGGTGTGTGGGTCTCAATGTGACAAAATTGGTCATTTTTGTCCATGTACAATTTTTGCAACATTGCTCTGTTTCTAATGTTACTCAGCTATCACAAGGAGCAGCATCTTCTAATTAGTATGAACACCTTTGATTCAATACTACTATAGTAATCCAAATTTAAATTATTCACTTTTACCAAAAATATAAGATTAAGCACATCAGTGGTTAACAAAAAGAATCAGCAGTAGTTCGTAAAGGCTTCATTCTTTTGGGAATGTGAGATTGGAGTTACTGATTTTATTGTGTGGGAAAACATATATGATTTTTAAAATCCACTAGCTCATGGGCAGTATGGCTATTCTCACAAAGACCAATTGCCTTTGTGATGGGTCATAATGATTCTCTCATAGCAACAGGTATTGACTTCGTGAACCCCAGTCCAACACCAGCATTTCCACATCGTAGAAATTTTTTACACAGTATAAATGGTGCCACTAAGTTAGGGACAATTTAAAATGAAAATGATTTTGAACTTTGCCAGTTGTAATTTTTAAGACATGTTCTCAAGGTATCTGGGATCTGCAGGTGAAAAATATGGTACTGAGTTTCACATTTTGTTTCTGTGACAGATTTGTCAAAGAAGATTGCTGTAATTTTCTGAACTGCAGTTTGCTGGGAGTGATTAATTCCTAATAAAAAAGTAACGATGAGTAACAGATGCAGATGAAAAGATCTAGTGAAACATAATTGCCTGATTACCACCTGAGTAATTTGCTTCCCTTATCAAGGTTGTGCAGATGAGATCAGGAAATTTGAAATTTGTGAACGAGGCAAATATGGCAGCCAAATTATGGTTAACAAGACTGACTACAATGGCCATGACAAGTATGGGCCTGCCTCTGCCTTACAAAGCCACCGTTCTCAACAGTATAACATTATGTAAATAATCAACTTACAGTGATGTTCCTCACAGAAGACAAAGAACACATTGTGGCACAAAATGTTTCATTCGGCTGCTAAGTTTTAATTTTGTATTGGATAAGATAAGAATTATGTAGCCAGAGTTTCTGAAAAGACTCTTAGAGTGTAGAGTGGATGAAACACCTGGTCTTGTTGCCTTGTGCCCAAAGTTGCTTAAGGACGTTGTGATGGGAGTGACGGAGGGACGTGGGGTTTGGTGTTGAAGTTAGTGAAAACAGCAGGAGAGATTTTTTTTAAGATATGGGAAATGTGCTGAAGGATTGGAGAGTGACAGACATGAAGAAGGGATGTAAGAATATTTCTAACAATTACAGGCAGTTAACATACCATGATTTGTAGATAAGGTATTTGAAACAATAATCAGTTGGAAAAACTGATTCAGGACTTGAAGAAATTTGAATTAATTTGAATTTACAACTAGCATAGACTGTATAAGAACAGTTGGTGTTTGACTAATCTAAATGAGTTTTTGGATGAAATAACAGAGAAAGTTGATGAAATGAATGCAATGTATGTTCTCTATATGGATTTTAAAAAAGGATTTGACAACTTCAATCTGGATAGATAATTCAACTAAAGGTTTGACAATGATAATTGGTTGTTTTTTAGACTTGGAGGATGGTGGACATTGATGTTCCACAAGAGTTAGTTGACACAAATTGAGTGCAACAGGATATAGATAAACTAGCAGAAAAGGCAGCAGTAAAAATTAACACTGAAGTGTGAGATCATGCCTTTTGATGGAAGGGTTAACCAAAGGTAACACAAATGCGATTTACTGCTATTTGCTTTCTCTATGCTATTTGTGCTGACAGTGCCTTTCCAAAGGCTTGTGCTCCTCCCAAATCTGGCGCTGAAATCATCAAGGAGAATTAGCTTGTCTCCCTGATGGATATTGAACAACAAATAGTATTATCCCTGTCCAGTCTGCCAACTTCTTCCAGTTCAGCTTGGGAAGGGCTTTGGCTTATAGGAGACCTGGCTGTAAGACCACTACTTCCTTGTTCTTGTGCAACTGGCATCAGATGTATGCTTAAATAGCCAATCCTGGGCCAGGACATCACATTTATGTTCTGAGGATGGGTCACTGGACCTGAAACGTTAACTCCAATTTCTTTTCCTTCATAGACCTTCACGCGACCACTGAGGGGGACGGTGGTGGGGGGGAAGTTGCGATCCTTGAAACACAAGGACACCTGAGATGTACGGGAGTGGAATGCCTTATCCTGGGAGGCGAAGGAATTGGGAATAGGAGATGGAATTTTTGCTGGAAGGCGGGTGGGAGGAGATGTATTCTAGGTAGCTGAGGGAGTTGGTGGGCTTGAAATGGATACCGGTTTGTCGGTGGTTGCCAGAGATGGAGGCAGAGATGTCCAAGAATTAGAGTGGTATTAGAGATGGTCCAGGCAAACCTAAGGTTGGGGTAGAAGGTATTGGTGAAGTGGAAGCCTCGTGGGAGCACAAGGCGGTGCCAATACAGTCATCAATGTAATGGAGAAAGAGGTGGGGTTTAGGGCCAGTGTAGGTACGGGAGAGGGGTTGTTCCAAGTAACCTACAAAGAGGCAGGCATAGCTCGGGCCCACTCGGGTACCCATGGCTACCCCCTTTGTCTGTAGGAAGTTGCAGGAATTGAAAGAGAAATTGTTGAGGGTGAGGACGAGTTCGGCTAAGCAGTTGAGGGTGTCAGTGGAGGGGAACTTGTCGGGTGTATAGGGACTGGACATCCATGGTAAAGATGAGGTGCTGGGGACTGGGGAATTGAAAGTTCTGGAGGAGGTGGAGGGTGTGGGTGATGTCATGGACATAGGTAAGGAGTTCCTGGACCAAGGGGAAGAAAATGGAGTTGAGATAGATGGAGATAATTTGGCGGTGGTGGGGGGGGGGGGGGTTTGCAGGAGCAGGTGAAGACAATGGGTCGACCAGGGCAATCAGATTTGTGGATTTTGGGAAGGAGATAGAAATGGGCGGTGCGGAGGTGGGGAACAATGAGGTTGGAGGCTGTGGGTGGGAGGTCACCTGAAGTGATGAAGTTGTGGATGGTTTGGGAGATGATGGTTTGGTGGTCGGGGAGGATCCTGATCAAGGGGGTGGCAGGAGGTGGTGTTGGAGAGTTGGCGCCTGGCCTCAACAATGGCTGTTTGCTTTCCTCATGGATACTCGTGAACAAGATGGGTTTTGCCTGACACTTGACATCAGTTTCATGGTCATCATTAGACTCTGAATGCAAATTTAAATTCCACCATCAGCCATGGCAATATTTGAACTCTTATCTCCAGGTCATTCCTGATGTCACTGGATTAATACTTTAGCAATAATACCACTAGACTATTGCCTCCTTGGAATAGGTCTTTGTCTACTGGACTGTAAATGGACTTAACTGCACTGAAGAATGTTGCATTGATGCCTGTCAGTGAGTCGCTGTGTTTTCTGTGCTCTTTTCACCTATCATTTATTTTTTAAGTCACAGGTTTTTGATTGAACCTCTATCTTCACAGGTTTGGAGATGTGGTTTCTATGCCTTGAATTTTGGTCAGGTTTCTATTTCAGAAGTACCTTGGATTTGCAATGTACTAACTCCTGAATCACCTCGTTGTTCTTGTCAAACCAGTCTTGATGTTTCTTGATAGATAAACCTAGATCCTCCTTGCAGGTGCTGTTTCTGATGGATTTCAGAGCAGCCTAGGTACTGTCAATATTCTGTGGTTTCTGTTTATTGATTATCACCAGGGATCACCATCTAAGGGCATGAGTATGTACGTAGAACTGAGATGAGGAAAAATTTCTTCTTAATGGTAAACCTGTGGAAATCCCTGCCTCAGAAAACCTTTGAGAAAAAGCATTGATGTTTTCAAGAAGGAGTTAAATTTAGTTCTTAGGATGACAGGCACCTCAATGCATAAGGAGAAAGCAGAACTATGGTGCAGAGTTGGATGATCAGCTGTGAACATAGTGAAAGCCAAAGTTGGCTCAAAGGACTGACTGGCCTACTCTTGCTTCCATTTTCTATGTTTCTATTTATTCGGAGTGCTGAATTAGTAAGCCCTTCCTTAGAGTTCTTAAGTCCTTTGACAGGTTCAGCTACCACTGCTGTTTATGGAACAAAACCAAAGTTGCTGAAGAAGCATAGTGGGTCGTGTGAAGGTCTATGAAGGAAAAGAAATTGGAGTTAACGTTTCAGGTCCAGTGACCCATCCCCAGAACATAAATGTGATGTCCTGGCCCAGGATTGGCTATTTAAGCATACATCTGATGCCAGTTGCACAAGAACAAGGAATTAATGGTCTTACAGCCAGGTCTCCTATAAGCCAAAGCCCTTCCCAAGCTGAACTGGAAGAAGTTGGCAGACTGGGCAGGGATAATACCATTTGTTGTTCAATATCCATCAGGGAGACAAGCTAATTCTCCTTGATGATTTCAGCGCCAGATTTGAGAGGAGCACAAGCCTTTGGAAAGGCACTGTCAGCACAAATAGCATAGAGAAAGCAAATAGCAGTAAATCGCATTTGTGTTACCTTTGGTTAACCCTTCCATCAAAAGGCATGATCTCACACTTCAGTGTTAATTTTTACTGCTGCCTTTTCTGCCAGTTTATCTATATCCCGTTGCACTCAATTTGTGTCAACTAACTCTTGTGGAACATCAATGTCCACCATCCTCCAAGTCTAAAAAACAACCAATTATCATTGTCAAACCTTTAGTTGAATTATCTATCCAGATTGAAGTTGTCAAATCCTTTTTTAAAATCCTCCAGTCATGGCTTCCAGCTGGTGTGGTGCTAATCTGCGGGAGGAGCTATAGATCAGAAACTGCTCAACCCGTGCATCCTCTTGTCTAGAGCCAAGACCACGCCAATAATTTGTTATCAAGCTGCAGTATGAAGACTACATTTGAAAACGCACACACTCAGGCTGAATTCTGAAGACAAAGATTCCCTACCAACCTGCTTCTTTCATGCAATTCCATTTCCCTCCCTATCAAGATCTGTGGTGAGGCATTGGTCAAAATTGATAACTTCTTACACTGTTGAGAGTCTCCGCTCAGTAATGCAAGCAACAATAATGAAATTCAACATCACCTTCAATGTGCCAGCATAGCCTTTTATCATCTGAGACAAAGATTGCTTGATAAGAAACACCTCAATCCCGGCACCAAGCTCATGTTGACTGGAGAATAATGTTATCTGCCCTCCTGTACACATTAGAGATAATGTACTGTAAACACCTCAAATCCTTGGAGAAATATCCACAGTAAAGCTTGCTACTCATGCCCTGGGAACAAGTAGAAACAAAGAGGGGATTACATCTTGGGGAAGATGGTCAGGATTGCCCTGATTTATTCAGGATGAGCGTATTTGTAAAATTCTACATTGAGACTCTGAGGCCTAGCTGGTGAATTATAGCAAAATCTTTGACTGTTCTTCCCTGAAAGTGTTTTGAAATAACTCCACAGTGGCTAGTATCCGGTCAGCAAGTCTCCATTTATTCGCACGTGAAGATTCCTTGCATCTCGTACTGCCTCTTTGGAAACAGCTTTTGGAGTGCCAGTATCCTCTTTTTATCTGTTAGCTAGGGTTCCCTGTTTGGACCAGATTAACACCCCAGTAGGTAATTCATTTTCTATTGTGTCCAAAAACAAAGTTGCTGGAAAAGCTCAGCAGGTCTGGCAGCATCTGTGGAGGAGAAAACAGAGTTAATGTTTCGGGTCTGGTTCTGAGGAAGAGTCACTGGACCCGAAATGTTAACTCTGTTTTGTCCTCCACAGATGATGCCAGACCTGCTGAACTTTTCCAGCAACTTTGTTTTTGTTCCTGATTTACAGCATCCACAGTTCTTTTGGTTTCCATTGTGACCAATTGGCTGACCTTGTTATAATCACTATGTATTTCACATTAAACTCGCTAGCCAGGAAATCTGTGCGGTTATGTGCAATCAAAGGTATTTTTTAACTACTCAGTGGTGAGCAAATTCAGGCAGAATATCACTTAGAATATTAGAAAGGTTACAGCATAGATGGAAGGTGTACAGTACTTTGAGACTATAATTAGCTGTCTGCAAAATTGGGAGAGCTATTTTTTTTTAAAATTTCATGCATGAGATGAGTGTGTCACTGGCTAGGCAGTATTTATTGCCCAGAGGGCAGTCAAGAGTCAACCACATTGCTGTGGGCCAGACCAGGTAAGGATGGCAGTTTCCTTCCCTAAAGGACATCAGTGAACCAGATGGGTTTTCCTCAACAATCAACAGTGGATTCATGGTCATCATTAGACTCTTAATTCCAGATATTTATGAAATTCAAATTCCACCATCTGCCGAGTTGGGATTAGAACCTCTGTCCCCAGGACATCATCTGAAAAAAAGAACAGGAAATGACATCACCAATCCAAGGAAACCTAAACAGATAAATAGAAAGCGGGGCATAACACCAGTGCTTCATCAGAGGCTCACTGATGATGTTACCTAGAATGGTGACAGAACGTCTGAAAACTAACCTTCCAGCTCAGCGAGCAAACTCACATCCATACACAATTACTCAAATGCCTGAAGGTTTCTCTGTCTAATAGTTGCAAAAAGGAACAACTAATATGCTGAATCTTCTCATTTTTGTAAGTACTCTTCATCATTACAGTTTTATCATTCATCCATGATTAAACTCTGGAATACGGTATTTTGATGTGGCAAATTCAAACACCTTTTCGGAATTCAAATCTACCTTACATAAATTGGAGATCTATTTCTGACATCTCTCTCTTGCTTTTCTTTCTGGATATACTTATCAATGAATTCAATGCCAAATCCGGTAAACAAAAGAGAGAGAGGATTTGGAATCAAGACACAGGTGAAATGCAAATCCCCACATTAATTCTTGTGTATGAAGTAAATGAGAACTATGATATTGAGTGGTTCTTTCACACTCTTGACTTATAATGCTTTGAAATCAGAGAACATGCTTTACTTGCACTTTCAGGAGACATTTGCTGAGGTCTCACATAAGACATTAGCGTGTTGTTTTATCGTAGAAGTTCATAGAATCCCTACAGTGTGGAAACAGGACCTTTGGCTGAACAAGTCTACACTGACCGTCCGAGCATTCCACCGAGACCCATCCACTTATAACCCACCCCATCTACACCATCCTGAACACTACAGGTACATGGGATTGGCGGTAGTGTTCTGACATGGATACAGAACTGGTTGCCAGACAGGAAGCAAAGATTTGGAATAAACATGTCTTTTTCTGAATGGGAGCCAGTGACTGCTAAACTACTGCAGGCATCTATGCTTAGACACCAGTTATTTGCAACATACATTAATGGTTTAGACGAGGGATCGAAATGTTTTATCTCCAAGTTTGCAAATGACACTAAGCTGGATAAGTGAGAGAATGGATGTAAGTTTGCTCACTGAGCTGGAAGGTTCATTTTCAGATGTTTCATCACTTTTTTTTTTTATTTGAAAAAAATACTTTATTCATAGAATGTACAAAAAAATAAAACATTTGTACACCTACCCAGTCATGCAAGCCGCTCCGGGTTACCCAGGGGGTATGTACACCAACTAAAAGGAAAAAACAAAAAAGAAAAAAAACACAAAGCAAAGAAAATACCCCAGCAGTCGTAGTCCCGCATAGTCCCCGTTGGTCCCCTGACCAGTTGGGGAAAGCTCCAGCTGGGCCCAGTTACCAGGGCCCTTGTTTCTATTCTAGACGAGGGGTTTCATACAGTGGTCTTTTCCCACCGCGCCTTGGCGGCGGCTGCCCCAAGCTTTAGCACATCCCTCAGCACGTAGTCCTGGACCTTGGAGTATGCCAGTCTGCAACACTCGGTCGGGGTCAGTTCTTTCAGCTGGCAGACCAGCAAGTTGCGGGTAGACCAAAGAGCATCTTTCACCGCTTGATGGTCCTCCAGGTGCAGTTGAGGTTGGTCTCAGTGTGCGTCCCGGGAAACAGCCCATAGAGCACGGAGTCCCATGTCAGGGAGCTGCTCGGGACGAAACTCGGCAAGTGCCACTGCATCCCCCTCCAAACCTCCTGCGCATTGTTTATCACCTCCTTCTGGAGTGTGCCTGTCTCATGCCCCCGGCAGCCGCCGCGAGGGCAGCGTGCGATGGCGCAGAGATTCCGGGCCTGCATAAAGGATCTCACTGGCAGAGCCCCTCTCACCGCCAGCCAAGCAATGTCCTTGTGCTTGTTTGAAAGTTCTGGCGATGAGGCATTCTGCCAAACGACTTTGGCAGTCTGCGTGGGGAACCACACGACGGGATCCACCCTCTCCTTTTCCCGAAAGGTTTCGAGGATACTACGTGCTGACCACTGCCTGATGGCCTTGTGGTCAAAGGTGTTTCCTTTCAAAAATTTCTCCACGAAGGACAGGTGGTACGGAACGGTCCAACTACTCAGAGCGTTCCACGACAACGAGGCCAGGCCCATCCTTCGCGACACCGGGGACAGGTGGAACCTCAGTAAGTAGTGACACTTGGTGTTTGCGTACTGAGGATCTACGCACAGCTTGATGCAGCTGCACACAAAGATAGCCATCAGGGCGAGGGTTGCATTCGGTATGTCCATTCCCCCATTTTCCAGGTCTTTGTTCATGGTGTCCCTGCGGACCCGGTCCATCCTCGACCCCCAAATGAAGTGGAAGATGGCCTGGGTGACCGCAGTGGCACAGGTCCAGGGAATAGGCCAGGCCTGCGCCACATACAACAGTACCGAAAGCCCCTCACACCTGACAACCAGGTTCTTACCCGCGATGGAGAGGGACGAGAGCGTCCACCTGCCCAGCTTCTGCTTCAATTTGGTGATATGCTCCTCCCAAGTCTTAGTGCACGCCCCAGCTCCACCAAACCAAACACCCAGCACCTTCAGGTAGTCTGTCCTGACGGTGAAGGGGATGAAGGAGCAGTCGTCCCAGTTCCCGAAGAACATGACCTCGCTCTTACCCCTATTGACTTTGGCACCCGAGGCCAGTTCAAAATGGCCGCAGATGTCCAATAGTCTACTCACCGACTGACAATCGGTGCAGAAGACGGCGACATCGTCCACGTACAGGGAGGTCTTGACCTGAAGGCCTCCACTGCCTGGGATAGTCATGCCCTTCAGGCTCACATCCTTCCTGATGGATGCGGCAAAGGGCTCCACAGAGAACACGAACAAGGCAGGAGTGAGCGGGCAGCCCTGCCTGACTCCAGATCTAACGGGAAAACTGTCTGATTCCCACCCGTTGATTGAGACTGCGCTAATGATGTTGGCGTAGAGCAGCCGGATCCAATGGCGGATGCCCTCCACGAACGCCAATTTGGAGAGGACGTCCCTCATGTAAGCATGAGAGACCCTGTTGAAGGCCTTCTCCTGGTCCAGGCTGACGAGGCAGGTGTCCACCCGCCTGTCCTGTATATAGGCGATCGTATCCCTGATGAGCGCGAGGCTCTCAGCGATCTTTCTGCCCAGCACAGCACAGGTTTGGTCAGGATGAATAACCGACTCCAGGACAGTCCTGACCCGGTTGGCTATGACCTTGGCCAGGATTTTGTAGTCCACGTTCAATAGTGAAATGGGATGCCAATTCTTAATTTCTTCCCTCTGCCCCTTCCTCTTGTAAATGAGGGTGATGATGCCCTTTCTAATGGACTTGCACATTTCCCCAGCCCGAAGTGCACTATCGTACACCTCCAGCAGGTCCTGGCTGACCAGGTCCCACAGAGCGGAATACAGCTCTACTGGTAAGCTGTCGCTTCTGGGAGTCCTATTCCTCTCCAAGGACTTGAGGGCTCTGGTCAGCTTGTCCAGGGATATCGGCCGGTCCAGCCACTCCCTCGTGATAGACGACAGGAACGACTCGGAGGCCCTGCTGACCGTGGGCTTCGTGTCGTGCAGTCCGGCATAGAAGGATCTGCTGATCCTCAAAATGTCGGGCCGGGACGACATCACCGAGCCGTCGTCCTCCTTCAGCCGGCTAAGCACAGAGCTCTCATTGTGCACCTTCTGAAAGAAGAAATGCAAGCACGTCTCATCCTGCTCCACGAAGCGGACCTGGACCAGAAGATTATCCTGGAGGCCTCCACGGATAAGAGCGAGGCTTGCTGGCCCCTCACCTCGCGGAGGTCCTCCATGACATCGACCCTCATCAACTGCAGAAGGAGCAGGTTCTGCACCCTTTTCTGGAGTCGCAACAGCTTTCCCCGCCTCTCTCTCGCCTTCCAAACACCCTTGAGGACAAAGAACCTCTTGTTGTTCTCTTTCACCGTCTCCCACCAGTCGCCCGGAGACCCAAAGAGGGGTTTCATGGTTCTCCAACCGGCATACTCCCTCTTAAGCTCCTCAACGTTCTCTGGGGTCAACAGAGTTGTGTTGAGCTTCCTCGATCCCTTGCCGGCCGGCTGGTCCTCCTATAAGTGACAATCGGCTAGCAGGAGGCAGTGGTCAGAGAGGAACACCAGCTCGACGCCGGTGGACCTGACCGAGAATGCCCGTGACACAAACAGGAAGTCTATCCTTGAGCGGATAGACCCGTCTGGCCGTGACCAGGTGTACCTCCGCTGCGCTCCGTCTGCAGGGGTGCTGAAGACGTCGAGCAGCTTGGCGTCCTCCACCATGCCCATCAGGAATCTGGACGTGACGTCCCGTTGACTCCCCCCAACCGCTGTTCCCATGCCGGATCTTCCATCTGCATCGATGATGCAGTTGAAGTCTCCACCTAGGATGACCGGCCTGGACGCCGCTGCAGGACGGCCAACCGCTCATTCCGTGCCGCTGGGGCGTACACGTTGATCAGCCTCAGGGGAGCATTCCTGTAGGTGACGTCAGCCACTAGGAGGCTGCCCCCCCCACCACCTCCTGAACTTGAGATGGTGAAGTCGCGCCCCCGCAGCAGAATAGCCAGGCCTGAGGAGCGACAGTCGTTACCCCCCGACCAGATCGAAGGCCCACAGGTCCAGGCGCCGGACCATTTCCCGTACCTGCCGAGGTGCGGTATCCTGCACTCTTGCGGAAACAGGAGGTCTGCCTCGATGGTGGTCAGGTAGGCTAACATGGACACATCTTGCGGTGGACTTGACACCGCACACATTAATGCTCGCGACTCGTAGCCCCATTGTGGGCAGTGACCACAGTACCCTCCCCAAGTCCAAGGTCCAACCCCTCCATCTGTCCCTGCATGCCCATTGCCCGGGCTAACTGCTGGACGCTTTCCGGGCTCAGGAAACCGTCCGTGCTGCCTTCCGGATGGCATCCCCCCGTCAGGGGTGCGGAGGCAGGAGGGTCCGGCTCCGGGTCAGGCTGGGGACGCGCTGTTTCCTCCTTCCCACCTGGAAGTTCCGGGGGGCCCTCCAGTGCCCCAGTGGCACTTGACTGGGTTTTGGAGGGAGCCTCAGGACGCCTCCCGTCACCTGGAAGCGGGGTGCTGCTTTCCTTCTCCTTCGAGATCTTTAACTTCTGCTTCGGGCGGGCCCTCTCCGAATCCCCCTCGTCAGAGGAGCTCTTATAGCCCCCCAGTAGCTGCCTCTTCCCGCCTGATGGTTGCGGTTCCTGGGCCCGTCAACGCACCTTCCTCCTCGCTTTCCGGACCGTCGTCCACTGCCCTGGGTTGCCTGTCGCCGCCTCCATCAACTCCGGGTTGTCGGTGGGGGGGGTGGGGGGCGGTGGGAAGCGGAGCCTGCAGGGGCGCTTTGCTGGCCTCGGGCCCATCCTGCGGGGCTGGGCCCTCCTGCAAGACCTGGCCCTCCTGCACATTAGTGGGGTCCTTGCTGGGTCCTGGTGCCTTCCTCTCCTCCGGGGGGGCTAGCCCCACATTGCCCCTGCCAGCAACCTGAGCATAGGTGGTCCCCCACTGCAGGCATGCCCTATAGAGGTGGCCTGCTTCCCTGCAAAGGTTGCAGCGTTTCTCTTGTGGGCAATCCTTTGCAAGGTGTCCCTCCTCCCTGCAGATGGTGGCTTTGCAGTCGGCCGCCATGTGACCTGACCTACCACAGGCAATGCAGACTTTAGGTTGCCCTGCATAGGTCAGGTAGCCCTTGCTCCCACCGATCGCGAAGCTGGACGGTGGGTGTACAACGTTCCCGTCCGTGCCCATCCTCAGCGTCACCTTGACCTGCCTCTTACTGGTCCAGATGCCAAAGGGGTCCATGATGTCAGTTAGGTCCCCTTCCACCTTCACGTACCTTCCAAGGAAGGTCAGGACATCAACTGCTGGCACATGCGGGTTGTACATGTGTAAATCACCATACGGCTCCTCTGCACTGGCATCACAAACAGCAGGACAGCGGTCAATACAGAGAGGGGGCCCTCCCCTCCTTTCTCCTTGAAAACCCCCAGGAAGCGCTCGCAAAGCTTGGCACTCCTGAAGGTCACGTTGTAAAAACCTCCTCCGGGGAAATCCTGCAGGCAGTAAATGTCTGCAGCAGCGAACCCACAACAGTCCACCAGGACCCCCTTCACGAAGAAGGTGCGGTCCACAGGTGCACCTTCATCCACCTTCTTTACCGAAACACGGATGGTGTTTCAGACCCCCTGACCTGGGGCACAAGCACTTGCCGCAGCCATCATTGCAGGTTGGCTGCTCCCCTGAACCAGCGTTAGGCCGAAGCCAGCCTTAAGATCCACTGGTCGCAAGGGTGCACAGCCAACCCAACGTCCTCCTTTCACCTCCAACACAGCACTCTCCTCCTCTCAGTCCACAAGAGAGTGGGTCTTTATTTTGTTCCAGATGTAAGCTGGTTCACTGAGCTTGAAGGTTTGTTCCCAGATGTTTTGTCACCATTCCAGGTAGCATCAACAGTGAGCCTCCGACAAAGCACTGGAGTTATGTCGCACTTTCTATTTATCTGTTTAGGTTTCCTTGAGTTGGTGATGTCATTTCCTGTTCCTTTTCTCATATGGTGCTAGAACAGGAAATGACATCACCAACACAGGAAATGACATCACCAACTCAAGGAAACCTAAACAGATAAATAGAATGCGTGATATAACTCCAGTGCTTCACTGGAGGTTCATTGATGATGTTATCTAGAATGGTGAAGAAATGTCTGAAAATGGACCTTCCAGCTCAGTGAGCACATGTACATCCAGAACCTCAACCTGAGCTACAAATCTTCTCAAAACTTGCTAGGTGAGAGACTTGTGAGTAGGTTGCAGAGATGCTTAGAATGATTTGGATGAGTTGAGTAAGTGGGCAAGTTCACAGCTGATGAAGTATAATGTAGATAAATGTGAGATTATCTGTGTTGGTAGCCAAAAAAAAAAATGGAAAGGGTCTGAATGATGACAGTAGATTGGGAAAGGGAGTGGTGCAACAAGATCTGTGTGCTCTTGTACACTAATATTGAAAGAATGCAGTTACAGCAGGAGGTAAAGAAATCAAATGTCAAAGAAATCCATCATCTGAGAGGGGAATGGGGAGAGGGTTCTGAAATAAATAGGGAGAGGGGGACGGTGGGCTGAAGATGGATGGTAGAGAGGAGAGCTGCAGTGGGAGAGAGATTCCCTGATGTTGGTCTGGAGGGAGGAGGGTAACTTCTTCAGGTTAGGCACTCCTGGAAGAGGCTTTGCAGTGAGATTGAAATTGTGGTCAGAGATAATAGGAACTACAGATGCTGGAGCATCTGAAATTATAAAGTGTGAAGCTGGATAAACACAGTAGGCCAAGCAGCATCTTTGGAGCACAAAAGCTGATGTTTTGGACCTAGACCCTTCATCAGTGAGGGGAATGGGGGGAAGGTTCTGAAATAAATAGGGAGTGAGGGGGAGGCTGACTGAAGATGGATAAAGGAGAAGATAGGTGGAGAGGAGAGTTGCAGTGGGAGAGATTCACTGATGTTGGTCTGGAGGGAGGGGGGTAACTTTTTTCCAGGTTAGGCATCCCTGGAAGAGGCTTTGTAGTGAGGTTCTCCAGCATCTGCAGTTCCCATTATCTCTGATCACAATTTAAGGTCTAGGCCTGAACCGTCAGCTTTTGTGAGACAAAGTTTACCTGACAGATTGCTGGGATGACGGAATGATGTAGGAAAAGAGAATGGATCAGTTAGGAACAAAAACAGGTTGTGGAAGCTTAACAGTTCTGACAGCATCTGTGAAGAAAAAATTCAGTTAATGTTTTGGGTCTGGTGATGTTCCTCACAACCGATGGAGCCTAGGAAAATGTTGTTTTATATGCAGAAAATAGGTAGGGGGAATGGGGCAGTAAGTAAATGATAGGATAGAGCCTGAGGAGAGAGAAGAGCAGTTGGATAGTCAAAGGAACTGATAACAATCTGGCTAGGAGTGTGAACAGTTGTTAATGGGGACTGTTAGTGACTAACAATTGGTAGGGTGTAATGGCGAGCTATGTGATAACAAGGCCTAGTGCGTGGGGTAGGGAGTTAGGACATGAGAGAATTAGAGCCTTAAAATTATTGAACTTGATATTGACTCTGAAGGGATGCAGAGTCTCTAAGTGGAAAATGAGGTGGTGTTCTTCCAGCTTGCATTGAGCATCACTGGAATACTGCAGCAAGCCAGAGACAAAGATGTTGGCCAGGAAAAAGTGTGTTAAAGTGGCAGTCAACAGGTAGCTCAGGGTCTTTTTGAGGGCAAAATGTAAATGTTCTGCAAAGCGGTCACACAGTCTGTTTTGTTTTCCCAATGTAGAGGAGACCACATGAGCAACAAATGCAGTAGACTAGATTCTGGGAAGTGCAGGTGAAGTGTTGCTTCTCCTGGAAGCTATATTTGGGCCCTTGGTTACTGGGGAGGGAGGAGGCAAACGAAAAGGTGTTGCACCTTCACTGGTTGCAGGGGAAGCTGCCGTGGGGTTGTGGGGGGCTGTTGGGGGTGAAGGAATGCAGGACCAGGGTGTCCCAAAGGGAACAATCCCTACGGAAGGTGGACAAGGGAAGGGAGGGGAATATGAAGGGAGATCTCAGAGAAACCTCTAAAATTTAAACAGGACTTGCTGGATAAATGCAGGAAGGACGTACCTGATGACCAGGCAGTCTATACCAGCAGTTGTTGTCTGAGAATATGGCATGGGCCATTTAGGACTGACATGAGGAAACATGCCTTCCTCCAGGGAGTGGTCAGCCTGTGAAATTTCTTACTACAGAAAGCAGCTGAGGCCAAAAATTTGCATGTTTTCAAATAGGATTTAGATTTATTTCTGAGAGATAAAAGGATCAAAGGATATCCATGTTAAACATTAACAATTTCAATGAAGGAACTGAGGGCATTATTGAGTTTGTAGATGACGCAAAGAAAGGTGATGTGGCAGGTAGTTTGAAGAGGGGAGACTGAAGGAGGACTTGGACAGGCCACAAAAGTGGGCAATGAAGTTGCAGATGGAATACAATGCACAATACAGTACACTTTCCAACATTGTATTCTGTCTGCAAATTCTTTACCCATACTCATGCCTGTCAAAATCCTTTTGCAGACTCCTGCTTTGTCAACACTACTTTGTCCCTCCACTAACTTGGCTGGTTAGGTAGCATTTATTGTCTTCCTCATTGCCCTTGAAGAGATGGTGAGTTTCTGCCTTGAATTGCCACAGCCCATGTTGTTTAGGTAGACCCAAAATGCCATTAGGCAGAGAATCCAGGATTTTGGCCCAGCAACAATGAAGGAATGTCAATATATTTCCAAGTAAGGATTGTGAATGGCTTGAAGGGGAACTTGCAGGTAGCTGCCCTTTTAGAAAATTGTGGTCATATGTACGGAAGGTACTTTGGATCTTTGGTGAATTTGTTTGGTGCATCTAGTAGTTTATACATTGCTGCTGATGAGCATCATTCGTGGAGGAAGTGAAGGCTTGTGAATGTGATGCCAGTGAATTGGGCTGCTTTGTTCCTAGACTATTGTTGTAGTTGCCCTCATCCAGGCAACTGGGGGTTTTTCCATTACACTCTTATGCCTTGTTACCACAGTACTTATGGTGATTCAAACTGAGTTTCTGGTCAAAGATAATCCCTAGGATATTTTTAGTTTATGCTTGAATAATGGCAATGTCAATGAATGTTGGTTAGATTGTCTCTTATTTGGGTGGTCATTGCCTGGCATATGTGCAGTGTTGATGTTAATTACCACTTGTCAGCCAAAGCCTGGATATTTTGCAGGTCTCAATGCATTTAGGCATGGACTGAGGAATCACAAATGATACTTCAGTATCTGAGGAATCACAAATGGTGCTGAACATTAGGCAATCATTCGTGATCATCACCATTTCTGACATTAAAATGGAGGATGGTCATTGATGAATAGACAGAGCTAAGAGATCTCTCAAACAACAGATCAGGTCTAAACTCTGCAGTGCTGCCATATCCAGTTATGAATGGTGGTGGACAATTAAACAACTCACTGGAGGAGGACATTTCACAAATATCTCCATTCTCCTGAAGATGGTTAAGCTAAGGATGCTCCTCTGATCAAGTCTTGCAGTGATGTCCTGGAGATAAGAAGACTGACCTGCAACAACTACAACCATCTTCCTACTTGCCAGGTTTGACACCATGCAGGAGAGATTTTTCAATGACAGCAGCCTGGTTAGTACCAATCTTATTGCTTTTTGACATCTGATTTTCTAATTCATTTGCCAACAATCCCATCAGATGACTGCTTAATGTCTTGCCAGTGTGTAGTCCGAGTGGGATTATGGGACTAGGCAGAGTAAGAGAGCTGCATGCATTCTCTACGTCTACTGTGACCCTTTCACTGAACAGTAGAGGTTAATATCTTCTTCTTCTATAGTTTTGTGACAGAATGCTAGTTGCTGTATTTCACTAGACTCAGGTGGAACTTTTGACAGTTTAAATGCTTATCCACGTACTTTTTTTAAAGGATTCCCCCTGCCAGGCAGTATATTCCCGATTCTCACCACACTCGGGGTGGGGGTGGAACCTTTCTTCAAATCCCCTCAAAATTTCCTGTCCTTTACCTTAAAATTATTCCCCCTTGTTAATGATCCTTCAACTAAAGCAAAACAGCGACTTTCTATTCTGCCAACCATAATCAAATATACTTCCAACAGATCTCCCTTCAGCCTTCTCTGCTGGAAAGAAAACAACCTAAGCCTATCCACCCTCTCTTCATAGCTAAAATAGCTATCTGAGGAAACTTCCTGATGAATCTCTGCTGAATATCCTCTAGTGGAATCACATCCTTCCTAGCCAGTCAAGTGGTGATGGACCTTTTTGCATAATCTACTGCTGTCCTTTATGAAAATGACGTTCACACCCATGTCAGATATGAAATTGCAGGATTTTGACCAAAGTTGAGCAAACACCATATGTGTCCATCCTAGGCAGGATACGACACACCTTGGAGAGTTTCTTAAAATTGATTGTGGTGCTGAGAAATGCTACTAATGTAACCTCCTCAATCCCCCTCGCCGTCTTTGCTCCAAAGTGATCAATCCTGACTTGGCTACTCTCTTTACCTGACTGAGGGTCCTGATCCCTGGTACCTTCTAATAGATGAATTTTAATCCAAAGTTTCAGTGTATGCAGGGTTGAGATTGAAAACATTCAGAGAATTATTTTTCTCGGTATTCTGATGCTTTTAACTATAGGGCTCCAATTATTTTTTTCCCCGTTGGTTTCATGCCCACAGGTAGCCTGATTGACTGTTAAGACTGTATCAGAGATAATGGGAACTGCAGATGCTGGAGATTCCAAGACAACAAAATGTGAGGCTGGATGAACACAGCAGGCCAAGCAGCATCTCAGGAGCACAAAAGCTGACGTTTCGGGCCTAGACCCTTCATCAGAGAGGGGGATGGGGGGAGGGAACTGGAATAAATAGGGAGAGAGGGGGAGGCGGACCGAAGATGGAGAGTAAAGAAGATAGGTGGAGAGGGTGTAGGTGGGGAGGTAGGGAGGGGATAGGTCAGTCCAGGGAAGACGGACAGGTCAAGGAGGTGGGATGAGGTTAGTAGGTAGCTGGGGGTGCGGCTTGGGGTGGGAGGAAGGGATGGGTGAGAGGAAGAACCGGTTAGGGAGGCAGAGACAGGTTGGACTGGTTTTGGGATGCAGTGGGTGGGGGGGAAGAGCTGGGCTGGTTGTGTGGTGCAGTGGGGGGAGGGGATGAACTGGGCTGGTTTAGGGATGCAGTGGGGGAAGGGGAGATTTTGAAACTGGTGAAGTCCACATTGATACCATATGGCTGCAGGGTTCCCAGGCGGAATATGAGTTGCTGTTCCTGCAACCTTCGGGTGGCATCATTGTGGCAGTGCAGGAGGCCCATGATGGACATGTCATCAAGAGAATGGGAGGGGGAGTGGAAATGGTTTGCGACTGGGAGGTGCAGTTGTTTGTTGCGAACTGAGCGGAGGTGTTCTGCAAAGCGGTCCCCAAGCCTCCGCTTGGTTTCCCCAATGTAGAGGAAGCCGCACCCCAGCACACCCGGCACCTTCCCCTGCAACCGCAGGAAATGCTACACTTGTCCCCACACCTCCTCCCTCACCCCCATCCCAGGCCCCAAGATGACATTCCACATTAAGCAGAGGTTCACCTGCACATCTGCCAATGTGGTATACTGCATCCACTGTACCCGGTGCGGCTTCCTCTACATTGGGGAAACCAAGCGGAGGCTTGGGGACCGCTTTGCAGAACACCTCCGCTCAGTTCGCAACAAACAACTGCACCTCCCAGTCGCAAACCATTTCCACTCCCCCTCCCATTCTCTTGATGACATGTCTATCATGGGCCTCCTGCACTGCCACAATGATGCCACCCGAAGGTTGCAGGAACAGCAACTCATATTCCGCCTGGGAACCCTGCAGCCATATGGTATCAATGTGGACTTCACCAGTTTCAAAATCTCCCCTTCCCCCACTGCATCCCTAAACCAGCCCAGTTCATCCCCTCCCCCCACTGCACCACACAACCAGCCCAGCTCTTCCCCCCCACCCACTGCATCCCAAAACCAGTCCAACCTGTCTCTGCCTCCCTAACCGGTTCTTCCTCTCACCCATCCCTTCCTCCCACCCCAAGCCGCACCCCCAGCTACCTACTAACCTCATCCCACCTCCTTGACCTGTCCGTCTTCCCTGGACTGACCTATCCCCTCCCTACCTCCCCACCTACACCCTCTCCACCTATCTTCTTTACTCTCCATCTTCGGTCCGCCTCCCCCTCTCTCCCTATTTATTCCAGTTCCCTCCCCCCATCCCCCTCTCTGATGAAGGGTCTAGGCCCGAAACGTCAGCTTTTGTGCTCCTGAGATGCTGCTTGGCCTGCTGTGTTCATCCAGCCTCACATTTTGTTGACTGTTAAGACTGTTAAGTGGGTTATAACCTGACTGCAAAACCTTTTTGAATAGTGGGCTTTATTTCCAATGTGCTACCCCACATTTTGTGATCTTTGCAAAATTAGGCTTAAGAATTCCTGTATAAGCTTGTTCAAAAGGCTTTTCCAGATTCATTGTAAAAATATTTAGTAAAGGTTTTGCTATTGTTCTGTTTAGCAATGATATGCACAGATGCAGCGCAATTAATGGGCAGTCATAAAACTACAATAGAAACAACTAAGACCTTGAAACTATGTCATATGAAAGGCCCAACATCCTGCAGCTAAACAACTACACGTAGGATAATCAGGTGAGAAAACAAACATAGCCAATGGAATATGGACCAATCAAAGACCAATCATGCACCTTAGAGATCAAAATGGGCCAATCAAAGACTAATCAGACAATTTGGACACTGTGTTGCTCAGAAGGATAAAGCATGAAGCTAGTTCTTGCACAGGCCACAGCATAAATCCTGATAGATACACTCATCAATGCAACATTGTTGGAATGAGATATTTAATAGAAAAGCAGGACTGAGCCTGGACAGATCAGATCCAGAGGACCTATAGTCAATCCTGTCAGACAAACTAGGAGGCTTGCTATATGTTTTAAATCAATCTGTACTTTCTAAGTTTAATATTTTGATCTGCAAATGCCATCTATTCAGGATTATGAATTTCTGCCGTAGACTGTCATTGGTCTTAGCAGACCAAGTTTTAACCCTTAGATCTTTGATATCTAGGGTACATTGTCGCCTCAACAGTGAGATCTGGAGTGAAGCATTTGCATCCTGTTGTTTCCTCCTTTGCCATTGTTCTGCTATACCATTAAAACCCTGGAAATTGATGCTCTTGTATCTAGATTTTATGCATTAGCACCATGTAAGGTATTTTCCATGCTGCTGTCAAGCTAAAAAGGCATTCTGCTCACCAGACAAATGTACGATGTGGTGTGATGCCAGATACAGAAGAACAGAGGTCTAGTTACAGGCAGGCTGTTTGAAACTGCGCATCCTTTTGGCCATTTACAATAGGCAGTTTATTGACAATACTCAACTAACCTACACTTTGTAAACACAAAACATAATGTCTAACATTTGACAAGATTCTGTGATTTGGTAGTAATTGTAGCTGTTATAAAATTTCAATAAGAACCAATTTAAGATTATCTGTCAGGGTTGCAATGTGGCTCACCTCGCATTCTGCAAGTTACACACATTAGGATGTGATCACTGGAAAAATAAATGCCCAGCCATTGTGCCTATTTCAATTAAACAAATCATGTGGGGCAAATGTTCTGAGATATTCTTCGTGCAACACTTGACCAAATCAAAATTTACTTGCCAACTAAACCAATACACTTTTCATCTAGCTTCTTTTGAAATTTGTTACTCTGACATCTATCCTGACAAGTTCAAGACTAAAAAAATTCAATAGGTTGTCTCCTTTTTCATTACTACACCAGTTCTGTACTAAAGAGGTAAATTAAGTAGTATTGTCATTAATTGGGATTCTAGAATGTTATCTTTTAGATCATTGTCCAGTAAACAATTTATTCTTACTGAAAAGCATACAGCAGAACCATGTCAACCATATCTCCTATATAGTTAGTGGATTCAGTTGCCTACTAAAGACTAACATGCTGGATAATTAATCATTGTACATTTGTTCTGTAAAATCAACTAAAGTTGTGTAATTATTTAAAATTTTAAAAATATTTTTAATGGGATATAGGTATCACTGGCATGGATGGTGTTTGTTGTCCATCTCTAACTGTCCTTAGTGGTGAGCTGCTTTCTTGAACTTACTGCAATTCATCCAGTACAGGTACATTCACAATGCTGATAGAAAGTGAAATCAGGGTTTTGACCCAGAAATAGTGAAGGAATAGTGATATAGATTTAAGCCAGAATTGTGCATGTTATGACATAGGGATAACAAATCAAACAAAATAAGCTTTACCATCACTGGATTTGAAATGTATTAAAATCAAAACATTCAATGGCCATTTAAATTGCCCAGTTTTTCCTAAATATATAGTAGATTTTGAGCACCAAGTTTATAACTTAAACATAAAGTAATGATTAACAGAAATTTCCTCAGAGCATTCAACAATTTGATAACTTCAGAGTATCTGGAGAGAGAGGAAAACAAAAGAAAGACTGTCTCCAGAAGCTTTCAACATTGTAAATGGTCTCCTGTCAGAGAATGTTCTCTCAATTTTTCTCTTTTCCATCAACATCTGCTATTGTTGACTGGTTAGCACTGATCCTCCCTTGATTGACCAATTTAACACCCATACAAGTGCCAGCCCTGACCATAGTAACCACTTGATTGCAGTTTGTCTACTGGGTCCTTTAATCAGTAATTAAATTCCATTTCTTTCCAAGCCAATGACTCTGCGAGTGTCTGTCGTTATTTGCTTTTAAAACCAGCTGCTGTTCAAAATTCAATTCTTAACTACAACTCCGAGTTCTAAACTAAAAAAAACAAAGATAAAAGAAAAATAGTGATGGCCCCTTTAGTATTTGGCTTGGATGGAAACTTGCAGGTTCTGGTGTTTGCATTTAATTGCTGTTCTTGTCCTTCTAGATGATAAAATTGAGAGTTTGAAAGGTCTTGTCAAGAAGGTCTGGGTGAGTTTCTCTCGCACATTTTATATATTTTATGCATTATTGGTAGAAGGAGCAAATGTTTTAAGTTGGTGGATATGCTACCAATCACAGTTTCTTTGTCCTTCATTAATTTCGATCTTCTTAAATGTTGGGATCACATTCATTTGTGGAAGTAACTCTCCTGACATGAGCTTTAAAGATGACGAACTAGCTTCAGGATCAACATACGCTTCTGGCTGCAAAATTCCTATCCTCGGAGCTACTTTGAAGTTCTGGTCCAGTTCCACTTCCGATCAATGATAATAAGTAGCACATAGGTAAGGGATGAATTCAGCGAGTGTAATACCATTAAATGGCATAGATGGTTAAATTCTCTTATCAGAGATACGCATTGTCTGTCTGGCAATTCTGTGTTGAGAATGTCAATTGCCACTTAACAGTCCAAGCTGGAATAAAAACTTGCTGCAGGTGGGGCAGACACTGCTTTAATATCTGAGTTACCAGTTTACTATCATGCAATCACAAACAAAATTCTTTACATCTGATCTTCGGATATAGGGAAGATCAAAGATGAAGCTTCTGAGGTGGTTGGACCATCAAATCTACCCTGAGAAACACCTGCAGTGATATCATGGAACTGAGATGATTGGCCTCCAAACACCATAGCCATCTTCCTTTGTACAGGAGCCCTGGAGCATCTCCAGTGGAGATTCACACAGATGATTCCTGGAATGGTAGGTTTAATGTATGATGAATGGCTAAGGATCCTGGGATTGTACTCATTACAGTTTAGAAGGTTGAGGGGAGGTCTAATAGAAACTTACAAGATAATGTATGGTTTAGAAGGGGTGGACGCTCGGAAGTTGTTTCCGTTAGGCGGATAGACTAGAACCCGTGGGCACAGCCTTAAAATTAGAGGGGGTAAATTTTAAAACTGAAATGAGACAACATTTCTTCAGCCAGAGAGTGGTGGGCTTGTGGAATTCATTGCCGCAGAGTACAGTGGAGGCTGGGACATTGGATGCCTTCAAGGCAGAGATCAACAAATTCTTGATCTCTCAAGGAATCAAGGGCTACAGGGAGAGTGCAGGGAAGTGGTGCTGAGATGCCCATTAGCCATGATTTAAATGGCGGAGTGGACTTGATGGGCCGAATGGCCGGCCTTCCACTCCTATGTCATATGATCTTATGTACAAGGCATGACTTCAAACAACGCAATATTTTGTTCAGAGTCTCTTGACGGAGGCTCTTTGATACCATACTTGGCCAAATGCTACCTTGTTGTCAGAAGCAATCATCTTTTTCTAACTTTTTGTCCATGTTTTGACCATTTTTGTAATGAGGTCAGGATTTGAGTGGTCCTTGCAAAACCCATGGGAGGGGTATTAGTTCAAACAGCAGGGTGCTTGCCTTGCATATGAGAGATAGCAAGGATAATGCCTGTATTTTCTGCTCTCTTTAAAATGGTGGCATGGTTGCACAGTGATTAGCACTGTTGCCACAGCACCAGGTACCCGGGCTCAATTCCAGTGACTGAGTGGAGATTGCACATTCTTCACGTGTCTGCATCAGTTTCCTTTGGGTGCTCCAGTTTCTCCCACTGTTCAAAGATGTGCAGTTGAGGTGGATTGGTCATGCTAAAAATTGTCCCATAATGCCCAGCAATGTGCTGGTTAGATGGGTTAGCCACGGTAACAACCTCAAGTGGGTTTACAGGGATGAGGTGGGATACTCTTCAAAGGATCTGTGTAGGTTCAATGGGCTAAATTGTGATCAGAGATGATGGGAGCTGCAGATGCTGGAGAATCCAAGATAACAAAGTGTGAAGCTGGATGAACACAGCAGGCTCAGCAGCATCTTAGGAGCACAAAAGCTGATGTTTCGGGCCTAGACCCTCCTTCAGGGTCTGGGCCTGAAACATCAGCTTTTGTGCTCCTAAGCTGTTGCTTGGCCTGCTGTGTTCATCCAGCTTTACACTTTATCAATGGGCTAAATGACCTCTTTCTGCATTGTAGGAATTCCTATCGGTGGAACAATAGTTAGCACCATTGCCTCACATTGCCAGGGGCCCAGGTTCAATTCCTGCCTTATGACACTGTAGAGCTTACATGCTCATTGCCTGTCTGCTAAGATTTCTGCTGAGTGTTCTGGTTTCCTTCCACAATCAAAAGATGTGCAGTTTAGGTGGTTTAGCCATGGTAGATGCAGGGTTATGGGAATAGGGGTGGGGGTCTGGGTGGGGTGCTGTTCAGAGGGCCGCTGATATTCAATGAGCTGAATATCCTCTTTATGCACTATAGGGACTCTGATTTTAACCCAAACTCAATATCAGTGAATAAGATACGGTTATATTTGCTTGCATCATTGAAGATACCGTCCATCAGTTTGGCAAGGGTCAAGAATTGATTGCGTTAGGGTCTCAATGACGTATTACTTATTAGTGACTTGCATAACAACATAGGAAGTCACATACCCAAATTTGCTGATGAGACAAAGTTAGGCAGCATTGCAGATAGTGGAGCATAATATTACAAAGGGATATTGGCAGGCTACACGAATAGCCAAAAACAATGGATGGAGTTCAATGTAAGCAAGTGTGAGATTATCCATTTTGTACCGAAAAAAGAGTAGATCAGGGTATTCTGTCAGTGGTATGAAGTTCCACACGGATGCCTAAAGAGACTTGGGGCTTCAGGTGTTTAGATCATTAAAATGTCATAGACAGACAGGTGTCAGAAAATTAACAAGAAAGCTACTGGAATGTTGGCCTTTATCTCTAGAGGACTGGAGTATAAGTATGCAGAAATTATGCAAAGTTATACAAAATTCTGATTATACCCCATTTGGAGTACTGCAGGTAGCTCTGGGCACCATATGTTAGGAAGGACATATTGGCCTTGGAGGGGGGCGTGAGTGGTGGCGGGGGTGAGTACAACGTAGGTTTACAAGAGTGATACCTGGACTTCAGGAAAGTCTACACAAATTGGGCTTGTTGTCTTTATAATTGGAAGATTAAGCAATCTGATCAAGATCTTCAAGATCTTAACAGTGGAAAACAAAAAGGTAGATGAAGCGAAACTATTTCCACTGATTGGAGATTCTAGAACTAGGAGGTATAGTCTGAGAATTAGGGCCAGACTGTTCAGGAGAAATGTTAGGAAGCGCATGTATATGCAAACGGTTGTAGATGTTTGGAACTCCCTTCCACAAACAGGAGTGAATGCTGGATCAGTTGTTAGCTTTAAATGTGAGACAGATAAGAATTTGTTAAGCAAAGGCAATAAAGGATATGGGCCAAAGGCAGCTATATAAAGTTAGGCCACAAATCAACTTTGATCTTATTGAATGATTGAACAAATTTGAGGGACTGAATGGTCTACTTCTGCTCCAATGCTCTGAGACTGGCATCTTAAGTGGTGTGATTAGATTTGTCTTGCTTTCTCTGCTCAGGACATAACTGGCAACATTTTTAAATTGTTGAGTAGATGCCAGAGTTGTAGGGTTGACCGGGGACACTGAATGTTTATGCTCAAAAATTCTGTACTATTACTGAGATGTTGACTTGGTTCAGAAAAGTTGCAGTATCTAGTCCATCCACCATTTTCATAACATCACAAGGAGTAAATCCAATTGGCTAAAAATTTGACATCTGTGATGCAGGAGTTGATATTTGGGTGAAGATGGTTTTAATAGGTTCTTTTTACCCTTTCCACTAACTTATTAGGCTTCTCTATCATTCAGGGAATAGCCCTAAAATTTAGCATCAGGAGGTTGATGCCGGATTTTTAATTTTGCCTGGCACTGCTCCTGAAATGCCCTCCTGCACTGTTCATTGAAACACAGTTGACCCTTTGGTTTGATGGTGTTGGTAGAACTACGGAATATGCTGAGCCATGAAGTTACAGATTGTGATTGAATTCAATTCTATTATTACTAAAGGCTTATAGCAACTTTCAGATGTAATGTGTGAGGCTGGATGAACACAGCAGGCCAAGCAGCATCTCAGGAGCACAAAAGCTGACGTTTCGGGCCTAGACCCTTCGTCAGAGAGGGGGATGGGGAGAGGGAACTGGAATAAATAGGGAGAGAGGGGGAGGCGGACTTCGGTCCAGTGATCTTCGCTCCATCTTCGGTCCGCCTCCCCCTCTCACCCTATTTATTCCAGTTCCCCCTCCCCCATCCCCCTCTCTGACGAAGGGTCTAGGCCCGAAACGTCAGCTTTTGTGCTCCTGAGATGCTGCTTGGCCTGCTGTGTTCATCCAGCCTCACATTTTATTATCTTGGAATTCTCCAGCATCTGCAGTTCCCATTATCTCTTCAGATGTAATGTTTTGTGTTGCTAGATTTTCTCAGAAGCTATGCTGTTTAGTTTAGTGGTCGTGCCACCTAACAACATTAAAGGTACTATAAACATGAAGGTGGGACTTCGTCGTCGTGATTATTCCTCATATAACTGATGTGGACAGATGTGCCTGTAAAGAGGAGATTGAGGACAAGATCATGTAGACATTGCCTACTTGGTATTTCCATCTTAAGTGCTCCATGCAGAGTCTGGTAGATGTTCTCTTCAGGAGTTGGCCAGCTCAGTCAGTGGTGGTACTTCTGAGTGACTCTGAAAATTGATTAATCCATTCTGTACATTGTGTCTTTGCTACACTCAGTGTTTGTAAATGGTTTTCAGCATGGAAGAGTACTGATTCATCAGGTGATGGAGTGCTGTAGGTAGTAGTCTGTAAGAAGTTTACATGTCCATGTTTAACCTGGCACCATGAGACTTCATCAGGTCCAGAATCGCTGTTGAGGACACCCAGGGCAACTCACTCCTAACTGTATATCATCTTTGCTAATTCTGCCCTGTTTGTGGGAATCGATATAATGTGATGATAGTGGTAACTTGAAAGTTAGGTGTAAGTTCTGATTTGGTGAGAAAGGCTATAATCAGTCTTTTGGTTCACTAGTCAGTGGGGTTTCTTTCCCATGTTTGGGTACATGTTAGGAGGCTCCAAATGTTTCCCAAATATTTGAAGGGAGTAGGATAGAGATGGCATTATCACTGGACTAGTAATCCAGAACCTTGGATACTGTTGAGGTTCAATTCCACCTGCCCAGATGGTTGAATTTGAATTTAATGAAATCTGAAATGATTCTAGTAATGATTGTGAAATCATTGCCAATTGTCATAAATAAATCTCATTCATTAATATCCTTAGAGAAGGAAAACTGCCATCCTTATCATTCTTAAGTCTGATTTCAGACTTGGTGTGATTGTCTCTTAATTGTCCTCTGAAATGGCCTACAAAGCTATTCAATTGTAACAATCAAAGTCTCAAGAAAAGAATGAAGCTTAATTGACAACTTGGCACTGCTGTAGACATTAGGAATGACAACAGCAAGCTCAGACTTGTTGACTGTGCAAAGTCCTTTTTAGTAGCTCCAGGGATCAGTGCTAAAGTTGGGAAAACTGTCTCAAACTAATGAAAGAACAGCCTGACAATGTCATGCTTACAGAATCATACTTTACACACACTGTCCCAGACATGTCATTACTATTTCTGAGCACTCTCACTACTCCCAGTGGTAGGACAGATTCAGTAGAGATGGTACATGGCAGCATTTAGTAAGAGGTAGTTGCTCTGGGAATCTCTTGGTATCAGGTCAAACATGAGCAATAAACCACCTACTGATTATCACATACCAATCTCCCACAGCAGATGAATCAGTGCTCCTATATGTTGATCAGCACTTGGAGGAAGCATTGAGGATGACAAAGGTGAAGATTGTCGACTGAGTGGGGAACTTCAATGTCCAGCACCAGGAGTGGCTCAGTAGCAACTGGCCAAGTTCATTGAATGGTGAAGAACATAATGACTGCATTGTGTCTGTGGTAGGTGTGTGAAATAAGAAGGAAAAAGCATACTTGAGGTCATCTTTGGTTACTTGCATATTGGCAATCCGATTTAGGCAGTAACCAAACAGATGCATCTGACCATGTTAGCATCAGTATGAGTATCCACTGCGCAGTTCTTGTGGAGATAAAATCCCATCTTCACAACAAGGATAGCTCCCATAATTTTATCTGGCACTATCTTCATGTGAATGGAGAGGCTTTGAACTGATCTAGCAAATTAAGTCTGCTACATCTATGAGACATTCAATCACAGCATGCAATCTCATGACCCTGCATATACCCTACTCTAATATCACCATCAAGCCAAGGAAACAACCAATCATTGCAGAGTGCAGGAGGGCATGCCAAGAGCAGTATAGCATCACTGCAAGGGTCAGTAAGGTCCTGACCTCATCACAGTTGAATTCCAGAGGTAAAGTGAGAGTGATTGCCCATGACATCAAGACCACATTTGACCAAGTGTGGCATCAAGGACCCGTAGCAAAAATAAAGTAAATGAAAATCAGTGAGATAATTCTCCTCTAGTTGCAGTCTTACCTTATGCAAGAGGGAGATGATTGCAATTCTTAGCCATCTCAGCTGGAGTTCTTCAGGGTAGATACTTTCTAATCAACCCATTAAGGGAGGGTAGTTTGCAGGTAGGGCTTAAGCTTAGGCACTATATTACAAGATCCCTTCTTCAGGGTAGTGTGTTAGCCCTAATAATCACTAGTTGCTTCATTTATAATTTCTCTCCATCATAAGGTAAGAATGAGGATGTTTGCTGATGATTGTGTGCAAGGTTCAGCACTATTTGTGACAATATTCAGATATAGACAAACAAGTAACATTTGCACCATGCAAGCACTGGCAGTGACCCACTCCAACAATTGTCCTTTTGAGATTCATTGTCATTGCTGCTGAATGCTCCACTATCAACATTATAGGGGTTACCGTAAACCAGAAACTGAACAGGATTATTCATATAAAGCAGGTCAGAGGCAAGGAATCTTCCAGCAATTAACCCCTCCTGACTCCCGAATGCCTGTCCACCATTTACATAGCACTAAACAGGAGTGTAATTAAATATTTCCCATGAATTGCCTGGATGAATGCAGCTCCAGCAACACTCAAAGCTTAACACCATTCAGAATGAAGCAGCCTGCCTAATTGGCATCACACTTACAAACATTTAATCTCACCATGCTAGAAACAGTCATAGTAGTGTGTAGCACCTATAACAGGCACTGCGCAAGTTCTTCAAGGCTACTTAGAAAGCACCATCTAAACCCACTTCCACCTAGAAAGGCAAGGATAGTAGGTAGATGTGAACGTGATCACTTGCAAGTTATTCTCTAAGCCACTCCCTATTCTGGCTGAGAAATATTTTGCCATTCCTTGAGAGTCATCCGGTCAAATTCTGTAAGTCCATCTGTAATGACATTGTGTGTCTACCAACATAAAATGAACTGCATTGGTAAAGAATACAGCTCATCACCAATGGCTCAAGGGAAGTTACTGATGGGCAATAAATGTTGGTTCGGCCAACGATGCCTTCATTCCATGACTGAATTAAACAAAAAGCCTAATAGGATCAATAGGTTTACCCATTATTGTCTCCAACGTCCAGTTTAATGCCAGGTGTTTGTCAAGTATTCTGTTTTGACTTTACTGTTTGCTGTTGTGGCTTTTTGGGACTAGAAGGCATGCTGAAGCATTTTGAAGGGCAATGTGGAGTCAATTACATTGCTATGGTTCTGGTATATGCCAGATTAGATAAGGATGGCAAGTTTCTTTCATTAAGCATCATTGCATTTTTATGGCTATTTTGTTTTCACCATATTATTGAATCTAGCACTCAATTCCAGAATTTTATTTAAGTAATCATGGGATGGGAACCAAAATTGTAGTTCGACTATAGAAAAGGTTGAGAGTAGGGTAGTCCGAAATAAAGTTTCGGGGATGCAAGATGGCACTGGCAAGCAAGAGGTTGGTTTGAAGTGTGTCTACTTCAATGCCAGGAGTGTCTGGAATAAGGTGGGTGAACTTGCAGCATGGGTTAGTACCTGGGACTGTTGTGGCCATTTCGGAGACATGGATAGAGCAGGGACAGGAATAATTGTTGCAGGTTCCGGGATTTAGATGTTTCAGTAAGAACAGAGAAGATGGTAAAAGGAGGGGGGGGGTGGGGGGGGGGGGGGGGAGAGGTGTGGCATTGTTGGTCAAGGACAGTATTACAGTTGCAGAAAGGATGTTTGGGGACTCGTCAACTGAGGTAGTGTGGGCTGAGGTTAGAAACATGAAAGGAGAGGTCACCCTGTTGGGAGTTTTCTATAGGCCTCCGAATAGTTCCAGAGATGTAGAGGAAAGGTTAGCAAAGATGATACTCGATAGGAGTGAGAGAGACAGGGCAGTTGTCATGGGGGACTTCAACTTTCCAAATATTGACTGGGAACACTATATAGTTTGAGTACTATAGATGGGTCAGTTTTTGTCCAGTGTGTGCAGGAGGGCTTCCTGACAGTATGTAGATAGGCAAACAAGGGGCGAAGCCACATTAGATTTGGTACTGGGTAATGAGCCCGGCCAGGTGTTAGATTTGGAAGTAGGTGAGCACTTTGGTGATAGCAATCACAATTCTGTTATGTTTACTTTAGTGATGGAAAGGGATAGGTGTATACCACTGCAAGAGTTTTAGCTGGGGGAAAGGCAATTACGATGAGATTAGGCAAGATTTAGGGAGCATAGGATGGGGAAGGAAACTGCAAGGGATGGGCACATTAGAAGTGTGGAGATTTTTCAAGGAAAAGCTCCTGTGTGTCCTAGATAACTATGTACCTGTCAGGCAAGGAGGAAGCTGTAGAGCACGGGAGCCATGGTTTACGAAGGAGGTGGAGTCTCTCTTCAAGAGGAAGAAGAAGGTTTATGTTAGGATGAGATGTGAAGGTCAGTTGGGGCACTTGAGGGCTACGAGGTAGCCAGGAAAGACCTAAAGAAAGAGCTTAGAAGAGCTAGGAGGAGGCATGAGAAGTTGTTGGCGGATAGGATCAGGGTAAACCCTAAGACTTTCTATAGGTATTTAAGGAATAAAAGAATGATGACAGTAAGATGAGGCCCAATCAAGGATAGAAGTGGTAAGTTGTGTGTGGAGTCAGAGGAGATAGGGGAAGCACTAAATGAATATTTTTCAACAGTATTCACTCTAGAAAACGACAATGTTGTCGAGGAGAATACTGAGATACAGGCTACTAGACTAGGTGGGATTAAGGTTCACAAGGAAGAGGTATTAGAAATCCTTCAGAGGGTGAAGATAGATAAGTCCCCTGGGCCAGATGGGATTTATCCTTGGGTCCTCTGGGAAGTCAGGGAGGAGATTGCCAAGCCTTTGGCATTGATCTTTAACTCGTCATTGCCTACAGGAATAGTGCCAGATGACTGGAGGATAACAAATGTTGTTCCCCTGTTCAAGAAGGGGAGTAGAGACAACTCTGGTAATTGTAGACCAGTGAGCCTTACCTCAGTTGTTGGTAAAGTGTTGGAAAAGGTTATAAGGGATAGGATTATAATCATTTGGAAAAGAATAACTTGATTAGGGATAGTCAGCACGGTTTTGTGAAGGGTAGGTCGTGCCTCACAAACCTTATTGAATTCTTTGAGAAGCTGACCAAACAGGTAGATGAGAGTAAACCGGTTGTGGTGTATATGGATTTCAGGAAGGCGTTCGATAAGGTTCTCCACAGTAGGCTATTGTACAAAATGCGGAGGAATGGAATTGTGGGAGATATAGCAGTTTAGATCGGAAATTGGCTTGCTGAAAGAAGACAGAGGGTGGTAGCTGATGGGAAATGTTCATCCTGGAGACCAGTTACTAGTGGTGTACCGCAAGGGTCAGTGTTGGGTCCACTGCTGTTTGTGATTTCTATAAACGACCTGGATGAGGGCGTAGAAGGATGGGTTACTAAATTTGCGGACGACAATAAGGTCGGTGGAGTTGTGGACAGTGACGAATTATGCTGTAGGTTGCAGAGAGACATGGATAAGCTGCAGACCTGGGCTGAGAGGTGGCAAATGGAGTTTATTGTGGACAAGTGTGAGGTGATGCACTTTGGTAGGAGTAACCGGAAGGCAAAGTACAGGGCTAATGGTAAGATTCTTAGTCGTGTAGATGAGCAGAGAGATCTCGGTGTCCATGTACACAGATCCTTGAAAGTTGCCACCCAGGTTGACGGCTGTTAAGAAGGCCTACAGTGTTTTAGCTTTTATTAATAGAGGGATTGAATTCTGGAACCAAGAGGTTATGGTGAAGCTGTACAAAACTCTGGTGCGGCTGCACTTGGAGTATCGCATACAGTTCTGGTCACCACATTATTAGAAGGATGTGGAAGCTTTGGAAAGGGTGCAGAGGAGATTACTAGGATGTTGCCTGGTATGGAGGGAAGGTCTTATGAGGAAAGGGTGAGGGACTTGAGGCTGTTTTCATTAGAGAGAAGAAGGTTGAGGGGTGACTTAATTGAAACATATAAAATAATCAGAGGGTTGGATAGGGAGATCCTTTTTCCTAGGATGGTGATGGCAAGCACGAGGGGGCGTAGCTTTAAATTGAGGGGTGAAAGATTTAGGACAGATGTCAGAGGTAGTTTCTTTACTCGGAATTAAGGGGATGGAACTCTTTGTCTGCAATGGTTGTAGATTTGCCAACTTTAGGTACATTTAAGTCGTCATTGGATGAGCGTATGGACGTACATGGAATAGTGTAGGTTAGATGGGCTTCAGATTGGTATGACAGGTCGGCACAACATCGAGGGCCGAAGGGTCTGTACTGTGCTGTAATGTTCTATATTCTAATCAAATCCAATAATTAATTGAATTTAAATTGAATTTAGACCTATTTGCACTGGTCCAGAGAATGCTAACTATGGAGGTGATTATATGCAAAGATATCATATAAGCCCCTGCATTCTGGCGATACTTTCTAAATGCATATTGCCGGGGAGGAAGTGTATTTGAGCATCAGCCCTCATTCTACTGTAGAAGTGCTCTGACTAGTATTTTAACTGTTACATGGAGTATTCTACCTAATCCTGTCATAACAGTCTTGCAAATTCTACACTTTTTTGTATTGTATTATTTTCATAGAATTGCATATATATATGTAAATGTTCTGCAAACATGTTCTAGAGTTGTCTATGCCATTGCAAGATTTGGAATTTTCAGTTTATATATTTTGAAATCTTTTTGTTTTATGATTGCATTGAACAAAATAATTGCCATATGTGGAGAATATTCTGATGTACAGGTTAACAATAGCAGTAAAAACACATCCAATGAAATGTACCTGAATGTTCTTTGTACTGAGCTGCCTTTCCCTAGGGCAACAAGCAATATCTTCAAATTATTTCTCACATTGAGATTGAGACTCTGGAATTTACCCACCTTTTGCCTTTGCCTGCCTCGTATGGATTACATCACAAACACCTGGGTACTGCCTCCGGCCTGCCATCCAATAATTATAGGCCTGGATACTGGTTGATTCACAATCTGTCAGCATTATTTTCAATCTCTGTGTGTCTCTCATTGGAGAACTGCCTCCACCACCTCCACACTTCAGATTCGCAGACAGTTCCACCTCCCCCACCACCGTCTCACCCAGTCTCATAATGTATGCCAAAAACCTATTTTACCAGCACCCACACACATTTGGCACAGACTAAAGCAAGCAATGTCCGTCATTACAATATTTGGGCTCAGTTTGGAAGTAACAGATATCAAATGTTAATTTTGAAAAATAAGTGCTTATTTCAAAGTACACTTTATTGTCATGGCAGACAATTACATGCTGGTATTTACTCTGTATACATATTATTGCATACTCCATTGATCTCATATTTCATAAAATAAAATAAGCATTGGATTGATGCTGCTCTCTGACCATGAGTAAGATTCAATGTAGCTTTGTGAAGTAAGCAATTTATTTGTTTAGCTGCACATTTTGTTATTTGCTCATTAAAAGATCATCTTCCTTGCTTACCAAATGTAATCCAGTTGAGAGAGTACACTGACATCATGTTTGCATCAATTGCTGATTAGATTGCATTTAAATTACTGAATTGATATTTAGAAAAGAATTCTGTTAGATATTCATAAACAGGTTAGAACTTGCAATCTGAAACAGATGCTGTGTAAAGATTGTCATTAATTTTTTTTTTTAAAAACACATCTCAAAGTAAAAATTGTCACTTAACAGAGACAGAAATAGAGGTCTCAGAATCAGTCAACTCCCTAGTGAACAGCTTTACACTGAAACTACTAAAGAGAAATATCTGCAAATGATGTTCACTATTTTCCCTTTTCAGTAGTATCTCAAATTGCTCTGCTGTGAAGAAACTTGCATCTGTCTGCATCAAGTATCCAGTACAAATAGACTGAACGCAGGGTAGTTACAACATGTTGAAGGAATTGTGTAAGGCTTTAAGCAGGCATGTCACTGAAAATATCTGCTGTTACATTCCACTTGTCTCTTTTAATTCTCTTGCCAAATAAGTGCCCGTTTCTGAGTTGTGTAAAGTGACGACAGTATGGTCCCATCATGATATCATTTTAAATCTGATGGATGTCTTGTTTATTCTCTTCTGGCATCAATAGCCTTTCTTTGGTAATTCCCCTGTCTAGTCTTGTGGGCTCTGACACACATTTGTGTGTGGTGAGCTCAAAGAGACTCAATGACAAATCAGACTGTTACCAATGTTGAGCTTTGTTCCTGAAAGTTTCTTGGGTACTTTTTTTTCAGGTCATGTGCCTGACACCTTTTTTGAGAGAAAATGATGGTCTGGAGAGGACATAGTAAACTGTAAGAAGGCAACAGTATTGAGAATTCAGTAGTTAGAGGGGCAAACAGTTTTGCTATCTAGACATAAGATTAATATTGAATACTGCCTACATGACATCAGTTACTGTCGTGAGTGTACTTGATATTCTCCTGAAAGGGAAGAGTGAAAAAGTCATGGTTAATGTCAGAAATAGTGACACATGGAAGAAAGACAGTTGAGACTTGACGTCAGAGTTTGAGGAGTTAGAAAGGAAATTAAAAAGTAGGGCATCAAAATTACCAACTTAGATGTTGCTTTTGTACTCAGTAGAAATATGATAGATTAGTGTGTGGTTGGAAATATGGTATAGACGGGAGAGTTTCTCATTCCTGGGTTAGGGTTAGCATTAGGGGCTCCGTGCAACCAAATCCCTGTGGCAAGATTTGAGTTTGGCTAAATAGATCAAGAATCAGCATGCTCTCAGACAATGCAGCTAGTTTTGAGGAGGTTTCAAATTAACTGAATTAATTTAGCAGGCCATTAAGTATCGAGAGGCGCTATTATAAAGTAGAAACAAGATGCAATGATAGAGAGTTATAATAATGCTGGATTAAATGGAAACTCAGAAATACAAAGAGGTCAAAGATTTGTTTGGGATGTGTGTGTAAATGCACAAAGTATGCATACTGGTGATCTGTAGACACAAATAGCCAAATAGGTTTGATAATAAATTAAGATCTGTTCCAAAAAGTGAATGATTAGATAATTAATTCTAGTTATATAATAGAAAGGGAGAAAACAAAATGGAGGGATAACATTTTGATTAAGGGCAACAATGTGGTGCCCAAAAGGGAAGAAGTCCTTGAGGGACCAAAGACAGAAATTGGTTAGAGTTTAGGAACCTAATCTATTAACTGAGAAATTTTTATGTCAGCAAGTAATGGGAAGGAATTAGTGAAGCAGTTATAGAGCATCAAAAATGACAGACTTCAAGAGCCCTTTTGTTAAGTGACGCAGTTACTGTGTGAATGAAAGACCAGGGTGATAATTTCTGTGGTGAATTTTCTTGATCAGTGTACTTTAACAATGAGTAAGGCAACATTTAGAATAATAAAATCCCTACAGTGAAGGGTTAGGCCATTTTGGCCAATCTAGTCTTCAACAACCTTTCTGAAGAGCATCCCATTCAGATCCAGCTCTGCACCATATCCCTGTAGTCTCTCATTTCCCATGGCTAAACCAACTAGCTTGCACATCTCTACACATTACGGGTCAATTTAGCATGGCCAATTGACCCAAAGTGCACATCTTTGGACCATGGGAGGTAAATAGAGCACTTAGTAGAAACCCATGCAGATGCACAGACAACATGCAACCTCCACACAGACAGTCACCGAAGGCTAGAATCAAACCTGGGTTATTGACACTTCGAGAAGAAGTGCTAACTGCTGAGCCACCATGCCCTCTAACATTGCCGGGGCTTTTCCTGCAGAATGAAGAATATCAATTGGGGAATGTCCCAGTGGGAATTATTATGTGAGAAAAGTACTTCATTGGTTGTAAAGAGCTTGCAAGTGACTGGTGGCCTTGGACAATGTTAGTTAAATGCAAGTCTTCCTTTTTAATCCAGCGATACATTCTATGTCACTGGTGAAAGTAAGACTAAAAATTGAAAATGTGGCATGCTACACTATTCCAATCCTCCCGTTCTAGAGGTTTTTGCTTTTGTTCTTTCACGTGAACATCACTGACAAGACTAACATTTGTTGCCCACCCCTTTTGGTGATGCCAATTTTAACTGTTACAAGTATTTTTTCAAGACAATGTGGTGGAGTACGATGGCAATGACAGACCTGCTAGTATAACGTTGATGCCATGGAACTTCCAGAAACAATAATCCAAGAGAGAATTAATGGTGGAGATGACTCAAATTTGTTCAGATAAATTGTGCTTGACTGGCTTGATTGAGTTTTTTTGATAGGACGTATGGATTGCACCGGTCACATTATATACATAAGCTATCAAAAGTGTTCACGCATGCTCGCAAGATTGAAGCTTGTGAGTTAAAATGGGCAGTCCTAACATGGTTGCAAAATATGCAAGGGATAAAAATAAAGAGTCACAGTGAATGACTTTTGTGCTGGCAGGAGATAGACTGCAGAATTCCAAACTGAAGGTCACCACTGTTTTTAATACACATTAAGGTCTTGGACTCCAGCACACAAGTAGTAGTTTCTGAATTTGCAACTGACATGAATTTCTGGAATGTAGTGACCAGTGAGGCTGATAGTACCAGACTTGAAGAAGACAAAGGAAGGCTGGATAAATGAGAAACCATCAACCTTCCACAATGACTGAAGCACTGGAAGCAATATTTGCACACAAAGCCCAGCCAACTATATAGCTGCATTACAACCATAGAACATAACAGCACAGTACAGGCCCTCCGGCCCTCGATGTTGTGCCGACCTGTCATACCGATCTCAAGCCCAAGTGACATCAGCACAACTAGTCAAGCAAAAGCCAGACGTAATTATAGTCACTGAATCGTACATCACAACAATAAATCAGACCCGTCCATCACCATACTTTGGAATATCTTGTCCTACGAGAAGGACAAGTGGACTGGCGGTGGCAACAAGAGGGAGTTAGATTGATTTCAGATCCCATGATGTTTTACGGAATCAGGTCAAGCATGGTAATGGAGCATCTTGCTGATTACCATCTACTACCCCCTCTCAGTTGATGAATTAGTGCTCATACATTTTAAGGACTATTACAATCCCTTTTAATGATCAGTAACTCTTAAAGAAATTTAAACTTACTGTTAATAGCTGAAAGGAGAACTGGAAAATATTTCATTTTACGGTCAGTCCTCAGTAAGGGGCTCACCTTTGTCCCCCTCCACCCACACATTAACAAAAACCAGTCACATTTGGACATCGGGCCGTTTTTCCGCCACCTCCGCCTCCACGCTTACTTCTCTAACTGTGAACCTAACCCTTCCTCTAATGACCCCTTCACCAGTCCCCAACATAAGTCCTCCTCCTGGACACCAGCCCAAGGCCTCCTACCCTCCCTCAAACTCTTCATCTCCAACTGCCGTCAAGACATCAATTGCCTCACCCTCTCCACCCCTCTCACCCACTCCAACCTCTCCCCTGCAGAACGCGCAGCCCTCTGCTCCCTCTGCTCCAATCCTGACCTCACCATAAAACCTGCAGACAAGGGAGGCGCAGTTGTAGTATGGCGCACTGACCTCTACATAGCTGAGGCCAGACGCCAACTCTCCGACACCACCTCCTACTGCTCCCTGTATCAGGACCCCACCTCCCAGCAAAAACCATCATCTCCCAAACCATTCACAACCCCATCACCTCAGGTGACATCCCACCCACAGCCTCCAACCTCATTGTTCCCCAACACTCCACCGCCTACTTCTATCTCCCTCCCAAAATCCACAAACCCGCCTTCCCTAGGTGACCCATTGTCACTGCCTGCTTCTGTCCCACTGAAAGTATCTCCACCTATCTGGACTCCATTTTCTCCCCGTTGGTCCAGGAACTCCCTACCTGCATCCGTGACACCACCCACGCCCTCCACCTCTTCCAGAGCTTCCAATTTCCTGGTCCACAACACCTCACTTTCAGCATGGGCGTCCAGTCCCTATACACATGCATTCCCCATGCAGATGGCCTAAAGGCCCCCTGCTTCTTCCTGTCCTGCAGGCCCAACCAGACCCTCCACTGACACCCTCATCTGCCTAGCCGAACTCGTCTTCACTCTCAACAACTTCTCTTTTGATTTCCCCCTACTTCCAACAGATAAAGGGGGTAGCCATGGGTACCCACATGGGCCTAAGCTATGCCTGCCTCTTTGTAGGTTACATGGAACAATCCCTCTTCCAGACCTACACTGGCCCTGAACACCACTTCTTCCTCCGACGAAGACTGTATCGGCGCCTCCTCGGGCTCTCACGAGGAGCTTGAACAGTTCATCCACTTCACCAACACGTTCCAACCCAACCTCAAGTTCACCTGGACCATCTCCAACACATTCCTCACCTTCCTGGACCTCTCTGTCTACATCTCAGGCAACCGATATTCATTTCAAGCCAACCAGCTCCCGCAGCTACCTAGAATACACCTCCTCCCACCTACCTTCCTGCAAAAATTCCAACCCCCATTCCCAATTCTTTCACCTCCACAGCAACTGCTTGAAGGATGAGGCATTCCACTCCTGTACAACTCAGATGTCCTCGTTTTTCAAAGACTGCAACATCCACCCCGCAGTGGTCCAGAACGCCCTTGATCGTGTCTCCCACATTTCCCGTAACTCATCCCTCACATCCCGTCCCTGCAATAACCGCCAAAAGAGAATGCCCCCTCATCCTCGCGTACCACCCCGCCAACCTCCAGATCCAATGCATCATCCTCCAACACTTCTGCAATCTGCAATCCAACCCCACCACCAAAGACATTTTTCCATCTCCAGCCTTGTCTGCTTTCTGGAGGGACCACTCTCTCCATGACTCCCTTGTCCACGCCACACTCCCCTCCAACCCCAGCACACCTGACACTTTTCCCTGCAATGGCAGGAAGTGCTACACTTGCCCCCATGCATCCACCCTCACCCCCATCCCAGGCCCCAAGAAGACTTTCTACACCAGCAGATGTTCACCTGCACATCTACCAATGTGCTATACTGCATCCGCTGTACCCTTTGTGGCCTCCTCCACATTGGAGAAACCAAGCGGAGGCTTGGGGATCGCCTTGCAGAATGCCTGTGCTCAGTTCGCAATAAACAACTACACCTCCCAGTCGCAAATAATTTCAACTCCTCCTCCCATTCCTTTGACGACATGTCCATCCTGGGTCTCCTGCAGTGACACAATAATGCCACCCGAAGGTTGCAGGAACCCTGCAGCCCAATGGTATCAATGTGGATTTCACAAGCTTCAAAATCTCCCCTCTCCCACTGCATCCCAAAACCAGCCCAGCTTGTCCCCGCCTCCCTAACCTGTTCTTCCTCTCACCTATCCCCTCCTCCCACTTCAAGCCGTACACCTCCATTTCCTACCTACTAACCTCATCCTGCCCCCTTGACCTGTCTGACTGACCTATTCCCTCCCTACCTCCCCAACCTCACCTCTATTGGCTCCATCCCTGCCCCTTTAACTTGTCTGTCTCCTCTCCACCTATCTTCTCCTCTATCCATCTTCGATCTGCCTCACCCCTCTCCCTATTTATTTCAGAGCCCTCTCCCCCTCCCCCTTTTCTGATCTTGACCCAAAACATCAGTTTTTGTGCTCCTAAGATGACGCTTGGGCTGCCATGTTCATCCAACTCTACGCTTTGTTATCTCTTTTGTAAGACTTTCATTTTAACAAATAGAGTAAAAGCAATATTGACTAAATACTATTGTTCCAACTGTTATGCTATAAACTATAAACTGTTGAACAAAACTATTTTTTTTGCCATTTGGAGCAGCACAGTGGTTAGTGGCTAGCATTGCTGCCTCACAGCTCTAGGGCCTGAGGGCCAATTCTGCCCTTGGATGACTGTCTGTGTGGAGTTTTCAAATTCTCCCTGTGTCTGAGTGGGCTTCCTCAAGGTGCTATGGCTTCCTCCCACAGTCAAAAGGTGTATAAGTTAGTTGGATCGACCTTACCAAATTACCTGTTTTTTTCAGAGATGTGCAGGGCAGGTGGAGTAGCTGTGAGAAACTGGACATCTAATTCTCCTTGACCATAAGACATTAAGACATAGGAGTGGAAGTAAGGCCATTCGGCCCATCAAGTCCACTCCGCCATTTAAATCATGGCTGATGGGCATTTCAACTCCACTTCCTTGCACTGTCCCCGTTGCCCTTGATTCCTTGTGAGATTAAGAAATTGTCGATCTCTGTCTTGAAGGCATCTAACGTCCCTGAACCAATCCGAAGTAATTTCGAATATCTGAGAGTTTATTTTCTCTGTTTTACATTCCCAGCATTGTACCTTTTAACCCAAAATTACCTTAAAAGTTGTGGTTTTCCTCCAAGAGAATTTTCTTCAAGCATGAGCCAGGTGAATTTTCCAAATTCTTACAAGTTTGAACATCTCAATCTGAGTCTGACTTCAAACCAATATGCCTGGTCAGACAATCAGAGAAACTTAGAACTGATAGGAATGTCCACCTCATAGTTCTTGATGATTAAAAAGTCCCATCTTTAAAACTGAGGATAACACTCATTATGTTGTGGGAAGATGTCACTGTGGTAAATGAGATAGATTTGGAATAGATCTAGTATGTTGAAATTGGGCAGCCATGGTGCGAGGTAGGTGATCAACAGAAGCAGAACTGCATTCAACTACAATCTGTAATTTCACGGCAGGAATCTGTTCCTGTCATCAGCTGGAAGATTAACCATAGTACGATGAGGCATAGTGTGCTAACATCAGCACCAGGCATGTTTAAAAATGAGGTGTCAGGCTGTCAAAGCTATAAGAGCTACATTGCATGTTAAAAAATTTGAAAGAGGTAAGCTATCCTGCAAACAGTGGATCAGATCAAAGTTCTCTAGTCCTGCCACAATGAGGTGGAAATTGTGCTGGATAATTTAACAACTCATTGGAGAAGGAGGCTCCACAAATACCTTAATCCTCAAGAATGGCATATCTCAACACGTTAGTGCAAAAAATAGGACTGAAGCATTTGCAACAACTTTTAGTCAGAAGTATCAAGCCGATGATTCATCTTAGTTTCATTCTGAGGCTCACAATTTCATTGAGGTCAGTCTTAAGCTAGTTCAGTTCACTTCACAAGGTACCAATAAATGAAATAAGGCAGTAGATTCAGCAAGAGGCAATGGGCCCTAAAAAGATCCTGTCTCCAGCATCAGCAGTTCCTAATATCCCTGGCAGTAGTGCTGTGTTTGAGAACAATCTGCACACCACTACCCCGCAACCAACCCAACCCACCCCAAGCCAAACTATTCCAGGACAGCACTGTTATCTATCTTGCAATGTGAAATATTTTCTTGGTATGTTTGAACCTCAAAAAGCATGACACATTTAACACACCCAATTACTTCCCCACAACGTCTGAAACATTATCAACGTGATTGCTAAAAAAAAGTGGAATCAGTTGGGATTGTGACACTGAACTGCAGAGGTGGACTGACTGTCCTTGAAATCAAAACAGCATTTGTCTGAACATGGCACCAAGGAGCCATAACAAATTGAAGTTGATTTGAACTGTGGATGGAGGGAGGTATCTCATTACTGGTTGAAATCATACTTTGCTCAAAGGAAGATGGTTATGGTTATTGGAGGCATTTGTCTCAACTTCAGAACATCAATGTAGGAAGCTCTAAAAGTAATATTCTTGGGAAAACCTCCTTCAACTGCTTCACGCGTCCTTCATCATAAGGTCAGACATGGGGATAGCTGGTGGTCATTGAACAATGATAGAGATAATTCACACCTCCTCAGATACCAAAACAATCTCCGCCCTTATGCAGACAGATTTGGGTCATATTCAGGCTGGAGTTGATCAATGTCAAGTGGCCTTCCCATTGGACAAGCACCAAGCAATGAGCATCTCTGATAAGAGAAGATCTTACCATTTCCACTTGACATTCTGTGACCATTAACATCATTGAATCCTTTTAAATGTCAACATTCTGGAAGTAACCATTGACTAGGAAATGAACTGGACCACCTATATAAAAAAATGTTGTTTGGAAGAGAAGGTCTGAACTTGGGAAGTTGCAACAAAGTACTTCTTAATGTCTTCACTCTAAACCCTTTCCATCATCCTGGGCATATCTTGGACAGTCATAGAATTTTCTCCAAGTATCTGGATAAGTACTACTCCAATAAGTACTACTCCAATAACACCATTCAGGGCAGGACAACCCAATTCTTTGACAACAAAAACAAAGTTTCTGGAAAAGCTCAGCAGGTCTGGCAGCATCTGTGGAAGAGAAAACAGAGTTAAAGTTTTGGGTCCAGTGACCCTTCCTTAGAACAATTCTTTGACATCTGTTGATTGCCAATGAACACCGTGGCAGCCATATATACCATCTATAAGATGTGCTGCAGAAACTCCCCAAATGCACCTTGGACAACATTCCATACCTGAAAACTTTTTTGCATAGAAGAACATGGGAATATCACTACATGCAATGCTAGTTCCTTCCAAATCATGTACAATCCTGATTTGGAAATACGCTGTCATCTCCCCAGTCCTGAAATTTAATGTTCAGCATTCTAATTGCTGGAGCTTCTTTGAGGAAACCCACAAAAAACAAATGTCATTTTCGTTCAGAACTTGGGGAGTGGAATTATGGAAAACATACTATTTGTGTTAGTATATGATAATACAGTGTGGAGCTGGAGGAACACTTCTGAAGAAGAGTCCTGACCTGAAACATCAACTTTCCTGCTCCTCTGCTGCTGCCTGGCCTGCTGTGTTCCTCCAGCTCCACACCGTGTTATCTCTGACTCCAGCATCAGCAGGTCTCTCTGTCTCCGAGTGAACTAGAACCCCATTTGTATTAGTATAATCCTTTTAAAATAAAAAAAGTATCATGTTTTATCTTTGTTTTATGCTTCTTGTCAATCTACAAAACTTGAGTTTCCCATCTCTGATATCATTCTTTTAAAATTTTACTGCTTCCTTTTGAGTGCCTTCACATCTTTCCAGAACATTCCAATACTCCAGCTGAGGTCAAACATAGGTCCCACTCAATTTTAACAAAATCTTCTTACTTATTTTTACTCCATGCCATATTGATTACAGCCAGGATTCCAGACACTTTATTAACTACTTTCAAACTGTTCTACATTTTCAATGATTCATTTTTAATGGAAGTCTTTTTTATTATTCTGTCACGGATGCAAAATTGCTGACTTGGCCAGCATTTATTGTCCATCCTTAATTGCCATTGTGAAAATGGCAGCGAGATGCTTACTGCTGTCAGTTTGGTGTGGGTACAACCACAGTGCTGTTAGACAGTCAGTTCAAGGACTTTGACTCAAAGGTAATGAGGGATTGTAAATATAATTCCAAATTGGACTGATGTACGACTTGTAAGGGAACTTGCAGTTGTTTGTGAGAGATAATGGGAACTGCAGATGCTGGAGAATCCAAGATAACAAAAAGAGTGAAGCTGAATGAACACAGCAGGCCAAGCAGCATCTCAGGAGCACAAAAGCTGACCTTTCAGGGCGAGACCCTTCATCAGAGAGGGGGATGGGAAGAGGGTTCTGGAATAAATAGGGAGAGAGGGGGAGGCGGATCAAAGATGGAGAGAGAAGAAGATAGGTGGAGAGAAGAGTATAGTTGGGGAGGTAGGGAGGGGATAGGTCAGTCGAGGGAAGGCGGGCAGGTCAAGGAGGTGGGATGAGGTTAGTAGGTAGGAAATGGAGGTGCGGCTTGAGATGGGAGGAAGGGATGGGTGAGAGGAAGAACAGGTTAGGGAGGCGGAGACAGGCTGGGCTGGTTTTGGGATGCGGTGGGGGAAGGGGAGACTTTGAAGCTTGTGAAGTCCACATTGATATCGTTGGGCTGCAGGGTTCCCAAGCAGAATATGAGTTGCTGTTCCTGCAACCTGCGGGTGGCATCATTGTGGCACTGCAGGAGGCCAATGATGGACATGTTGTCTAAAGAATGGGAGGGGGAGTTAAAATGGTTCGCGACTGGGAGGTGCAGTTGTTTATTGCGAACCGAGCAGAGGTGTTCCGCAAAGCAGTCCCCAAGCCTCCGTTTGGCTTCCCCAATGTAGAGGAAGCCACACCGGGTACCGTGGATACAGTATACCACATTGGCAGATGTGCAGGTGAACCTCTGCTTAATATGGAAAGTCATCTTGGGGCCTGGGATGGGGGTGAGGGAGGAGGTGTGGGGGCAAGTGTAGCACTTCCTGCGGTTGCAGGGGAAGGTGCTGGGTGTGGTGGGGTTGGAGGGGAGTGTGGAGTGAGCAAGGGAGTCACGGAGAGAGTGGTCTCTCCGGAAGACAGACAAGGGTGGGGGTGGAAAAATATCTTGGGTGGTGGGGTCGGATTGTAGATGGCGGAAGTGTCGGAGGATGATGCGTGGTATCCGGAGGTTGGTGGGGTGGTGTGTGAGAACGAGGGGGATCCGCTTGAGGCTGTTGTGGCGGGGGCGGGGTGTGAGGGATGTGTTGCGGAAACTGCGGGAGACGCCGTCAAGGGCGTTCTCAACCACTGCGGGGAGAAAGTTGCGGTCCTTGAAGAACGTGGACATCTGTGATGTGCGGGAGTGGAATGCCTCATCCTGGGAGCAGATGTGGCGAAGGCGGAGGAATTGGGAATAGGGGATGGAATTTTTGCTGGAGTGTGGGTGGGAGGAGGTGTATTCTAGGTAGCTGTGAGAGTCAGTGGGCTTGAAATGGACATCAGTTTCCAGCTGGTTACCTGAGATGGAGACTGAGAGGTCCACGAAGGTGAGGGATGTGTTGGAGATGGCCCAGGTGAACTTGAGGTTGGAGTGGAAGGTGTTAGGTGAAGTGGATGAACTGTTCGAGCTCCTCTTGGGAGCAAGAGGCGGCACCGATACAGTCATCAATGTAACCAAGGAAGAGGTGGGGTTTGGGGACTGTGTAGGTGCAGAAGAGGGACTGTTCCACGTAACCTACAAAGAGGCAGGCATAGCTTGGGCCCACGCGGGTACCCATGGCCACCCCCTTTGTCTGTAGGAAGTGGGAGGAATCGAAAGAGAAGTTGTTGAGGGTGAGGACGAGTTCGGCTAGGCGGATGAGGGTGTCAGTGGAGGGGGACTGGTTGGGCCTGTGGGTCAGGAAGAAGCGGAGGGCCTTGAGGCCATCTGCATGAAGAATACAGGTGTATAGGGACTGGACGTCCAAGGTGAAAATGAGGTGTTGGGGGCCAGGGAATTGGAAGTTCTGGAGGAGGTTGAGGGCGTGGGTGGTTCTGGAGGAGTTGGAGGGCACACTTGCTGCCACACCTCCTCCCTCACCCCCATCCCATGCCCCAAGATGACCTTCCATATTAAGCAGATGTTCACCTGCATATCTGCCAATGTGGTAAACTGTATCCATTGTACATGGTGTGGCTTCCTCTACATTGGGGAAACCAAGCGGACGCTTGGGGATGGCTTTGCAGAACACCTCTGCTCGGTTCGCACTAAACAACTGCACCTCCCAGTCGCGAACCATTTTAACTCCCCCTCCCATTCTTTAGACGACATGTCCATCATTGGCTTCCTGCAGTGCCACAATGATGCCACCCGAAGGGAAAGGGATAGGTGTATACCACTGGGCAAGAGTTTTAGCTGGGGGAAAGGCAATTACGATGAGATTAAACAAGATTTAAGGAGCATAGGATGGGGAAAGAATCTGCAGGGGATGGGCACATTAGAAATGTGGAGCTTATTCAAGGAAAAGCTCCTGTGTGTCCTAGATAAGTATGTAGCTGTCAGGCAAGGAGGAAGCTGTAGAGCGCGCGAGCCATGGTTTACGAAGGAGGTGGAATCTCTGGACAAGAGAAAGAAGAAGACTTACCTTAGGATGATATATGAAGGCTCAGTTAGGGCACTTGAGGGCTATGAGGTAGCCAGGAAAGACCTAAAGAGAGAGCTTAGAAGAGCTAGGAGGAGACATGAGAAGTTGTTGGCGGATAGGATCAGGGTAAACCCTAAGGCTTTCTATAGGTATTTAAGGAATAAAAAAGAATGATGACAGTAAGATTAGGCCCAATCAAGGATAGTAGTGGTAAGTTGTGTGTGGAGTCAGATGAGATAAGGGAAGCGCTAAATGAATATTTTTCAACAGTATTCACTCTAGACAACGACAATGTTTTCGAGGAGAATACTGAGATACAGGCTACTAGACTAGGTGGGATTAAGGTTCACAAGGAAGAGGTATTAGAAATCCTTCAGCGTGTGAAGACAGATAAGTCCCCTGGGCCGGATGGGATTTATCCTCGGGTCCTCTGGGAAGCCAGGGAGGAGATTGCTGAGCCTTTGGCATTGATCTTTAACTCGTCATTGCCTACAGGAATAGTGCCAGATTACTGGAGGATAGCAAATGTGGTTCCCCTGTTCAAGAAGGGGAGTAGAGACAACTCTGGTAATTATAGACCCGTGAGCCTTACCTCAGTTGTTGGTAAAGTATTGGAAAAGGTTATAAGGGATAGGATTTATAATCAACTAGATAAGAATAAATTGATTAGGGATAGTCAGCACGGTTTTGTGAAGGGTAGGTCGTGCCTCACAAACCTTATTGAGTTCTTTGAGAAGGTGACCAAACAGGTAGATAAGAGTAAACCGGTGGATTTCAGGAAGGCGTTCGATAAGGTTCCCCACAATAAGCTATTGTACAAAATGCAGAGGAATGGAATTGTGGGAGATATAGCAGTTTGGATCGGAAATTGGCTTGCTGAAAGAAGACAGAGTGTGGTAGTTGATGGGAAATGTTCATCCTGGAGACCAGTTACGAGTGGTGTACTGTAAGGGTCAGTGTTGGGTCCACTGCGGTTTGTCATTTTTATAAATGACCTGGATGAGGGTGTAGAAGGATGGGTTACTAAATTTGCGGACGACAATAAGGTCGGTGGAGTTGTCGACAGTGACGAATTATGCTGTAGGTTGCAGAGAGATATAGATAAGTTGCAGAGCTGGGCTGAGAGGTGGCAAATGGAGTTAAATGCGGACAAGTGTGAGGTGATGCACTTTGGTAGGATCAACTGAAAGGCAAAGTACAGGGCTAATGGTAAGATTCTTAGTCGTGTAGATGAGCAGAGAGATCTCGGTGTCCATGTACACAGATCCTTGAAAGTTGCCACCCAGGTTGACGAGTCTGTTAACAAGGCATACAGTGTTTTAGCTTTTATTAATAGAGGAATCGAGTTCTGGAACCAAGAGGTTATGGTGAAGCTGTACAAAACTCTGGTGCGGCCGCACTTGGAGTATTGTGTACAGTTCTGGTCACCACATTATAAGGAGGATGTGGAAGCTTTGGAAAGGGTGCAGAGGAGATTTACTAGGATGTTGCCTGGTATGGAGGGAAGGTCTTATGAGGAAAGGCTGAGGGACTTGAGGCTGTTTTCATTAGAGAGAAGAAGGTTGAGGGGTGACTTAATTGAAACATATAAAATAATCAGAGGGTTTGATAGGGTTGATAGGGAGAGCCTTTTTCCCAGGATGGTTACGGCGAGCACGAGGGGGCATAGCTTTAAATTGAGGGGTGAAAGATATAGGACAGATGTCAGAGGTAGTTTCTTTACTCAGAGAGTAGTAAGGGAACAGAACGCTTTGCCTGCAACGGTAGTAGATTCGCTAACTTTAGGTACATTTAAGTCGTCATTGGATGAGCATATGGACATACATGGAATAGTGTAGGTTAGATGGGCTTCAGATCGGTATGACAGGTCGGCACAACATCGAGGCCGAAGGGCCTGTACTGTGCTGTAATGTTCTATGTTCTATGTTCTATGAAGGTTGCAGAACAGCAACTCATATTCTGCTTGGGAACACTGCAGCCCAATGGTATCAATGTTGGTTTCACAAGCTTCAAAATCTCCCCTTCCCCCACTGCATCCCAAAACCAGCTCAGTTCATCCCCTCCCCCAACTGGATCACACAACCAGCCCAACTCGTCCCCTCCCCCCACTGCATCCCAAAACCAGCCCAGCCTGTCTCCGCCTCCCTAACCTGTTCCTCCTCTCATTCATCCCTTCCTCCCACTTCAAGCTGCACCTCCATTTCCTACCTACTACCTCATCCCACCTCCTTGACCTGTCCACCTTCCCTAGACTGACCTATCCCCTCCCTCCATCTCCACCTATACTCTCCTCTCCACCTATCTTCTTTTCTCTCCATCTTCGGTCCGCCTCCCCCTCTCCCTATTTATTCCAGAACCCTCTTTCCATCCCCCTCTCTGATGAATGGTCTCTGCCCGAAACGTCAGTTTTTGTGCTCCTGAGATGCTGCTTGACCTGCTGTGTTCATCCAGGTTCACTCTTTGTTATCTTGTAGTTGTTTGTGTTCTTATGCATATCTTTGTCATTCTAAGGGTTGCTGTTGGTGGTTCGGAAGATGCTGCCAAGTTAAATTGTACCTGTTACTTTATATTACCTCACTATATTCATCTCACCAAAATTAATATGGCACAAAGCTGGTTGAAAGGGCTGAAATCCTACATGGCAGATGTGGTGTAGAGTGGATAAATGTGAGGTAATTTCCGTTGCAAAAGTAAGAAGACAGATTGTTGTTTGAATGTTGTAAATTGAGAAAGGGAGATGTTTAACAAGACCTAGGTGTGTTTGAACACTAGTCGACGAAAGTAACCACACAGGTACAGCAACCCATAAAGAAGACAAGCTGTATTTTGGCCTTCACAGTGAGAGGTTTTGAATACAGGAACAAGGGTGTCTTACTGCAATTATCAGGGCACTAATGATGCCAAATCTGGAATATTGTATGCAGTTTTGGTTTCCTTGTATGAGGAAGGACATTCTTGCCTTAAAGGGAATGCAACAAAGGTTTACCAAATTGATTCCAGGGATGGCAGGATGGATGCATGAGGAGAAATTGAGTCAGCTAGTATTGTGTTCACCAGAATTTAGAAGAATGAAGGGGTTTTCATAGAAATCTATGAAACTGTAGCAGCAATAGACAGGCTTGATGCAGGAAAGATGCTCCTCATGGTGGGGGAGTCCAGAATGAGTGATCGTAGTTTAAGGATAAGGATAAAACTTCTAGGACTGAGATAAGGAGAAATACTTGACTCATAGGGTGGTGAGCCAGTGGAATTCACTACCACAGAAAATGGTTGAGGCCAAAACATTACGTTTTCAAGATGGAGGTTGATACAACTTTTGTAGTTAATGAGATCAAGGGAAGTGGGGTGGGAGAGTGGGATAATGATTTTGAATTCAATGCTCGGTCACAATTGTTTTGGATGGTAGAATGGGGCAAGGGGTTGAATGGCCTACTCCTACTTCTCTCTTCTATGTTGCTATGAATCAATCAACATATTTTTACGTTAATTCTGATTTGACACTTGTTCATTTATGCACCAACCTGTTTTAAGTCCTTTTGAAGTGTAAAAAATCCTTCTAGTGGTTCATAATATTTCCAGGTTTTTTATATTCCACAAATTTTGAAGTTATAGCCAGTAAATAATATCATTTTGTAAATATCAGGAAGACCAGTCATCATTACAGTGTAACAAAGTGTGGAGCTGGATGGATACGGCAGGCCAAGCAGCATCTTAGGAGCACAAAAACTGACAATTCAGGCCTCTGATGATGGGTCTAGGCCAAAAACGTCAGCTTTTGTGCTCCTAAGATGCTGCTTGGCCTGCCGTATCCATCCAGCTCCACACTTTGTTATCTCGGATTCTCCAGCATCTGCAGTTCCCATTATGTCTCATCATTACAATTACTATTACTATTTTTTTGACTCACCCACACGAAGAAACATCCATTTCACATTCACCTTGCTAAATCTGATCAGGACATTATGTAACTCCTCACACTGCAAAGCTCCAGTGAAAACAAGTCCTGTCCGGCAAATTAGCTATATAGGCAAGCTGCTTATTCCCAGTTTGAATCTAGGAAACTTTCTCTAAATCACCTCCAAACCATTTCTATACAAAGGAGTCCAAAACTGCACATTGTATATGCTCTCATGAATGTTCTGTGTAGCCACAGCCTCCACATTCTTACCTTCATAATAAAAGATAGTATTCCATTTGCCTTCTTACTTAATTTCAGTACTTAGATATTAACTTTGAGTTTGTATCTCAGTAGATGTAACAATAATAAATCAAACTCAATGGAAAGTGTTATAGCCACAGAGAAGGTGCAGAGAGAGAGATGAATTAACAGTTGAGAGGTCCGTTCAAAAGTCTGCTAACAGCAGGGAAGAAGATGTTCTTGATTCTGTTTGTATGTGTATTCAAACTTTTACATCTTCTGCCCAATGGAAGAGGGTGGAAGACAGTATGTTGGGGGAGGTGGGATGGATTTTTAATTATGTTAGTTGCTTGTCCGATGCAGCGGCATGCATAGATAGTGTCAATGGATGGAGGTGTGTTCCTAAGATGCTGCTTGGCCTGCTGTGTTCATCTAGCTCCACACTTTGTTATCAATGGATGGAAGGCTGGTTTGTGTGATGGACTAGGCTGTGTTCATGACTCTGTAGTTTCTTGCAGTCTTGGGAAGAGCAGTTGTATACCATTCCGTGATGCATCCAGATACAGATGCACCATGGAAAGCATCCTAAAAACTGGTGAACACCTTTTTGGGCATGTCAAATTTCCTTAGCCTCCTGGGAAAGAAGAAACATTGATGAGTTTTCTTGATCATTGCATCAATGTGGTTCAACTAGGACAGATTGTTGGTGATCATCACTCTCAGGACCTTGACACTCTCTACCATCTCCACTTCGGCATCATTGATGCAGACAGGGGCAACCACTGTATTCTGCTTTCTGAAGTCAGTGGTCAGCTCCTTTGTTTGCTGATGTTGATGGACAGAATGTTGCCTTTGCACCATGCCGCTAAGTGCTCAATCTCTTTCCTCTATTCTTGCTCGTCATTATTTGAAATCTGACCGAGAGTGGTGGTGTCATCAGCAAATTTGTTATTGGTTTAGGAACTGGAAAACATAATTCTGCACCTCATAGTTCTGCTACCCTTTGTCATTTAGATAATATCCTGGCTTTTTTAAAATTCTACTTGCCCATGTGAGTAAATTCATTTATACTCCATCTTCCGGATTTTTGTACACACGCTCTACCCATCTATATCTGCCGACATTCTCATAAGTTCTTTTCACAATCTAAGTTGCTTACCTATCTTAGTGTCATTTGCAAATATATTTACCATACTTTTATTCCCCTCATCTAACTCATTGAGAAAATTTATAAAAAGCTGGAACACCAGCAAAGACACCTCTAGTTCTTCGCTCATCACAGTCTGCCAATCAGAAAAAGACACACTTATGCATACTGTTTCTTGCCAGCCAGCAAAACTGCTATCCATGCTCATATGTTGCCTGTATGCCATGAGCTTGTACAGCATGCATACATCAACGTGTATATCACCTTTTATGTAATACCTTGTTAAACAAATTCTGAAAATTGAAGTACAGTACATCTACAAGCTCAGGATCTGAGCAGTTATGAGGAAGAGTCACTGGACCGGAAATATTAACTGATTTCACTTCACAAATGCTGTCGGACCTGTTGAGCTTTCCCAGCAGTTTCTCTTTTTGTTTCTGATTTCCAGCATCCCCAGTTTTTTTCAGTTTTTACACATGTTTTATTCATTCGTGGAATGAGGGCATCACTGGCTAGGCAGCATTTATTACCCATCCCTAATTGCCCTGAGGGCAGTTCAGAGCCAACCACATTGCTGTAGGTCTGGCGTCACATGTAGGCTAGACCAGATAAGGATGACAGTTTCTTTCCCTAAAGGTCATTGGTGAACCAGATGGGTTTTTCCTGACAATCGACAATGGATTCACAATCATCATTAGATTCTTAGTTCCAGATATTTCACTGAATTTAAATTCCACCATGTGCGATAGTGGGATTCGAACCCTGGTCGCTAGAACGCTATCTGCGTCTCTGGATTTATAATCCAGTGATTGCACCACTAGGCCATCACCAATACATTCTCCCCTTTCATCCACAGCACATGTTACTCCTTCAAAGAACTCCAATAAATTGGTAAACATGATTTTCCTTTTTTAAAACCATGTACACTTTTCCCAATTACCTTGAGTGTTTTCTAAATTTGTTGCCATAATCTCATTAATGATTGATTCTAATATCTTCGCCATAAGAGAAATTGAGCTAACTGGCTCATAGTTTCTTGTTTTCTATCTCCATCTCTTCTTGAATGGAAAGGGTACATTTTCTATTTTCTCTTTACTATTGAGGCCTTGCTGTTTGTGGTGTATATAAATAGCTTAGGTTTGAATGTAGGAGGGTTAATCAATAAGTCTGGGGATGATAGGAAAATTGGTGGGATGGTAAATAATGAGGAAAATAGCTTTAGATTGCAGGAGGATATGGACTCTCTGGCCAGTTGGTTTTTCACAGACCCATATTATGACCAAAGATTCACATTATGTGATTGTGCTTTTGTGAAAGAACTTGTCTTTTACCTGGCATTATCTTGGATTTGCAAAATTTGCTCATAGCCCTGTGGATTATGTGATGGCTATCATAATTGTTGAATGCATAGAATCACATGTTTTGGTCGTATGAGGAAAAAACATCTCTTAATCTGCTTGAAAGTCTTTTTATATTCTATGTCCCATTTACAGTATTGGTCTTTTTAAAACAGATCTCACTTTGGTTCATTGATCATTGATAGGTTTTCTAGAAATTTCCTTGACTTATTGACCATACCAAGAGTTATTTGTGTATGTCTCCTACACTAGGAGTTTTGGGAATTCTTCAATTCGTTTGGTTTTCTAGTGGGGTTGACTAGCATTACATTGCTATTCTAATTTTCCCCAAAGTTTTAGAGTTATTTTGCCAAACTCACATTTCTCATTGAGAGTATGTCCAATTCCAGTGGCAGGAAAAGAAGAAGGAAAAGAGGAAGATTTACAACCATTTAAGGCAGAAAAATCTGAAGAGAGGGAGAGAAGAACTCTCAAGGTGTCAGACTTAGGAAAGGATAACACAGAGAAAACAAGAACCAATTTTCCAGCAGACAACACAAAGCTGGGACTTCAAGAGGGGTAACCCTACACCAGACCTGATCAACCTGTGAACAGGCAGATAATATCACATATATACATGATGGTAGTTTAGTTTGTGTAGTTATGGTATTTAATTTGTAAGTTGTTTTTTGTGTAATAAAGCATTGTGATATTTCAAACAGCAATTTATGTCTCAGGGTTGTTATTTGATATCACTATCAAGAGCATTGGACATGCTTCTGGATAGGCAGGTCAGCATTATATGCAAAGTAATTTCCCATTAGAATTGTCAATCTCCTGGACATTTATAGCAACCAACATTGTCCTTTTCACAATTTAAAGCTAGGTTGTCTAAATTATTATTACCCATTGAAATATCTGAGCCAAAAACTTTCAGTAACAGTGCAATCTTGAGGGGAAGAACCATAATAATCTGTTCTTGTTTCTTCAAGTCTGTGCACCAGGCCCTTGTGGTTTCATTAGTTGGCTGAATTTCAACTGTTAAAACATTCCAAATGTCTGCTAGGACAGAAACTGCAGACCCTGTACTTAAATTCTGACATGGAGTTTCTTTTTACCTCGGATATCCCTGACCAGAACTTGTTGTCAGGATCTTCGATTTCTCTGAGAAAGTTTGGTGATTGGCTTTTTTTTTTAACTTCCTCTTTCAAGGACTTTTACATTATTAGAAGATTGTACCTGGTTTCTTGTAAAAATGTTTCCTGATTTACAATATTTCTTCAAGTTAAAACAAATAAATTGGAATGCTGGAACTCTGAAACAGAAACAGATATTGCTGGAGAAACTCAGGAGTCTGGCAGCAACTGTGGGAGAAAGTAGAGTTAATATTTCAGATCAAGTGACCCTTCAGAAATAGTTCTACTGCCAAACCTGCTGAGTTTCTCTACCAATTTCTGTTTTTGTTTCTTCAAATTAACTCCTTATCCACAAAGACAATGTGTTGCTCCCCCTGCTGGGAATTCATCCAGTTCACAAAGTGAAATTTTTTCAATGCCACAATGTAATCAAATCAAAATGGTGAAACTGCCATTTCCTGCTCTTTTGGCAGTCTTCTGTAAAGAATTACTGAAGGAATGACGAGCGTCTACCACTCAATATCCTTGACTGAAGGATAGGTTTGTCCCTGTCACCTTTTATTTTTGAACTGATTGGCCATCCTATCTGCTGTACACTACCAGCAATTTGAACATTGGCATGGCAAAATAGTTCTGACATTTTATTCTCATGATATGTATTACAACATTTCTGCTACAGTCTGTTGATCGTCCTAAAATCTCCAGCTCAAACTCTTGCCTTTGTCCATGTTATGATTACAGCATTAGCTAAATACTTACTGATTTATATTAACCTCTTCACACTTTACAGTTTATAGAATTATATAGGTCTTTCGACTTGGTTGAGCAACATCCACTTCTTAGGGCAATAACTAGTTTACGAACTGGTTGAAACATTGCCATCCTGAATCACATAGTGCGCAATTTAATCCCACAATTTTGAATCTGGCTTCCCTGTTGAGCACATTCCTTTGATTTATGTTATTAGCACTGTAAGTGGGTAATCTGCTAGTTGAAAAATTAGTGAAGTGGGTGTCTTCTATCCATATCTAATTCAGATATGGACATGAAATTTCCTAAGACAGCAGCTGATAGTAATACTTGCCAAGTCAGATTTTGGAGCAATTCCTGGCTTGATAGATGATAAGGTTTTATATCCAATTGTTTTTCCTCCAGCTGACAGTTGCAAGAGGCTGTAATGTAGAGTCATAGAGCTGTGTAGCACTGAAACAGATTCTTCAGTACAACTCGTCCATGTCAACCAGATATCCTATATTAATCTAATCCAATTTGCCAGTATTTGGCCCATATTCCTCTAAACCCATCCAGAAGCCTTTTAAATGTTGTAATTATACCAGCCTCTACCACTTCCTCTGGCAGCTCATTCCATATACGCACCACCCTCTGTGTGAAAACGTGACCCCTTAGGCCCCTTCTATATCTTTCACCTCTCACCTTGAATCTATGCCCTCTAGTTTTGTAACTTCTAACCAAAGAACATCAAATTCTACTATGTACAGGAAGAACAAAAATATTTACATATATATGGTTTTTTCAAAAGATCTCACCACATTCTCACCCCATTGAATTGTTACTCTTACTCTTCACTTTGTGATCTTAGGCAGCTGATAAGATTTCCTTTTAGAGAATTTTTTTCCCATTCACGAGAACTGATACTGTCTATTACCATCTCCCCCTGAGATAAAGAAGTATGCTAATTCACTAAATTAGAAGAAAAAATGAAGAAAAATATTCAGGACAATTTTCAGGCCTGTCAACGTGGACTGCTGAAATAGCTTAAGACCGCTTTCCAGCTCTGATGGCCTGGAGACTGCCAAAAAGTAAGCTGCCCTTCTGCTATTATGAATCTGCTCTCTCTTAAACTCCTGATTGGACTTCATCTATTTCTTCCTGGGTTATAAATCTCAACTTAGTAAATGCTTTAGCAAATAGCTCAGCAAATGGCTTGCTTGGATATTTAGCTTAAATCTAATGATTCTTGGGAAAGGCTGTTTTCATGCAATATTAAAAAGTAAATGAGTTTTTAGCCCTAAATAAATTATTTGCACAGAAATAAAAACCAAAACCACTTACATCTAACATAGGATCCAAGATCCCAAATCACAATATTTGATAAACCTTATTCGTAGGATGCCCTCAGTAAATCAGGACTTTAAACTGATTAATTTCTATTAATAAAGTTTGTAGAAACGAAATAAAACAAGTAGAAACATATGTTTTCTTGAACTGAAATCAAGGAAATATAGAAGTGCTTCTTCCAATCCTATATTGAGTGCAAGTTCCATGAAATGTTATTGTTCCTATGCATACTTAAATACTGTTCCTGCTCACCTGAAAGTTGCAGCACCCTTCCATGCATCTTATTAACTATCTACTCAGTGTGTCTATGGCGCATGCACGATATATACTTTTTCGCTTTTTCACGTGAGGATCATCACAGTTAATGCCTGTGGTCATTTGATGTGGACTGCCCACTGTCATTTGTATTACTCCCCAGTTCCTTTAGCATGGAAACCAGCAGGACGCTTGAGCAGAATTTCTTGGCTTTTGTGTTTATATAGCACCATGATGACCTCTGAACATCTTAAATATTTCACAGCCAATGAATTATTTCTGAACAGTAGTTGTTGGCATAATGTAGAAAATCAAGGCAATCATTTTGCACATGACATAGTCCCAAAGATAGCAATTAAACAAATGTAACAGATCTATGAACAAATAGTACGAAGTTCATTTCCTCCTTTAGCAAATGTATGTAAAGTAAGTAGATCTTTATTAAATAACAGACAAAAAAACAGTATTATGCCAGCCATGTACTCACACCCTTCATATTAATGCAAAGTTTTTTACTACAAACTGAACATAAAATTGCATTTCTTCGGCAAGATCTTCATTCAATTAATTGTGAAATCTGCCCTGGGGATGTTCCTGTCTGAAGTCTTTCAAAAAGAAAATTTCTTGTGTTGTCGGGATTGTATTAGTTAAGCTGTTCAGTTATGTTTTCTTAGTCACAACATAGAAAGATACTTTGGATTGAGTGAGATTTCACACCATTTTCCAGAAATGATTGGCATCAAAAACTGTCTGCATTCAATTCCATTTGCAGGTGCAATTATTTTTGGTCATATTTAGGATTGGGCTGTAGTCAAATTAAGTATTAAGAGTGGAGGATTAAATACAAACAGTATATGCCAGCAGTTCAAAATTACTGAGTCTTCATTCTGAATGAAGAAATACTGTTTTTTATGTTATTTGGTTATTTCTAGCTTTGTCCACTCCATTTTTCTCTTATCTGTATCTACCTTCCTTCTCAATTATATCAAATGCTCTGCTAGCAGCTGAGCCAGAAATTTCTTCTTGCCAACATCCTTGACTTTTGTGCCAGGTAATATCTTTTTGAACATGGGTTGAATCTGTGGTTGTTGTTCAGCTCACCTCAATATTAGTTCCTATCATATGCAGGCCATCTTCAATCAGTATAAGCAAACCTTTAATCTCGATTCACTGTAAGGTGAGATCACATGGGGTTAAGGCTAATTTATTAGCTTGGATTGAGGGTGGGCAAACCAACCGAAATCAGTTGTGCTAAATGAATCTTTTTCTGATTGGTAACCTGTGGAGCACAACAGGATTCAGACCTTAGGTCCCAACTATTTATAACCTATATTAATGACATGGATGCAGGGATAGACTATAGTATTGCAGCCAAATTAGCAGATGACACTAAAATAGCTGGAAGAGGAAGTTGCAATAAAGAAATAAGAAATTTACAGATGGATAGGGATAGGTTAGGTGGGTGGGCCAAAATTTGGCAAATAGAGTTTAATGAGTTAAAGTGAGATATTAAACATTTTAGTTGGAAGAATAAAAAGGCAATTTATTATTTAAATTGAAAGAAACTTCAAAGTTTTGGTGCAGAAGGATTCAATGGTATCATCCAGTATGAATCATAGAAAACTAGTATGCAGGTACAGCAGATAATAAGAAAGGCAAATAGAGCTTTGCCATTTATGTTCAAGTAATAGAGTATAAAAGTAGGGAATTGTTGCATTAATGCGACGACGCTTGGAGTAATGTATATGGTTTTGGTCCCCGCACTTGAGGAGGGATATAGTTGCATCAGCAACATTTCAGAGGAGGTTCATTAGATGGATGGAGAGGGCCATAAGACCATAAGACACAGGAGTGTAAGTAAGGCCGTTTGGCCCATTGAGTCCAATCTGCCATTTAATCATGGCTGATGGGCATTTCAACTCCACTTCCCTGCACTCTCCCCATAGCCCTTGGTTCCTTCTGAGATTAAGAATTTACCAACCTCAGCCTTGAAGACATTTAACATCCCGGCCTTCACTGCGGCCCGTGGCAATGAATTCCACAGGCCCACCACTCTCTAGCTGAAGAAATGTCTCCTCACTTCCATTTTAAATTTACCCCCTCTAATTTTAAGGCTGTGCCCATGGGTCCTAGTCTCCCCGCCTAATGGAAACAATTTCCCAGCGTCCACCCTTTCTAAGCCATGCATTATCTTGTAAGTTTCTATTCGATTTCCCCTCAACTTTCTAAGCTCTAATGAATGCAATCCCAGGATCCTCAGCCGTTCATTGTACGTTAAACCTATCATTCCAGGGATCATAAAATGTGAGGCTGGATGAACACAGCAGGCCAAGCAGCATCTCAGGAGCACAAAAGCTGACGTTTTGGGCCCAGACCCTTCATCAGAGAGGGGGATGGGGTGAGAGTTCTGGAATAAATAGGGACAAAGGGGGAGGTGGACCGAAGATGGAGAGAAAAGAAGATAGGTGGAGAGAGTATAGGTGGGGAGGTAGGGAGGGGATAGTTCAGTCCAGGGAAGACGGACAGGTCAAGGAGGTGGGATGAGGTTAGTAGGTAGGAGATGGAGGTGCGGCTTGGGGTGGGAGGAAGGGATGGGTGAGAGGAAGAACAGGTTAGGGAGGCAGAGACAGGTTGGACTGGTTTTGGGATGCAGTGGGTGGAGGGGAAGAGCTGGGCTGGTTGTGTGGATGCAGTGGGGGGAGGGGACGAACTGGGCTGGTTTTGGGATGCGGTGGGGGAAGGGGAGATTTTGAAACTGGTGAAGTCCACATTGATACCTAATCACCCATCCCTTCCTCCCACCCCAAGCCGCACCCCCATCTACCTACTAACCTCATCCCACCTCCTTGACCTGTCCGTCTTCCCTGGACTGACCTATCCCCTCCCTACCTCCCACCTATACTCTCTCCACCTATCTTCTTTTCTCTCCATCTTCGGTCCGCCTCCCCCTCTCTCCCTATTTATTCCAGAACCCTCACCCCATCCCCCTCTCTGATGAAGGGTCTGGGCCCGAAATGTCAGCTTTTGTGCTCCTGAGATGCTGCTTGGCCTGCTGTGTTCATCTAGCCTCACATTTTATTATCTTGGATTCTCCAGCATCTGCAGTTCCCATTATCTCTGATTCCAGGGATCATCTGTGTGAAACTCCGCTGGACATGCTCCAGCGCCAGTATGTCATTCCTAGGTGATCTAATTGAGATGTCCACACCCGATGAATGATACGCACCAGATTTGGAAATCCTGCCCAATGTCTGAAAGTTTCTATTTCGTTAGTAAGGGAAAAGGGGTAGGACCTGACTCATACATGAGAAACCTGAACTAAGCAGGGCTCTTTGAATGCAGTGTTCAAATTGCACCCATATTTTGCTGCAGTGGTGAGTTGAATGTATGGTGAATTGGGAGTTATGAATCTTGCTCTTGAAGGACTGTGCATTAAATCACCATAAATTCTTGAGTGCTTTCCACAATTTATCATTGTCAGGATAGGGGTTTGTAAATTTTAAGGACTGCTGAAAAAAGTGAACAAAGTACGTTGGGTCATGATATAACTTTCTGTTTTTCTAAGAGATTATGGCTGGGATTTTCCATTTTTTGAGTTAAAATATGGTGCTGAGTGACTTAAGGGTCAGCACCTATGCCTTGGTCCAGGATAAATTATGTGTTTTTCACCTCAATATCTATGTAAGCAAGATTTGCAAGTGTGATGCTGTGAATCATATGGAGCTGGCAAGCAGGAAGTTCTCCCCCTGATGAGACACCCAACTTCACTGAAGATGGCACCCAAGAAAAAGAAGCTCAACCCTCCTTTCTGAGACCTCCTTATAGGTGTTACTGGATGGAGTAAGGAACATCGGAGTCCCTTTTTCTGGTGGATGGCACAAGGATGCCTTCTTATTGAAACCAAGTGGCCTAGAGTGGGGTAGCCTTGAAGGTCTGCGCTACCTATTTTCTGCAGTCCACCCAGTATGGTGCCAGAAGAATTAGGGTGGCACAGTGGCTCAGTGTATAGTATTGTTGCCCCACAGCACCAGGAACTCAAGTTTGATTCCATCCTCAGTGACTATCTGTGTGGAGTTTGCACATTCTCCCCGTGTCTACGTGGGTTTCCTTCAGGTTCTCTGGCTCCCTCCCACAGTCCAAAGATGTGCAGGTTAGGTGGATTGGCCATGCTAAATTGCCCATAGTGTTCATGGATGGATAAGTTGGGTGGGTATATTAGGGAAATGGGTCTGGGTGGGATGCTTTTTGGGTTGGTGTGGACTTGTTGGGCCGAAGGGCCTGTTTCCACACTATAAGGATTCTATGATTCTAAAGTTAAGTATATAAAATGCTAAAGGAGGTTGACAAAGTAAATGTAGAAAGGGTGTTTCCTTTTGTGGAGCAATTGAGAAATAAGGTCACAGTTTTGGGATGGGGGTAGCAGATTTAAAGGGAAGTGAGCAAAAGTTACTTCTCTCAAAGGTTATGAATCGATGGAATTCACTGCCACAGTATGTAGTTGGTTCTGGGACATTGAGTGAATTTAAGGAGTTGATGCACTTATTTTTAATTAATAATGGGTTGAAGAATAATGGAAAGTGGGCAGGAAAGTAGAATTGAGGCCTAGCTGAGATGATTGCATTGAATGGTGGAGCTGCATGAGGGGCTAATTTACTGATACCTGCACCTAGTTCTTTTGCCTTTATATCTGTGTGGAAGTATGTAATCTATTTATGTCAACATATGGATTGTGTTGAAGATCTTCATTTGCCCTCTGTGTCTGTCTTACAAGTGAATTCAACATGTTCATACCCTTAATCATGTTACTTGCGGATAGCTGTTGATTTGGCTGTCATTGGTACAGTTAATTCTTCCTCAGAATATGCAGAATTGAAATATTTTTCTTCTACTTTCTTCCCATCTAACATGAAATGCGAATTTTCTACTACAATTTATGCATGAGCTTGTATCGGTGCCTCATAAATGTCAATTAAAGATTGATCAATGAATCAAAGTTGGTTGTGCTACTCATTCTTTTTCTCCATGTTCACATCTTGTTGCAGACTTTGGTGTTTTTTGCTGCTCTGAATTCTCTTCAGTGGTGAGTGGAAAGGTTTCTGTCAATCCTGTGTCATCACGGATTTCCGTCATGTTGATAGTATGAATTAAATGTCTTCTGCCAATGTAGATGATCTCAACATATTCTTTACTCTTTCTGAGTTCCACCACAAGACCAGGAAGTACAAGGTTGCCCCTTGACCCATTCAACAATTGTTTGTTGGTGCTCTCTGATTGGTTTGAATTTGGACAGAAGTGGCATAACTTGTCTTTCTTAATCTGTTTGCTGTTCATTATATCTAATTGAACTACTTCTACTATTTCATGAGTGTGCAGCTAAGACCATGTATGCCTCAAATGTGAGATTTCTTGATGATGAATTACAGCCATAATCTTTCCTCTCTGAGACTATTTATTGCTTGTAACATACTTGTAATCTTGAAAGTTGTTCCAACTGGACTAAGAAAATGCATCTGGCAACTGTAAGGTCTGTTCCTTTATCTATGGTACATTGTCTGATTAAACAACATCACGTGCCCACGTATCAAGCTTAAAATTAAGGAAATGTCCACTGATATAAACAAACTCTATCCAACTTAAACTGGTTGGATCATCATTTTTCATTGTGCATACTTTGGATTCCTTTTCTAATTTTGGTGGCAATGTCACATTATCCATCATAGATGAGTAATCTTTTGACTCTTTGCTGTTCTGTTAGCTCTGTCCTATTTGTACACATCCTCTTGGAAGTGACATACAGTTTTCTTTTTTAATAGCTGAACACTGTTTTTGTCTTAGAAACTTCCATGACCCAATGCATTGACATTTATTCTTAGCATGTGTTTTATAGTCTTTTATTGTGTTTGCTTGCTCTGTGTGCCTCTAGGGGTTTTAAGAAAATATATGAATTGAATGGATTCTTTGTTGTCCTATGAAAAGGGTTTACTTCTTTATCTTAGAATTACCTCGTGGGTCTTCACACGTTTTACTTTCTGCATAATCTGAATACTGATCTCCAAAGTCAAATTTTCCTTGGACTATTATACCCTTTCTGCTTGGTTGGTATAGCCAAACTCCCCCGAAGAAGAGATACCTGACCTCATCACCACACCTCAAAGGACAAATGATGGGCTACTTTGAGTATATATTTTATTTTATTTAAACTTTTAGTTTACAACGACAACAACAACAAGTAATAACAACAACAATTCTGCCTCTTGAGAATTCTGATTTCAAAACTCCAGAGACTCAGACATCATAAAACTATAATATATAAGAGTAGAATTTGGCTATTTGACTAATCCAGTCTGCTCTGCCATTCAATCATAGCTGATATGTTTCTCAGCATTATTTTGCTGTCTTTTATCCTCAACCGTTGGCCCTGTTACTATCCATTGATCTGTTCAGATCATTAAATTAATTATCTATGGATTCCCTTGAAAGCTCCGCTCTTCTGTTAAATCTTGCTTTTAGGAAAAGTTTCCAAATTAAAGTTATTGTCAAAAGCTAGTAGAACTTTATGAAATGTACCTCTGCCATCTTTTACATTTTAGCAAGCTTTTACATCATCAGGTATAGTCTTTATGGCATATAATACTACGTATACTTCTTCAGCTTGTGATTTTGAGTTTAGCTTAAGAAAGGGAATGAAGGAGCATTGAGATACTATATAAATGAAAAGCTTTACAGTAAAAATGGCAGGAAAAGTAACAATGACTATCCATTTTAATTTCAGAGATAAAATAGAACACTGGATTGGACGCCTTGTAGAAAATACTTCTTAAGACACTTAATACTGTTCCCAATATTAACCTTTTAGAACCATTAGCTTATTCAACCATCTAAACTTTTACAGAGGCATCCCTTTCATTGGCATGAACATAGATTCCCTGCCTAATTTGGATGGCAGGTCAGATCACAAAGCTGAATGGTCAATCCAAAGCATTCCAATTTGAGACTGTCAGCAGCCTGAAATAATTGGGAAGGTGCTTCAACATAGAAGTGCCCAATGATGTCTTAAAAAGTTTAATTAAAACATAGACAGAACGTAGGCTCTCAGTTGTGCTTTGAAGTGTGGAGCTGACATTGGTTGTTCTTTTTCAGGGGAACATTGGCCACAGCAGCCAAGCAGGCAGAGTGGGCCAGTCGGCTTACCTGTACTTATGTCCCCATGGCCTGCCATTATGTACGAGAAAAATTCCAGTCATTCTTCTTTGATTGGGCTGGATTTTTCTAGTATGCAATCGCAGGCCGGGGGAAAGAAGTGCAGCGAGTCATGTGGTAGATATTAAACGAAACTTGGATAACACGGGGCAGGAATGGTTGTTGGATGTTCTGGGGTATAGACTTTCCAAAAGAAATAGGGAGGGAGGTAAAAGAGGTGGGGGACTGGCATTGCTAATCAGGGGTGGTATCACAGCTGCAGAAAGGGAGGTCATGGAGGGGGGTTTGTCTGCTGAGTCAGTATGGGTGGAAGTCAGAAACAGGAAAGGATCATTTATTTTATTGGGTGTTTTCTATAGGCCTCCTAATAGCAACAGAGACACTGAGGAACAGATTGGGTGACAGATTGTGGAAAGGTGCAGAAGTAATAGAGTTGTTGTCATGGGTGATTTTAACTTACCTAATATGGACTGGAACCTCCTAAGTGTAAAGAAATTGGATAGAGCAGATTTTTTCAGATATGCCCAGGAAGGATGTCTGACTCCATATGTAGATAGGCTGACTAGAGATGAGGCCATATTGGATTTGGTTCTTGGCAATGAACCTTGCCAGGTGTCAGATCTCTTGGTGGGACAGCATTTCGGTGATAGTGGTCACAACTCCCTGAATTTTACTATCGTCATGGAGAGGGATAGGAGCAGACGGTATGGGAAAGTATTTAATTGGGGGAGGGGGAGTTACAATGTTATTAGGCAAGAACTATGGAGCACCAATTAGGATCAGTTGTTCTCAGGGAAATGCACAACAGAAATGTGGAGGATGTTTAGGGAGCAGTTGCTACAAGTACTGGATAGGTTTGTCCCACCGAGGCAAGGAAAGGATGGTAAGGTGAAGGAACCTTGGCTGACAAGACATGTGGAACATCTAGTCAAGAGGTAGAAAGAAGCTTACTTAAGGTTGAGGAAGCAAGGATCGGACAGGACTCTAGAGGTCTACGAGATAGCCAGGAAGGAACTGAAGAATGGGCTTAGGAGAGCTAGAAGGGGTATGGGAAAACATTGGTGGGTAGGATCAAGGAAAACCCCAAGACGTTCTATCCTTATATGAGGAACAAGAGGATGGCCAGTGTGAGGGTAGGGCCAATCAGGGATAGTGGGGGAACTTGTGTGCAGAGTCAGAAGAGGTAGGGGAGCTCCTTAATGAGCACTTTGCTTCAGTTTTCACCAGTGAGAGGGGCCTTGATGTTTGTGAGAACAGCATGAAACAGGCCAATGTGCTCGAACAGGTTAATGTTAAGAAGGAGGATGTGCTAGAAATTTTGAAAAGCATAAGGATAAATTAGTTCCTTGGGCCAGATGGGATATACCCAAGGTTTCTACAGGATGTGAGGGAAGAGATTTGGCAATGATCTTTGCATCCTCGCTGTCCACTGGAGAAGTGCCAGAAGATTGGAGGGTGGCAAATGTCATTCCCTTGTTCAAGAAAGGGACTAGGGATGATCCTGGAAATTACAGACCAGTCAGTCTTGCTTCTGTGGTGGGCAAATTATTGGAGAGCATTCTGAGAGATAGTATTTATGATTATTTGGAAAAGCACAGTTTGATTAGGAATAGTCAGCATGGCTTTGTGAGGAGCAGATCATGCCTTATTGAATTCTTTGAGGATCTGACAAAACACATCGATGAAGGTAGAGCAGTGGATATGGTGTACGTGGATTTTAGTAAGGCATTTGATAAGGTTTGACGTGGTAGGTTCATTCAGTAAGTAAGAAGGCATGGGATTCAGGGAAATTTGGCTGTCTGGAAATAAAACTGGCTGCCCAATAGAAGACAGGGTGGTAATAGATGGAAAGTATTTAGCCTGGAGCTCAGCGACTAGTGGTGTTCCGCAGGGATCTTTTCTGGGACCTCTGCTCTTTGTGATCTTTATCAATGACTTGGATGAGGAAGTGGAAGGTTGGGTTAGTAAGTTTGTTGATGACATGAAGGTTGGTGGAGTTGTGGGTTGTTTGCTGTTGTAAGTTCCAATGGGCATTGACAGGATGCAGAACTGATCAAAGAAGTGGCAGAATTCGACCCAGAAAAGTGTGAAGTAATTCACTTTGGATGGTCGAATTTGAATACAGAATACAGGGATAATGGCAGAATTCTCGGCAGTATGGAGGAAGAAAGGGAACTTGGGGTCCACTCCACAGATCCCTCAAAGTTACTACCCAGCTTAATAGGGTTGGAAAGAAGGTGTATGGTGTATTGACTTTCATTGGCAGGGAATTGGGTTTAAGATTATGCTGCAGATGTATAAAACTCTGGTTAGACCACACTTGGAATATTGTGTTCATTTCTGATCGCCCTATTATAGGAAAGTTGTGGAAGCTTTAGAGAGGGTGGAGAGGAGATTTACCAGGAGCTGCCTGGGCTAGAGGGCAGGTCTTATAAGGAAATGTTGAGGGACCTGAGTTTTTAAAATCTGAACAAAGAAGGATGAGAGGCAACTTGATAGAGGTTTCCAAGATGATGAGTGGCAAAGACAGAGTGAATAGTCAGAGACTTTTTCCGAGGGTAGAAGTGACTATTACGTGGGTGCTTAATTTTAAGATGATTGGAGGAAGCTATAGAGGAGATGTCAGAGGTAGGTTCTTTACACAGAGAGTGGTAGGCATGTTGAATGCGCTGCTGGCATTGGTAGTGGAGTCAGATACTTTAGAGACTTTAACTGACTCTTGCATAGGCACATGGAGGATAGGAAAATGTAAGGTATGCAGGGTAGATTGATCTAAGTAGGATAATAAGTCAGCACAATATCATGGGGCAAAGGGCTTGTACATTGAAACACAAGTGCACTCATAGGCATTCGTCCTGGAATAGAACATGAGTTACAGTGCAGCTCAGGACAAGGGTTTTTATCCATTCAGGTTATTCAGTTCTGCCTAAACCTTCGTGAAGAACATGTCAGATTTATTTTTCTTTTAAGTTTGGGCATTTTGGCAAAGCTGATATTCGTTTCCCATCCCTTATTATGCTAATGCCAGGCAATTTCAAAGGGTAGTTAACAGTCAAATACATTGCTATGAGCCTAGATGACCATACCAGTTAATGATGAACAATTTCCTACTCTAAGGAATGAACCTAATGGGTCTTCACAACAATTAATGACAGGTTCAGGTCATCATTATTAAGATTATCTTACAATTCTAGATTTATTAATTAAATGTAAATTCTACCAGTTTAGGTGATGGAATTTGAACTCACATTGAAGGCCAGGATGGATAGATTCTTGATCAATGGGGGAATGGAGAGTTACAGGGAAAGGTCACAAAAGTAGGAGTGAGGAGTGTCAGATCTGCAATGATCCAATTGATTGGCAGAGTAGACTCAAAGGGGCAAACAAACTACTCCTGTTCCTATTTCTTATGCTTTTATGATCCCCAAAGCATTAACTTGACTGTTAGGATTTTAAATCTGAGGGATATTATCACAACCCCAACATCTGATCAAAATCTTTTGCTTGCTACAAGCTTAAAACAGGGCAAAAATGGAATTTCCAATTGTTGTAAAGGTGAGTAGAGCCATTGTTAGAAATAGAGGGGTTATTGGCTCCTTACTTTTTACAAGCATTGCTGACTGGCAAGCCTTTATTGCACATCTCTGGTTGTCCTTGAAAAGGTGATGGTGAGCTGCCTTCTCGAACAGCTGCAATCTACATCTTGTATATGGTTATGGATGGAATTTCAGAATTTTGATCCAGTAGCACTGAAGAAATGGCAATATATTTCTAGTTCAAGATGGTGGGTGGCTTAGAGTTGAACTTGTAAGTATGATGTTTCTGAATATCTGCTGCCCTTGTCCTTCTGGATGGAAGCAGTTATGGGTTTAGAAGATGCTGTTTGGTGAATTTCTACAGTGCATTCTGTAGCTTGTCCACACTGCTGATACTGACTGACAGTCGTAGAAGGAATGGATGTTTGTAGATGTGGTGCCACTCAAGCTTAGTCTTTTTCCTGAATGGTGTCAAGCTTCTTGAATATTTTTGGAGGTGCAACCACCCAAGAAAGTGGGAGTGTTCTATCCCACTCCTGTCTTGTGCTTCAAGGATGGTAGACAGACTTTGGGAAGTCATGAGATGAGACACTGACAACACCATTCCTTGTCGTTGACATGCTGTTGTAGCCACTGTATTTATATGGTGAGTTTCTGGTGAATGGTAATACCCATGATGTTGATTGTGGGGGACTCAGTGAAAGTACCAATAATGGGCACTGGTTAGGTTATCTTACCGAAGATGGTCATTGCCTGCCATTTGTATGTGGCATGAATGCTACTTGCCACTTGTCAGCCCAAGCCTGGATGTTGTCCAGACCTTGTTGCATTTGAATGTGGACTTCTTCTGTACCTGACGAGATGTGAATGGTGATAAATATTGTGTACTCATTGGTGAACATCCCTACTTTTGACCTTAAGATGGAGGAACGTTCATTGATGAAACAATTCACAATGGTTAGGCCTAGTGTATTATCCTGAGGAAGTCCTGCAGAAGTCCTTGAGCTGAAATGACTGACCTCCAACAACCTCAGTCATCTTCCTGTGTGCCAGGTATGACTCCAACCAATGGAAACATTTCTCCCTGATTCAAATTGATTCCATTTTTGATAAGGTCCTTTGATGTCATACTCAGTCATAAATGTCAAGTCATTGACGTCAAAAGCCATCACTCTCATCTCACCTCTGGGATTCAGTGCTTTTGAACCTTGGCTGCAATGAGATCAAAAGCTAGGTATCTCTGGTGAAACCCAAAATGTGTATCACTGAGCAGGTTATTGTTAAGCAGATGCTGCTTCGTAGCATTGTTGATGACACCTTCCATCTCTTTGCTGATGACCAAGAGTAGACTGATGGGACAGTAATTGGCCAGTTTGGATTTGCCATGCTTTTTTGTACAGAGGACAAACGGGGCAATTTTTCACATTGTTGGGTAGATATCAATGTTGTAGCTGTACTGGAACAGCTTGGTTAGGGCAACAGCATGTTCTAGAGCACAAGTCACAGTACTATTGCCAGAATGTTGTCAAGGCTCACAGCCTTTGCAGTAACCAATGCCTCCAACTATTTCTTGATATCACTTGGAGTGGCCCGAATTGGCGAGAGACTGGTCTCTGTGATGCTGGGGAGCAATGGAGGAGGGTGAGATGGACCATCCACTCACCCCTTCTGGCTGAAAATCACTACAAATTTTTCAGCCTTATCTTTTAAACTGCTCCACCATTAAGGATGAGATTATTTGCGGAGCTTCCTTCTGCAGTCAATTTGTCCACCTCCATAAGCAACTGGATTTGGCAGGACTGCAAAACTTAGACCTGATCTGTTGATGTGGGATCACTTAGCTCTGTCTATGACTTGCTGTTCAGCACACAAGTAGTCATTTATTGCAGCTTCACCAGGTTAACACCCCAATTTTTGTTATGCTTGGTACCCTCATACACTCTGTATTGAACCAAGATTGATCCCCTGGTTTGATGATAACGGTTGAGTGGGCGATATGCCAGGCCATGAGGTTTGCAGATTTCCACAACACCTCATGGATGCCCAGTCTTGAGTTGCTAAATTTGTTCAAAATCTGTCCTATTCAGCACAATGACCCAAAGAATGTGAATGCTGGAATTCATCTCCACACGGACTGTGCAGTGGTTACTCTTACCAATACTGTTAAAGCACAGGTGCATCTGCAGCCATCAGAACAGTAACAATGAGGTCAAGTATGTTTTCCCCTCTTGTTGGTTCCTTCACCATCTGCCACAGATTCAGCCTAGCAGTTGTGTCCATTAGGACCTGAGGAACTTGATCAGTATTGTTACTGCCATGCCATGAATGATGCTGGACGTTGAAATCCTCCATCCAAAGTACATTTTGCTTGCTTGCCATCCTCAGTGTTTCCTCCAAATAGTATTCAACATGTGGGAGCACTGATTCTTCAATTAAGGGGTACGTGGTGATCAGCAGGATGTTTCCTTGTCCATGTTTAACCTGAAGCCATGAGACAATTTTGAGGAGTCCCAGGGCAAATCTCTCCTGAATGTATACCATGGTACCAGCACCTCTGTTGAGTCTGCCCTGCAAGTGAGACAGGGCATAACCAGGGATGGTGATGTTGATGGCTGGGACACTGTCTGTAAGATATGATTCCCTGTGTTTAACTATGTCAGACTGTATCTTGACTGAACTCTGAGTCAGTTCTCCAAATTTTGGCACCAGCCGACAAATGTTAGGATGGAGGGCTTCACACAATTTACAGGGCTGTTTCTGTTCCCAGTGCCTAGGTCGATGCCAAAGTGGTCTACCCATTTTCAGTTCCTTGTTGAGACTTTGTGGAGACTGATACAACTTCTTGACCATTTGAATTACAATGCTGTAGTTCTGGAGTCACAGGTAGGCCAGACAATGGTAGGGTGGCAGATTTCATTTGCTGAAAGGCTTTAGTTAGCTAAAGCTGGTTTCCAACAATCCACAATGGTTTCATGGTCATCAGTAAATTCTTAATTCCAGACTTTTTCCTATTGAACTGAATTCCACCATCTACCACAGCGGGATTCAAATCTATGTCACCAGAGATTATCTGAGTTTCTGGATAAATAGTCTAGCAATAGTATCACTAGTCATCACCTCCCTGGTGAAATAGGAAGAGTGCCTAGTACAGATAGGGAGAAATAGGTTTACAGTTTTCAAGTCCTTAGTCTCTTTGAGTTATAGAGTCTTGAAACTTGAGGCTGCAGCAGAAAATGTATTGACTTTTATCTTCAGCTGCAGCAAATGTTGTAGATATCTTGAGTTCTTGATGAATGGTTGCAATCCCAAGTAGTTCTTTTAAATGGTGCTTTCTCTGAGATGATGAGAAAATCTGGAAAGAAAAGAGAGAGACAGAGACAGCACAAACCTTTCAGGTTCTACTGTCTTCTCTGATGTTTAAAACAAGCAGTTGAAAGGGGAATATCCCAAGTTATGGCGAAGTGAGAATGAGGAGAGGTAGTAGACAATGAATGCTTACAGTAGCTGCATTTTCTAAATCAGAAGATCTGCTGAATGAGTAGAAATGGAATGTGGGAAAGGTGGTCAAGAATGAGGATATCATCGTGATCCCTAGCTTCAGCTTGTTGTTGGCCCAAACATCAGCATTGGCCAGTCAAGGGAATACCCTCTCCTTCATTTTAATGAGCTGTGCCTGTCCCCCAATGGTTATGACCTGTCTCTGTCATTTGCGACCTGCAAGAGAGATGGAAGTGTGTCTGTGAGTGTAATGCACTATATTTGGGCGAGTGTCTGTTAGAATTGAATAACTGGTAGTTTGTAAAGCTGTGACATGTGACTAAGAGGCTTAGAACAAAGCTGAGTGTCTGAAGATGCTGTGAAACTTTGAATGTTATGTATGAATCCCGATTGATGGAGATTTTCTTTGGGTGAATGGTAGAATATAATGCAGTGAAAGTTCCTCAGGCCAGTACTGCATGTGATAGTCTGTGACATTTGAAAATATATTCACTGACTTTAACCACTTGTGGGGCACCACTGAGTTTTTTTTCAATACTGCTGTCTGGTCAACAGGGCTTGTCTCCCAGTATTGAATGCCACAGCTCTTTCGTCCCATTTCCTTTCCAGTTTGTGCTTGGTAGACGTTTTACATCAATTGAATACACACCTCCTCTTGTGAAACGTCTCCATCAAGGTCTCCAGTGCAGTGTCAGATGATCTTGCAGACTGCTATCTTCCATAGGTGTGTCATTCAATGGCATGATTAATGCTGGCTACATTATATAAGATGATAATTGGCAGTCTGCTTGACATTCACTTCCTGGAGATCTCAAAAGCATTGGATATAGGTTAATTGTATTTCATGAATCCCACTTTTGGTATGCAGCCAGGATACACCAAAACATTTTCATGGGATAAATCCATAGAATTTTGTTCCTTATGGGTTAGAAAGTACCATTGTGCAATCGTGTAAGGCAAGTGTTGGTGTATTGACAACTCATTTTATGTCATTCTTAAATTATATTTTGACCTACAGCAATGTAAAAAAGGTTATTAATTTGCTATTATCCATTCTTAAATATTTTTAACCACCCTATCAGGATATCACACACCCGAGGAGCAGGCACAACTCAAACCTAGGTTTTTTGGCTCAAAGGTAAGGATATTACAACTACACCACATCTATTTTCATGCCATCATACAAAATCAAAATTGACCTTGTGGATTTAACACATTTTTCCCTTCATTTTCAATGCTGCATCCAACATTGGTTCATGTAATTAATGACCAGAAAAGTTCTGTGTAAATTGAGTCAAAACAATCTGAACCCTCGTCTCAATGAGAATTGGAAATAAATATCACACCACAATGGTTGGGCCCAAATAAAAGGGAGCTTTACATTGTTTTTTATTGTTCTCTATGTAAATTGAGACTGCTTCATACTGTCACAAGCTGTAATGTATAAGTAAACAGTTATAATTGATAAATGATGGTATCTTAAACAAAAGAAGTACTCTATTGTTAGTATGTGGGAATATAACTCTCTGCTCCTTGATGTTAGCTTCTTCAGAAATATACCTGAAACCTAACAATTTTTACCTTTGCAATATAGATTTTGATTATGAAATGGTTATACAAAATTTATGAGCCAGGAATTTTTGGGCTAGTCTTTTGTGACTCATGGTTTATAATGATATAAATTAGGAATTATTACATTTATTTGTGGTCTTCTTAAGAGAACATAAGTATTGCAAAAACTGAATACGTCAGAAATACATTCCACATATTAATCGTAATGAATCTATATGTACCCAGCTCCCTCAAGCCAAGCTGGAAGATGAATCACAGCATATTTAACAATTAACAGTTGAATAGTTTGTATAATAGACTCACAAACCTATACATAAAGCATTAAAATATAATGCATTCCCTGAAGGTTAATGTAAATATATAGGTAAAGAAGAATTTTGAAATGAGTGTGTGCAGCATATTAACATTTCTTTACAAAAACTGTATAACTGCTGTACTGCCAAAAATGAAAATATTTAAGTTATATTTGGATTTGGGAAAGAAGGGAATTAAGCCCATTTTCATCATATTTCAGTCTTTCATTTTGAGTGTGTGGCCTGAAATTGAGGAGGTTTTAATATCTAAGATATTATAGTGGTACAGTGGCACATACAATGTCACATTTATTATTCTGTTACTTCTTTGAGACAGAGTCTTGTTAATGGCAGCCTGCCATATCCAAGCTGTACAAGGACAAATTAAATATACAGAATCTTTCATATACAACATGTGGCTCACGGCTCTATACAGAAGGAAAATGAAACAAAGTGAAATGGAGCCAAGGAAAGAGAAAGCAGAAGGAGTGAAAAAGGACTATAAAATGGAAAAAATACAAAAAACTGTGAATGCTGGAAATCAGAAACAAAAACAGAAATTGTTAGAAAAACTCAGCAGATCTGGTAGTCTTTGTGGAGAAAAAACAGTGTTAACATTTTGGGACCAGTGACCCTACTTTGGAACAGTGAGTTCTGAAGTGAGGTCTAGGTGGTGAGGAATTTAAACACATTGCATAAGAATTTGAAACTTAAGGCATTGATAGCCAAAATTGAGCAATATGCATAGCAGAGTTAGGATAATGGTAAAGGCTGCAAGCAGGAGAGTTTTGGATGCTCTGAAGTTTATGAAGGATGGAGGAAAAGGTAACATTGAAGTTACTGAAATCAAATCCAGAAATGACAATACAAATGAGGTTTTGGGAACAACTGGGCTGAAGTATATGTGGTGACAGGTGATGTTACAAAGTTGGAAGTTGGTGATCTTTATAATGGAGGCTATTACTTAATTTTTAGCCCTGGCTTAAATAAAATAAGGAAGTTGCAAATAGCATTGTTCATTATGAAACAGACACCAGGTAAGAAGATAGAATCAGTCGTGTGGATATAAATTGTGTTGTGGTAAGAAAGGCAATGTGTTGTGTTTTCTTGATGTTTTCTTGAATCAGGGAGAGCAAGGTCTGCACATGTTAGGAATTATGCTTATCAATACGTGACTGCTAGGGAGTCTGCTAAATTAAAGACGCAGAAGTACAGGCTTAATTCTATGTTTCCAAATTGGCACTTATTTCTAACTCATTCACAAGATGTGGAAGTCGCTGGATAGGCCAGCATTTATTGCCCATCCCTGACAGCACAGTGAAGAATCAGCCACATTGCTGTGGGTCTGGAGTCACACTTAGGCCAGACTAGGTAATGATTGTAGTTTTCTTCCCTAAAGGAATTTAGTGAACAAGATGGGTTTTTCCAGCGATCAACAATGGCCTCATGGCCATCATAAGATTCATAATTCCAGTTCTTTTTTTAAAAATTTAATTCAAATTCTACCATCTCATCATGGCGGAATTTGAACCCAGGTCCCCAGAACATTTCCGATGTCTCTGGATTAACAATCCACTGATAATACCACTAGGCCATAGTCTCCCCCTTGGGAGCCTCTACTCTGTCTCTAATGAAAATTTAAGGTAAAACTGTTAACTTAAGGAATCCAATGTTATCATGGCTGTCTGTGATAATTTGGAAGGTGCACGGTTGGCTCCAAAGAGGGAACATACAATTATAGCTGCTCTAGGTAAATAATGGTTACAAGTAGCAGATCCAGCTGATTACTACTGGCCAATGCCAGTTAAGCTATCTCATGCCAGATCCAACACTGAATCAGCAAATTGTGTGTCTTGGCTACCCACTGGATTAAATTGCAGATGCATCACAGGAGGTGACAGAAGCTTAACATATAGAAATTTGTCAATTGCAGAGTAACCTCAGTAAGAGAATCACTAACATTTTGCTTAATCCTCTGTAAGAGCTGTATTCAAAGGCCAATAGCATTCAAATCACGTTTCAACACATTTCAGGTTTAGGTCTTATAAACCTATCTGGATGGATCCTAGGATTTGACCATGATGAATCACCTTTTTGGTAAATCGGTGGTGTGCTCACGCCTGGGTCATTTATCACCTGGTATTTCAGTACCATTCTCCCAGTTTGTTTGCCAACAAATATCATAGTCTTTTAGATCTCAGCCTGGGTTTTGTTGGGCAGTTGGGGTAAATAGAAAATCACTATCTTCTTAACTTAGATATTGGAATAGAAATATTTTAAGTCCATTTTCAGGTCCAGATTCAAACTGAGAGGCTTGTACTCCACCTGTAAGCATTAAGACTGTCTCGAGATGTTTTTGCAGGCAGTTCATGCAGAATGTTGAGACACTCACCTCACAGGAAGTAACTCAAGCAGAAATTCCAGGAGTGATTTTGGGAAGAAAAATGGAAGTAATGGCTGTGAAGTTAAAGGTGTCCTGCAGTTTTTCCTGACTTTCCAGACATTGTATATTAAAAAGCTACATGTTAAAAATTACTACCATTTCATTGTCAGCCACAAGGTCCATGGAAAATTCTTAAGCAATGCAGGCCTCACTTTGATCAACTCTTAGGTGATACATTTTACATGCAGTTCTTTCAAACAAAGTTGTGATCCTAAGCAACATAAACAAAGCACCTAAAGGAATGCTTGCAAAACATCCCAAATCAATGCAGCTGGGCTGCATTACAGGTCCTGAACAAATATACGGTAACGTGCTCTGAAATTGATCTTTTTTTGTACCTAAAAATTATCACAACAAGGACCAATTTCCACCATACTGCATACTAAAAAGTGGAAATCAACAATGGGAATCGTTTTTTAAAACTTCACTCATGGGATGTGGGCATCACTGACCAGTGTTTATTGTCCATCCCATTTGCTCTTGAGAATGTGGTGATGAGCTGCCTTCTTGAACTGCAGCAGTCCACGTGCTGTAGGTATGTCACAGTGCTGTTAGGAAGGGAGTTCCAGGATTTTTGAAGGATATTGAAGGTACAACAATATCTTTCCATGTCTGGATGGTGGCTTGGAAGGAACTTGTAGATGGTGGCAGCTTCATGTAAATACTGTCCTTGTCCTTCTATATGGAAATGGTTTTGGGTTTGGAGGGTGCTGTCTGTGTAGCCTTAGAGAATTTCTGCAACAAATCTTGTAGATAGTGCACACTGTTGCTACTGGGCCTCAGTGATGGAGATAGTGAACGTTTGTGGATGTGGTATCAATCTAACAAGCTGCTTTATTATGGATAGTGTCAAAATTCTTGCCATTTAGAATCAGAATCATTTATCTAAGTTATGGCATTTGCAACACACTGCCAACATTAAAGATTTTAGGAATGTGTTATGGACTCTTGGTTTATTATCCAGCTCAAGAAAAATGAAAAGCCTGTATATCATTCTTCAGAATATCTAAAGGATTTTGCAGCCAATGAAGTATTTATGAAGTGGAGTTGTTGTTGTAACATGGAAAATATAGCAATGAATTTGCACACAGCAAGGATCCGTAATCAGTGATGTGATAATAACTGGATAATATTTTTATAGTGATGTTGGTGAGGGCTAAATATTGGCTAACATGCGGCGATCAAAGGGAGAGAGATAATTGTGAATCATCACATTATTGTAACCAGTAATGCAAAATCAATAAAGAGATAAAATTGCAAATGATGACCATGTTGTCTCCGCTATTGAGGCTTGTACAGCTATTCACTCACCATGATCTCTATTGCCTTTATTCTGGGAAGCATTTCTTTGGTGCACATTTGCAACCCATTCATAGAAATTGTGCTTACGGTTTTGTTACACAAACACATGGAGAAAATCTTCCATAGTTGTACCTCTACATCATTTCCTCTGATTGTGCTTCTGTTAAAACACCATCTTTTATAGCAGCATAAATATCATCTTGTGTTGTGTTCATAATAGCTTGCACAGTTGGTGGGGTTGATCCTAAAAAGTAATCAGTGATGTGAAGGAGAAAGAAATAAAGGGTAACGGGAAAATGGTTAATCAATAAGAGCAAAATTACTGACATGAAATGAGGCATTCCTTATGGTCACTAAATCAAGATGGTGGTCACCCAATGTAACATGTTTTCAGTGCTGCGAGCTTTATCCTTGATTAAAGAAGTACCTTGCAAAAATCTGGAGGATCTTAGTGAAAATATTTCATTGATTAACTTTGATGAAGTTAATCAATAATAAAAAACTTCCACTTTTGCTAAAATACATCTTCCAAAATTAGGCTGAATTTACAAAAGAAGAACGACCTCAAACCAAAATATTTAAAGAGAAAAGGATTAATCATTGAAAATGCACAACTGCATGTTGAAATTACACAGAAATCCAGCAGGTGGCACACATTTATTAGTTCTTCCTATTTACTTATTTATCTTTTTATGGTTAGCAGTATTGGCATTGGGGCAATTCTAACAACGCTCCAGTTGCTGATCATCACTCACAAACTCAGGCAGGCTGGAAAAGGCAATTTGTTTCATATTTGTTGCCTTTGAGCCGTAAAGGTAAGATGGATGACTGTGTTAGTGAGTTTAAAGTTTCTTTTACAGCTAAAAGAATGAGCCTCTTATTTGTGAAGACAAGAATTCATTTTTAGTGTGTTTCATTCATCTTCATTCACAACTATAAGTGGTTAGCAGTCCCACTCACTTAATGTTGGACTTTAGTGGGTACATCAGTTGGAATTTCAGGAAAAAACTCTTATAACTTCTTAGATAATGGTTCATGTTGCTTTGGCTATCCCTAATTATTTCTTAAATATTACTACAAAATGCTAGAAATCAGCAGCTTTGGAGAGAAAAAGACTGTTAATGTTTCATGTCAATGGTCATTCATCAGGTTAGATCATGATCTAGGTTTCGCTGGCCAGAGATAATTGTAGAATCACGAAATTGTTCTAGCACAGAAGGAGACAATTTTGGCTGATGGTAACTGATTCTTGTGTCAATCATCTGCCTTTTTCCCATATCCCTGTATATCATTTCTTTCCAAATAATCATCCAATACTCTCTTAATTGCCTCAAATGAACCTGCTCATTCACAGGCAGTGCATTCCATATCCTAACTACTAGTTGTATGGAAAGGTTTTTTTTCCTCATATATAACCCTTGTTTCACTTGCACATCACTTTAAATCTATGCCTTCTCATTCTTTTTTCTTTTATGATTTAGAACAGCTTCTCTTGAATTACTCTATCCAGCCTGCTCATGATTTTGACGTATTGCTTATTTCTTATTAGTTAATGGCCCAGTTACACTAACTGGCTAGTATACCTATGGCATATACTCTCTAAAGACAAATGTAACAGCAAAAGCGAACAGCAGAAAGACATTGAAAAATTGCCAGAGAATGGACTGTACTTTAAGCGTTAACTATCCAGAAAAGCTGATGATTGGCTGTTAATTGGATTGAATCCTCTCGATCCTAATAATTTAATAAAAAGTATTATCAGCTCCTACTAATTCAGCCACAATTTGTTATAGCTGCAAGTCTGTCTGTTCTTTTGACTGAGGAATGTAGAGGAATGGCATTCTGTTTCCACATGTGCGCACACAATCAGAAAAATGCTACTGGTATTGACTTACCTGGATAGAAAAGGAGAAACTGGAAGAGTGACTAATATTACATTCTCAAACAGCCTTTAGGCAAAAAGGTAGCAAATTAATTTGTAATGACTCTACACATTTGTATGAAAGAGATGTGTATTCTGATCAAGAGGAGTAGTTTGGAAAGAACTCAATAAACCTGATATTCTGCTAAAACTGACACACGTCTGACTTTAACTCATAAATGTTAGACATGGACTGGAATTTTTTTGTGATAGCTCGATGTCTTTGGTTTCCAATTGCAGCAAAGTGGCAAGTTTATTTGAAAAACACAATATCAAATTAAATATAAACTACATTTTTGTTCTTTTTTAATATGCTAAATAATTTGGAAATGTGTGCAGCTATTTAATCTATAGGAGTTGTTTTCCTGTACAATCACAACCATAAGCAGTGATACTGTTCCAGAACTGCATTGCAACATTTAGTTTTGTTGTATAACGTACACAATATACTTGTTGTGGAAATGCTGAACTGTCATACTATTGTCAGCATGCAACTTGATTAACAATGAAGGCCAAAGTACCATGTTATCTGCCATATTGCAAGTATAGTACGTATGCATTGCTGATGTCATAATTCTTGAGCTCCCAAAGAAGCCATTTTTAGTCTGCTCTATCCTTACCTATGTGTGTGGTGCTACGAATGATGTCATGTACTTACACTAATTGAACACTTGCCACCCAATGGCTCACACTGTTGTCCAATTTGCTTATTGTTCTGTTTACTTAATACTTCCTCATTTCCCCCACTCATTACCTCACTATCTTCTCCACTCACTTCTTTACTGCCTGCCCTATTCACTATCTCACTGTGTGCCCCACTCACTGCCTGACTGTCTTGCTCCGCTCACAGCCTCATTGTCTGCCCAATTCTCTACCTCACCGCCTCCTACACTCACAACCTCACCATCTGCCTGGCTCACAACCTTATTGTCTGCCCTGCTCACAACCTCACTGAGGGCTGTGCTCTTGACCTTATTACCATCTGCTCCATTCCCTATCTCACTCTTCATCTCATTCACAAACTCACTGTCTGCTGTACTCAATACTTCATAGTCTGCCCCATTCACTACCTCACCACATACCCCATTCACTACTTAACTGGCCACTTTGGTCACTGACCCTTTGGGTGCCCATATGAGGAAGACTGATTGCACTCCTCTTGCTCATGAGCTGTTCCCCAGATTCCAAGGAACAGTAACCATCAAGGGAACAAGTGGTGAGGGATAGGGTGAAGCTCAATATCCACTGTGGCAGTGAGTAGGACAGAAAGTAAAGTGGCAGTGAGGTGGGGTGTTAAGATTTTTGCTTTTAAAACATTGCATAATGGAGAAACATAACAAAGAACACATTTCATTGGGTTAGCACTTATTGTAGTTACTTTGAATTGTTTTGTTGATTACTGTTATGGATGGCATATTCTTTGATACAGCTCTTGCGGTGTTACTGGCAGAGATCAAAGGCATGTGTGGTGATTGCATGCTTGCATTTTTGGTGCAGCAAACACAGCCTTGAAATAATTGCAATATTACATGAAAGATGATGTCATGGCTTTTGCAAATTCACTCAGGAAATGAAAACTTTAGGATCGTTCCTTAATCTGGATTGTAATACATTCTAAGATCTTGGAAAAGTAAGAGGAAAGTTTCACAGTACTTACCTTGTGAAATTGGAATTAGAACATTATGGGCAGCCTTTTCAATAAATAGTTAAAAATGATGGACAACAAAAATATAATTTATTGATAATAATTATTAATATTTGCCAGCATGCTACTACCAGCAAACCAATTCATAATTCTTTGCAGACACTAAGAAATATTTGAATAGTTTAAAAAGAAATATATACTAGAGTTTAGTTAAATTAAATCAGATGCATAATTCTTTCTGAGAGCCAAAAAAAATGAGTTGGACTGAAAAAAACATAACCATCTTCTATTAGGCTCCTATATGTAAAAGTTTATTAAGTGTTTCTGTAATTTTATTGGGATGCATTGGCAATTATTATGAATCCTGCTTTATTGCCTGACTCCATTTCTATTTTCAGTTGTAGGAACATTGGACATAAGTGAAGGAGTAAGCCATTTGACCCTGAAAGACTGCAATACCTTTCAATTTATATCATGGTTGATCTAGTTGTAGACTCACCAATGCCTTCCTGTCTGGCCCCCCAAAGTCTTTCACACTGTTGTCTTCCAAAAATCCATCAAACACAGCCTTGAGTAAATTGTACAACCCAGCTCCCATTGTTTTTCCGGGGACAAGAATTTCACAAGCTAACAATCCTCTGATAAAGTCCTTGCAGGCTGCTTACCTCCTCCTGGAAGATGTAATATTTTACATTTTAGACTTATATCTGGAGATCAGTACTAGTGCTCTGTGACTAATGAAACTGTTGATACTTGAGTGCAGGAAATCAGAGCACCAAGACTTCTTTCTCACCTCAACATAGTATGCCACCTTTTCCAGAGATTTTCCATCTGCTAAGTTGGTCAGGAGCTAACATAATTCACCAAATATAATTGGGGAACTAGCATCTTACAAACATGTGCTCACGACCTTCTGTTACATATTTGCCCCTTCACCTGGACATTTCCTCTTACTTCAGGTTCAGAGTCCTATAGATGGCCAATAAATGCAAACTGAGCCAATCATACTGACATCCTGGAAATGAATTTGAAACAAAAAACAGCAACAAATTAGGACTGCAGCTTATAACCTAGAAAAATAATTTTATGTCCCAGTGGTGCTGGAATTATGAGGTCCATCACACAGCAGTTAAGCAGATGGTACTTTAGAAATCTGTAAACTTTAGATTACCACTATGTTCACTATCGTAGTAAAACTCAGCAAAAGGTTACATCATACCACATCTTTCAGTTAATATGTTGTTGCCCTGGAAACCACATGACACAGCATTATGTCATGAAGCTGCAATTAACTGCCAATTTTACATTGATGTAAGATGTTTTTGGGTGCATCTTGATTTGACAATGACAGCTTAATATTGGAATCAATCCCATATGATGAATTTAAATCAGGCAATGACTCCCCTACTAGGAAGATTTATCAATTCAGTGTCAGCCAACAACAGCAGTGACTAGCACGAGTACAGCACGCTCAACACAGTAAACATCTTAAGGCAATTCATGGGAGCATTGAAAAACAAATTTCAACACCAAATCATGTAAGAAAATTACTGCAGCAGATGACCAAAAACCATGTCAAAAAAGTATAATTTTAAAGGAGGACATGAAGGTGGAAAGATTTAGGGGTGGATTTTTTGAAGTTCTGAGCCTTGATAGCTTAAAGCATAGACAGCAATGTGGAATGACATAAATTTGGGCTAAGAGAACAAACCTGAAGGAGGCCAGAATTCTTGGAGGATTCTAGGAATGGAATACTTTACAGAGATGGAGAGGGGTAAGAACATGAGGAGATTTGAAATAATGCCGGTGACAGTCAGTGAGAACATCGGAAAGCAGTAAATGAGAATTGGTGCAAGTGCAAGATAAAGGACAGAAAAGTTTTGGGTGACAAAAAGTAGCCAAAGGACTATGGATGCTGGAAATCAGAAACAAAAACAGAAATTTCTGGGCAAACTCAGCAGGTTTGGCAGCATCTGCAGAGAAAGAACAAGTTAATGTTTTGGTTCCAGTTCTGAAGAAGGATCAGTGGATTCAAAATGTTAACTTTGTTTTCTCTCAACAGATCCTGCTCTGCCTGCTGAGTTCTGGGTAACCTCAAGTTTATCGAGATAGAGACCATTTAAAACTCCATTGAAACAGTCAAATCCACAAGTAGAAAAGACATGGATAATAAATTCAGTAGCAGATGAGCTGAGGTAGACATACACTTAGACAATGCAATAGAGGTAGAAATAAATACATTTTGTGGTGCCACAGCTATGTGGTTTGAAGATTATTTTGGGGTAAAATATTTCACCAAGGCTGTGAAGATAGCACCAACTGTAAGATATCTCTAGTAAAACATTCTTATACACAGGTATACGATTTTGCCAGAACTTCTTACAACTTTGGATACAGGAATTTGATCAATAGTTTAAATGCTATATTATAGCTTGAACTCATAGATTGGTGGTTGCAGTGTTATTTGTGTTTCTGTTTATCACAGACACAGCATTTCAGAAAATTGCGCTGGTAAGCGGGAACACAGAGCAGATGATGTCGAGAAATAACATGAGAAAATTCCATACAGTGTCTAATGCACTGCTGTCATGGTAGTTTCAACTTTATGTCTTTCATAACTGAGTTCTAAAATGTGTTGAAATACTGATTTTTTTACACTGGCCTAAAGACTGTTCCATTCATGTCAAAAAGCCCAAACGACAGGATTGTTACTATTTACATTGTTGTTTATCAGATGTGTTCCGCTTATTGCCTTTCCAAAGTGTGGAATTACTGTAATTTTTAACCCATGATATATGGGAAAGAGCTGACTTGGGTTCAGGTAGGAAGAAGGTCGTTTTGCGCATTCAGTTCTGTTGTAACTGCTTGGTCGGCGCCCTCTGCTGGACTTTATGCTTACAACAGAAAAATGTAGAACCAATATCCAAGGGGTTTCTGAAAGATACCAAATTGTTCCCTGAAATAAACAATTGAGAAATGTTTGTACTCTATAGCCTGTGCTCTTACTTTTAGCTTGGGATGAAACTCTGCACTTTCATATGATAAAATGTTAACGTGTTCATGAAATAAAAATCATGAGTCAGATTTTTTGCGAAATTGTTTCTGAACACTGGAGAATTTTTGTGATAATCTACAATGAGTAAATTGCTCATTTTATTGAATTATAATACCTATTCTGCATTAAATATTAGCACATAGTGCAATGCCCTGGAATCCAACATGCTGTCGAAGCCACTAAGAATGGGGCCATCTGGATGTGACCAGTGGAGTGGAGGATGTTTTATGTCGGTGATGAGCTGTTTCCATTAAAATTAAAGTCTGATTTGCAGTATTATAATCAGTTGAAGTGAAGAAAAAGGGTTGTTCCCATACAGATGGCTAAGATCTCGGGGTGAACATTGATTCCAATCTGCAGATCCTGACATCTCGACATATTATCTGGTTGGGAAACTGGAAGAGTGGCTGGCAGAATTTTTTAAAATTACACTCACAGGATTTGGGCATCGTTGATTGGGGCAACATTTATTGCCCATCCCTAGGTGTCCTTGAGAAGGTTCTGGTGATCTGCCTTCTTGAAGCACTGAAATCCGTTTGGTGTAGGTACACCCACAATTCCACTAGGATGTTTCAGGACATCAACCAAGTGAAATGTTTGAAGTGATTTCCTGGAGATGGTCAATTCTGAACCCATCTCTGCGTAACCAAGTAGGTTCAGTTACCAGGTTCCAGCACTGGGAGGTCTGTTTATCACTGCCCATGGAAATGACCATTGTCTTCATTCACAGCCTGGATGAAACCCGAACTCAAGGAAGGCTGACACCAGCAAGGTCCCTTGAGTTAGAGAATACAGGCTGTCATTGAAACACTATAAGCATTATTGGACGAGTCAGTCTCCATGGACTGGCTACAAGATCATGCCCTGCACCTTGGGATAGATTCACTTTGTGGATTACTGCAGTAAAATAAATACAATCCCTCTACTGACTCACAGCTTTGACCTTCCACTGCAAAATCAACTGCAATCAATTGCAAGGCTTTGCACAACAAGAGGCTCATACACCCCAGGGAAATCCTCTTCAATATTTTCTATATCAACTTGTTCAGTGATGTTACCACACAGCTCTAGAGCAGTTGGGACTTGAACCTGGGTATCCTGGTCCAAAGATAAGGAAAATCTCTCGATCAGGATGCCTAGATGAAGAAATGTCGATCATTAGTAGCCTTAATTAGGGCTTTGCAATGGAATTATAACTAACTCAGAGATAGTAAAAACTGCTGATGCTAGATTCTGAGATAACATGATTTTCTGAAGAAGGGTTCCTACCCAAAATGTCAACTTTCCTGCTCCTCACTTGCTGCCTGACCTGCTGTGTTCCTCCAGCGCCACACGGTGTTATCTCAGACTCCAGCATCAGCAGATCTTACTATCTCTTAATTAGGTCTCGATGGCCACCAGGCAAGTTATATCAAAGACTCAAGACCACCTCCAGATAAAGTCCACGGAGGTGGAAATATGTTGGGAAGCAGCTCCAATGTACAGTTTTCCTAGTTTCCTCATGCCACCAAACCAAACCATTTCTGCTAGCTTGGGAATATTCCAGCCTGAAAGCCAATGTTGCATCTGGCTGGCAAGTCAATAGTTCCCAGTGAGTTTCTGTTCTGTGTGTTCATACAGAGGTGCTTGTTTGTGCACGTGTATTCCTTGTGTTTTCAAAAGGTGAGTCAGTCACAGAATTGCATTCTTCGCCCAATTGCAGTTTAAGAACAGGACTGTCAAAGGTTTGGTTCACTGCAGCTGCACAGATTGCCAAATTATGCAGGGAATGGAGGGGGTTGGACTGGCAACAAATCATAAAATTTGAGAGAAGTAAGTTAATACTGGGATAAGAACAAAATACAGAAAATTGTAAGGAAATCCCATTCAACTGCAGAGAAATAAATTGTCAGGATAAACTACCATTTTCTTCAGCAGCAGAGCGCAATGATTTACTCACTGCACAGGCTTCTGTGCATTTCCCTTAAACATTAACCTTTTCACCAGCACAAACCAATTTCAAGTTTGAATAAACTGCACCCAAGACACCATTAACTAATAATTGTTTGCTCCCTGTGCTTTCCTTTAGCTTCTGTTGTAGAAGTCTGTGGAATTTGTTTCCTTTGGTATGCACTGCTTAATGCTCTTGTGTAAAATTCCTCTGTGCGCTGCCTTAACAGTTCAAATGCCCTATTTTGTATAATTGAACAAACCATTCAGTTGCTATAATGCACAAAGAAATGTATAACAGTTGGGTTCAGTAGAAGACAATAGTTTCCCAGAATGGCATTAATATATAACATTATTGAATGAAATGGACGCAATTCCACATAAAGTTTTTAGAAACTATGAAAAATGATTGTCAGTAATTGTAAAATGCAGGTGTAAATTCTTGAGAAAAAGTGTTCATTAATTGAACAGATAGGAGGGAGGTTGCATATCAAGTGCCTTACATGTCGGGTGTGATTTTTCTTTTGTCTGTTTTATCCACTTTAATGGTACTGGGATTGATTTTTCCATTTTAATTCAGAGACGACATCGATGCCAGTGCTCAAACATATGCGTTACCTGCGTGTTATGCGTCAGTTTATAGATGTTGAGCCAGGCTGCTTGAAGGCCTATTATATTTCTTAAACTACATGCATAGTCACACAGAAGAACAATTAGACATGACAGCATTTAGAATATTAGAACGTAGAACATAGAACAATACAGTGCAGAACAGGGCCTTCGGCCCTTGATGTTGCGCCGACCTGTGAACTAATCTAAGCCCATCCTCCTACACTATCCCATCATCATCCATATGCTTATCCAAGGGCTGTTTAAATGCCCCTAATGTGGCTCAGTTAACTACATTGGCAGGCAGGGCATTCCACGCCCTTACTACTCTCTGAGTAAAGAACCTGCCTCTGACATCTGTCCTAAATCTATCACCCCTCAATTTGTAGCTATGCCCCCTTGTACAAGCTGAAGTCATCATCCTCGGAAAAAGACACTCACTGTCCACCCTGTCTAACCCTCTGATCATTTTGCATGTCTCTATTAAATCCCTTCTTAGCCTCATTCTCTCCAATGAGATCAGACCCAAGTCCCTCAGCCTTTCTTCATAGGGCCTGCTCTCCAGACCAGGCAACATCCTGGTAAATCTCCTCTGCACCTTTTCCAATGCTTTCACATCCTTCCTGTAATGGGTCGACCAGAGCTGCATGCAATATTCCAAAACTCCGAGCTAGCATTTTGTACAGTTGCAGCATGACATCACGGCTCCGGAACTCAACCCTTCTACCAATAAAACCTAACACACCGTAAGCCTTCTTAACAGCACTATCAACCTGGGTGGTAACTTTCAGGGATCTATGTACATGGACACCAAGATCCCTCTGCACATCCACACTGTCAAGAAGCTTTCCATTGTGAGCAGTTTTGGACCCTGTATCTAAGGGAGGATGTGCTAGCATTGGAGGGGGTCCAGAGGAGGTTTCCAAGAATGATCCTGTGGATGAAGACCTTGTCACATGACAAATGGTTGAGGTCTCTAGGCCTGTACTCGATAAAATCTAGAACGATGAGGGGGAGTCTTATTGAAACTTACAGAATACTGAGAGGCCTGGCTAGAGTGGAAGTAGAGAAGAGGTTTCCAATAATAGGGCACACTTAGAGCCAAGGGCAAAGTCTTAGAGTGAAAGGCTGGCCCTTTAGAACTGAGATGAGGAGGAATTTCTTCAGCTAGAGGGTGGTGAATCTGTGGAACTCTAACCATTGAAGGTTGTGGACACCAAGCCACTAAGTGTATTTAAGACAGAGGTAGATAAGTTCCTGATTGCTAAGGGGATCAGAGGTTATGGAAAGCAGGTAGGAGAATTAGGTTAAGAAACGTATCAGCCGTGATCTAATGGCAGAGCCGACTTGATGGGCTGAATGGCCTGATTCTGTTCTTTTATTTTATGGTCTTCCTGCTTCTCAGTTCTCACAAGTCTACAGATTGGGATGAACAGTGTCCATGTTAGACACCACTATGAGAAGAAACATTGTGAGGAAACTTGCATTTTTGGCTAAGTATGAGCTGTGTTGAATGTATTTTAAGGTTGTTCTCTGTGAGTCCTAGCAAGATTTCAAACCAAATTCACTTCAATTCAATTTGGTATCCTTCTCGCCCAGTTCTAGCGCCATCTTTCCCAGAACTAAACACCATGCTGGAGAAATAGGAACCCTTGTGCCTTCATCAGCTTTATAGGGCCATTTTACACCTGGACATGTATTGGCAATCTATCATTTCCTTTTACCTGAAGAAGGAATGAGGCTCCATTACCTTGTGTTTTCAAATAAACCTGTTGGGCTATAACTTGGTGTTCTGTGATTTCTGACCTTATCCACCCCAGTCCAACACTTGCATCTCCACATCACAGCAACACAATGACACAGCATGTTGTTCACAGCTCATGATTTACACACGCTCCCAAATGTATCCTCATTCTCTCACTCTAGTTGCTGTTTACTAACCATATCACACAGTTTACCCGTCTCTATCTATAGCGCTGTCTAAACACCTTCTGTAAGTCACTGTTATTCTGTTCCCAAAGGCCACTACATATCTGCCTAATTGGATTGTCCAGGAGGAGAATAACACTCACGGGCAAGCAATCAGAACACTCAAAATATGAGTTTTTATTTACAAGTACCAAAAGTGAACAAAACAAAAATGATTAGAGGCTGCAATTCACCTCCACAATGGAAACCAAATGCTGACACAATGGCCAATAATGATTTGATATTGTGGCATGGTGGCTCAATGGCTAGTACTGCTGCCTCACAGCATCAGATGCCCAGGTTCAATTCCCCCTTGGACAACTGTCTGTGTGGAGTTAGTACATTCTCCCCATGTCTGTGTGGGTTTCCCCTGGGTGCTTTGGTTTCCTCCACGGTGTAAAGATGTGTGGGCTAGGTGGATTGGCCATGCTAAACTACCCATAGTGTTCAGGGATGTGTAGATTAGGTGGGTTTGGGGAATGAGTCTGAGCTGGATGCTCTGAGGGTCAGTGTGGACTTGTTGGGCTGAAGGACCAGTTTCCACACTGTAGGGGTTCTATGGATTCTATGGATATTCCATGATGATCAGCTGTGCTCAGCTCCCAGCTCCTGGAACAATCCGGCCAATCCGGTCCTATATCGCTTTTTGACCACCTGAAGCAACTCAGCTCTGTCATGGACAAGGAGAGAATGCCTGTTCTCTTGTTCCTTGGTGTCAATTACTTGTTCCAAGTATGCAGATCACAATATTCCAGGATCATACAACACATTCTGGAGCGTACAGGAACTACCCCAGACAAGCAGTCCATGTAGTGAAACCACATCTTTAGCAAATTGTTCATCTACTCTACCACAGGCCTGGCCAAAGTATTGTATCTGTGCTCCAGATCAGTCAGAGGGTTTTGCAAAGGTGTCAGGAAGCCATCAGTTATGATCATAAATGAATAGCCCGATTCCCCAGTAACTAGTACTGTAGGTTACCTGGACCCTCAAACACACCAAATACATGAAAGTGTTTCAGAATATAGAAATTTGGGCAGCTGCCAGGATAGTTGGCTCCCACCTCTAGGAAGTGGTCATGGTAATCATAGATCACTGATCATTAATGGTATGATACCTCTTCCTGTTAATGAATTCCGTGTTGTTGTGATACAGCTCTCTCAACACCATACGTGTACAGTCAATGGCACCCTGCAGCTGGGAGAGCCAGCTGCACTCCTGAATCCTTCCAAGTGGGGCTGCAGCACTGACCACACCATCAGCAATAAAGTGAACTGACTGCATTAGTCACTGCCCAGATGCATTTGTGGGTGCATGACTGAGATATCCCACACAGGGCACCCATTGTGCCCTGGGAGGAACCAATTGCATAGAATTCCAAAGTGACTATTGCCTTCACAGCCACCAGAAGAAGTTGACGTCTCACTCCTGCAACCTACAGGTCCTGCTGTAACGGCTAACATTGTTGAATCACAGTGTCCCAGAAGATATGGAGCCTTAATCAGCCTAGGAAATGGAGGGGAGCTGAAAAACCTTGGTATTCTAATGGATCCTACACATCTCAAGGGGCCCTGTTGCTGTGAGCTCTCTCTGAGCTGGGTGCTCCTTGTCTTCCTCACTGGTCTGCCACAGATCCTGGACTTACCATCCGCCTTGATCCTTAGACATCCTCCTTCACCGTAGCAACCAGCAATCCACCAGTGGCTGGGCACAGAACTCTCATTGGAAATGACCAACGTTGGAAACATAAGGAGCGAAGGAGGTTCTTACGTTTCAGATCAGTCATTGGTGGCATACCTTATACATGACTTCTGCACACCCCTCTCCCAACAACAAGGGCCAACTCCATTATTTGTTCATCTTCAGCCTCAGCGTGTGCCCAATCGAAGGAAGGTGCAGTGCCAGCTGAGTGAGAAACATGTTACATCAAAAACAGAGTTCTAGCTGTGCTCTTCCGTCCTTACCATCCCAAACCCACATCACATTTAAAGAAATTTCTTCCTCAGGGTATGGTGAGCCAGTGCAATTCTTTGCCACAGAAAGTGGTTGAGACCAAAACACTGACTATTTTCAAGGAATTAGACATATTTCTAAAGGGGAATAGAGTGGGAACAGAGTAATGAGTTGAACTATAATTGGATAGATCCCCTAACAGTGTCTGGCTTGAGCAGGCTAGTAACTATTGCCAAGCACATAGTTTGTGCAAACTATGGCCATGACTGATGGTATCAGGCTCCCCCGACCAACAATTGCTCCCTTTTGTCTAGACTAAGGATAACTAATGTGGCCCATTTGTTGTATAAATGTGCAGTGTGTTTCCCAGAGATACAGATGACATATGCTGTAGGTTATAGATTGTTGTCTTGATGGGCTGTATAGCAAGCTGTACGCACAAACAACCGCCCCCACCCTGCGCCAACCTCTACCGACAAACATGAAAAGCAGCAAGTCTGTGTGTATACCTAAACAGCGCATCATTATGGCAGCACTGACAACCTTTAGAATCTGGCTGATGCAGCAATGCATAACCAAGCATGGCATGGCATGGCACAGCATGCTGCAAGCAGGCATGTAGGTCCTAAGTGTTTGAGCATTAATAAAGCAAGAGAGCAGCCCTGAGGTGCATGCTAGTCCAATTTGTGAGTTGGATATTCGCCCATGTGCACCAAGTGTCCTTACAACAGCCTTTAAATACTAATCGCTAGTGCACTCTGCAATTCAGGTCCATACTTCCTAAGCATTGGAGGACATTGAACAGTAATGTTTACAAGTTTTGCGTCATTTCAAAAACATTCTCTTTCGCTGCTCTTAACAACAAAGTTTGTCTGTTAATACCATCTAACTTTGAAGGAATAGTGATATGTTTCCAAGTAAGGATCATGCATGTCATGGAGGGGAACTTGCTGGTGGTGGTGTTCCCACAAATCTGGTGCCTTTACCCATCTGGTGTAGAGGTCACGAGTCAGGAGATGCTGCTGTTCATCTTCTATGCAATACATGCTGTTGCCACCGTGCATTGGTGGTGACAGAGTTAATGTTGAAGTTTATGGATGGGATACGACTCTAGCGGGTGTTTTGTCCTGGATTCAGTCAACCATGCATTATTCCGTCACACTCCTGACTTGCATCTTCCAGGTCATCTGAGCTTTTAGGAGTCAAAAGATAAATTATTTACTGCAGAATTCCTAGTCACTGATCAACTCTTGCAACCTTTCACTTATATAGCAGTCCAGGTCAGTTTCTGGCCATCGGTAACCCCCAGGATCATAGAATCCCTACAGGGTGGAAACAGGCCCTTTGGCACTGTGAGACAACAGTGCTAACCACTGAGCCACCGTGCTGTCTTTGGTGATACGATGCGATAGTGAGGGAATCATTAATATTAATGCCATTGAATAGCAAGGATTGGTGATTAGATTCTCTTTTGTTCGAGACTGCCATTGCCTGGCATTGAATGTGCCAATATTTATCATTCCAAGCTTAGATTTTGTCTATGCTTTCTGCATATGGACCCAGACTACTTTTAGTATATGAGCAGTTGTGAATGATGCTGAACATTTTGCAATCATCACAAAATAATCCAATGTTTAGCCTTATGATGGAGGAAAGATTGCTGATGAAAAAGCTAGTCCTCTTTTTTTCATCTTTTATATAAATGATTTGGATAAATCTATAGAAGGCATGGTTAATGGGCGACAACAAAATTGGTGGCATAGTAGTCATTGAAGAAGGTTTTCTAAGATTACAGAGGGATCTTGATAGCATGGGTCAATGAACTGAAAAATGACAGATGGAGTTCAACCTGGATAAATGTGAGGTATTGCATTTTGGTGCAACAAACAAGGATAGGGCTTATACAATTAATGGTAGGGTCTCTGGTAGGGTCTCAGGTAGTGTTGTAGAACAGAGGGACCTACAGGTACAGGTACATAATTCTTTGAAGTTGTATCACATACAGACAGGATGGTTAAAGATATGTTTGGCCAGCTTACCTTCATTGTTCAGTCCTTTGAATATAGGAGTTCGAAGTCATGTTGAGGTTGTACAGGTTATTCACGAGGATTCATTTGTAATACTGTGTCCAGTTTTGGTCACCCAGTTATAGGAATGATATTATCAAGCTGGAGAAGATTCAGAAGAGATTTACCAGGATGTTGTTGGGTACAGAAGGATTGAGTTATAAAGAAAGGTTTGATAGGCTGAGACTTTTTTCACTAGAACGTAGGAGGTTGAAAGGCGGCCTGATAGAAGTTTATAAAAATAATGAGAGGCATACATAGAGTTAATGGTAGTTGACTTTTCCCTAGGATGAGGGATTTCAAGACAATGGGGCATACCTTTAAGATGAGAGGAGACATTTAAGAATGACATACATGGCAAATTTTTTACACAGAGGGTAGTTCACGTGTGGAATGAACTTCCTGAGGAAGTGGTGGATGTGGGCTCACTTACAATGTTTAAAAGACATTTGGATAAGTGCATAAATAGGAAAGATCTGGGGCAGGTAGGTGGGACTAGTTTAGTTTGGGGTTATGTTTGTCACGGACTGGTTGGACTGAAGGATCTGTTTCCATGCTCTATGACTCTAAGGCTGTATAATTGGGACCTATCTGTTCACAGGTAAAGGATGTCAGACAAGTGGGCGGCTTTCAAGAATGTGATAATAAGTGTTCAGAGGCATTATGTTCCAGTTAGAATGAAAGGTAAGGCTGGTAAGATTAACGAACAACGGGTGAATAAAGATATTGACGTTCTTGTCAAAAATAAAAGAGAATCTTATTTTAGATATTAATTTAGACAACTTGGTTCAATTGAAACTATTAATCAATATAAAGAGTGTAAGGGCATTCTTCAGAAAGAAGCCAGGAAGACAAAGGGAGGATGTAAGACAGCATTGGCAGATAAGGTTACAGATAATCCAAAGAGACTCTACAAATACTTGAAGAGCAAGAAGATGACTAGAAAGAGAGTAGGGCCTCTTAAAGGTCAAGGAATTGGTCTTTGGGTTGAAGCCCAAGAGACGGGAGAGATACTAAATAAATATTTCAAGTCTGTTCTTACTGTGGAGAAAGAAACGGAGTCTAGAGTATGCAGAGAAATAAACTTAGATGTTTTAAAAATAGTTCACATTACAGATGAGGAAATTTAGGAAGTTTTCGAGAATAGAAAGGTGGATAAATCTTTGGGACCTGTTCTAATGTATCCCAGAACATTGTGAGAAGTAAGGGACGAAATTGTGAGATTCCTTGCAGAAATATTTGTATCATCTGTAATTATAGGTGAGGCACCTAATAATGAGAAGGTGGCTTATGCTGTACTTTTGTTTAAGAAACGTTGTAAGGAGAAATCGGGGAACTATAGACCTGTGAGTCTGACTTCTATTAAGGGTAAATTGTTGGAGGTGATTATAAAAGATAAGATTTATGGATATTTAGAGAGGCAAAAATTGATTAGTGAAAGTCAGCATAGTTTTGTGTGAGGAAAATCATGCCTCACAAACTTGATAGAGTTTTTTGAGGAAGTTACCAAAAAGATTGATGATGGCAAAGCAGTAGATATTGTTTATTTGGATTTTAGGAGAGATTTTGACAAAGTTCTGCATGGTAGACTAATGCGTAAAGTTAGGTTACTTGGGATTCAGGGTGAGTTTGCCAGTTGGATACATAATTGGCTTATCAGGAGGAGACATGTGTGATGGTGGTGTGTTGCTTTTCGGACTGGAGTCCTGTCACCAGTGGTGCTCCATAGGGATTGGTGCTGGGTCCTCTTTTTGTTTGTCATTTATAGAAATGATTTGGATGAGAATATAGAAGGTATGCTTAGTAAGTTTGAGGACATCACCAAAATTGATGGTATCGTCGTCAGTGGGAAGATTTTCTAAGATTAGAAAGGGATCTTGATTACATGGGTCAATGAGCTGAAAAATGACAGATGGAGTTTAGCTTGGATAAATGTGAGGTATTGCATTTTGGTACAACAATCAAGGGTAGGGCTTATACAATTAATGATATGGCCTTGGTGTTGCCAACTCTGGGTTGCCTGCCTTACCATTGCATCAGCACACCCCCAGGAATAGGGATGATGGTGCCTGGGAAATTGTCTGTAAGGTAAGATTTCATGAGTGTGAGTATATCAAGCCGTTATTTGTGAAAATTTTAGGCTTATAGTGCTGGGCTTGCTGTTGTAATTTAGGCGCCTACATTGATGGCAGGTAGCACATCCCATTTCACTCCTTTCTGACTTTGAAAGGGTTTGATACAACTGAGTGGCTTGCTAGGCTTTTCCTTAGGGTAATTAAGAATCAATCTGCAGAAGAATCCACACAAGTGCCTCCTATTTATTAGATGGCAGAACATAAGGTGCTTTTCAGCCTAAGCATCTGATTTTCCTAGATAACAAGGTGTAGAGCGGGATGAACATAGCAGGCCAAACAGCATCATAGAAGCAGGAAGTCTGACGTTTGGAGCCTTGATTTTCCTGATTGCCTTTTCCGCCCTCTGGCAAGTTATTGGACTTGGATGGTTCTGGCAAAATCTTGTCCAATACTTTTTCAGTTGTATTCTTCATCAAAGAAAATGATTCTTCAGGGGACGTTGGGTAGCACCTCAGGGTTGTTGGTAAATGTGGTTGCATCATACAAGAATGTTTGTTAGCTGGATTGATGGTTGTATCCATTTGCATGTTCGAGTACAAAATTCATTCAACTATTTAGTGATGTAATTTTGTCAATGCAATATCAGTTTGAATTTCCATTTTTCTTCTCCATGGAAAGATTTATTTTACAAGTAGGCTCAAAGAAAAATTGCCGCAAAAGCTCAACCGTCTCGTTTACTGTAACATTCTTCTTTGTTTAGGGCAGGTGAATATAGTACTATTTACTACTATTAAGAGAAAAACTAAAAAAACTCTTAATTGAAAAAAATGGTAAATCTACTGACTCTTGCAAGGTCTCAGCTGCATTTGATTAGCCTGACATGATCCTGATGTTTTCAATCGACTGTTACTGTGGTTTTTTGACAAAATGGGAGTTTGTGTCAAAGATCTGTATATTATCATTACTGTTTGTACTGTTGGAAAATAATTATCTGTTTTGACTGGAGAAAATGCCTATGAGCACTTACCAGGTGAAAGTAAAGCAATCTTTGAAATAAAACTCAAGTTTTCTTTTAGGCAAATTAAAAATAAATGAAAAAAAGGGAATCACAGGTTCAACATTTAGTTAAATTGAACCCACTGACAGTTTCTTCCAGCAAAAGCACATAATGAACTTTTAAAACAACTTTTATGTCAATTAGTGCCAATGGTAAGGACAGTTTTGTGCTTTGGAGTCATGTCCTAGGGGAACTAATGTATCTTATATTGAGTGTCTGGACGGTCTTTATGTAGACCCTTTAACAATCATTAGAGAAAAAAATGTGCTTGGAATTCTGGAGATGAAAGAGGTGGGGAGACTTTGTCTGGTCCCATTATCTCTTTGAGACTATAAAAAACTTAAGAGATGAAAAAGGCGTTTGGTCTGGTGAAGAAAAGCACGAATAATTGTAACACAGCTTTTTTTGTGCCATCAACTTGAGGGATGTCAGGTATAGTGCCAACAGCTGCAGAATATAGTAATACTTCTTTGACTGTACCAAAGGAACGTGTTGTAATCCCAGTCTCATAAAGGGGCTCTGTATCGCACCTAAGGATTCATTGTTGCATTTCTTTACATGTCCCTGAAGTAATTTGTCAATACAGTGTTGTTATCGTAAATGTTATACTTCGGATTCGTACTAATTAGAAGTGATTTAAAACAGTTTCCTTAAATGTGTCTTTCGGCCAGCAGAGGAGCCTGTCACCATGTCACTTGGTGCTAAAAGCATAATATGAGAAGTCAAAGGATAACATGCAAAACCACTTTTAGAGTGCTGTGTTTCTTCTACATCAAACAGAGATGGGTATTAAGAAGGGAACAGGTTGCATTATCAAACAATTTAAACAAAAGAACCAATAGTTTCAAATATTTTACTGTGCCCCCAAGAGCAACTAACAATTTTCTGGAAAAAAGTACAAATGTTGGGACATAGAACGGAAGTGTATTCATGTCAAAATAAATGTATCTGTCTTACACAAAACTTGTAGAGCACATCATTATGATCATTTGTACTTGTTTTGGGGAGTGGCATCTGTGGCACACAAACCTTTAGGGTGGTCATGCCAACTGTTGTCCCCAAGAAGCAAGGATAGAGTCATGTGGTAATCATTTACGGCCCAAGAGAAGATCCAGTTGTTTATACAGGTCAGATTTGATAACAAAGCTGATGCCTGCCTCTTGACTCCCACTCTTTAGCTTCCTTATCCAAAAGATTGTGTCTCTTTCTGATAGTTCTGTCATTCCACCTTTCTATATGGGGAAAGTTTTGCTTAAACAACACAGTCAATATTATAGCCCAAAAGGTCCCTGCCAACCAAAGCTGTTCTGTGCTAGGGTCAGCAACTGTTGACTTTAATAGTTGAGTTCATATGTTCCCAGGACTTAAGAAGATCTCCTATTTTTCTTTATTGCAATCTTGCTCACGATATACTGTAGAAGGTGGGTGAATACTGAAAGAAGACATTTCACAACATAATGAGATGTGTGTGAGGGAACTTGTGGTGTTTGTCAGCAAGAAATGTCTATGCATGATTTGATTACAATGGGGTTGGTACTTTGCCAGTCCACACTCCCAGTCTTGCACATCTATTCCCAGTGGCTTGACAAGTTAAGATGTTTGAAAATATATATGGTCAAATGCTCATGTTGATGAATGTTACAGCTGCCTACACTGCCATGCTTTGGTGCTTTCAGTGTTAATAAGGTAAAACCATTCCTTATGCTACGTCTATCAAGGCAGCTTTCTAGATCCTTCATGTCACATGTGGACACCAGCTGCATCTACCTCACCTGCCTTCCCCTGTGAATGAATAAAATTTTTGGGCTTTGGCTGCTGAAGACCCTTTGGGGGATATTGTGAGTGTGTCAAGGATCAATGTCATTGCAAAGAGACACAAGTCTTTAAACATGTCAGCCTCAGCATCAACTCATCCCATTTCCACCAGATTAAAATCCTGCCAACTGGTACTCCAGGATAGGGGTTATGATCACAATGTTCAGAAATTTCTGGACACTTGATTTCTGCCTCAATGATAAAATTTGGACCATTGTATTTGAAAGGGGTGAATATTAAATCAAGTTTAAAACTCTAAATTTCTAAACAGAGTTAACTAATTGGATAATAAAATGTGAGGCTGGATGAACACAGCAGGCCAAGCAGCATCTCAGGAGCACAAAAGCTGACGTTTCGGGCCTAGACCCTTCATCAGACCCTCTCTGATGAAGGGTCTAGGCCCGAAACGTCAGCTTTTGTGCTCCTGAGATGCTGCTTGGCCTGCTGTGTTCATCCAGCCTCACATTTTATTATCTTGGAATCTCCAGCATCTGCAGTTCCCATTATCTCTTAACTAATTGGAACCTACATTGGGCAAGAATGGGTGCAGTTCTACTTTGAAATAAGACCATGAACTCTCCTCTCATTGTCGTGTAACATGCATTGTGCTATTTTACATTTCTTGACATTACCTGTTCACCTTCATGGCGAATGGCTGTTAACTGTAATCTGAGTTGAAAATGGATTGCGAATACATTTTGGTTGTCTGCTGCAGTCCTGCATTATGTGAGGTTTGGCTTTTGTTTAAAATGATCCAAAATGACCTTTTTTGACATAAGCTTGGACAAGTTACTAAGTAAATAATAGCCTTGCTCTGCCAATGTCAATAACAAGAAAATTTTCAGTTTCATCAGTTTAATTTAATGTTCCTGGTTAGCCCTTTATCTCTTGAGAATTTGAATACAAAGGGCAGTTATACAGATCATATTTCTGCATTTGAAGTATTGCACTGCAACTGAAGAAATAGAAGGGTTACAATGCAAGTTAGTACACACATAGATACTGATGTTTTTTTCCTTGATAGGATCACTCATTGATTCTTAAACAAGCTCAAAGTTAGTGTTATGATGATGGGATTCCTAGACCTACACTTCATACCCTTGATGTTCACAGGTAAAGAAGTGATCCAATTAAGTAAGGCTTTTAAAATAAGGATATAATATATTAGAAATGGGAAAGCAATTTCCTGTAGAAAGGAACAAATAAGGGACCGGAATAGAACATAGAACAGTACAGCACAATACAAACCCTTCAGCCCATGATGTTGTGCCGAACTTTTCCTTAATCCTAAGGACTATCTAAACCACACCCCTACCTTATGGACTCATCCATATGCCTATCTAATAGCCGTTTAAATGCCCCTAGTGAGGCCGACTCCACAATCCTCTCCGGCAATGCATTCCACGGCCTGACCACTCTCTGAGTAAAGAACCTACCTCTGACGTCTCCCCCCGTATCTACCTGCACTCACTTTAAAACTATGTCCCCACGTAATAGCTACCTCTACCCTAGGAAAAGGTCTCTGGCTGTCCTCTATATCTATACCTCTGATCATTTTGTACACCTCTGTCAAGTCACCTCTCATCCTTCATTATTCTAGAGAGAAAAGCCCTAGCTCTCTCAACCTTTCCTCATAAGACCTTCCCTCCATTGCAGGCAACATCCTGATAAATCTCCTCTGCACCTTTTCCAATGCTTCCACTTCTTTCTTGTAATGAGGTGACCAGAACTGGACGCAATACTCCAGATGTGGCTGAACCAGGCTTTTGTATAGCTGGAGCATAACTTCACGGCTCTTGAACTTAATCCCTCTTTTAATGAAAGCTAACATACCATACGTCTTCTTAACAACTCTATTCACCTGGGTTGCAGCTTTCAGGGAACTGTGGACATGAACCCCAAGATCCCTCTGATCTTCCACACTGCTAAGAATCTTTCCGTTAATCCTGTATTCTGTTTTCAAGTTTGTCCTTCTAAAATGAATTACCTCACACCTTTCAGGGTTAAACTCCATCTGCCACTTCTCAGCCCAACTCTGCATCCGGCAATGCCCTTTGTAACCTAGAACAGACCTCCGCACTGTCCACAACATGGCCCACCTTCATATCATCCACAAACTTGCTAATCCACCCTTCCACTCCTTCATCCAAATCATTTACAAAAATTACAAATAGAAGAAGACCAGGACAGATCTTTATGGTACACCACTTGTAACTGAGCACTATGTTGAATATTTTCTGTCTACTACCACCCTTTGTCTTCTAGTGGTCAGCCAATTCTGAATCAAATCTGCCACATTTCCCCCTATCTCATGTTTCATTATCTTCTGCATGAGCCTATTATATCAAATGCCTTACTTAAATCCATGTATACCACGTTCACTGCTCTACCTTCATCCATGTGTTTGTTCACCTCTTCAAAGAATTCAGTAAGGTTTGTGAGGCATGATCTACCCCTCACAAATCCATGCTGACTATCACAAGTCGAACTGTGCCTTTCCAAGTGATCATAAATACTGTCTCGTACAGCCCTTTCCAATAATTTTCCCACCACTGATGTCAGACTAACTGGCTTGTAATTTCTGGGGTTATCCCTATTCCCTTTTTTGAACAAGGGAATGATGTTTGCCTCTCTCCAATCTTCCGGCACTATACCCGTGGACAGTGAGGATGAAAAGATCATCGATAAAGGCCCTGTAATCTCTTCCCTCACTTCCCATAGAATCCTTGGATAAATCCCATCAGGCCCCAGGGGACTTATCTATCTTCAACTTCCTCAAAATTCCTAGCAAATCCTCCTTACTAACATTGACTTTCTCTAACCTACCAGCCTGTATCACACTGTCCTCCTCTATGACTAGGTCCCTCTCAGTTGTGAATACCGAAGAAAAGTATTCATTAAGGATCTCTCCTAGTATAAATTCTCTTTACATTTCCTGGATTGGCCCTACCCTTTCTCTGGTTATTCTCTTATTCCTCATGTACGTGTAAAAAGCCTTGGAGTGCTCCTTGATCCTATCTGCCACAGTTTTCTCATTTCCCCTTATAGCTCTTCTAAGATCTTTCTTCAGCTCCTTCCTGGATAACTTGTACCCCTCTAGAGCCATTTCCGTTCCTTGTTTCCTAAACCTTACATAAGCATCCTTCTTCCTCTTAACCAGTCGTTCGACCTCTCTTGAGATGCAAGGCTCCCTCACTTGACTGCATTTTTCCTGCCTGCTAGGGACAAACATATCAAGCACACAAAGAATACATTCCTTAAACAATCTCCACATTTCAATAGCGCTATTCCCTGACAGCATCTGTTCCCAAGTTATGTTATCCAGTTCTTGCCTGACAGAATTGTAATTACCCTTCCCCCATTATATACCTTACACTGCTGTATGCACCTATCCTTTCCCATGACTATTGGACAAGTAACAGAGTTATGATCACTACCACCAAAATGCTCTCCCACCAACAGGCCTCAACTTGCCCCTGTTCATTGTCAAGCACCAAATCCAAAGTGGCCTCTCCTGGTGTTGGTCTATCTACATACTGTGTCAGGAATCCTTCCTGAATGGACAGGGCAAAATCAGTTCCATCCAAACTATTACAACTAAAATGTTTCCAAACAATATTTGGAAAGTTGAAGCCACCCATGACTACAACCCTGTGACTTCTGCGCATTTCCAGTATCTGCCTCCCAATCCGCTCCTCTACTTCTCTGCAACTGTTAGAGGTCTGTAAAAAAACTCCCAACAAAGTGACTGCTCCTTTCTTGTTCTGGACCTCAACCCAAACTGACTCTGTAGACATATCATTCTCAAACTGCCTTTCAGTAGCTGCTATACTAGCCCTGACTAGCAATGCCACTCCCCTGCCTCTTTAACCACTCTCTCTATTTCTTTTAAAGCATTTAAATCCCGATACTTCCAACAACCATTCCTCTCCCTGAGCTACCCAAGTTTCTGTAACAACCACAACATCATAGTTCCAAGTACTGACCCATGCTCTAAGTTCATCGCCTTATTTCTGATACTTATAGCACTGAAATATACACACCCCAAACCATCTCTGTGTCCACAATTATGCGTCATCGACCACATTTCTTTATAAACAACCTGACTCCCTGTTGTGTCTGTTGGAAGGCTGAATACCTCATCCTATGAATTATAAATCCAGTTCCCCACCCCCTGCCAATCTAGTTTAAACTATCCTGTATAGATAAGGAAACCTCTCTCCCAGTTCAAGTGCAACCCGTCCTTACTGTACAAGGTCCTGTTTTCCCCAGAATGTGCTCCAATATACTTGTTTCTCACATTCTCTGTCCTTTTTCTACTTATGTCATTGGCACTGATGTGTACCATGACTGCTGGTTGCTTACCCTCCCCCTTAAGAATCTTGAAGACATGATCCGAGACATCATGGACCCTGGCACCTGGGAGGCAATATACCATCCGTTCATCTCGTTCATGTCCACAGAGTTGCCTGTCTGTGCCTCTTACTATCAAATCCTCCACTACAATTGCTATCCTATTCTCCTCCCTTCTCTTCTGTGCCACAGGGCCAGGTTCAGTGCCAGAGGCCTGTTCGCTATGGCCTTCTCCTAATAGGTCGACTCCCCAAACAGTGTCTAAAATGGTATACTTATTATTGAGGAGAATGGCCACAGGGGACCCCTGCACTGTCTGCGTACTCCCTTTCCCCTTCCTGACAGCCAACCAGCTACCTATTTCCTGTACCTTGGGTGTGACCACCTCTCTATAACTCCTCTCTATCACCTCCTCAACCACCCGAATGACCCAGAGTTCATCCAGCTCCAGCTCCAGTTCCCTCAGACAGTTTTTGAAGAGTTGGAGTTAAGTGCACTTCTCGCAGGTGAAATCAGAGGGGACACCAGCAGTGACCCTTACCTCCCATATCCTGCAAGAGGAGCATGCAACCTCATTAGCTTCCATTCCGTCTACTCTAGATTTCCAGAAGAATTTAAAAGAAGCCTTGCCCTACCAACCCTCCACACAATCTTTTTTTTTTGGTTAGAGGAGGAGAATGGGTAGGAGATGCTACATGTGTAGTGTTTTGGGTTTAGCCAATGCCCGAGCATATCAGCTCCTTCCTGGCTCACGTTCTCTCCACACAACCACCGCTGAAAACAAGAGGGCCGCTGCTGCCACGATAATTTAAAGCTAGAAGTTAAAAACGGAAGAATGTATTCACATAAAGGTCAGTTAAAATGTAAATTTGTTTTGTCTAAATGCAATGGTTGCTGGGTCACTTGTGACTTCAAAACCAAGTTGATAAGATTTTCTTCTTCTAAGGGTATTAGATACTATAGAACCAGATGGGTAAAGATAGTCATGATGTAATAGAATTGCAGAGTATGTATAAAAGGATGAATGGCTATTCCTGTTTCTCTGTTCTCTTGGATCTTTCTTCATGTATATTTTTCCTAGCAGATCAATCTGCAGTAAATACAGTAAATAAATGAAATTTTCAAATATGTATCATTCTCAGAGAATAGAGCCCAAGTAGAAAACGGAGGTACGCTGCAGAATAATTATTTTATGAGTTGAAACTTGGAAGGAAGATTAAGAATTTTAAGTGCATTTATCTGCCAGTGTTCATGGATCCATTAGTCACAGTCTGCGAACTGAAACACAGGATGGAACACAAAAGCAAAGATCACACTGATGTTTCTCCTGGTCTGTCATATTTTATTCTTCAGTAGCAGAGTTGTATGTATAATGCTTAGTCTGACACAGAAAGACCATGTTGTATTTTATATTGTGCAGAATGATCTACAGTCATAGAATGGGGAGGCAATGGTATTATCACTAAACTGTTAATCTAGAAACTCGGCCAATGTTTTCGGGACCGGGGTTCAAATATCACACGGGAGATGATGGAATTTGAATTCAATATTAAGAATCTATGAAACCATAGCAGATTTTCAAAAAAAAATCCAGGAAATCTGCCATCCTTACCTGATCTGGTTTACATGTGACTCCAGAGCCACAGCAATGTAATTGAATCTAAACTGCTCTTTGGCCAAGTGCAACCTATGAAGCTATTCAGTTGTCTGAATTGGTATAAAATCTCAAAAAAGAAATGAAACTGGTCAGACCATCTGGTATCGACATAGGCATCGGAAAGGTCAGTGGTGCAAGCAGCTCTGTCAACCATGCAAAGTCGTCCTTACTAGCTAATTTAAGTATTGGAAATGCTTATTGGGAGCAGTATTTGCATTGTGCTTCAAACTTCATTAGTAATATACTAACCAACTCTGTTCTACAAATGCAGCAGATTAAGGAAGCTATTTATTATTGTATGCAATATTTTACTGAAAGAAATAAGTTTGACAATTTAGCTCATCATTATAGTCTTCATAATTATTATATTCTTATCCTTTACAAACATGAATCAATATATTCCATAAATTTAAAATCTGTTTGAAACAACCATAAGTTGACAATATACTGATTAATTCATAAGTACCAGAGAACAAAGAGCATGTACAGCACAGGAACAGGCCTTTCAGTGCACCAAGCCTGTGGGAACATACAATGCCTTTCTAATCAAGAAACCTTTTGCCTCTATATGGTCCAAATCCGACTATCTCCTAACTCTTTATGTATCTGTTAAAATGCCTCTTAAATGTTGCTTTTGTACCACCTCTGGCAGTGTATTCCAGGCACTTACCACCCTTTGTGTACAGTGCTTGCCTCTCAAATCTCCTTTAAAATTTCCCCCTTTTATCCATGTTCCCTTATAACTGACATTTCTACCTCATGGAAAAGTCTCCATTCATTCTATCCATGTCTCTTATAATTATGTGAACCTCTATTGGATTGTCCCTCAGCCTCTGATGTTCAAGTGAAAACAAGCCACCTTTACTCTATTCTAAGCTGGTAAACATCCTGGTTAACTTTTCTACACCATCTCCAAAACCTCCACTTCCTTCTGGGAGTGTGACAACTGGAACTGTACACAATATTCCAAATGTGGCTAAACTAAACATTTTTACAACTGTAACATAACATGCCAACTTTTATACTATGTGGCCCGACCAATGAAGGCAAGCACATCATATGCCTTCCTAACTACCTTAACCACTTGTGTTGCCACTTTCAGGGAACTGTGGACCTCTATGCCTACATCCTTCTGTATGTTAATTCTTCTAAGAGCTCTGCCATTTACTAACTTTCCACAACTAAAATAAAATTAAATCGAAAGTAGAAAGGGGCAGCACAGTGGCCCAGTTGTTAGCGCTGCAGCCTCACAGCACAAGGGACCCAGGTTCAATTCCAGCCTTGGGTGACTGTCTGTACAGAGTTTGCACATTCTCCCCATGTCTGCATTGGTTTCCTCCAGGCGTTCCAGTTTCCTCCAACAGCCCAAAGTTGAGCAGGCTAGGTGGATTGGTCATGCTAAATTTCCCATAGTGTTCAGGAGTGTGTGGGTTATAAGGGGATGGGTCTGGGTGGGATGCTCCAAGGGGCAGTGTGGACTTGTTGGACTGAAGGGCCTGTTTCCACACTGTAGAGAATCTAATATTAGGGGAACTATTTGCAGTTTAAAGCCACCAATCCTCTCATAAAAGAGCAGATAGTGGTGTTGTGATAGTGCCTTTTAGAGATTAATCCAAAAAAACTCAGGATAATGTTCTAGTTACAAAATCCCTTCAATGCAGGAGCATTTAAATACAGTTAATGAAAGCCAGTCTCATTGATGGTAACAGAGAAGCTATACTTGATTATTGTAACAATCCATCTGATTCATAAATGCCTTCAAGAGAAGGAAATCTACACTCCTTGTCTGGTCAGCCCTACATGTGAATCTAAACCTCAGGGTAGTATCCTATGCCCAGCCATCTTTAGCTCCATCATCAATGATCTTTGCTCCATCATAAGATCGGAAGCGAGGATGTTTGCTGATGATTGCACACAATTTTCAGGGCCATTTGCAACTTTTCAGACAGTCACCTGGACCATGCCCAAATGTAGCAAGACCTGGAAAATATCTAGAGCTGAAAAATAACAAGCGACATCGGCAATGCTCAAATGCAGGCAATGACCATCAATAATTCGAGTGAATCTAACCATAATCCCTTCACATTCAATGGCATTACCATCTTATCGACATCCTGGAATTATCATTGACTAGAAACTGAATTAGGTTTGCCATATAAATACAGTGCCTTTAAGGGCAGGTCAGAAGCTACAAAAACTGCATTGAGTAGCTCACCAACTTACTCCCCAAAACCTGCCCACCATCTACAAGGTGTGAGTCAGGCGTATGGTGGAATATTCTCCACTTGCCTGGATGAGTGCAGCTTCAATAACATAAAAGAAGGTTGATAATATCTAGGATAAAGCAATCCACTTGATTGGCTTCACATCCACAAACATCCAGTAACTCCACCAAAAATATTCAGTTGCAAAAGTGTGTACCATCTACAAGATGCACGATGCTAATTTATCAAAAATCTTTAGACAACAACTTCGAATTCGAGAAACACTACTAACTAAAAAGACAAGAGTAGAAGATATATGGGAAGAACACTATCCCCTCCAAGTCACTCATCATCTTGACTTGGAAATATATTGTGTTCTTTCAGTTGTAAGGTCAAAAAACCTAGAATTGCCTTCCAAGTGACACTGTAGGCTATAACGATTCAAGAAGGCTACTCACTACCAATTTGTCAATGCCATTTAGGAATGGAAAATAAATATTGGCCCAATCAGCGATGCTTATGCCATGAGTAATTAAAAAGGCACTCAGAGCAATGTGGTTAATCTTGTTCTCAGAATGGCCTGGTCCACCACTCATGATGACAGTAGTTCAATTAGGTAACTTACTACCACCTTAAAAATGGCAGTTAGGTTGGTAACAAGTATTGACTCAGCCAGAGTTGCTCAAATTGCCATGTAAGAACAAAAGTAAAGCATAGCGACAGTCTAGAAAGTATATGATTGTCTCAGTGTATACCTGCCATAATACACAAAGTGTGCAACTGGTAGTTTACGTTTGGCTCCAGTGTTAAAGTGTTAAAGTTCCTGCATGGCCTTCTAAACGCAGAGTCTCATTGCCTGCAAGAACAAAGTCCTTGATCAAAGAAGGGAAGGATGGCATGACTGTAAATATTAAGATTTCCTGTGTTCTAAGCCCTACATCATGGTTGGTTTGTGAAACTAGGCATAAAAGTCTACAAAAGTGTGGGAATATGTTTTACAGCATAAATCTTGAAAGCTTTCAAGTTTAGTGCTTTGATAAATGAGCCTACCTTTAGCGCATTTTGAGTCAAGGTTAAAGGGGAAATTCTGAAACTGCAAGTCATGCTGCAATTGTTGTCTGTGGAGCCAGATGAATGCTCTAGATTCACTTTTAGTGATAAAAGTAGTAATCAGTTTGGGTCCTTCTTTCTGATTGATTGCTCTTGGTCTGTGGCACCTCAGGAAACATGACATAGGGGTAGGGATGCAGATTATTCGAACATTTAAAGAGGTTCTACAATCACTTATATGATCCAGCAGTGCAGGAGACTGCACTTATATATTTCTACGCTAGTGAGATATATAATTCTATATGCTCCCTTGCTGATTAAACAATTGTCTCTGTGCCAGGTGCTCATACAATGCATTTCCAAAGGTGAGGAAACGGAAAATGCTTGCAGCCTACTAGGAACATCATTTCTCAAGCTTTCAAGCTACGATGGTGCAATTGATATCCACCTGTACACTCCTCCCCATGTCAAGCAGCTGGAACTGACAAAATGACAGTAGTTGAAAACTTGACCTATAATTGCAGTGATGAATAGTGAATATGTCAACAACTGGACCATTCAATTGAGTATTTATATGGGGAAATCTGAATGCCCTAAATGATTGAATGATATCACACTGTCAACTTTCACGTTTAAAAATACACATGAATGAATCAGCCGGGTATTTATGTGGAAATTCTTTCTGGTTGCGACATGAATTGTTTTCCACGAATTTGAGTCTAATGGAAAAACAATTTCTGATGTGAATGGTCCTAGATATGACAGCAGGTTGTGCTAAATAATTTTAGACTGTCCATGATACTGATTTACATGGATCAGATCCATTTGTAAAAATCAAGAAATAATTCAACAGTAAGGTTTAGTCTTAGCTGATATTTAATTCTCCAGCAGAATGGAACAGAGTTTATGTCATAGTTCATGGATGGTACAATTTAAGATGTGGAGGTTGAAATGCTGTGATAGCCAGATCAAGAATTAGCATTGATTTTCTAATAGTGTAATTGTGCTGCCAAAACTTCAGTGGTATTCCTCAAAGCTTCAGCTATACATAAAATCAATTTTTTCATTCTATTTTATCTTCAGTCTTTGGGCAATTTACAGCAAAATGCTGAGCAGGCCAGCCTACAAAGCAAACAACAGACACTGTGATTCAAGTGAGGACCATCAGTGCTATCAGCACACTGGTTGAAAAAACTCACTTGTGCTGTATGTGCCCCTACTCTGATGAACCAACAAAATAGATTTATTGCATTGTTTATTCTTACCGAAGTTGGCGTACATTTACGGGCAATGATCCAGAACAAACACAGAAACATAGAAAATCAAAACAGTAGTTGGCCATCATTCATTATGATTATAGCTTGTCATACAACTCAGTAGTATATTACTGCATTTCCCCATATTCCTTGAACCCTTTAGACAAGCAGACGTGGTAACAAAGAAGCCATGCAATGTGCCCATTTGCTTCAGGAACAGAGGGCAGTAACATATTGTTCATGTTCTAAACTCATTGGTTACACAAGTTATCATTCACATTACACTGTGGTTCAGGGAATTATTAATTATGCCATCAATTGCCAGTTTGTAACAAGAATTATTTAAATCCATAAGCTTAAAGCCTATCTCTTATTGTCTTATTTTAACAGCTCATTCATAATATTTTTGAATTGTGGAATAAAGGGGCTGAGTGGCCTTCTCCTATTATTGTTTTAAGAGTCAAAGCCATAGATGTCTACAGCTCAGAAAAAAGGCCCTTTGGCCCATTGCATTCATGCTGATCAAAACAACTACCTAACTATTCTAACCCCATCTTCCAACACTTAGCACATAGCCTAGTTCTAATTCATTCATCTGTATGTAACAGGACAATGCCAACATATCTATAATCTCATGCTGCTTTATCAAAGAAAGACTTGCATTTATTCAGCACTTTTCATAATCTCAGAACATCTGAAAGCCCATTATAACTGGACATTAGAGTTTTAATTTCAAATGTGTATCAGCTCGTAAAGTATTTCAAATAGTAATTCGCTAAACTTTGAGAATTAACAAAGTCATTGAGACAGTGTAGGATCCAGGTTAATGTGCACAAGGTTAAATACTCATGGCTCACCCTTGTAAAACAAAAATCATCCAAAAGTCTTTGATGTGGTTTCTTTGGTAAAACAAAGCTACTAATATGATGTTATCCGAGAGCACACTATTGGTTATCCCTTGTTAAGACTGATATGTTACAAGACCCCAGTCTTTGTAGTAAGCCTTATGGTTCATTATAACATTAACTACTTAGCTGTGATAACATCTCTGACTTGCATATAATCCAGGGTCTATCCTTACTACATGGAACAAATATACAGCAACTGCAAGTAGGCTGTTCTGATTCTTAAAATTACTGTGATCATTGCACTGGCCATAAAAGTGAATCAAATATTTTCTATTGGAATTTCACATGTTGCAATGTAATCTAATTGTTTTAATGCTGCAGCCTAACAGGGCTGGAATGTATGCAATAAAACAATGTTCACTATTTCCCCTTATTAAAGGCTTATCAATGTAGTCATGCTGTGCTTTCTTAAAACCAATCAGAGCAATAATAATCAGTGGGGAATTTGATGATGAGGATTGGAATGAAATGGAAACTATCTTCTCTCTGCCAAGCCTATGAAGGCAAAGAAGACAATACAAAGATGAGAAGTAGACCACTCAAAAAGTCTTTAGGCTCAGCCAATGTTCTATGCTATTTGTGCCTATTAGTTTTGGATATCAGCTGCTGCATCATTTTCTTTCTAAGTACAAAAAAACCTCATTAAAATGAATGAAACAGTAACCTCTATCTTAAATGTGTGTATGTTATGTCTTAATTACACAACACCTTAATCAGATTCTCTGTTGATTAGTCCATTCAGTTCTGCTTAGAGTGCATATGTTGGATCTGCACATTCATCAAATGGATATTGGGATTTAAAGGATATTCAGATGGACTGAAATGTCCATTCCTAATTCCCTGTATGATAACCAGATAAAATGTCTTTACTTATGGAGACGTGGGTAGTGTTTGTAAGAGCGTACAACTGAGTGATTGTGAAATATGAGCAAGATAAGGCAGTTGAAAGCATGAGTGAATAGAGTGTGAGTGTCTGTGTGTGTGTGTGTGTGTGTGTGTGAGTGTGAGAGAAAGTGAGTAGGAAGGGTGTGGTAAGCAGTCTAAATATAAGGACTGCCACGTCTCTTAGGTACTTGGCTGTTTCTAGCTACTTCTATTTCGAAAGTACTCTCTGCTATATATTTTCAATCCAAAGTTAGCAACCTCACATCTACTAACAATGACATTCATTTGTCACACTCTTGCTCATTTACTTAATCTAAAAAAAATCTTATTTCCATCTATACTACTTCACAGTGCTGCCTATCTTTCTGTCATCACTAAATTTGAATATGTGGTTCTCCATCCCATCATTTAATTGTTAATATATAGTTAGACCTTAAGACAATAAGACATAGGAGCAGAAATTAGGCTGAGGCCATTCGACCCATTCAGTCTGCTTTGCTATTCAATCATGGCTGATAAATTCCCCAACCCCATTCTCTCTCTTTCTGCCCGCAACCCTTGATCCCCTTGATAATCAAGAATCTATCTATTTCAGTCTTGAATGTACTGAATGACCTGGCCTCCACATCCTTCTGTGGCAGTGAATTCCATAGATTCACCACTCTCTGGCTGATGAAGTTTCTCCTTATTTCTGTTCTAAAAGGTCTTCCCTTTACTCTAAGACTGTGCCCTCAGGTCCTAGTCTCTACCACCAATTGAAGCATCTTCCCAACATCCACTCTGTCCAGACTATTCAGTATTCTGTAAGTTTCATTTCGATGGCCCCTCATCCTTCTAAACTCCAATGAGTACGGTCCCAGAGTCCTTAAATGTTCCTCATATGTTAAGTTTTCCATTCTTGTGAATCTCTTCTGGACCTGCTCCGGGGCCAATACATCCTTCCTGAGATATGGGGCCCAAAACTGCACTTAATACCCAAATATAGCCTGACCAGAGCCTTATAAAGCCTCAGTAGTACATCCCTGCTTTTATATTCAAGTCCTCTCAAAATAAATGCGAATTTGCCTTCTTGACAACTGACTCAACCTGCAAGTTTACCTGGACAGAAACCTGGGCTAGAACTCCCAAGTCTCTTTGCACTTCAGACTTCTAAATTTTCTCCCCATTTAAAATTAGTCCATGCTTTTATGCTTCTTGTCAAAGTGCATGACCTCAGATTTTGCCATGTTGTACTCCATCTGCCGTTTCTTTGCCCACTCTTCTAACCTGTCCAAATTCTTCTGCAAACCCCTCCACCTCTTCAATACTACATGTCCCTTCAGCTATCTTTGTATTATCTGCAAACGTAGTCATAATGCACACAGTTCCTTCATCTAGATCATTAATGCATAAATGTGGTCGCAACCCTTCCCTTGCAGAACACCACTTGTCACCAGCTGCCGTCCTGAGAAAGACCATTTTACTTCCACTCTCTGCTTTCTGCCAGACAGCCAATCTTCTATCCATGCTAGCACCTTGTCTCTAATACTATGGGTCCTTATCTTACTTAGCAGCCTCCTGTGCAGCACCTTGTCAAAGGCCTTCTTGAAGTCTTGGTAGATAACATCCATTGGCTCTTCTTGGTCTATGCTGCTCATTACTTCCTCAAAGAATTCTAGCAGATTTTTCAGGCATGACCTCCCCTTGATGAAACCATATTGACTTTGCCCTACTTTACCATATGCTTTCAAATATTCAGAACTCTCATCCTTTACAATGGACTCCAAAATCTCACCCACAACCGAGGTTAGGCTAATCAGCCTGTAATTTTCCACCTTTTGCCTTACTCCCTTTTTAAACAGGAGAGTCACGTTAGTGATTTTCCAGTCCTCTGGAACCCTCCCTTACTCTAGCAATTCCTGAAAGAATTTCAATCTTAACCATGAAGGATATTCCCCCTCATCTATAATTTTCACCACATTCCTTACTAGTTCTCCAGTTTTGGCATCTTGCTACCATGGTTTCATAATGTTTATGACATTGTGCTATCTTGCAGGTTTAATTTGCACCTGAAACTCATTCTTTTCTTTGACCTTACATTCTGTAACTTCATATAAGGACCTCCTATTTGGGTCACATACTCTAACCGGTCCTACATTCCCCAAACTTTCTCCCATATTATGGTGGTTGTGGAAGATGTCAGGCTGCTACTCAACTTTAGACCTAATGAGGCCCTTGCATGGTGATTAAGTTTCTTGTTTCACTTCACCAATAGTTTATGTGCAGTAAGGGAAAAGGGATGCAAGTAACATCGCTCAGCAGATTTTACTGAGCATAATATTGTCAGGCAGGAAAGAAAAAATTCCCCTGGGCATGACGATGGGTCTTGTATTATGAGAGGAAACATCCCCCACTCCTCAAAACTGTAACCCAGCCACTTAAACATTTTCTGACTCTCCACCCTTGTTTTCACAAGGAAATGCCAGCCATGTCTATCCAAAACTTAGACTGACATTGAAGGCTGCACCAACATGTCTTCTTGGTGAGTGGCTGTGATGGATCTTGTTTGAACCTAATACTACTAGCTCTACAGAGTTGCCAGTCAATTAGATTGGGTAGCAATGTTCCCAGGTGGGACTTCCTTACAAATGGAGGCAGACATCCCATTCTGGCATAATTTGAGTGGGCATGTTGCTATTCATTCAAAGGCTAGGGAGGATGTCTGCAAAATCTAGCCTCACATTAGCATGTGCTTCTACTGGAGGTGGTGTATTGCCATGGTGACAACTACAAACCCCATGCACTGTCTGTCTTCATTCAGCACCTTATGTGGCACTGAGAATAAAGTTGAATTCTGTTGGTAGTGAATAACATTGTGAATGCACTTGCATTTTCATAACTCCTTCACTAGCAAATTTATAGAACACATTATGCCACTAATTATATATCTTGCCAGTGCTGCAAAATCAATAAACATGCAATTATTCATAACTGCTGGAATTTTAAAAAATATTTTACGGTTGAACACTTTAATGTGAGATCTACTGAAGGATTGAAAACACACTTGTGTGATATTAATAACCATCATGTTAACACATTCATTCCTAATACTTACGTAGTAGAGTAATCCTTTGGAAATAAGTGTTAGCATTGTAGCCCCATAATTGACACACATGGGGGACATTTCTGTACACATGATGTTGTAAGTGAAAGGTCAGGTAAATGTACCTTGACTAACCTGGATAAATTTGCAGTAACCAATTCTATTTGAGGTGCATTACACAATGAGAAGACAAAGGAGAAAAGAGTTGCTGAAGGTCCAACACTACATTCTTGAACATAGAACAATACAGCGCAGAACAGGCCCTTCGGCCCTTGATGTTGCGCCGACCTGTGAACTAATCTAAGCCCCTCCCCCTACACTATCCCATCATTATCCATATGCTTATCCAAGGGCTGTTTAAATGCCCCTAATGCGGCTGAGTTAACTACATTGGTAGGCAGGGCGTTCCACGCCCTTACCACTGTCTGAGTAAAGAACCTGCCTCTGACATCTGTCCTAAATCTATCACCCCTCAATTTGTAGCTATGCCCCCTTGTACAAGCTGAAGTCATCATCCTCGGAAAAAGACTCTCACTGTCCACCCTATCTAATGTTCTGATTATCTTGTATGTCTCTATTAAATCCCCTCGTAGCCTCCTTCTCTCC